>NC_132869.1:43062655-43686405 GCF_048164855.1 Canis lupus baileyi
GCTAACATTATAACAAAGGGTATATAAAAGAAGACTTATATGTAGAAAGACAAATTATACTCTTGAATAGAAAACATGGTATAGTAAATTTTCCAAATTCTCCTACAACCAAAGTGTAAGCTGAATAAAATAACTGCCTTTAAAACAATAGAATAATTTTAAAGAACGTATAGAAAATGAGAAGTTCTAGAGAAAAAACTTTTTAAAGGAAAATGAGGTAGGACTGTACTGACAGATATTTAATAATATCGTAATAATATCCAGGTAGTTAAAATAGTTTTGCATTGGCACATGAATAAACATGCAAATTGATAAAGAGATTTTTATTTTATTTTTTTAAAGATTTTATGTATTTACAAAGATAGCCAGAAGAAGAAGTTCAGCCATTCCTGGTGGCATGACCTTGTACAATATAACTGCTACTATTCCATCAAGAGGTGGTCTCATTTCGTTTCGTCTTGAATTTGTTCTGGCCTCTTTTTTTTTTTAATAATAAATTTATTTTTTATTGGTGTTCAATTTGCCAACATACAGAATAACACCCAGTGCTCATCCCGTCAAGTGCCCCCCTCAGTGCCCGTCACCCATTCACCCCCACCCCCCACCCTCCTCCCCTTCCACCACCCCTAGTTCGTTTCCCAGAGTTAGGAGTCTTCCATATACTGTCTCCCTTTCTGATATTTCCTACCCATTTCTTCTCCCTTCCCCTCTATTCCCTTTCACTATTATTTATATTCCCCAAATGAATGAGGCCATATAATGTTTGTCCTTCTCCGATTGACTTATTTCACTCAGCATAATACCCTCCAGTTCCATCCACGTCGAAGCAAATGGTGGGTATTTGTCGTTTCTAATGGCTGAGTAATATTCCATTGTATACATAAACCACATCTTCTTTATCCATTCATCTTTCGATGGACACCGAGGCTCCTTCCACAGTTTGGCTATTGTAGACATTGCTGCTAGAAACATCGGGGTGCAGGTGTCCCGGCATTTCACTGCATCTGTATCTTTGGGGTAAATCCCCAGCAGTGCAATTGCCTCTTGACTTGTTTTGACCTATAGACTACTATGGAAGCAATAGGTGATTCCCAAGACTTGGCCTTAGACACCTCAAGGCTTCTGCTTTCAACTTCACTTTCTTGCTTCCCTGTGATTACCCTGTAAGGAAGCCTGGGCCAGCCCCCTTGAGGACGAAAGATCACTTGGTCATGGTGATAATCCTTTTAATATGCTGTTGAATTCATTCTGCTTGTTTTGTTGAGTATTTTTTTTTAAGATTTTATTTATTTATTCATGAGAGATACAGAGAGAGAGGCAGAGACACAGGCAGAGGGAGAAGCAGGCTTCCTGCGGGGAGCCTGATGTGGGACTCCATCCCAGGACCCCAGGGTCACACCCTGAGCCAAAGACAGATGCTCGACCACTGAGCCTCCCAGGTGTCCCTCTGTTGAGGATTTTTGAATTAATGTTCACGTGAATTATTAATTCTTTTGAAGCCTCTGCTTGTGTTACCTTTGCTTATGTCCTGTTGGCCAAAGCAAGTCATCTCACCAAGTTCAGAGTCACTGTAGGAGACTATACAAGTCATGGATAGTGGGATCCTTTAATGTAACAATCTACTGCAGAATTTTCTCTGGATTCTCCTCTTACTTGACTGACTGCTCTACTTCAGTATTTTTTGCTTGGTTCTTTCTTGTCTCTTTGATTTTTGACACTAGCAGGCCTTTCTCCTGAGAATTCAAATGCAGAATTATTACCTTGTTAATCTTTTTTTTTAAAGATTTATTTTATTTTATTTTATTATTTTATTTTATTATTTTATTTTATTATTTTATTTTATTTTATTTATTTTATTTTATTTTATATTTTATTTTATTTTATTTATTTTATTATTTTATTATTTTATTTATTTTATTTATTTTATTTTATTTTATTTTATTTTATTTTTTATTTACAAGAGAGAGAGAGAGGCGGAGACACAGACAGAGGGAGAAGCAGGCTCCATGCCGGGAGCCTGATTCGGGACTCGATCCCGGGACTCCAGGACCACGCCCTGGGCCAAAGGCAGGCGCTAAACTGCTGAGCCACCCAGGGATCCCCCTTGTTAATCTTATTGAGGTTTATGACTTTAAACATTTAATCACTGATGTTTTTTAAGTGTTTGATTCTAACCTAGCCCTCTCCTCAGAACTCTAGACTCAAATATCCAGCTTCCTGTTTAGTGTTTCCACCTAGTTATCTGTCTCTTCAAGTGGCCCCCTCAAGTGAACATGTGCAAATTTTAAGCTCCTGGAATTTGCTCTTAAACCTTACCCTTCACATGTTTTCTTATCTTTAGGAAATAGCAAATCCATCCTTTGAGACTAAAATCTTTAAAGTCATCCTCTCTTTCCTCACACTTCACTTTCGGTCCACCAACAAATTCTGTTGGCTCTATCTTTAAAATATATTCAGAATCTGACCACTTTTCATTACCTCCACAATAACTAGTCTAACGGACTATTGTCTCTCATCTGGAATATTGTAGTAGGCTTCTAATTAGTCTTACACGGCTTCTGCTTTTCCTTACTTACTGGGTAACCAGGATGTTCCTTTAAATTATAAATATAGAAAAAATAGCAGTAGCTATAGAAGCATAATTTATGAGTGTCTCCAAATCCTCACATAGACACCAGATTAATAGTTAAGAAAACCAAAAGCCATGGCAGCATTTACAACAAAACCACATTCCCAGGTATCTCCAGGAAATCCAGACAGCCACCAGATCTGCATGGTATTGACATCAGTGTGAAAGAGAGCAAAAAGAAGCAATTGGGATAACAATTGTAAAGAAAGGAGGAGAACCCCCAAATAGCTCATGTTTCCAATGCAAAGTGTAGGGAACCAATTTGACCAAAGCACCTGTACCTCATTTTCAAGTAGGTTCTCCTGGAAGTGCTCGTGAACAGTTTGCCTTGCTTTTTTTGCATGTCCTAAATATCAAAAATCAGTTTTTCCAGTTGCAAAATCCTTGGTCCACATCTTTTTCTCAAGGATCTAAAATTTTAAAAAATAACATAAAAGTTATAGTTTCTTATAGAACTAAGAGTGATGCCCAAAAGCAAAAGAATATTACATAATAACTATCTCATAATTTTATAGTATAACTAAGAAAAATATCAGTGAATAGGAATTATATGCTAATAAACTGACCATTCTCTAATTATTTTGGTAATGATATTAGTAATGTTATTTTGAGTCTGTTGTGCATATAATATGGGATAAAGTAAAGGATGTTATGGAAACTAAGATTCTTCTATCCCATGTTCCTGAAAAGCTGAATTTTCAGTTTGCAGGAGATAGTAATGAAAGGAGAAAGGAAATAAATGTAATATAGAAGAAATCAGGTAACACCCCTATAAGACTGAATTTAAATTATATTAATTTATGGGGTATTTTATCCTTCAGAAAGTGGTATGCATATGTATATTTGTGTGCGTGTACGTATTTGTATATACATACATATGTATATACACACACTTATTTCCTAGCTCTATCCATTGAAGAGCCATTGAAACAATGATCAACACAGTGGCAGTGAGTTCATTGATTTGGGACTTAAAATATCATTTCTCACTAAAAGAAGCAAGAACTTCTTAGAAAAGTGCCTGATTCTAGACCCAAATGCGCCATCGTACTAGATGGCAAGGAAGCTCTCAAAGATTGCTAGTGTTTTGTCAAAGGAATCAGTAGTCAACTTAAGAGTTTTCTACTGGACAAAAATAGGACAATTTGAGCTTCCAAAAGGAAAATTATTATAACTGATTGAACTTGGTAACCAGATAGTAGACGAATTGTCTCCTTATTATTATAATTTTTAATTGTCTCCTTTTTAAATTATTCTAGCTAATAAATGAAGATGATTCTTTCTCTCTTGCTCTAGTTACCCATCCCTTTTCCAGAAAAATTGGTCCTGAAGTCATTAGATGAGATACCCAAACAGCCATCTGCACCAGGGAGATGGCTGGAGGTATCAGTGACACAGTGAGAGATGTCAGAGACTGAATAGGCTAAGGTGGACATTTATTTATGCAGGGTGTAAAAGGGGCGGCCAGATGTGGAGTCTCAGAGCCCAAGCAGAGAGAAGGGAGCTTCTACGTGGGATGGGCACCAAGGCCTGGTGTGGTGAGTCAGAGCAGAATGAGGATACGTGGAAGGGCATCCTAGCACAGTGTGTCAGAGCCCAGGTGAAGAGGGAAGCCTGACAAAGGCAACTGAATTGAAACCCAAGCAGGGTGAGAAGGCACAGTAGCCCAGTCAAGGGAGGCAGAGCCCAAGCAGGAGCATAATAGCATGTGTATAGAAACAAAGATGGGGGGCACCTGGTGCCTCAGTTGGTTAAGCTTCTGCCTTCGGCTTGGTTCTTGATCCCCAGGCCTTGGGATTGAGCCTCGCACTGGGCTCCCTGCTCAGTGGAAAGTCTGTTGCTCCCTCTCCCTCTGCTGCTCTTCCTGCTTGTGCTCACTCTCTCTCTCAGATAAATAAATAAATTCTTAAAAAAAATAAAAGAAACAAAGATGGATGTTATGTTACATGTAGGTTTTTGGTCAAACACATAAATATATTAAGGATCATGAAAGGCAGATTGCTCACTGCTGGAGAAGAGTTAAAAATATCCAGGAAAAATAGACCCTGTAGCAAATTGGAATTATAGGCATTTGTTTTAATTGTATTTCCCAATATATAGAAATAGAACTATAGATGTAAATGTGTAGGAATACATATATGTATATGATATATTTTTTTATTTTTATGTATAAAATAAATACATAAAATAAACATTTCCTAGTTCTTTCCCCTGAAAGTGAGGGCCTGGGAAAAGCAAGACTTCAAAAGCAATACCCCAGCACATCAAGTACTCCCGTGTACTGTGAAGGCAAGGTAGTTCCTTAAAAGAGAAAGATGGGTTCTTCTTTCATGAGAAGGGAGCTGGCAGGCAAAAATGAAGGGTGTCCAATGTAGGAGGCAATGCCTGTACATTGATTTTTTCAACTTATATAGGGATTTCTTAAGCTCTTATATTTAGAAATAAAGGCTTCAACATATTATTTAAAAATAGAAGGGGAACCAATTGCCCTAAATTTAGACCATGTACCTTTCAAATAGTGGAAGTGAAAGAAAAAATTGTTAATGTGTTTGTCTTCCTGTCTATCATACTAAAGAGCGACGTTTTCTAATGTGGACCTAGCGTCTTTTCTTATGTTTTTACAAATCATTCCAATGATCCTAATGAACCCCCCAGAACCTCACCATGATACAAGTTAGGGTTCCCTATAGAAATATATTTACATTTCACCGTCTGCCAGTGACACACTTGAACTTAGAGTTGTTGTGGGGATTTGTTTAATTTTTGAGAAGAAAGTATTTGACCTTACAACATTCTCCACAAAGCCATTTATCTGACAGATAATTCTCATGTTCTAGGCTAGGAGTTACAGAGCCTCTTTTTCTTCTCATGCTAGAAAATTTTTCTGCCAGAAGTAGCTCACAGAACAATTTCTGTGTTAAAAACTGCACCCTCTAAACAGCTTCTTTTCTTCCCTGGTAGGGAAAATATAACTTTCAGGGCCTGAGTCCTGACGGTCTGTAATTATTCATAGTATGAATCAAAATCTGATGCTTTTTTCTTGAGAGGGGCTATGTTATTTGTGGTACTTCTGTGGAGGCAGGGAATGAAACAGAGGTTTATCTCATGTTACCAAAGCATCCCCTTGATTTGGCATTCTTCCTTGAAGGGTAGGTTCATAGGAGTCCCAGATTTGATTTACCTCAGGGTGAAATATAAGCCTCTTGTATTCTGTGAATTAAAATGGTCCTTGTGCCTCCCTAAGTACCCCTGGTTTTCAGTGGAATGTGACCATTCTTGGTAAGAATACTGCTAGATTCATATGCATCCATGGCTGCGGCCGAATATTTAGTTACATGGTGTATAGACTTTATTCAGCCAAGAGCTGAAGTGGCTACTTATCTATCGCACGATAAAGTTTGCTGCCAGTATTCCTCAACATGATAAGGTCAGTAATTTTAATCTAATGGGATTCCAGCCCATATTTGATTAAAAGGGAAAAGAAGTATGTTGTTCTTATTCTATTTCTGTGTTTTTTGTATATTCCCTTTTTCCTTTCGTTAGATTGAGACCTTCTGTCAATGAATAGTAATAATAGTTGATCATTTATTGAATGTCTACTTTACTCCTGAACAGTGTTAGGTACGTTACACTAATTACTTCCAATCTGCGAAAGCTCTGATATATATATATAATATTAAATATGAATATATAAAAATGTAATATTTTAAAATATACATAAATATATATTTATATGTTTTAAATATACATAAATATATATGTTTATATATTTTATATATACATATATATTTTTTAATCTCTTTTAAAATGAAGAAATTGAGATTCAGAGTAGTTAAAAAACTGTTCCATGGTTTACTGTGTGGTATGTACAGGTGCTAGAATTCACGTACAGGTATTTCTGATATTAGAGTTTATATTTAGTCTTTGACATATCAAAGTAAACTTCACACAGATAGCTTAGATTTTTTTTTTTTTAAAGCTGGCCTTCCTTGTCTTCATGGAGCTAACAGCCAAATGGAAGAGACCCCCCCCTTTTTTTTTAAAGATTTTATTTATTTATTCATGAGAGACATACAGAGAAAGAACGAGAGGCAGAGACACAGGCAGAGGGAGAAGCAGGCTCCATGCAGGGAGCCCAACGTGGGACTCGATCGTGGGTCTCCAGGATCACACCCTGGGCTGAAGGTGGCGCTAAACCGCTGAGCCACCTGGGCTGCCCTAGATTTTATTTTAAACTGGAGTTCACCAGTGCCTTTTTGAGCTGCATTTGCTGTTGTATTCTTTGAGAAATTTAAAATTTTTACACAAATACATTTTTAGGTGAAATGGTATTCTATGGCATTATTTCTTTGTGAACAAAATGCTCTTATTTAAATTGACTAATACGGTTTGGAGACAAAAGCATGGGATTTGAGGATCAAAGGCCAATACTTTTTACCAGTCGTGAGACCTTAGGAAAGCCCTTGAATTTGCCTGAGCCTTACTTTCTTCACTTTTCAAGTGGGAATAATACTAATAGACATTGTTTTCATAGGGTTACATATGATCATGTACATTCATGTATTTTGTAACCTGTGAAGTTATGGATATTATTAATATTAAAGTAAAGAAGAAATTTCTTTTTTAGCCTATTCATTAAATATCTATTGAATGCACTTATGATAGAGGTAGCATATTAGGTCCTGTGGATAAGGCAGTGAACAGGTAGACAGGAGCCCTCTTTGATGAAGTTAAGACTATATTTCTACACTGTTCAATAGAATAGCTTCTAGCTACATGTTTCTATTTAAATCATTAAGGTTAAGTGCAACTTAAGAGCCATCTGGTGGCTTACTCAGTTTAGTGTCTGACTCTTGATTTTGGCTCAGGTTATGATCTTGGGGTCATGAGATCAAGCCTCATGTGGGGTTCTGCGCTGAATGTGAAGCCTGCTTAAGATTCTCTCTTCCCCTCACCCCCCACCTCGTTTACTCGCTCGCTCTCAAATCAATCAATCAATCAATCAATCTACTTAAAATTCAGCTCCTCAGTCACACTAACTATATGGCAGGTACGTAATAGCCTCATTTGGCTAGCAGCCACTGTAGTGGACAATACAGATATGGAAGATGCCCATCATTGCAGAAAGTTCTGTTGTAAAGCTTGCATGGGAAAGTCGTGATGAGTGATTTGAGGGAATAGTCAAATCAGAGAAAGTAATGTTTGCACTGAAAACTCAGGGATAAGTAGAAATCGTCTAGATAATGTAGAGGCAAGGGAAGCATTTCAGAAGGAATGAATGAGCATTTGCAAAGATACTGAAGGAAGAAGAAGAGGATGATCTTTTTTAAAGATTTTATTTATTCATGAGAGACACAGAGAGAGAGGCAGAGACACAGGCAGAGGGAGAAGCAGGCTCCACGCAGGGAGCCTGACGTGGGACTCGATCCCCGGACCCCAGGATCAGACTTTGGGCTGAAGGCGGTGCCAAACTGCTGAGCCACCCAGGCTGCCCAAAGAGGATGAGTTTGATCCAGAAAGACTTCCTGTGCAGAGTCTGTGTGGCCAGATTAGCCCTACACGGGAGGATTCAGCCTTCCTTGACTGTAATAGGAGAAGCAAAGGAGAGTATGGGTGAAATGCAGATGGGCTTGTAGCAAAGTTTGTGGTTTGAGTTTGTGGCAGAAGGTGAGGATTTTCTTGTTCTGGAAGTTCTGTTTTCACTCTGAAGTGTAAGATCTTTTGAAAGCAAGAGGGAGAAAGGAAATGATGACGTTCTGAAGAGAATGGATAATGTATGAAGCAAGTCTTTGTGGAGAGTGATCAGACTAGACAGATTTAGTAAGATCCTCAATGTGTAGTCATACCAAGGTCAGAGATGGAAAAGGCTGGCAGATGTTCATTATCCACCTCAATAAATTTATACATGAAGACACTGAGAATGGCACTCGCCTACTGAAAGACTTAGTGACTGTCACCACTGCTGGGGTTTGGCCAGTAGGAGTAACAGAAAACAGAGAGGGAACGTAGCATGTTTGCCAGGAAGTGACTATAATCGTGGCCTACAGAATCTATCACAGGTAAAAATGGAGATGAAACAACAGGGGAACGGTGTATGGGGGCGAAGTGGAGAGATTTGGGAGGATGTATGGTGACTATCTGTCAGTGGGCTGCTTAAGCAAATACGCGGAAAATGGGATTGCTCAGAGTGAGGTATATGAAACAGACGAGGAAGAGCTGCGAAGAATACCACGCACACTTCACTCAGGAAAGAATCCGTGGTCTAAGTAATGAGTTTTATTTCCTGGTTAAAAGTAAGTAATTGCTTGTTGTCTAAGTAAATGCCATCAGCAGTGGCAGGCACTACTGTCCTCTAGTTCTGTGTTGTGCCACGAGGACTAGGTTGATATTTATGAAGTGTCGTCAGCCGGAGGAGTGCTCTGTGAAGCAGTTCCCAATACAATAGTGAAAGTAACTTTTGTTTCAAACTGTTTAGGAAAATGAAATATTATAGTCTAATTCATTGAAGTCATTCTTCCCTTTCATTTTGTATTGAAGGCTTCAGCGATTAGCTAAAGATCTTCTAAAACAACTGCAAGTACAGGACAGTGGCTCATGGGCAAACAATAAAGTTTCTGCTTTAGATCGGACCCTAGGAGAGATCGCTCGAATATTGGAAAAAAAGGTATGTAACTAATTTCTTGCCTTGCGTGGCCTTAATCTTTATGGTTCTTTCTCACTATGACAGGTCATAAGACTATAAGGCTGACTCTCAGTTATGCATTTCTTCTGTGTTTCCAAAAGCTGGTGCACCACTAGTGGATGTTTTTTCCTTTCGTTCTCAAACTGATGTTGTTTTCAGTCATTTTAATTGAAATCCTCAATAAATATGTTCTTTGAATCAGTCATATTTTTCCCCACACAAACAAAAATAAAATTATTTAACATGGAATCACAGTAATAAAAGTATACAGTTTTATGGCAGAAAATGTAAAATTTCGAATTACAGAACTCATAAATAACAACCAGATTTCCACAAAGCACCAGTTTCCTTACTGTCTCCAATAGAAGGTTTGGCAGTTTTCTTTAATGACTTAGAGTCATTAAATGTTCTTGCAATAGTTAAAAAATTCTTAATGATTTTTAAGGTATTTATTACTCAGTATAGAAACTTTTAAATGTACAAAGAAGAAATAAAATCCCTGTAATATCCACTGTTGACACTTTATTTTCTTCTTAACCTTTTTTACTGCACATTTCTTACATGAATTTATCTGGCTAATTTTATCATATTTTCTGGTGTCTTTAAAAATTCTGTATAACTAAATGAACATATTACAGTTCACACAATTTATATCACTTAGTTGGTTTTTAATTTATCTATTTGATGTAATGAGCATCTTTGTTTATTATTTGCATTTTTTGTGTGTTTTCTGGGTCTTAAATTTATAATATTTGAGACACATAAAAGACTGTAGTGATGAAAATAACCTGAATGTAATGAATACCTAACACACTGTGAATTCATCACCCAACTTAAAAACTAGACTGTTTCCAGTACATCTGTAGTTCCCAGTGTGATCCTTCCACACTCCATTCCTACCTCTGCTCCTTCTGAAAGAAATACTATACTCTATTAAAAGGATATCTTTTCTTTGTTTTTAATGTCTTTATTTCTTTATTTCATAAATGTATTCTTAAATAGATATTATTTAGTCTTGCTCATATTTGACCTTTATAAAATATCATACTGTAGACTTCTGTAATTTTTTCAATCAAAAGTAAAATTGTAAGTTTTATTTAGGCTTATAATTGTAGCTGTTTTTTATTTATTTTCTCTGTTGTATAGTAAGTACTTCATTGTGCTAATAATACAGTTTTTTAATACATTTTCCGGACAAGGACATTGTTTTTCAGAATTGAATTCATTCGGAGTTGAATGTGTATGGGTTTGTGTGAGAGAGAGAGAGAAAGAAAATGAGCGATTAGAGACAGTGCTGCTCAAACATTCTTGTATCAGAGCAAATGAACCCATTTCTCCAAAGTGGGGAGCCTCAGACTTTAGTCTACATCAGAATCACTTAGGACTTGTTAAAACACACCTCTCCTTGGGTTTCTGATTCAGTAGGTCTGGAGTGAGTCCTAAGAATTTGTATATCACAGGTGACACTGACGCTGCCGGTCCAAGGATCGTATTTTGAGAATTGTTGTGCTTGTCTAGGGCATATGCCTCAGGGATGGAATTACTGCGTTCTCGGGCACGTGAATGACCAGCTTCACAAGGTAGTGTTCGGCTGCATTTTGCCATCAGACAGCACAATCCTCTGTAGGACTGAGAGCAGCATATTCACTGAGGCATTGCGGCAGAGCCCCGAAGAGTCAGCCTTCCGTATGACGCATCTCTTTCAGAGTGTCAGCGAGTTCAGAAACTGGTAATTGTCAGACATGTGCTAGATGGGAGTGTTTGGAGGTTTGATAATACCTTGAAAAAATCCCTATTTTAAAATTAGCACATGCTGATTATTTTATTTTTATAAAGGGCACTTATACTTGAACAAAAAAGGGTTCACTTGAAGATACCACTGTGTGTACCTTATCTCATGAATATTGTTTTAGAGAAGTAATCACAGAATTTCTGAGGAAAAAGTAAAATGATCTGTATAAGAAAGGTATTCAGTATGAAAATCTAAGTAAAGTTATTTCACAAAGGGGCGATTTTACTGCAATACCACTGATTCCTTATAATTTGGGGAAGAAAAATGTAGTCTGGCTCCCGGTCTAAATGGTCTGTGTCAGAAACCTTGCTGTAAAGCTGTCCTCAGAGTATACACTGCAGGACCACCTGAGAGTCTAAACTTACCTACAGTAAGATCCTTTTGCTATTTTTATAACTAAAATCCCTTTTACCTAGCCAAGACAGACTCACTTTATGTGGAATTCTGTTCATAGTGTTATACTGACATTTCAGTGTAATTCAGCTGATATTTATGATTTCAGTCTAGGAATTGTAAATAACCATTCCTTTTTGTTTGGAAAACTGCCTGGAGTAACAAAATCATTAGAGCCAAAGCCAAGTACCCAGTGAAGGATTTGAAGACAGCCTAGAAGTGACAAGGGTGGGACCGGTGGAATTTGGACATGTACTTACTGAGGAATGAATCTTGAGATCTTTATCCTCTTAACTGAGATCACAACACAGTGATGCTTGCTATTACTGCTTTGATACGGTTTTCCTTAGATACTTTTTCTAAAGTTCTGAGAACTACTTTAGAACCAACAGGTTAAACTTTTGTGATGCATAAAAATACTGTTGTAATGAAAAAAAATACTCTTACAATGAAAGAGATCAGGAAATTAATGAAGCATGAAAATTATAGTACTTACATTTGTGTCATGTCCCTTCTGACTTTCTGGTTCTCTGATTTTGCTTAGAAACAGAGTTTGTAAGCTGTGTTGCGTATGTTATAATTTTTAACAAATTCCACCCAATTCTGCAAGAAATATGGTGGTCTAGATAGAGTACTTGCACCCACTCTACCAACAAAAATATCTAAAAATACTGGGGAAAATTTAAAGTAACTTTATTAAAAGCATCAAATTGCTAAGAAGAAATGGAGGAATTACCAGGTCAAAGAAAAAACAAGAATTTAGGAAGTTGTATTCAATTATAACTGAATCCCCCAAGAGCATTTGCCAGGCTGGCAAATGTAAGTTATGATTTGCAAGCCTCATGGGGTAGGGAACAAAAGTAAAGGCTTAAGGGCTGTCTAAGATATGACATCTAACACTTTTTCTGTTTATAAAGATAAGACCACCATAACCTATTTTGTAACATAATCATGAACCCTCTTACCCCATTCTCAGAGATTACAAAGAAAGTGCCTTGGCATAGTGCAGAAGTTATAACTATAATCCAGCTGTGGTCTTGCAGGCCAAATACACATCACCTGTATCATTTCAAATGGTGAATTGAATTTAAAGTAATCCCAGATTGATTAGGGGTGTCCATAGGAACTTGGCAGAAAGAAATGCAAGTCCTTTTTAAAGAAAATACCTTTATCCTAGGCCTCAGATAGTTTCTGTCAAGTAATTTTATAAGAACAAGTAGCCACAGTCGAAAAAATGAGGTGCAAAAGTAAATAAATCATTATGAGTAATAGCAAGCAGAAACTAGAATTGCAAGGCTTTTTAAGTACCAGTTAAAGATTATAAAACTATGTTTTTTATCTTTTAAAGAAATAAAAACCTTGAAAATATCTAGTTCTGGACAGAGTAGATAATTCAGAACACTTCTCCTACTGATGCCAATTAATAAAGTTAGGCAAAATATAAATTGGAACTGAATGACTAACAAAGTAGTGAGGAATTACTGGGCTGAGATCTGGGAACATGCCATTTTGGGGTTGGGTACAATTGGTGATCCAAAAGAAGTGGATGAGAATCTGAGTAATACTTTTGACATTGTTGCAGAACTGGTGGATTAAAAATGTTGGAGTCTAGGACTATCGGTGGTAGGGCCTGGGGCAAAATCCCCATGTTTTGGGCTGAGATATTAAAGGGCTGCACTAGGTGAAAGGGTAGATTGGAAGTATGGCATTCATTGTACAGACCACAGCTCAACTTTAAATCATCTAGGTAGCAGCTGAAAAAAAATCACAATTGCCGAAAAACAAAAAAAGTAGAGTAATCTTGGATTGCTAACACCTCCAGGGGCCTGATAGAAGAAGTATATGGGAAATCTACTCTGGAGGAAGATAATATCAATCTAAGTTTCAAATTATTTCAACAAAATAAATTTCAAATACAGTGTCTGGCAGAGTAAGATAATTAAGCATATAAAGAGGCAAGACAGCATGGATAAAAATCAATGGAAACAGACCAACAGGGAAATGCTTACTGTGTTCAAGAATATACATATTATTTTCTAAAAAGTATAGCACATTTGAAAAAAATAGAAATTTAAGAACTGAACATTTTAGCAATCAAAATTAAGAAAACTATACATCACATAACAGAATAAACCCAATGAAGAGAAAATTCATATATTCTAAGATGGACCTACATGTGAAAAGTCAAAATAAACTTTTAGGAAATAACAAAGAAGAATATATTCTTGACTTTGAGGTTTTCACAGGACAAGGAAAAGACACAAAAGAAATTAACTGTATAGGGAAGTGATAAATTTGCATTAAAAATCAGAAATTTTATTCATCAAAAGACACCAGAAAAATAATAAAAAGACAATAGAATGAAAGAAGATCTTTATAACTCATTAAGAAATTGAATCCAGGGCAGCCCGGGTGGCTCAGCAGTTTAGCACCGCCTTCAGCCCAGGGGTTGATCCTGGAGACCCAGGATTGAGTCCCGTATCTGGCTCCCTGCATGGAGCCTGCTTCTGCCTGTGTCTCTGCTTCTCTCTCTCTCAGAATAAATAAATAAAATCTTAAAAAAAAAAAAAAAAGTATCCAGAGTAGATAAGGAATTCTTACAAGTTAATAAGAAAAAGAGATGAACAGCCAGTAGGAAAATGGTTAAGATAATAGGCTTTCCCAATGCAAAGATAGTCAATCTCTTTAATAATCAGAAAATTACAATTGGGGGCACCTGGGTGGCTCAGTCAGGAATCTGCCTTTAGTTCTGGTCATGATCCCAAGTTCCTGGGATTGAGCCCCTCACCGGGCTTCCTGCTCAGTGGGGAGTTTGCTTCTCCTTCTCCCTCTGCTACTTCCCCTGGTTTGCCCTCTCTCACTCTCAAATAATCTTAAAAAACAGAAAAAGAAAATTCCAAATGAAAAACTCAGTGTGATACTGTGATTCATTTATCAGGATGGCAAAAATTAAAGACTGACAATACCAACTATTGGCAAAAATCTACAGCAATGGAATTCTCATGCACTGGAATGATATAAGTTAATGCTACCACTTTAGAAAGCAGTTTGTTATTATCAACTAAAGTTGCAGGCATACACATCATATTTTCCTTCTAGGTCTCTACCTTACAGAAAGCAATGCATATATGCACTAAGAGACATATATACAAATGGTCAGTAGCATTTTTATAATTACCAGATATGGGGGAAAAAACAAGTATCCATCAACAGCTAAATATATAAATTAGGGTGTATCCATATAACAGAATATTAGTCAAAAAAGAAAAATGAACTACAGTTGTAGTGAACAACACGGATGTATCTCAGAATGTTAGGTAGGCAAAACAAGTCACCAAAAAAAATATGTGTTTATGTGTGTACGTGTGTATATGTGTATACAAACATGTACATACGTACACTGTTACAGTTCCAGTTATATAAAGCCTAAGAATAACCAAAGTCCATATATTGTTTTTGAATGTATATGTAGAAGGGAAACTATAAAGAAGATACAGAAAATATTTCCCATAAAAATCAGGATAATGATTATTAAGGGAGTTGGGAGGGAAAGGTGATTGGGAAGATTCATGTAGGTGGCCTCTTGAGTTCTTCTAGTCTTTTTCTTGACCAGATGGCAATTATACAATGTTCGTGTTACAGTCATTCTTCAATTTGTACTTACATGTTTTCTCACTTTCCTGTATGTTTGTTATGTTTCACAATGAAACCATATTTAACATTCAAGTTAAAATAAATTGCTCCAAAACCTTTTGTTGCAGAAATGTTTGATTATTTCAAATAAGAGTTTCTAAAACATTCTTATATATGCAAAGGCATTTTCCTTGTTTGTGCCATTTTATTAAATTTGGTCCAAGTGAGCATGATTTGTATTTTCATTGACTTTTCTCATTACTCTGTGATGATAAACATTACATTTGAATTTGGATAGTAACAGCATCCCAGAAGCTTTCTGTGGTTTATCAGCAACATGAGACATTTGTATGCTGTTACTGTAAGTAAACAGTTTAAGCAGATGGATTGGACATGGAATTTTTCCAATTGCCTTTCCTAACTTTTTTTTTTTTTAATCCTGCCAAACTTAGAGATTCAGCTGTGAATCTCTTGAAACTGAATAAGCAAACCTCATAGCTGATAGCAATCATAATTTGAACGGAATTGAGAGATGTCAAATCACAGTTGACTTTTTGATACCTATAGCAAACCCTGCCATTCTTTGGTGTTTTAAAAAATTATCTTGCAAAATTCCACCAGCAGATAACTGTGGAAGGTAGTAGAAAAGTACAAGCTCTTCCCAACCCTGTCCTTTTGTTCCCCTGCTCTTTGCCAACTGAGGTTTATGGCTATTTAACACATGCCTAGACTCAGAGATGAACCACTCATCCTGAGAGCTTTTTCAATCTAATTGTATTCAGAAAGTTGTGTTCAGGTCCTGCTAGACACTGCCTGTCCTTCAATTTGCATTTGGTTTTGCTTCTCTTATTTTCAGTTGGAATTATTCAGTTCAAGAATTCTATCATAGAAACCTCTGATTTTGATCCCCTCATTTTATTATGTTCTCAATTTATGTATTTATTTCCTCATGGCAGCTGATAAATAACTACACATAGCTTATATGAAACCCATATTTGAACAGAAGATGACAAATCCTTTAGCCCAAAGCAAAATGAAAATATTTCTTATACCTTTTTCAACTAGTGTGTATTAGATGAGTGTAAGGAATGGAATTGTCACTTCAGGAATCTGACAAAGGTTTAATCTGTATATGGTTTCTATTTTTAAAAAGAAACAAGGAAAATGAAGGAGTGTTCATGTATTTTATCTTAGTGGTTACATAAATGTATGCAGTTGCCAAAACTCATCAAACTGAACACCTAAATCTGCATTTTATTATATGTTACCTATATCTCAGTAAAACAAAACAATTAGATAATAATGATTTCAAAATAACTTCTATTATTCTTTAGATGGTGAGGCTTGCTTTTATAAAAACATACTGTTTTAGTCGTCTCGAAATAATTTATTGTGGCTTTGTAAAAAGGACTCTTTAAAAAATTTTTTTAAAAGATTTATTTGAGAGAGAGAGCGAGAGAGAGAATGAGCATGAGCAAGCAGGGGGAAATGCAGAGGGAGAAGGAGAGAGAATCTCCAGCAGACTCCCCTCTGAGCATGGAGCCTGATGTGGGTCAATTCCACAACCCTGAGATCATGATCTGAGCCAAAACCAAAAGTCAGATGCTCAACTGACTGAGCCACCCAGGCGCTGCTGAAAAAGTCTCTTTTATTAATTTTAATTTTTGTTTTTGAAAAGGACTCCTTTTTAAAAAATTTTATTTATTTATTTATTCATGAGAGACAGAGAGAGAGGCAGAGACACAGGCAGAGGGAGAAGGAGGCTCCTGCAGGGAGCCCATGTAGGACCCGATCCTGGGACCCCGGGGTCACGCCCTGGACTTCGGTAGATGCTCAACCACTAAGTCACCCAGGTGTCCGGAAAAGGACTCTCTTTCTTCTTTTCTTTTCTTTTCTTTTCTTTTCTTTTCTTTTCTTTTCTTTTCTTTTCTTTTCTTTCTTTTCTTCTTTCTTTCTTTCTTTCTTTCTTTCTTTCTTTCGCAAAACTATTTTATTTTCCTACAAAAATAGAAGTTGTAAGTTACTCAACTTTTTTTTTTTGTATATATTTTTGTTGGAGTTTGATATGCCAACATATAGCATAACACCCAGTGCTCATCCCATCAATTGCCCCGCTCAGTGCCTGTCACCCAGTCACCCCAACCCCCCGCCCACCACCCCTTGTTCGTTTCCCAGAGTTAGGAGTCTCTCATGTTCTGTGTCCCTTTCTGATATTTCCCACTCATTTTCCCTCCTTTCTCCTTTAAGCCCTTTCACTATTTCTCATATTCCCCAAATGAATGAGACCATATAATGTTTGTCCTTCTCCAACTGACTTACTTCACTCAGCATTAATACCCTCCAGTTCTATCCACATAGAAGCAAATGGTGGGTATTCGTCCTTTCTAATGGCTGAGGAATATTCCATGTATCCATAGACCACATCTTCTCTATCCATCATCTTTCAATGGACACCGAGGCTCCTTCCACAGTTTGGCTATTGTGGACGTTGCTGCTATAAACATCGGGGTGCAGGTGTCCTGCCATTTCACTGAATCTGTATCTTTGGGGTAAATCCCCAGCAGTGCCATTGCTGGGTCGTAGGGCAGGTCTATTTTTAACTCTTTGAGGAACCTCCACACAGTTTTCCAGAGTGGCTGCACCAGTTCACATTCCCACCAACCAGTGCAGGAGGGTTCCCCTTTCTCCACATCCTCTCCAACATTTGTGGTTTCCTGCCTTGTTAATGTTCCCCATTCTCACTGGTATGAGGTGGTATCTCATTGTGGTTTTGATTTGTATTTCCCTGATGGCAAGTGATGCGGAGCGTTTTCTCATGTGCTTGTTGGCCATGTCTGTGTCTTCCTCTGGGAGATTTCTGTTCACGTCTTCTGCCCTTTTCATGATTGGATTGTTTCTTGGGTGTTGAGTTTAATAAGTTCTTTATAGATCTTGGATACTAGCCCTTTATCTGATATGTCATTTGCAAATATCTTCTCCCATTCTGTAGGTTGTCTTTGAGTTTTGTTGGCGTTTTCTTTGCTGTGGAGAAGTTTTTTATCTTGATTAAGTCCCAATAGTTCTTTTTTGCTTTTGTTTCCTTTGCCTTCCTAGATGGATCTTGCAAGAAGTTGCTGTGGCTAAGTCAAAAAGGGTGTTGCCTGTGTTCTCCTCTAGGATTTTGATGGATTCTTGTCTCACATTGAGATCTTTCAACCATTTTGAGTTTATCTCTGTGTCTGGTGTAAGAGAATGGTCCAGTTTCATTCTTCTGCACGTGGCTGTCCAATTTTCCCAGCACCATTTATTGAAGAGACTGTCCTTTTTCCAGTGGATAGTCTTTCCTGCTTTGTCGAATATTAGTTGACCATAGAGTTGAGGGCCCATCAGAAAAGGACTCTTTTAAAAGCAAATGAATTAGTTATAAAAACTTGATGAATATTGACAGTGTTTGTTTATAGGAACATCCTCTACACAATTTGTGATATTTTCTATTATGATTATAAAAATTAACATTTGTACAAAATAATGAATAATTATAACAGCAAAAATCCCAGTGATTAGTTGAAAAATACAACATTGCTAACATCCTAGAACACTGACTATCCGTATTTATTTTGCCATTCATAGTATTTCAATAAACAACTATTGCTTTGACTTTATCTTACTTTTCTTTATAGTTTGATTCCCTAAGAGTATGTCCATGGATAATATATGTTAATTTAAACATGTCTGGTTTTGAACTTCATGGAATGGAATGCTACTCTCTAATTTGGTGTCTTGCCTCGATCAGGATTATGTATTTAGGAATTTATGTTATAGAGGCTTTTTTCAGTTGCTGTATACTACATCATTTTACCACCTGCTACAATGATACCTTCTCCATTCGGCCATTGACGGGCACTTGGGTTGTTTTTAATGAAAAAGTATGGTTCTATCCTGATACTCATGTGCAAGGATTTCTCTAGGTGGTGGAATTCTTGGGTCATGAGGTATGTATATCTTAAAATTTTCTTGATAATGCTACCTTGCTTTCCAATTAACATACTACCAGGAGAGTATAAAAGTCCCATTGCTCTTGTTTTCTAACACTTGGCATTACCAGACTTTTTAATGTTTGCTGATATATTTTTTAAGATTTCATTTATTTGATAGAGAAAAAGAAAGCGTAAGCCATGGTAGAAGGAGAGGGAGAAACAGGCTCCCTGCTGTGTGGTTTTACTATGAATCTCTGTTGTCTGGTCGATTTAGGCACCTATTTGTATTTATTGACCATTTGAATTCTTCTCTTGTGACTTGTGTGTTCTCAAATCTTTTGCCCAATTTTCTACTAATTTGTAGGAATTCTTCATATGCTCTGGACAATAGCTCTAGCTCATTCAAATGTATTAAAGGTATCTACTCCTATTATTCAGCTTTCTTTTTACTCTCTTTTGGCTCTTTTGAAGAAGTTCTTAATTTTAATGTGGATATATTTATCAGTATTTTATGATGAATAGTTATTGCTCTTCTTTGTAAACTGTCTTCCTACTCCAGAGTCAAGAAGATCTTTTTCTGTATACTCATCTTGAAGTTTTATAGTGTTGTCTTTACTTTTAGTTTGCTATCCCCATGGAATTAATTTTTCTGTTTATTGTGATACAGAGGTTTAATTTCACTTCTTTTTCCCAGCTGGATGCTTAATTTCTTGACCACCATTTATTGAAAAGACCAGTTCTCCCTACTGTTCTTTGGTATCTCCTCTATCATAAATCAGAGGTTTGTAAATACAGTTGTTTTTCCTAGTTTCTCTGTTGTTGTACTTTATTCTCTTTCCAGTCATCTCTGATATGCTCTTAAAACCATCCATTAATTTCATAATTTTAATCACATTTTATTTTTCCAGTTTAGAAAGCCTACTTTTCAAATCTGCTGTGTCCTTTCTAATAATTTCTTGTTATTTACAGATGTTTGAAAATTTACCTTTTATTTATAACAAAGAAAAAAATAATTATTTCAATAGTCTGTCTCTGATAAACCCAGTATTTCATGTCTTTGAGTATATGTTTACATTGTCTATTGTTTTTCCATGATCTTTCTTATGATGTCTTGTTTCCTTCTTAACCTCTTAATTTTTCATTATATGCTACTCATAATTGTTGAGAAATTTTGCATCTATAGTCTGCAGTTTTCTAGTGATGTCTTTATCTAGTTTAAGTGTCTGGACAATACTGCCCTATTGGAACGAATTGGGTAGTATTTCCTCTACTATTTTTTTTTTGAAGAGTTTGAGAAGGATTGGTGTTAATTCTTCTTTAAATGTTTGGTAAAATTCACCAGTGAAGCCAATTTGGTTCTGGATTTTTCTTTGTTGGGAGATTTATGATTCCTGACTCAGTCTCTTTACTTGTCACAGATCCATTCTGATTTTCTATGTCTTTTTAAATCAGTTTTTGTAGTTTGCGTGTTTCTAGGAATTTGTCTATTTCATCTAGGTTATCTAACTTGTTGGCACATATATGTTGATCATAGTAAATTCTTAATCCTTTTTATTTCTTTAAGAACATTAGAACAACCTCAAATATTTTTGATTTTAGTCATTTCAGTCTTTGCTTTTTTCCTCAGTCTGCCAAAAGTTTTGTGAATTTTGTTGAAATTTTCAAAAAACAACTTTTGGCTTCATTGATTTTTCTTTAATCTTTTAAATTTCCTTTAGTTTTGGGTTGGCAAATGGATATGGTTTGCTCTTTTCCTACTTCCTTAAAATGTAAAATTAAGTTACTGATTTGAGATCTTCGTGGGTTTGTTTGTTTGTTTTAAGGAAAATAAATTTCCCTATGAGCACTGCTTTCACTAAATTCTGTAAGTTTTGTCTTTTCATTATTTCAAAATATTTTCTAATTTCTCTTGTGATTTCTTTTTTTGACAATTATTTCATTTTAATTCTAGTGTAATTAACATAACAGTGTTACATTACTTTGAGGTGTATGATACACTGTACTCCTAATCTCCTTTATCTGTTTCACCCATCCTGCACTTGCTTCCCCTCTTTTAACCATCAGTTTGTTCGCTAGACTTCAGAGTCTGTTTTTTGGCTTGTTTCTACTTTTCTTTATTTTTTGTTTCTTAAATTCTATGTTTAAGTGAAACCAAATGATATTTTCTTTCTCTGACTTATTTTCCTTAGCATTATACCCTCTGCATCCATCCATGTTGTTGCAAATTGCAAGATTTCATTCTTTTTATGGTTGAGTAATATTCCATTTTTGTATTTAAGCACATCTTCTTATCCATTCATCTACTGATGGACACATGGGGTGCTCCCATAATTTGGCTATTGTAACTAATGTTGCAGTAAAACACAGGGGTGCATAAATCTTTTTGAATTAGTGTTTCCATGCTTTTTGGTAAATATCCAGTAGTACAATTACTAGATCATATAATAATTCTGTTTTTAATTTTTTGAAGAACCTCCATGCAATTTTCTACAGTAGCTGCATCAGTTTGCATTCCAGCCAACAGTACACAAGGATTCTTTCTTCTCCACATCCTCATCAGCATTTATTTCTTGTCTTCTTTATTTTAGTCATTCTGACAGGTGTGAGATGCTCTTGTGATTTATTTGGCCCATTGGTTATACAAGAATGCATTGTGTGATTTCCACAAACGTGTGAATTTTCCAGATTTCCTTATTACTGATTTCTAATTGTAGTCCCTGTGGTCAGAGAAGTTAAACTGTATAATTTCAGTCTGTCAAAATTATTTATATTGTGGTTATTGTATTTGAATAATTTTTAAGAATAAATTGAGACTAATAGTGTCTTCCTCTGGGAATATTTTCGTTTCCTTTCATTAGGTGCTAAGAGTACCAGTGTTTCTGGAACTGTCTTAATCCAAGTTCAAATTCTAAGGTTCCCAAGGCCACCTGAGTGTCCTGAACCTGCATGTTGACTGATTGGCCAATTTTATTTTATTTTATTTTATTTTATTTTTAAAATTTTTATTTATTTATGATAGTCACACAGAGAGAGAGAGAGAGAGGCAGAGACATAGGCAGAGGGAGAAGCAGGCTCCATGCACCAGGAGCCCGACGTGGGATTCCATCTCCGCTGCGCCACCCAGGGATCCCTGATTGGCTAATTTTAATTTCATGCTTATTGGGTAGCCTGGGTGGCTCAGGGGTTTAGCGCCTGCCTTAGGTCCAGGGTGTGATCCTGGGGATCCTGGATCAAGTCCCACATCAAGCTCCCTGCATGGAGTCTGCTTCTCCCTCTGCCTGTGCCCCTGCCTCTCTCTCTCTCTCTGTCATGAATAAATAAAATCTTTAAAAAAAATAAACAAAACAATAACGAATTTTGAGGACAAGCTCAAAAATAAACTAGCATGATAGCTAGCTCTTTAAAATGTTGACAGAAGACAGTTAACAAACAAAAAATGCTTAAATAACTTCATTTTTCAAGTTGCTTCATTTAAAAATATATATATATATTTATTCATTCATGAGAGACATACAGAGAGGCAGAGACATAGGCAGAGGGAGAGGCAGGCTCCCTGTGGGGAGCCCAATGCAGGACTCGCTCCCAGGACCCTGGGATCATGACCTGAGCAGAAGGCAGATGCTCAACAGCTGAGCCACCTGGGCTGCCCGAGAATGAAGTTTTTGAGAGTCTTTCATTGAAAGCTTTACGTTTTATCATTCTATAAATGTTTCTCACTGGTTAGCAAAAGCAGCTTTGAGGGATATGCTTTTCTGTCTCTTGGTTTTCACCCCCTCCTGAATTTTGACTTGCAGTTATCTCTCTGGTAATTTGAATTCATTTAAGGATATCTTTAAATGTTAGCTTTTTTGGTTGTTTTCACCAGGAGAGCTTATCTTCATTTCCTTACTTGCCTTTTTTTTTTTTTTAAAGATTTTATTTATTTATTCATAGAGACGAGAGAGAGAGAGAGAGAGGCAGAGACACAGGCAGAGGGAGACACAGGCTCTATGCAGGGAGCCCAACGACAAGGGACTCAATCCCTGGCCTCCAGGATCATACCCTGGGCTGAGGCAGCGCTAAACCACTGAGCCACCCTGGCTGCCCATACTTGGCATTTTTTAATGAAATAGTCCTTCTAGTATCATTTTAAACCACATTATCAAAATATATAAGAGAATGGAAGGATATTAGGATAATGTCTGTAATGGGGCACTGGGGTGGCACAGTCAGTTAAGTGTTGGGCTCTTGATTTTGACTCAGGTCATGGTCTCAGATAAGATTGAGCCCTGCATCCTGCTCCCTGCTCAGTGGAGAGTCAGCTTCTCTCCTTCTGCCCTTCCTCCCATTCACACATGTGCACATGCACACTCTAACTCATTCTCTCTCTCCCTCTCTCTAAAAATAAGTGAGATCTTTAAAAATAGTTTTAAAAAATAATGTCTGTAGCATCAGGATTTGGGGAAATGGCTGTTCCAGTTATCTAGTTGTGTGAGGATCAACCTGTTTCATATCAAGCCATGTTGTAAACTTTGGAAAACAGGTGTATGTTGTCTTCTGCCTAGGAAAGCATCACATGTGGAGGATTTAGTTTAAAAAAAGATTGAGGTCTGTATTTGCTGACTGAGCATAGTACAGGTCCTCATTCAGAAGAGTATTATTTGGTTCTTGACTAGAACTGCAGAAAACTGGCCCAGAGCCATCTTTATAACTAAATCCCAGCTACACTCCCCCCCTTTTTTTTCTTGGTGGTTATTTGTTATATCCTCTTAGAAGTAGGAAGATAATGGTATGCCTCATAAAAGCTAAGCATGATGACCAAAATCAGTATTCATCTAGTTAGGTGAATGCTTATCTACTGTGATTAAACACATTTCCTTGGAATATTGCTGAAGGAGAACACTCAAAGCCATTTGATACAAAAGTATACTTCCCTAGAGTGTCAATTTTATTCAAACATTAGAGGAAAAAAATGACTAAAATTTTTATAGTCTGAAATTTTTCTCTATAGCTATACAAAAGAAAATTTTAATATTATCTCTTGAAGAAAGGTAATTTATAAAATACTTTGTGGCAAACTAGTAGATAAAATTTTCAACAAAACATGTCAATTACATTAAGCAAGAAGTGTCATGAGCATGATATTTGACTGCTGGAAGTAGGACCATGAATTATATAATCTTAATGTGCTAAAATTGACAATGCTATTGATAAAATTATTTATTGAGTAGATCTCTCTTATAATTAAAAATAAATAAGTAAATAGATAATAGTGTATAAGGCCTGTTCACACAAAAATGGAACAGAATAGAAAACCCAGAAATAACCCCACAGTTTGTATGGTCAGTTAATTTTCAACAAATCAGGAAAAGAATATCCAATGGAAAAAAGCCTCTTCAACAAATGGTGTTGGGAAACCTAGAGAGCAACGTGCAAAAGAATAAAATTGGACCACTTTCTTATGCACAAAAATAAATTGAAAACGTATTACAAACCTAAATGTGAGACCAGAAACCATAAAAATCTTAGAAGAAAACATAGGCAATAAGTTCTTTGACATTGGCTGTAGCACCTTTTCTTTTTAGATAAGTTTCCTGAGGCAAAGGAAACAAAAGCAAAAATAAACTATCGGGACTATATATATTTAAAAAAAAAAGCTTTACACAAAGAAGGAAACAAAACTAAGAGGCAACATACAGAATGGGAGAAGATAATCTGTAAGTGGCATATTCAATAAATGGTTTGTATCTAAAATACATAAAGAACTGATACAACTTAACAGCTCCCAAACCAAATAATCCAATTTAAAAATGGGCAGAAGGCATGAACAGATAGTTCTCCAAAGAAGACATCCAAATGGCCAGCAGACCCATGAAAAGATGTTCATCATCACTCATTAGGGAAATGCAAATCAAATACACAGTGATCAGCAATACAAGAAACAATGGATGTTGGTGGAGATGTGCAGAAAAACACTTGTGCACTGATGGTGGGAATGTAGAATGTGGAAAACCGCATAGAGGTTCCTCAGAAAGTTAAAAATAGATCTACCTTAGGATCTAGCAATCACACTACTGGGTATTTACCCAAAGAATACAAGAACACTAATTCAAAGGGATTCCTTGCCTTTATAATAGGCAAGATTTAGAAGCAGCCCAAATGTCCATTGATTGGTGAATAGATAAGGAGATATATAGCACACACACAGATATATATATATATATATATATATATATATATATATATATATATCTCACACCTTTATATATCACACACACACGCATATATATGTATATAATGATATTCCATATTCAGCCATAAAAAGAATGCAGTGTTACCATTTGCAACAACATAAATGGAGCTAGAGTATAATGCTAAGTGAAATAAGTTAAAGACAAATATGACATGATTTCACTCATGTGGAATTTAAGAAACAAAACAGATGAACAAAGGGAAGAGAAAGAGAGAAACCAAGAAACACTCTTAGTGATAGAGAATAAACTGATGGTTACTAGAGCGGCAGGGTGTGGGGAGTTTGGTTAAATAGGTAATGGAGATTAAGGATTGCACTTATGATGAGCACTGGGTGATAAATGGTGTTGTTGAATCACTAGACTGTATACCTGAAACTAATATAACACTGGATATTAACTAATTAAAATTAAAATAAGCACTTAAAAAGAGAACCTGTTCAACTCAGCTTATGCCATGAGTGATTTCGCCTCTCAGTGAGGAGTTACGATTGAAGTTTCTGCCCATAGCAACCTGACAGTATTCCATCATGCTACTTCTCTGGCAATATTCTGTTCTTGGGCTCAACTTAGTGATTGATTACCTGATGCAATGAGTAAACACTCATTATTTTTAACCACATTTATATAAATCTAGATTCTTGGAAATAGTGACAGTAAAAAATGAGAAATTGCCTATATGAGGACCTTGATACTGTCTTCAATTCAGTTCAGTTCTTTTCATTAGTAGCCTCCGTTCACATACCTTATATATATATATACTAAGTAAAGCAGATAGAAAACTCTCTTCCTCCTCCATGGCATATAATATAAAACATTTTCTGGTTAATATAAACAAAATATCATGAAAGAGATGCAAAAAACTATTCATTTTTTTCAAGTAAAATATTCATGAAACCTTAACTTATTTCTTGCTATTACTAGGTATAAATCATATGTATCTGGAAATTCCATTTTTCTGACATTAGAGATTCTTAAACGGACCTTTGGAATAACTACCTTAGAATAAATCAAATCATTCAGGTTGTCCTCTATTCCATTCCCAGGAACTATGAAGAAACAGGATTGTTGAAAGTTGTGTGTGCTATGGGTAAAAATTGGGCCATCAATGGAAGGTATTTAAGGAAGCAGCTGAAAGCAATGTTAAAAGCTTGGACCTAGAACCTCCTACCTCTTTTATAAAAAAATTTTATTTAAATTCTAGTCAGTTAACATATAGTGCAATATTGGTTTCAGGAGTAGAAGTCAGTGATTCGTCACTTAGATGCAATACCAGGTGCTCATCACAACTGCCCTCCTTAATACCCATCAGCCACTATCCCACCCCCCCACCCACCTCCTACCTCTTTATTGTGTGACACTAGAAAAATTAATCTCCCTGCTTTAGTTTCCTTATTAGTAAAATGTATGATATTGATACACCCTAAAGGATGGTGTGGCTATTAAATAATATATGTTAAACCCCTGCAGTCAGTAGGTAGTCAGCTGATATGTGTTACATCTGATATGTGTTATATAAGACAAAGAGCTGATTTTTGAAATGAAAACAAAATTGACAATACTTAGGTAAACTAAGAAAAGAAGAAAAGATTCAAATAAAGTCAGAAAGAAATGTTACAAGTGATACCACCAAAATGCAAAAGGTCATAAGGGACTACCGTGAACAGTTATATATCATCAGATTGGACAACCTAGAAGAAATGGATAAATTCCTGGTAATACATGACCTATAAGTCTGAATTATGAAGAAATAGAAAATATGAACAGAGAGATAAGTAAAGAGATTGAGTCAGTAATAAAAAAGTTCCCAAGAAAGAAAAGCCCAGGACCACATAGTTTTACTGGTCAGTTCTACTAAACATTTAAAGGAATATTAATACTAATCCTTTTTTATTACAAACTATTCCAAAAAAGTTGAAGAGAACACTGTGATACTCATTTTATGATACCATCATTACATTGGTATCAAAGCCAGAAAAGGATACTACAATAAAAGAAACCACTGGCCATTTTCTCAGATCAACATAGGTGCAAAATCCTCAACAAAACAGTAGCAAACCAAATTCAAAAGAATTATCACTGTTCCTAGAAGAAAACAGGGAAAAAGTTCCTTGACACAAGTCTTGGCAGTGATAATTATAAACCAAATTAAAAAGATTATCATGACCAAGTGAGATTTATTCATGAAATGCAAGGATAATTTAACATACACAAATCCATGAAGGTGATATACCACATTAATAGAATTAAAGATAAAAAGCTTTCAACAGAATTTCACATGCCTTTGTCATAAAACTCCCAACAAATTGGTTATGGAAGTTATAGAAGAAACATGCAAACACATAATAAAAGCCATATTTGACAAGCCTGCAGCTAACATTGTGCTCAGCAATGAAAGTTCGAAAGCTTTTCCTCGAAGATCAGGAACAAGGCAAGGATGCCAACTGTCACCACTCCAATTCAATACAGTATTGGAAGTCCCAGCTAGAGCAGTTAGGCAAGAAAAAGGAAATAAAAAGTATCCAAACCAGAAAGGAAGAAGTAGAATTGTCTCTGTTTGACAATGATAAATAAGATCTTGTATATAGAAAATCCTGAAGACTGCACAGGAAAACTGTTATAACTAAGAAATGAAATCACTGAAGTTGCAGTAAACAAAATCAGCATACATAAATTAGTGTTTCTAAATACTAACAAGGAGGTGTCTGGAAAAGAAATAAAGAAAACAATTCCATTTTCAGTAGTAGCAAACCCATAAAACATTTAGGAATATATTTAACCAAGGAAGCGAAAAATCTGTACACTGAAAACTATAATACATTAATGAAAGAAATAGAAGACTATACAAATAAATGGAAAAAATGCTATCTTCATGGATTAGAAGAACTAATAACATTATTAGTGTGTTTATACTATTCAAAGCCATCTATAGATTCAACACAAACTCTATTAAAATTCAAATGGTGTTTTCCACAGAAATAGAAAAAACAATCCATTGGAGCCACAAAAGACCTAATAGCCAGAGTGATCCTAGAAAGAACAAAGTTGGAAATATCATATCTCCTGATTTCAGGCTATATTTTAAAGCTCTGGGAATTAAAACAGTTTGGTACTGGCATAAAAACACACTGACAAATGGAACAGAATTAAGAGCCTGGAAATAAACCCACACACATACAGTCAACTATTTGACACGGGAGCCAAGTATAGTCAATAGGGATGGGATAGTCCTTCAATACGTGGTGTAGAGCAAAGCATAATCACGTGCAAAATAAAGACTTTTTCTTACAAAAATTAGCTAGTCAAATCGTGTTGTACACCTTAAATTTACACAGTTCTGTGTGTTAATTATATGTTAATAAAACTGGAATAAAATAACTCTAAATGGGCCTAAATGCCTAAGTGTAAGACTCTGAATCATAAAGTTCCTAGAAGAAAACGGAAAAAGTTCCTTGACACAAGTCTTGGCAGTGATTGTATGGGTATGACACCAAAGCACAAGCAACAGAAGCAAAAATAAACAACCGAGTCTGTATTTAACTTAAGAGCTTATGCACATCAAAATATACAACCAGCAAAATGAAAAGGCCTCTGGAATGGAAGAAATTATTTGTTAACCGTATCTGATTAGGGGTTAATAACCATAGATAATATAAGGAACTCCTACAGCTCAGTAGCTAATCATCATTATCCTTGTCATCTGATTTAAAAATGGGCAAAGGGCATGAAAAGACATTTTGTCAAAGAACACATACCAGTGGCCAAAAGGTTTATGAAAAGGTGCTCACCATCACTAATCATTAGGAAAATGCAAATCAAACCCACAGTGAGATCTCACCTTCTACCTGTTAAAATGGGCAATGCCAAATAGACAATTAAGAGTTATCGTAAGGATGTGAAGAATAGGAAACCCTTGTGTACTGTTGGTAATATAAATTGATGTTGCCATTAGGGAAAATAGTAGGGAGGCCCCTCAAAAATTTTAAATAGAACCACCCTATGATACAGCAATCCTACTTCTGGAATGTAATTTAGGTAAATGAAATCACTATCTTGAAGAGATAGCAGCATTCCCGTGATCATTACAGCATTTTCACAATAGCCCAGACATGGAACTACCTCATCAACAGATGAATGGATGAAGAAAATGTGGTCTGTATGTACAATGGAATATTATTTAGCCACAAAAAAGGTGATACCTTGCCATTTGTGACAACATGGATGGACCTTGAGGGTGTTAAACAATGTGAAATAAATTAGGGAAAGACAATGTGTGGTCTCGCTAATATGTGGAATCTAAAAAAATCAAACTCATAAGATAAGTAGAGAGTAGAATGGGGCTGCCAGGGCCTAGGGGGATGGGTAGAGTAAATGAAGAGATGTTAATTAAAGGATATAAACCTCTGGTTATAAGATGAAACTTGAGAGTGTTACATACTTAAAAGTTACTAACAAATTAGACCTTAAAGCTCCTTAACCTCCCCCCACACACACACAGGAAACAGTAATTATGTGAGGTGATGGAGTTGTTGACTAACCTCATTGTAATGATTATTTTGTAATAAATATATGTATCAAATCATCACATTGTGCACCTCTAGCTTCCACAAAGTTATATGTCAATTATATCTCAAATCTTTTGCTTTTGTTTCCCTTGCCTCAGGAGACATATCTAGAAAAATGTTAATACTGCTGATGTCAGAGAAATTGCTGCCTATGCTCTCTTTTAGGATTCTTATGGTTTTATTTTTTTTAAGATTTATTTATTCATGAGAGACACAGAGAGAGAGGCAGAGACACAGGCAGTGGGAGAAGCAGGCTCCATGCAGGAAGCCCAATGCGGGACTCGATCCCCGGACCCAGGGTCAGGCCCTGGGTTGAAGGCGTTGCTAACCGCTGAGCCACCTGGGCTGCCCTACAGTTTTCTATATAGAGTATCATGTCATCTACTAAGTGAAAGTTCTTCTTCCTTACCAATTTGGATTCCTTTTATTTCTTTTATTATTTTTATTTATTTTTATTATTATTATTATTATTTTTGTCTAATTGCTGTGGCTAGGATTTCCAGGACTGTGCTAAATAACTGGTGATAGTGGACATTCTTCCTTGACTTGTTCCTGATCTTAGAAGAAGACTCACCACTGGGTATAACGCTTGCTGTGAGTTTTTCGTAGATGGCCTTTATTACGTTGACATATTATGTTATCATTACAAACCTACTATGTACAGGTTTTGGTAATGAATGGTTATTGTACCTTATCAAATGCTTTTTTGCATCTATTGAAATGATCATATGGTTTTTATTCTTTCTCTTGTTGACCTGTGATATATCACCTAGATTGGTTTGTGAATAATTGAACCACTTTTGTATCCCAGGAATAAATCCCACTTGATCATGGTCTATGACCTTTTTAATGCATTGCTGGATTTGGTTTGCTGTATTTTATTGATGATTTTTACATCTATGTTTGTAGCAATACTGGCCCATAATTCTCCTTATTGGTCTTATCTTTACCTGGTTTTAGCATCAAGGTAATGCTTGCCTCATAGAATGAATTTGGAAACTTTCCTTCTTCCTCTATTTTGAATAGTTGGAGAAGAATAGATATTAAATATTTGATAAAATTCACTTGTGAAGTCATCTGGTGAAGCAGACTTTGTTTGCTGGGAGTCTTTTGGTTACCAGTTCAATTTCATCACTGGTAATCAGTCTATTCAAATTTTCTATTGCTGATTCCATTTTTGTAGGTTATATGTTTCTAGAAATTTATCCATTTCTTCTTCATTGTCTAATTTGTTGGTATATAATTATTCATAATATTCTCTTATAAGCCATATTTCTGTGGTGTTGGTTATCATTTCTTCTCTTTTATTTTTTATTTTCTTTGAGTCTTTTTGAGTCTTTCCTCTTTTTCTTTTTTTTTTTTTCTTTGATGAGTCTGGCTAAAGGCTTATCAATTTTGTTGATCTTTTCAAAGAACCAGCTTCAGATGTCATTGATTTGTTCTGGTTTATTAGTTTCTATTTTATTTCTAATCTAATCCTTATTATTTCCTCCCTCCTACTGGTTTGTGGTTTGAGGTTTGTTTTCTTTTTCTAGCTCCTTTAGGTATAAGGTTAGGTTCTTAATTTGAGATTTTTCCCTGCTTCTTGAGGTAGGCCTGTGTTGCTATGAACTTCCCTCTTAGAACCACTTTTGCTGCATCCCAAAGGTTTTAGACTGTCGTGTTTTTATTTTTGTCTCCATTTTGTTTTATTTCTTCTTTAATTCTTGGTTGACCATTCATTGTTTAGTAGCATGTTATTTAACCTCTATACATTTGCGTTCTTTTCGGATTTTTTTTCTTGTGGTTGATTTCTAGTTTTCATAGTGTTGTCAGAAAAAAATGCATGGTACAACTTTAAGCTTTTTGAATTTGTTGAGATTAATTTGTGGCCTAACATGAAATCTATTGGAGAATGTTCTATGTACAGTTGAAAAGTATGTGTATTCTACTGTTTTAGAATAGAATATTCTGAACATATCTGTTAGATTCATCTGGTCTAATGTATCATTCATAACTACTGTTTCCTCGTTGATTTTCTGTTTGGATGATCTGTCCGTGATGTAAGTGGAGTATTACATTACCATCAATGATTTCTTTTATGTTTTTAATAGCTGCTTTATGTATTTGGGTGCATAAATAGTTACAATTATATCTTGTTGGATTGTTTTCTTTATGATTATATAGTGTGCTTTTTTTGGTCTCTTGTGGTAGTTTTTGTTTTAAAGGTATTTTGTCCAATTTAAGTATTGCTATCCTGGTTTTCTTTTCACTTCAATTTACATGATAAATCCTTCTCCATCCTTTTAATTTAAATCTTCATGTGTCTTTAGGTTTGAAATGAGTCTCTTCTAGGCAGCATCGAGATGGGTCTTGATTTGTTTATTCTGGCATTGTATGTCTTTTGATTGGAGTGTTCAGTTTATTTACATTCAAATAGTTATTGATAGGTATGTATTTACTGCCATTTTGTTACTTGTTTTATGGTTGTATTTGTAGTTCTTCTTGTGCTTTCTTTTGCTCTATTCTCTCACATTTTGCTGACTTTCTTTAGTAATTTTACTTGGATATTTTTCTCTTTATTTTTTGCTTATCTCTTAGCAGCTTTTGATTTGTTGTTATCATTAGGTTTATATGTAATACAGACAAAGAATATAGAAGTTTCTATTAAGTTGATAGTTGCCTAAGTTTGAACCTATTTTATTTTATTTACTTATTCATGAGAGACAGAGAGAGAGAGAGAGAGAGAGAGGCAGAGACATGGGCAGAGGGAGAAGCAGGCTCCATGCAGGCAGCCTGATGTGGGACTGGATCCCGGGACTCCAGGATCACGCCCTAGGCTGAAGGTGGCGCTAAACCGCTGAGCCACCCAGGGATCCCTGAACCCATTTTAAAAGCACTAAATTTTTATTCCTCCTTATACTTTAAAGTGTCATACTTTAAATCCTTTTATTTTGTGAATTCCGTGACTCTGTTTTTTTTTTCTTTTTTTTTCCGTGACTCTGTTTTATACATGTACTTATTTTTACCACTTTTGAGCTTCTTCTTTATCTTACTCCTGCTTGTATTTCCTTTCCACTCTGAGTCCCCTTTAACATTTCTTGTAAATCTGGTTAGTGGTGATGAATTCCTTTGCCTTTTGTTTGTCTGGGAAACTATCCCTCTTTCTGTTCTGAATAATAGCATTGCTCAATAGAGTATTCTTGGTTGCAGGGTTTTTTTCTTTCAGCACTTTGAATATATCATGCCACTGCTTTCTGGCCTTGCGTAGTTTCTGCTGAATAATCAGTTGAGATAGCCTTATGGGGTTTCCCTTATATATAACTGTTTTCTTTTTTCTTTTGCTGCTTTTAAAATTCTTTATTTGTCACTACTTTTTGCCATTTTAATTATTATGTGTCTTGGTGTGGGATTCCTTGGGTTGATTTTATTGGGGATTCTCTCTGCCTCCTAGATCTGGATTTGTTTCCTTCTTCAAATTTGGGATGTTTTCAACTATTATTTCTTCAGATAAATTTTCTGCCTCCTTTTCCTTCTCCCTCTGTTATCCCTATGATGTGAATGTTATTGTGCTTAATGGTGTCCCTGAGTTACCTTAGTCTATTTTTATTTTATTATAATTTTTTTCTCTTACTGTTCAGCTTAATTATTCTTTCTTCCTAGTTGCTGATCTGTCCTTTTTCTCCATCTAGTCTGCCATTTATTCCCTCAGTGTATTTTTTATTTCAGTTATTGAATTCTTCATTTCTGACTGGTTCTTTTTATGTTTTCTGTCTCTTTTTTAAGGGCCTCAGTGGGGTCCTCCCCTCTGGTTTTCAAAGCCAAATATTATGGGATTCATCTTGCCACTGCAGGTCCACCATTCCTGGGGTGCCTGGTGTGGGTTCTGTTCCTCATCCTGTCCTATGACAGTCCCATGGGACAGTTTGCCTCCTGACCACCTGTACACCCTTCCCATCCTTTTGAATTTGGCCTTTTCTTTACCTTTACCTGTGAAGGGCTTGTCCTGCCAGTCTTCTCTTGTTTTTTTTTTTTTTTTTTTTTTTAAAGATTTTTATTTATTTATTCATGATAGTCACAGAGAGAGAGAGAGAGGCAGAGACACAAGCAGAGGGAGAAGCAGGCTCCATGCACCAGGAGCCCGATGTGGGATTCGATCCCGGGTCTCCAGGATCGTGCCCTGGGCCAAAGGCAGGCGCCAAACCGCTGCGCCACCCAGGTATCCCTCTTCTCTTGTTTTATAGGTTATTTACACTGCTGTGGGTATTACCTACATGTATAACATGAGCCTAGGATCCTCCTTCTCCATCACCTTCCCCGGAAGTCTAGGTTGTTTTTGCTTTTTGGGTATTATAAATAATTCATAAACATTCATGTATAAGTCTGTGTATGGCCATATATTTTCATGTCTTTGGTGTATGTATCTAAAGTGGAATTGCTTAGCTAAATAATAATTTATTTAACTTTTCAAGAAATTGACAAACTCTTCCAAAGTCAGTGCACCATTTTACATTCCCACTAGCAATATGTGAAGATTCCAATTTATTTTCATTCTTACTGATTTGTCTTTTTAAATATAGACATCCTAGTAGGTATGAAGTGGAATCTCACTGAGTTTTGATTTATATTTCCCTGATAATTAATGCTATTGAGTGTCTGCATGTGGTAATTGTATATCTTCTTTGAAGAAATATCTATTCAAATCTTTTGCTCATTTTTAAACTAGGTTATTTATTGTTGAGTTGTGTCATTTATATGTTGTAGATATAAATCTTGTATCAGGAATATGATTTACAGATTATTTTCTCTCCTTGTGTTATCTTTTCATTTTCTTGATGGTGTCCTTTGAAGCATAAAAGTTTTAAATGTGGTGAGGACATTTATTATGTCTTTTGTTGCTTGTGGTTTTGGTGTCTTTAGGCATTAGGGGACTCTGTACCTTAGAAGCTCAAGCCTTCCCAAAATGGAAACAAGAAAACTATTTTTCCAGCCTCCCTTACAGCACATATGATCTAAGTTCTTCTCTTTGGAAATACCCATGCCATATTTTACATCAGAGTTTAGAGAGATGAAAAAGAAAGATACAAAAAAGTATTCATTCCAGTAAGGGTAGCGGCAGATACATGCAGTTTCCAGATTTCAGCACTGACAGGTGTTAGAGGTAGCATATAGTTCCTTCTGCCCAGTGCAAACTACAGTGCTGTGCCCAGTATTTGCAAACACAGTGTCTACACTGAAAATCTCCCTTTTATCATTAGTAACCCATGAATTACTGTGTGAAGATGTTAACTGGGAGCCTACTTCACATTACTTTAAATAAGAAAAAAATGAATATATGTCCGTCTTAAATCCAAACCAGTTTTCTGAACTGTACTAAAATGTATTAAAATGCATATATAAATAATAGATACTCATGTTAGGATGTAAATTGTTTAAGATGTCATAATGATATGGTTAATATTTTGCTTTGCACTAGTAGCATATTACACATCTCCTTTGTTAACAGTGCATTTTTTCAAAATGTCCACATATAATCCTGACATTCTGCAAGTTCTATTTGGAGTATAATTCAACTTGTGTATAACTATATTTAAAATGTACTGTGTTAACAAATAAGTGTGTTCTGTGAATATTAAGGATTAAAAAATCAAGACATTCCAGGAAAATGCTATCGATAGAAACATTCTTTAGAGGTATGCTTGTTTTTATGGAGCATCTGTACTGTACAAGGGATGCGATTCTTGTCTATAAGCCCGTATTTTATATTTAAAAAAAAAAAGAGTGTTTCCTAACCCTGTCCTAGATATCCTAAACTTATACAGAAGGTAAAGACATAAAATTCTTTCTCCTTAGCTAGATAAGCTCTACTTACTCCTTTTACTTTATGGAAAATTGTAAAACATGTCATCAGATGAGTTCTAGATTCTAAAGCTAGCTTTGTTCAGATATAACCTTAGGCAAGTCACTGCCCTTCCCTAAGCTATACTTCATTGATAGTAAGAGAAGTAGTTTGAATTAGAAGATCTTTATTGTTCTGTCCAGCTCAAATTATTGGTTTTGCTTTAAGCATATCATGTAAGCAGGAAATATTCAGATCACTGAAACAGTTTTTAAAGCTTCTGCCTTGTAAAATGCTCAGGTTTTTCCTAAATGTCTTTTATCTTATAATAACTCTCAGAGAAACCCAGGTGTTCTCCTTATTTAGGAATTATATACTGATCTTACAGCATTGAAAGACTGTAAGATCAAAAATTGTTTTTTATGTCTATTTTGTTCATTTAAAATGTTACCAAAAACTACTAAGAAAAAGCTCATGAACCACAAAATTGATTATTAACTTTTATCATATATATTTCTAGGTGAATGTCTATAATAGAAAAAGGGCAATGAGAAGATAAATTTGGCAGTGTTAATAGGCAAGCCCTCATTGGAGTATTTTTTTCTTTTTCCAAGCATTACTCTGCCACCGGTGAAGTCTCATTATTTCTAAGTGTCCTAATCAATAAGGTCATGAAAGATTGATTTCAGGAGCTGTCACTGTGTTTATGACAAGAAGCATATAGAGTCATTTATAGGAGTGGGCAGTAATTCTCCTGTTAACTAGCAACTCAGGGGATCAGTAAGCCCATCATACATGTCTTTATGTGGTGAGGAGAATCTCAATGGTGTTCATCACTGACAGAGGAGGAGGCTAATATTGTTAATTGAATTTCCCTAAAGAGAACAAAAATATACCATCATGTAGGAGGAAGGGGGAGAAGGAGCAAATCTATACAAATCTCTAGTATGTATGAGCTGGTTGCATTGATTTTCCTCTGCTAATGGCCTGGGATGGATACAGAATTGTCCTCAGAAAATATCAAGTTGATTACAACAGCTCTTTTGTACTTAATGACTTTCAGAAGTCCTAAGAGTGACAACCAACAATGTTTCAAACAAAGTATATGTATAAAAATATATGTAATTTTAAAATAAAATATTTTAGCTTTATTTTTTAAACTAATGTGTTATAGAAAATATGTAACCCTTAAACATTCTCTCATTATTTTTTATGAATATTATTTTAAGGACCACACAATATTCTGTGATATAAAAATAGTATAATTTATTTGGCTGATCCACTATTTATGGGACCATTAGGCTCACAAAGCCTTTCTTAAAGAAAAATAATCTTTTATTATAATATGCTTTCATTATAAAAAAATAAAGCAGTATAGAAATACATAAATAGGATAAGGGAAATCACCCTCATTTTTCCCTCCTAGTCCTTCTCCTCAGACATAACAACTATTAATTTGGAAAATGTCTTTCCCTATGTTTTGTGTATTTTTCTGTGCTTATACACATACCCTTTTTCTTATTAAAAATACCAAGCTGTAAAACTTTCTTTTTGGTTAATATCATATTATGAATATTATTCCATGTCAACACATTAAGATCTACCTAATTCTCTCCTTTTTAATTAGCTGGGTTTATTATTTTTTTAAAAGATTTTATTTATTTATTCATAAAGAGAGAGAGAGAGAGAGAGGGAGAGGCAGAGACACAGGCAGAGGGAGAAGCAGGCTCCATGCAGGGAGCCTGATGTGGGACTCGATCCCGGGACTCCAGGATCACACCCAGGCTGAAGGTGGCGCTAAACCGCTGAGCCACTGGGGCTGCCCTGTTTTTTTTGTTTTTTGTTTTTTGTTTTTTGTTTTTTTTTAATTTAAAAGAAGTAGCTTGAAAAATTAAACTATCTCCTGAAAGGGGATATAATGAAAAGGAAATTCCTCTTTTACTTAACATTGGCAATTTTTTTAAAAGACTGTATAGTACTCCACAGAATAGTTGTACCAGTAACTTATGTAACCATTTTCCTGTTGATAGATATTTGTTTGCATTGTTTAGAGGATTTAGCTTTTTGAAAAATGCTTCAATGAACATCCCTGTACATACGTCATTATGGACTTGGGCTTATTTTCCAGTATAGATTTACTAGATGTGAAATTGAAATTTTGATTTTTTTAAGGAAAGCCCAGATCATCCTTCAGACATGTTAAAAGTGGTAACCTTCTTAGTCAATATAATTGGGATTAGTAGTTTGGTCAATTAATAAGTCCAAAAGTCAAACCTAGGAAATCATGGTAAGTAACACCTAAATACTTTTGATACGTGTTGTAATATAAAACATTTAAATGTGTATTCATTTGCCAATCCTCTGATATAGGGCAAGGCTTTTCTTTGTGAATAGTTGTCTTCTTTGGAATTCCATTAGTTATTCCTACATGAGTAATACCTATACTATGTTATCTATAAATTCCACTTTCAGGGCTCTTTTTTTTTAAAGATTTTATTTTATTCATGAGAGACACAGAGAGATAGAGAGGCAGAGACACAGGCAGAGGGAGAAGCAGGCTCCACGCAGGGAGCCTGACGTGGGACTCGATCCCAGGGCTCTTTTAAGTATAAAACAATCCAAGTTCATGATCAGTCCTCTAGATTTTTACGTTTTTTTCTTCAGTCATTAAACTTGTCTCACTTATACCTAATTTGCTCACAGTTTTGTATAGTAACTGCTATTATTGAATCTTTCCAGAGCAATCAACTTAGATTTTATAGATACTTTTTTTCTAATATATCATTTTGTTTACTTGACAGTTTGTTAAATTACATAATATGGTAAATAGCCAACTGACATAAACTTGTTTGGGAACAGAATTTATTCGTGATAGCACTCAGAAGCAAGAATGTTCCCTGGGATAAGGCATCAGTCTACAAGTTTTACTAAGGAAATGAAGAATGTCTATTAATTAATCCATCATTTTGGCTATATGGAGATCAGCTAAAAGAATTTCATATTATACCGATTCATATATGCCTATCCATGATTTGCAAGAGTCCATTTCTTCTCATCCCTGCCAAAGCTAGGCATTATTAATCCATAAGGCGTTTTAAGGTTGTAAAATGTTTGTCAGTGAGCAACAACACAACTCTAGCATTTATTGAAAATCTACTCTTGTAACACTTTCTTCTGTTGTTTTGTAAACTCATTACAGAACTCTATGTTTATCTAATGTTTTTCCCATTTTAAAAATAAAGACATTGAAACACAGAGAGACTAACTAACTTGGCCAAGGTCACCTAGTAAGTGGTAGAGCTGAAATTCAAAAATATTTTAAGACATTTTTACTTGACATACTGAGTTTACTGCATGAATGAGCTATTGTTTTTCAACATCATATTCACAAAGGAAGTTAAAACATTCTGGAAAAATATAGAAGTAGTCTCTATAATATGTGAAATGTATTTTCCTTTCATGATAAGTACTTTGAGAATGGTTGATAAAATTTAATAAATATAGATTGGGCCTATAAGATACTTTCCTATTTTTAGAAATTACTGGATTTTATAGATGTTAGAAGTTAAGTAACCTTAGTAATTTATCTGACTCTCCTATTCCCTTATTTGTAGAATGTTGGGAATGTACTATGCTGATGCTTCAAGTCTGTAAAGGCCTTAACAATATAAATTAAAATAGAATTTTCTACCCCCTTAGCAGAAGAGGATAACATGGTCATGTTGAGCTTGATAAACCATTTGATCTAGAATCAGAGATGTTAAGTTCATTTCTATAGTGTGTCTGCTTTAGCATGTTTGCATAGCACAAGTAAAGATACATATTTCTCTTTATATAAAGTTTTACCTGTTATTGTGGGAAGTATCCAGACGTAAATGAAGGAGACAGAGACACACCGACTTTCTAGGCCAGTTTCTTAAAATGTTTTGTTTGATAACCCTCTTAAGAATAAGTTACTTTGAATTCTCACATACTCTATCCCTAAGATGATATTTTTGGCAATATGATTCCAAAAGAAGAAAAACTATTCTTGATTTTACCTTATGCTTTTAAATTTTTTCTAGAACAAAAAATAGTAGTAAGTGGCAAAATTAGTTAAATAAAATTGTTATCTACGTATCTTGCTAAAAATTTGTATGAGTATTTCTGTAGAACACATTTCTGGAAATAAAATTATAAAATGTACTGCTGCATCCAGGTTTTTATGAGAATCTCTTCTTCATTCCAGTCTTTCAAGATCCCCACAAATAGGGTAAACTCCTAAAACATATAAAGTGCTATTCAACTGAGCAGAGATGGAGAGAGCTATAGTTTCTTCTCCCCTGGGAACTGAGCCAAGAAAAGAACTTCAGGAAAAGGGCCTGTAGCAGTGATAACAGTAAGCTTGAAGTGCCTATGGTAGATTCCCATTTATCTGATTGATTTTTAAATTGCATATTTTACAAAATAAATCTAGCAGCTTTGATTTAAAATATAGTGGTATAGTAGGAATAAAGCTAGATCAGTTGTTAAAGCTGATACGCTCAAGGTAAAATACACAGATTCCTCTGTTTTCATTTGCATACTCCCTTCTCCAATCTTTTTTTTTTTTTTTAAGTGGTCTTTGTGGTATGTTTTACTTGTTCAGATTATTGGCAGAATGATGGAAGAAGATTAACCATAAATGCATTAGAAAAATTAAGATTTTAATTTACCATATAGTACAGTATGATTGCCTTGTATAAAATGTGTAAAATAATTTAATGGATACTTATTGTGGACTATTATAAACCAAGTTCTTGCTTTTAGACTCACTTTGTAGATTTGATTCTGTGTCTAGAAGTGACCTCCATTCCATTTTAATACTTTTTAAGCATATTTAGAAATTAAAAATTTTAATATATTTGTCCTTCATGTTTAGAAGTCACCATTATAGTCTCAGTGAATATAGCCCCAGAATATAGATGTGGGAATTAGAAACACTTATAGACTGATATAAAAATTTAGTTAGCAATATTCTAACTTATGCTCTCTGAAAGTAGACATTCTCTTGTGACCTTTCCTAAGCCAAAATACTTAAAGTGAAGAGTATCCCCTCCTTCCCAAAAGTTCATGTTACCCCCACTTTTATTTTTTATTTTATTTTATTTTATTTTATTTTATTTTATTTTATTTTATTTTATTTTAGATTTTATTTATTTATTCATGAGACACAGAGACACAGGCAGAGGGAGAAGCAGGTTCCATGCAGGGAGCCCGATGCAGGACTCAATCCTGGGACCCCAGGGTTATGCCCTGAGCTGAAGGCAGGAGCTAAATTGCTGAGCCACCCAGGGATCCCGCCCCCCCCCCCACACACACACACTTTACTTTTAATGAAAGATCTACATTAGTGTCTGTTTTTGCTAACTGAAAGAGATCCAAGGAGGATTTTCACTTTTATGGAATGGTTGTTGCTTCTTTGCTTTATGCCATTTTAACTTACCAAAAGGTTTCATAGGAGAAAGAATACTCTACTTTGAGGTAGCAGGAGAAGCCTGTACTAATATAGCGCTTTCATAAATATGAAGTGGAATGATAGAAACTTTTAGAAAGCAGAAGTACCTCTAATTTATAAATATAAATATAATTTAACCTTATTTATAATTGTAAAATAATAGACTTTGGCTTGCAGTGCCACCTTAAAGCTAACTTGAAGTCTTCAAAGAACTGGACTGGACTTGTATAACTATTATTCACTGTACTTGCATAACTTTTCAGAAAAGCACTACAGAGAAGTAATAATCTTATATAATCAAGAATGGAAAGAATGAGATTTATCTAATTTTACAGAAAATCAGAATTATAAATTTTATTCCATACTCTTCTACCTAAAATCGTTTAAAAACAAGAAATTAAGACTAACAATTAAGGCTAACATTTTAAATTCTGATCTAATAAAAAAAAATTGTCCTAAAGAGTAAAGAAAAAAAGTTTAACCTTTTGCTACTGGTTTCTAATTCTTTTGTTTCTCATATTACTTTTGCCTCAACTAAGTTACGACAGTATTTTGGTGCATATTTTTTGAAGACTGATGACAACACTTATGACCTCCCAAAGCTGCTCCCTTGGTGACCACTAATGGTTTATCTAGTGTCAAACAAGATCTTTGTTTTCTCGATTTTAGATAAATTTGCAGCCCACTGCTTCACCAGTCATGATGTCAGTTGTTTACATTTCAGCAAAATGTTTGTCGTAACTTTCAAATACAGAGGAACTGTGGACAGACGGTGTTTATCATGTTGTAGAGACTGTCAGAAATGGTTGGCCTCAACATTACTGAGTCGATCGTAGTGTTTACATTTTAATCTGTGAACTGTCAGGCCTGCTCACCATAGTGACCAGTTGCAGCATGAGAAGATGAATAGCGTAGAATTTTTATACTAGTTGCCATATATTGCTCTGAATTAGTCTTTTCAAAGTGTGTTTTACAGTGATGATGGCTGAAGGATGAGAAGAAGCCATTCCAGCATTGGAAATGATATTACTATTTTGGTTAATGACTCTTCCAAATATGAAATATGGAAACTCATCTGTAGAATGTTTCCTGTTAGTGATCTTCTTGCCTTTCATCTCCAAGTGAGATCAGAAAAATGTGATGACAGGTAGACAGAGGAGGAGCTCTTAGAAAGGAGGGATGGCTCCTTGCTTGCACTATGCTCATGTCAACTATTACACAGCCATTTAAAGGCTTTTTTCTCAATTTCAGGTGTTTATTCAATCACTTATTGAATAGGGGTGAGGGAGAGTATGTAAATAAATTTAGTATTGCTTAAGCTGTGTCTATAGATCATGTATATGTATATAAATATTGACATACTGAATTTTTAACAGTATACTTCCTTCCTGCTTGCCTCCATGCCATTTCTTCTTCTGGAACACCCATGTTGGCTGAAGCCAACATGTACTCATTCTTCAAAACTAATCTCATTAATCTCCACCTTCAGAAGCCTTACCCCTGTCTATTGTTTAACTTTATTATCATCCCTGGCCAGCTTTGTTATAATGGCATAATGTAATTTGTCATTTCTACTACATAATATACTGATTTTCTGGTTTATCTCCCTCTACTAAGATATAATCTAAAAGGTAGGGACTGTTTTTTAAAGCATGTATCATTAATGTAAAGAAGAGTGTTTGGCATATAGTAGGTGCTAAATAAATGCTGAATTATTTAATTTTGGACATTTTATTCCTAATCTAGAAACCTAGCATTCATGGCCTCCCTCACTTGTTCTTTCATTCCGTGGCTCTCCAAAGGCATTATTACTTGTTGATCAGAACAGCATCCTCTATACTGTGCCTATATATACCATCCTTTTTTTTTTTTTTTCATTTCCTTGTGATTTTTTTCTTTTTTTTCTTTTTTCTTTTTTTTTAGAGAGAAGGAGAGAGGAGGATAGGTGGGGAGGGGCAGAGGGAGAGAGAGAATCTTAAGCAGGCTCCATGTCCAGTGCAGAGCCCAATGAGGGGCTTGATCTCACCATCCTGAGATCATGACCTAAGCCAAAATCCAGAGCAGGATGCTTAACAGACTGGGCCACCCAGGGGTCCGTGATGTTGTTTCTGTTATAGGCCTCCATTTCCTCTCCTTATCTAGGTCTATTTCTATGTCTTTTTCAAGACCGTGTTCAATATAAGAAATAGCGAAAGGGATTATAAGGGAAAGAGGGGAAACTTAGTGGGGAAAAATTAGAGAAGGAGACAAACCATCAGAGACTCCTAACTCTGGGAAACAAAGGGTTGTGGAAGGGGAGATAAGTGGGGGATGGGGTAACTGGGTGACGGGCACTGAGGAGGGCAGCACATGATAGGATGAGCACTGGGTGTTATACTATATGTTGGCAAATTGAATTTAAATAAAATATTTTTAATAAGAATTAAAAGTTTTCAAAAAACATCACAGTCAAGATGCATTTCCTTCAGAAAACCTATGTTTAACTCAATCCTTGATGCTTTAGAGAATGTGGTGAGTCATATATATAGGTCCTCAGGATTCTTACTAAAAACATATACAAGACTATAGTTAATAATACTGCAATGTATATTTTAAAGTTACTAAGAGAATAGATCTTAAAAGTTCTCATCACAGGAAAAAATTTATAACTGTATGTGGTGATGGTTGTTAACTAAGCTTAATGTGATGATCATTTTTTAATATACACAAATATCAAATTATTTTGTTGTATAGCTGAAATGTATAAAAATAACGTATATCAATTATGTCTCAACAAAAAAATGATAAAAACAAAAAAATGAATGATAAATTGATGCATGAAAAGTCAACAGTAGCCTACAGATTTACAAGAAAAAAATAAAGAGGAAAATAAGTGATGAGAAAAATAATCTTAATGGAGTTTGAACATTAGCCATAGTCTGTCAGTGTAGTCATCTCTACGACAAAGGAGAGCAGTACCACAGAAATGAAAAGCCTCGGTTTCTTGCCCCAGATGTGCCATTACCTGGATGTGTGCCCCTGGGAATGACAAAACCTTTTAGCTTCAGTTTCCTAATATCCGAAGCAGGAGTTTGAGGAGTTCTTTTAGCTCTCCAGTCTAGGGTTCTTACAGATAATTGAGAGTAGCAAAACTCTCTTCTGAGTGGAACTATTTTGGAGACTGATTTGAACTTAACTCATGTGTGTCTCTGGAACCATACTGCAGAGGCTCTCCCTACCGAGGAAGTTGTGTAGTCATGGCAGAGGGGGAGTTTTAGGTTATTATTTGACTAAAGAGGACAAGCACTGTAGAAGTTCAAGACCATGGTTGCATCATTTGAAAAGAATTTAAATGTTTTCCCCCTTTATTGTCTCAAAGCACAATTACAGAAGAGTAGAATATGAATTAGAAAACTTTCAACAAGTGACATCTCAGAATAGATGCACCATTTCTCCAATTTTAGAATATTAATAATGCTTATATTTGCACTGTGCCATGGTTTCTGAAAGATCTTTTTCACTCCATTCCTCATATGAACAGATCTTACAAAAGTTAGACCGAAGCTGATGAGCCCATAGGAGTCAGAATGAGGACAAGGAAATAAAGGGTACCTGATGGGGAGTGGCAGGTGGGAGCGAGCTTATATTCTAACTACTCCATCGCAGGGATGATGTGTATGGTTTTTTTCGGGGATGATTCTGATGATGTATGTCTCTCCATCATGCCCTGATACCAAAGGGACAAGGAATTTGCTGAGTAAAAGAACATAAACACAACATAGTCATCTAATTCATTGACTACTAAAGATTGGTAGATGGGCCTCTGGCTCTCTGTGGGATGCTGAAGGCTGCCTTTCCTCAGAGCCAGAAGATACTGGGACATAGAAGAAAACATCTCTAAGCAATATAATTAAGTAGGCATAGACAAATAATCATAATTAACACCTTTTTTTTGGTGCCAGGTACCATTCTAAGATTTTTGACCTGAATTACACTATTAATCCTCATAGCAACCCTCTTGCTTTAATTATACTCATTTTACAAATGAAGAAACTGAGGCTGTGGTCCACATTTCCACAGCAAGTAAGTGGAGAACCAGGAGTTGAAAATAGCTTCCTGTCAGAATCCATGCTATTAATCACTGCAGTGTACTGACGAAAGCAGGTTGATATTTATGTTGCTGCTGTTGGCTTGCTTGAGTGTGCATCTGAGTGTAACGGTCTTTAGCTCCCCCAGCAGAGAGCTTTGGATCTGTCTTCACACATTCCCATAAGCTGCAACTCTTAAGAGTCATAGTTTCAGTATCAGAAAGTTATCTTTTTATAGGGAGTGTTTTCCATCCCAATAAGGAAAGACAAGCATCTCATCCCAAGTGGCTTGATCTTCTGATTTCATCCATCAACTTATGTAGATTATTCTAGCAGGTTTTAATTTAGGATCTACATGCCCTCAACTTTCCCTAAAATATTCATGAGAAATACCAGTAATCTTGAAGGCTAACATACTTCTAATCAACTTTTCACTTCTGAGATTTGCAAACTTCTACCCTCAGTTTCTGTTATATTAAGTAATTGCTTTTATCTATATAGTCCAAAAAGATTTTTAATTACAGTCGATCCTTGAACAATGTGGCATTTAGGGGTGCCAACCTCCCGTGCAATTGAAAACCTGTGTATAACGTTTGAGTCCACAAAAACGTAGCTACTATTGACTGGAAGCCTTACTGATAATGTAAACAGTTGATTAACACATATTTTGTATATGTATCATATATTGTGTTCTTATCTTTAAGTAAGCTATAAAAAAGACAGTATTAAAAAATAATAAAGGAAAAGTACATTGATAGTACTGTACTATATTTATTTTAAAACTACGTATATAATTGAATCCATGCAGTTCAAACCCATGTTGTTCAAGGGTCAGCTTTGTGGTTTGGGTTAAATATATACACACATATAACTTTAAAATTCTTTGATTACAAGAAATATGTTTTCTGGTTGTTTTCTTCCATTGTTACACATTTCCTTCTGTCTTCCTTCCTTCCTTCCTTCCTTCCTTCCTTCCTTCCTTCCTTCCTTCTTTTTCGTTTTTTTTTTTTTTCCTTCTCAGCATTGTAAAGTTGTTCTATGAACCATGGTACATGATTAACATATAATGGTGATGATTTCCAGATACATAGCCTGTTCACAGGAAACAGATGCTCTCTAGTTCCCTTGGTGCAAACTCAGAAACCATGTGCAGGTACACACTCTCACCACCTTCAGTTATTGGGGAAAAAAACCATAAGAAGAACAAGATCCTCCCAAGTAAGTATGTCTGTGAAGGGGCTGATAAATTTGCCATGGAGTCTTTAGAACAGCTCATTCTGGACGGTGGAACCCAGTACATGGTGCCTTTAAAATGTTCTCATTCTGAGACCACATTTAGATTATCTAAATGCGTTTAAAATGCTCAGAACGCGAGTTACAAGGTGGTGATGTCCAGTTCTTTTCAAAAGTACAATGAACAAAAAGCAGGATGCCGGAGAGTAGGATTCACTTGGTTATCAAGAGCCAGGGCGTCACATGATGGTAGATAACTTGGCGGATGGATGCAGACTTTATTGTGAGTGTTCAGCCTTTTACTTTGGGAAGGATATTTCATCTTTCCACTGAAAGACATACAGTGTTTATTATGTAGTATGTTCTTACAAGTACATGGTCCTGCATTCCTGAAACTATGTTGACAGATCCCTAGGACGTCTTCCAACAAGTATAAATGTGGAAACTGTCTATTAGATCCTGCCCATAAGGTGCTTAAATCTAATGCTAACTGCAGAAAAGTAATGAGGCAGTTAGAATAAAAGAGAATAAGTGGTGTAATACCAGGGCTCCTTGCCTTTGTCCTTGCTACTTTCAGGCCGCTCCCTACATGGCATCCAGAGTGATCCATAAGTCACTTCACAGCACTTCCCCACTCAGTCCCTTCCAGGGGCATCCTGGAATATATGGAGCAAGAGCTGAAGTACTTACAGTGGACTAGAAAGCAGTACATTTTCCACACAATTACATCTCTGACTTTCTCTCTGATGCTTTTCAACCCCTGCTCTGCTTTCGCCTCATGGACTGTGCTGTCCCTCATATACTTCATTCTTCTGCCTTAGGTCCTTAAGCCTACTCTGTTGTCTGCTGAAAAACAACACAACTTACCCTCACCAGCTTTGGGTCTATACTCAAATGTCATCTTCTCAGGGGGGCTTCTTTCACCACCCTATTTAAAATTGCAATCCCATGGAACACTTGGGTGGCTCAGCGGTTGAGCGTCTGGCTTTAGCCCAGGGTGTGATCCTGGAGTCCTGGGATTTAGTCCCACATCAGGCTCCCTGCATGGGGCCTGCTTCTCCCTCGGCCTGTGTCTCTGCCTCTCTCTTTCTCTCTCTCTGTCTCTCATGAATGAATGAATGAATGAATGAATGACTAAATAACTAAATAAATAAATAAAACTTTAAAAAGAATTGCAACCTCTTCTCCCTCCACAGGCCCCAGCCACTCTTCTCTACTTTATTTTCCTTAGTAGTCCTTAATCACCATGCAACATATTTGTTTATATTGTTTTTTTTTTAAAGATTTTATTTATTCATAAGAGACACAGAGAGAGAGAGAGAGAGAGGTAGAGACATAGGCAGGGGGAGAAGCAGGTTCCATGCAAGGAGCCCAATGTGGGACTCGATCCCGGGACCCAGGGTCACGCCTTGGACTGAAGGCAGACAGTCAACCACTCAGCCACCCAGGCAGCCCTTTGTTTATATTGTTAACGACTTTTTACCCCAACAGGAATATAACTTTCATGCAAGTAGGGATTTTTGTCTGTGCTTTACTAAATACTTGTTGAGTCAGTCAGTGTATAAAAGCTAAATACAAAGTGCTACGAGAGTACATAATCCAGTAACGAATATCAGAAAAAACAAGATTTTACAGATGAGCAGGAAGTTTTTAACAGTGTTTCAGGCAGAGAGAAGAGCATTCGCAAAGACCCAGAGAAGCACAGAAGGGTGTGTGGCACTCTAACCATTCATCAGAAGTGGACATTGCAGCGATGGGAGTGGTAAGCAGTGAGACTGGAGAGATCATCAGGGAGCAGATACTGAAGGGGCAGATAAAAACGTGAACTACTGAAGGATTTCAAACAAGGAGTGATTAGGTTTGCTGTTTCCTTTGAAAAAAATCTTTGAGCTGTAGTGTAGTGAGTAGATTAGAGGAAGCCAGGCCTGTAGCAGGAAAGCATTTTAGGAGGCTATTTTCTCTTAAGTTTTTATTTAAATTCCAGTTAATATACAGTGTAAAATTAGTTTCAGGTATACGATCTAGTGATTCCACACTTCCCTACACCATCTGGTGCTCATCACAAGTGCACTCCTTAATCCCCATCACCTATTTAACCCATCCCCGCATTCCCCTCCCCTCAAACAAACCATAGTGTGTTCTCTATGGTTAAGAGACTGCTTCATGGTTTCTCTCTTTGATTTTGTCCCTTTACTCATTTATTTTGGTAGTTAAGTGAGATGGTGGCAGACTAAAGCTGACAGTGGTAGGGATGAAAAATAGATGCATTTGAAAGTATGTAAGAGACAGAATCAATATTCTTTGTGTGAAGTGAAGGAAAAGAAGCTGAAAATAGAGCAGATGGTGGTGGCTTTCAAGGTCAGATCTACAAGAGAAAAGTAACAAATTTCATTTCGGACATGATGCACTTATATGACATCTAAATGGTTGTGAGATACCTAGTAGAAAGTTAGCTATAAAAACAGGAAGCCTAAAAAACAAAACAAAACAAAAAAGGAGGGGGGGCACCTGGATGGCTCAGTCGGTTGGGGTCTGCCTTTGGCTCAGGTCATGATCCCAGGGTCCTGGGACTGAGCCCCGCAGCAGGCTCCCTGTTAAGCGGAGAGTCTGCTTCTGCCTCTGCCCCTCCCCACCCCTCATGCTCTCTCAGTGGCGCACGCGCTCTCTCTCTCTCTCTCTCTCTCAAATAAGTAAATAAATAAAAGCTTTTTAAACACACACACAAGGCTTAAACAGACATACTAAAAAATGCTCAATATCATTTATCACCAGGGAAATGAAAATCAAAAACCAGAATGAGGTATCACTTCACACCTGTCACAATGGCTAAACTCAAAAACAAAAGAAACAAGTGTTGGTGAGGACATGGAGAAAAAGGAACTTTCAGGCAACTGTTAATAGGAATGCAAACTGATGTAGCCACTGTGGAAGACAGTATGGAGATTGCTCACACAATTAAAAATAGAATTACCATATGATCTAGTAATTGTACTACTGGGTATTTACCCAAAGAATACAAAAATACTAATTCAAAAAGATTTATGCACCTCTATGTTTATTGCAGCATTATTTACAGTAGCCAAATTATGGAAGCAGCCTAAGTGTCCTTTGATAGATGGATAAAGATACAGTGTGTGTAAATACATATATATACACACACACAATGGAATATTACTGTCAGAAAAAAGAAAAATCTTGCCATTCACAACAACATGGATGGATCTATAGAGTGTTATGCTGAATGAAGTAGAGAAAGACGAATACCATATGATGTGACTTACATGTGGAGTTTAAGAAACAAAACAAAGATCAAAGAGAAAGAGAAACAAACCAACAAAGCAAGAAACAGACTCAACTACAGAGAACTGATGGTTACCAGAGGCGAGGGGGCGGGGCAGGGAATGGGTGAAACAGGTGAAGGGGATTAAAAGGTGTGCTTATGATGAGCACTGGATAATGTATAGGATTGTTGGATCGCTATGTTGTACACCTGACAGAAATATAACGCTGCATGTTAATTATCCTGCAATTAAAACTAGCGGTATCTGGGCTAGAGATAGAGCTTTGGGATCAGCTTACATATAGTGAAGAAGGGGATCCCTGGGTGGTGCAGTGGTTTGACGCCTGCCTTTGGCCCAGGGCGCGATCCTGGAGACCCGGGATCGAATCCCACATCAGGCTCCCGGTGCATGGAGCCTGCTTCTCCCTCTGCCTGAGTCTCTGCCTCTCTCTCTCTCTCTGTGACTATCATAAAAAAAAAAAAAAGATATAGTGAAGAAAAGAGGAGAAATGGATGATAACCTACAGAGTAAGGAAAGGCTAGAGGAGAGGGGTGAGGAATGATACTATTCATCCACAGATCAGCCGACTACAGCCCATGAACCAAAGCTGACCTACTTACTGCCAGTTCTTTAATGGCCCACAGCTAAGAATGGCTTTTATGTTTACTAATGATTACATTTTATAAAACAGCCTTGCTTTTGCCTCTTAACCTGCAAATCTTAAAATATTTACTATCTAGTACTTCAAGGAAAAGCTTACTGATTTCAGCAAAAGAAGACGAGCCTTTAAAGACAAAGATAAATGTTAGTGAGAGTGATGGGGGAGAAACAGAAGAATGAAGTGTCATTGAGCAGGCAGGTGGCTTGATTTAATTCTTGCTTGTGAAGCAATGTGTAATCTTCCTTCTTAGGCCTGCAGCTTCCTACAAGCTGACGTACTAGGCAGCGAGCAACAGCAATTTCTGTTCGTCCACCTATGATGAGTGGCAAAGTCCCTACCCCAAGCTTTGACCTTAGGTTGTGAACGTGGCTTCCCATGGGGCACCTGCCTGCTTTTAGTCTGCAGGAATCCAGTCCTGGCCACCATGTGCCTCTGCACCAAGGGGCTTCTGCCCTTTTCTACTCTGTGCTTCTATTCATTCCATTTCCGGTCCATCAAAATCCCAATTTAGCTTTTGACTTGCTGTGTCCTCTTAGTTTTCTTTCTAAATATTTTTTTCTTATTTTTATATATTTGAAGAAGAGATGCGGTATATGTTTGAAGCAGAGGAGGCATGCCAACGTGCCTGAAGTCTCCCTAACTTCTGAAAGCCCTGGTCTCTCTCCTTGGTAAAACACGACACTTTGTTCTTCTGTGAAAATTGTATAGATTTGCTGGTAACATTTCTATTTGAATAATTTGACCATTAAGTTAAAAAAGAAAACAGATGAACATAGGGGAAAGAAAAAAAAAGAGGGAGGCAAACCGTATGACTCTTAACTATGGACTAGAACAAACTGAGGGTTGATGGAGGGAGGTGGGGGGATGGGCGAGATGGGGGTGGGGATTCCGGAGGGAACTTGCGATGAGCACTGGGTCTTGTCTAATATTACACTGTATGTTAACTAACTACGATTTAAATAAAAACCTGATAACAAAAAGGGATAAGAAAGATTTGTAGACTGCCAATTGTGTTGGTGTTTTGAAAGAATTTCAAACCAGAGTTTAACATAAAAGAGTCTTAAGTCCTGACTGTCACGTCAGTCCTGAGAGAGTCGGGAATTGATGGCATATATGAAGTGACTGAGGTGGGAGAGGTTAAGTGAATTCACCTTGGTCTCACACAGCAGTGGGGATTTTTGATAGTTGATTTATGCACCTTTTTTTTTTAAACTGACTAAGACAGTGAAGTGGAAAATATATCATCTTCTCTAGCGTAGCTGATAACTTGCTGTAGTTGTTTTTCATATATAAAGCATGTATTTTCTTTTTTAAAAAAAGGACAATAAATAGCAATTCCTCCTCTCCCCTGCTCTCTGAGCCCTTCTGATGGTACTTCAGTTAGAGCATCTACCATAGAATTAGGTGAGTTGTCTGTCTTCTTAACACAGACCCACCTCAATGCTGGCATTGGATGGATACCCCCCCAAAATGTTTATTGAGCGAGTCCCTGAAGGTAGTTTAATTGCCTTTGGAATTTGGATCCTTAAGGCTGTTTACATGATCACATTTTCTGAAGCACATCGGTTCTGAGTCTCTTTGTTAATTATGAGTTGGTTCTATGAGATTCCATAAAGGGTAATCAGTGACTATCCTGGAAACCAGGAACTGAGTACTTCTATGGCCTCAATCTTGGAAATGTACTAAAATACTCTGTGAGAGAGAGAAACATGTCAGCCCAACCAGAAACTAAAATCAAAGACTTCTGTCTGTTTCCAAGTTTTCCTCATTTTGTGCAAATATGTATTTCTGATCTAATATTTAAGACTTTATTTTTTTAAGATTTATTTATTTATTTGTTCATGATAGACATAGAGAGAGAGAGAGAGAGAGAGGCAGAGACACAGGCAGAGGGAGAAGCAGGCTCCATGCCGGGAGCCTGACGCGGGACTCGATCCCAACTTTATAACTCTAGTCCTGTCAACTGAGTCTGTATCTTTAGTAAAGTAAAAAAATATTTGTATAAAATAGTGTTGTCCCTATTTGAATTTTATGTATCATGTTGACTTAGAGCAGTGTGCCACTTTTATTAGAGTTAATACAGCATAACAGTTAAACTGTTTAGTCTATTTTGAGATTGCTATAAATATTTAGGAAACCAATGTTTCAAGAAGTTGTGCTTTTTAATTAGACCATTTTGTTAGCATTTTTAACCTTTTTATTAAGATATAATTCACATAACATAAAATTCACTCTTTTAAAGGATACAATTTACTGTTTTTCAGTATATTCACAGAGTTGTGCAACCATCACCATAATCAATTTTAGAACATTTTCATTGCCTCACACCCCTTAGTTATCAATCCCTAATCCTTCTATCGCCCCAGCATTTGTTAACATTTACACTTATGACTGAAATACTTCTTTCCTACCATGTCTTAGTGTAAAAATCAAAAGTTCACTCTTTGTGTGTTTCAGACATCTGTTTCTCTGTACCGTCCAGTTTTTCACATCTTACTACAAGCTATATATTTAAATGAGCTCCAGATGTAGTAATTTGTATATTATCATTTTATTCTTTTTCTTACCAAGAATAAGACTTAAAATTATATTTTTGAAAACCAACCATTGCTTTGACAGAATTAAAATCAGCAATCTTTCAGCTGACTTATTATCAGTGATCAGTGATTGTACAGTGATTAAAGAGGTATCTCTCCACCAAATTCAAATTAGAAGATGTCATATGGGGTAAATGTCTCTCTCTCTTGTAGTTTGGATTATGTGTATTCAGTTTATACTTCTTGGCCTAAATTGTTCTTCTTCATAGATTTAGACAGTTATTAGAAGATTAGTCCAAAGCATTTTGGATTTTTCAGAATAGAAAAGCCCATGTGAATGACAAGCTGCGCTATATATTAATAGCCTATTTTGATTAATAGAAATGTTATGTAAATCACTTGTCAGAAACACATGAAATGATTTTTTTATCTGTGTCATTTACACTAAATTCTTGCTGGCACAGAGCATTTTCTGAATTAAAATCTCTGTAGACAAGCAGTAAAATGCATAATGTACTTATGAATAATACATTAACAGCCTTATAGTCAAGATCAGTGATAAACAAATTGGTAGCCTTGCGTCTGGGGACACATTAGACTGCTGAGTCCGTTTGATGGAAAACTTTTTGGACTCGTCTACTATCTTTGTATCAAGTGCCATAGAAACAAATTCAATAAATTTCTTATCTAATTCAAATGAGGATTTTGGTAAATCTGAGGAGTCTGTGTGGCTTTCCTGAGGTCTTTGTATCTGCTTTGTGTATCCTTTGTATACCTTTTGTATAAGTTGTATCATCTGTGTTCTTGTGATGCCTAACTGCAACATCAGGGACAGGCGTGGATTCTAAGGAAGGACTCCTCCTATCATTTTGATTTATTAACTAATAAAAATTACTTTTTATACTTTGGTTAGCTTAAAGCAAAAAACTCAATTTGAGAGGTCCTTTCTGAAAAAAGTGTTCACCATGGTACTTCATGATCTTACTTTCACTGAGTTTAAAAACCTTACATATTCGTGAATAGAAACTAATTATATCAAACTAGAATGTTACACTCTAAACTCCATAAAGGTATGGACACATCTGTTTTATCTGTCCCCAGGACCTAACATAAGAGCATAGTGGTCACTTGATAAACATTTGACTAAGTGAATGAAAATACTGAGCAACGGTACAGAAAGGACTAAAGTGTTGGGTATTTAATGTCTTGGATGGTATCCAGTCAGGAAAATAGAAACTACTCTCAGTATTTCAAAAAGAGGGGTATTTAAACCAAGGATTTCATTACAGAAATTACCTGACAGATTAGAAGAGCAAAAAGAAGAGGGTGATGATACCCAGCGATATCCTAATAAATGCAGGAAGCTATTGCCACCTACCACTGCACCACTCAGGGCTGGAGAAGTAAATGGGGGAAGTGGACACACTGACCACTGGCAGTGCCGGAGCTCTACCTCTGCTTTTTCAAAATAGTGACATGTGTGCACTGTAGGTATATACGGCACTTTAAGTTCTGGTATAACGTGTATCGGCAGAGTACTCTGTAGAGAGTATGGTTCTCCTTTCAGCTTGCATATTTTGATATTTCGTATATTTAGGGATTGCGGTCTTTTTGTAGGTTGAGAGGTGATTCATCAGTATAAAAATCACTAGTACCTACTGGGTACCAGGCACTGTACCAGATATTAGAATTATAAAAATTAATTTTTATAGTATAACTTTTTAAAATTTGAAGTCAATCAACATATAGTGATTTATAAAGTACAACTTGTAAAATATAAGTAAATTTACGTGATTTAGGCTCACATCTTCATGTAAATGTTTTTATACCCTGTATATAAAGTGTTAAGATTATATAAAGATTTTTAACAGTTTTGACCTGCCAGTTTACTTTGAAATAGCCATCGTTCTTCCTATCAAGTTGTGTTGTTCTTTAAAAAAAAGGGGGGGGGGCAACATAACTGTGTATCTGCTGCAGTCTACTGACTGTTAGTGCCACTCACAGGCCATCTGAAATACAATAACTATATTTCTTGGCAGATGAGAGAAAAGATGACTTGTCAGAAATAGGTTCACTTAATGAAATGCACATAGTGAGAAGACAAAATCATGTCTGTGGATAGTTTTTGGAGCCTGACTAGGGCTTGGAAAAGGAGCATAAGAACACACAAAAATCACTCTTAGAATCTAGCCTCCTCTTTGAGAAAAATTTCCTTTCCTAGAAAAAGCACCATATGTTGTTTCTTCCCCCGCCTCCATATTTTACTTCTTTCTCTTTTGCATGGAAGTAATATTATTGAACAGCATGGCTAATTAATGACAATACAGTAAAATGTCCAATTTCCAGACCTATATACAAATGCCAAATTTGTGCTACTGTTGGAGCCACCAAGGTTAGATATTAAAAAAGTTAAAATGGTTTTTAAAAGTGTTTTTCATTTGGCATTATGAAAAGGAGTCATGAGAGTTCTTTCTGTCCTGACCCGAATGAGCCCTGGTCCTGTGACTGCCATGTACTCAATTAGCACTTAGATGTTATCTTGGAAAATCATTAGTTTTAGGGCTTTTTTTATACCTAATTTACCCAATTAGATTCAAAGCTGTTTCACGGAGGAGATTATGATTCTGTGCCCAAGCAAGTGGTATCCTTTATGCCTTTTTATGCCTTATGTATACAAAAGATGCTTGGTGTGAATTGGCTCTTCTTTCTCCTCTTTCTCCTCACATCCAATCAGCAGCCAAACGTGTTGCTCTTACTTGTATATATAGCTTCTCGCCAGCCATCCTCTCCATTTGAATTGTCACTGATGATGTTGGGTCCCTGCTCATTTCTAAATTGGAATATGATGGTCTCTCATTTGAGTTCTTTGTTTTTTGCCACTTAACCCTCTCTACTGTATCCTCCTTATAGCTTCCATAGTGAAAACATGGGTGTGTCACTGTGTTCTTTAAACTGTTTTGTGTCGGGATCCCTGGGTGGCTCAGCGGTTTGGCACCGGCCTTTGGCCCAGGGTGCGATCCTGGAGTCCCGGGATCGAGTCCCACGTCGGGCTCCCGGCATGGAGCCTGCTTCTCCCTCTGCCTGTGTCTCTGCCTCTCTCTCTCTCTCTGTCTATCATAAATAAATAAATAAATCTTTAAAAAAAAAAAAACTGTTTTGTGTCTCTCTGTTGCTTTAGAATAAGATTCAGACTCTACAGTTTTCAATACAGGATCCCCTGCATAATATGTTCTCTTCCTACCCCTCTGGCATCATGTCTGAACATTCCCCCCTCACATGTTAGCACTCAAACCATTTTAAACGGGTTATAATCCCTTGAATGGGCCGCGTACCCTCCTGTCTCCATCATTTCACCCCCAGAACACCTAACTCTCTCTCACTCAACTCTTTTGCTTCCGCCAACCCCCACACCACACACTGCCCACACCCCAGCACACATATATCCACCTTTACCATATAAACAAATACTTTGCCTGGATGGTTTCATGTCTTTTGAGACTCAACTCTGGTGTTCCCTCCTCCAGAAAGTATTCCCTGTCTTTGCCCTGATCTTCATCCAACCAAGTTAGGTACCTACTGTGTAAGCTCAAGGTGTACCCTGTATCTGTGTCATACATAGGACTTACCACACTAAGTACACTGATATTTTCAAATCTTTCTTTCTCAGTCGAACGTGAGGCCTTGGAGGGCAGGTCCTGATCCTCTGTGCTTTTGTATTTTTGCCACTTAGCAAGCACCAGGTACATAGCTGGCAGACAATAAATGTTTGTTCAAATAAATTCAGTGGGTTTTTTGGTTTGTCTTCAGCCCATCCTTTGTCTTAAGTCAAGCAAATGCCTAAATATTCAAGACAGATGCTTGTCTGGGCCAGATAGCTTATTTTACAGAAAGGCCAACTTGGCAGATTTGGTGACACCAGGAAAAGTTAGTTCTGGGAACATATCACAGTCTGTTCAGAGGGAAAATTAGTATTATCTTGAAATGTTGCAATACTAGCAGTGACTCATTTAGTTGTGTTTGCTTTCTTTAACATAACCCAAGTTTATTTTATTTATATGTCAAGTACCAAAGGAAACTAGAAAATATATTTTTATCTCAAAAAGCTTGTAATTTATGTTGTTTACTTCTTTATTACAAAATCTGAAGTATAGATATTAGTTATTTTTAGGTTCAGTCTTCTACAGCACCAACTGTAATTCCTTATATATTCTCGGTACTAGGTAGGTTGTTTGCTGAACTCATGTAACAAGCTTGTTCATATATGAACCCAAGCCTGTGAGTTGTAAATACAGCATAAAAGTCTGGTAAGATTACAGAGCACATAATATTTGCCAAAATGGCTACCTTACTATATTTTATGGTGCATCTTGGCCTCATCTAATATGTTTAACTTTCGTAAGGAAATTAGATCATTCCATCTAAAATTCTTACATTTTGTAATCTTTCCTGTCTCTTACCATTTATTCTTCACTACTTGAATAATGGCCCTTTTCCAAAGCTTCTGTGGCCTCTCTCAAGAACAATATGAGCCCGCTCAAGTCCAGAAGTTTATGGTTTATTTTGTCGGTACTGCTATCATCCTGTCTCGGGAAACTTCTCCACACTGACTCTGTATCATTCTTTACCTTCACCTTGCAGACATTTTAATTCACTGAAACAATTTTATTTTTCATTGCCTGCTGTGCAGAGAGAGAATGGAGTGTGATGGTTAAAGCTGAGGTTCTAAAGTCAGATATATCTGGATTGGGTTCCTAGATCAGCTTTTACTGGTTAAATCATCTTAAACAAGTTACTTATCCTCTCAGAGCTATATTTTCCCCCATGTAAACGGGAGTAGTAATCATATCAACCTCATGCTGTTGTGATTAGTCTAGGAGACACTGCCTGCAAGGCAGCACTTGGAATACCTGGTGTGTGTGCACATGTGCTCAGCAAATGTTGGTGATTTCTTTTAATATGCCAAGCACATTAGGAAATAACAGTAATTAAGGCAGGTAAAGGCCCTGCCCTTGTAGACAGTTGAACAGGTAATTATAATTAAGAGCGATGAGTGTTTGAGGAAAGGCTTGAGGAAATGCAGAGTTGCTCATGGATGTGGCCGGAGGACTGAATACGTCCTAGAGGTCAGAGAAGGCCTGTTTGAGGAAATAACATTGAAGCTGAGACTGATAGGGCAAGAAGGTAGACTCTTAGCTAAAACAGAGATATTTATGAGAGAAATCACACTTCCGTGCAATTTTCAGATGTCACAGAGATCCCAGAATAGGTCCCCCAAGAAGCCTCAGAGGGTAGGAACAAGTATTTATTTGACGACAGTGTGGTAGGTCCTTAGCAAGAGAAGGGAGAGCAGTGTGAAGATGATGATGATCACTAACATTTATGCAGCTCAGCTTATTTAATCCACTCAGCAACCACTTGGAGTGGAATTATGTGTCCTAACTTAAGAATAAGAAAACTGAGGCATCAAGAGGATAAGTAACTTGCCCAATGTTAGGTAGCTAATAAGCGTGAAAAGGTTATTCAGACCATAGTGGAATTATTCCAGAGGTCATGCTAACAGTTCCTAAATAGTGAATAAGACACAGGCGCCCACAGGGAGCTTGGCCTGGAGGACCGTAATTGTTCTGGGCTACCGCTGCCAGGGCAAGAATTATTCTGTACTCTTTTATATCACAAAGTTAGCAGCCCGGAGTAGTCTTTTTATCGATTCCCCCGTACAGTACATTATGCCTGCGTAACTTTCTCAGATCCCTACCTCTCCCCCTCCCTGCTAAAAAGGTCTAGCATCATGTGCCATTTACTGTTCACACATGAGTGCCTTCAGAGGGACAGATTCTTTTCAGAATCTTTACATTTCCTTTCCGTGTAACTTTATTTATATTGTATTGGGAGGATATGGACTTGCATGCTGACTTAAAACCAAAACAAATTTCAGACTTCAGACTAAAGGATTTGTGTAAATATAAATTAATCATCAAATTTCTCTTCAAATGAACTTGAGTATTCTTTGTAAAGAAAAAGGAATTTATGTTTGCCTTTTCATAAAGCGAAAGGATTCTATAATGGCCCAGTGTTCTCCGGAGTTAAAGACTCCTCTGGAGCCTTTTATTTGCCTTGAATAAGCAGACTTTTAAACATTTTAGTTCACCTTTAGTAAAGGTCTTATCTTATTCTCATTAGCTAAAAGCAGCAGCACAGAGCAGCTCAAATGCTAGAATTCAGAGGGGCAACATTACCTCTTCAGTAAGTATTTGATCATGTTTGGTTTAGCAAAATTAAGAAAAAAGACCAGATATCCTGAAAAAGCCTTCACACTATTCTCCACAGAAGAAGGTATTGTTTGCGACATTTTAATGGAGAACAAAAGCTGTTATCAAGCAGTTTTCATCGATGACCAAAGCATAAGTTAACATGATCAAGTTCAAGTCCAAAATCTGAAGGACCCCTTATTTTTGCCTTCTTCCTTGCCACATTTTGTATCAGTCTCATCAGTAACAGATTTTGCACTGCCTTTGTCTCCTCTGTTTTCCCTGTATACCTTTTAGGTGCTAGAGAACTGGAGGGCCTAAACCGGAGTGCTGGCTTCAGATAATCCATCTGAAAAAACATTGCCTATCACTAGCCGTTTCCCTCCTTTTAAGTCCTCTGGACTGAAGACCCTAGCAGGATCATTTCTAAAATCAGTTCTTGGTTTTCCTCATGCCCCATCACAAGGCTTTTAACCTGTTGCCTCTGGGGAAAAAAGCAGCAGCAGCACCACTACCACCACCACCACCAAAACATTGCAATAAATAGCCTACGGTGAGCACAACTAGAGAAGGCATACTTGAAAGACTTGGAAGCAGTAGCTGCGCTGAAGTTAGAAGCAAAGCCGACAGAGATTTCACTGACAGGAAGGAAAGGGTTTTGAAAGACTGCCCCAGCTCAGAAAGTATTGGAGGCCTTTGGGGACCAGAGCTGCAGAGGGAGCGCATCTTGGGCCACCTGCAACCTTTCCTAACCCTGATCCCAAGTTCCCTCCCTCCTCACGCAGGCCTGCTTCCCTCCCGCTGTGTGCACATTTCTTCCCATTTCCTGACAGTCTCAAGAACTGCACCACCAGTTGAAAGAACTACTCATATTTCAGTCCCTTAGAATCTAGTTTGCTCTCATTTCCTTTTTTATTTACTCATGATGGTCAAACTTGGCATTCCTTTACGTTCTCTGAGTCTGGATTATTTCAAGAATTTTTTTAAGTTGCTAGTGAATGCTAATATAAGAAAGCTAAGGATATCTCCTCTAATGCTAAAAGTAACTTCACCTTGTCTTCAAACTAGTGTTGAACTAAATGCAATGTGGTATTCTAGAACTGATGCTGAACAGAAAAAAAAAAAAAAAAAAGGCATCAGTAGGGTAACTAGGAGAAATCCAAATACTGTATGTATTTTAGTTAGTAATATAATTTTTTTAAGGTTTTATTTTATTTATTCATGAGAGAGAGAGAGAGAGACAGGCAGAGGGAGATGCAGGCTCCAGCAGGGAGCCCGACGTGAGACTCGATTCCAGGACCTGGGATCACGCCCTGAGTTAAAGGCAGATGCTCAACCCTGAGCCACCCAGGCGTCCCAGTTAGTAATATAATTTTAATGTAATTTCATAGTTTTGATAAGTGTACAGTAGTTATGTAAGATTTTAACATGAGGGAACACTAGATTGAGGCATACAGGAATGCTCTAATGTCCTTGAAACTTCTCAATAAATCTAAAATAATTTCAGCATAAAATTTTCTTTAAAATATTTTAAATTTAATTTTCTTTTTAAGGGATACCTGGGTGGCTCAGGGGTTAGTGCCTGCCTTTGGCTCAGGCCGTGACCCCGGGGTCCCAGGATCGAGTCCCACATCAGGCTCCCTGCGTGGAGCCTGCTTCTCCCTCTGCCTGTGTCTCTGCCTCTCTCTTTCTCTCTCTCTCTGTATGTGTCTCTCATGAATAAATAAAATCTAAAATAAATAAATAAATAAATAAATAAATAAATAAAATCTTAATAATAATTTTCTTTTTAAAAAAATCCCAGATTTGACACAATTGGTATATTTAGTGATAAGTATGCCAAAAGCCAAGCACATTTCTATAACAACATGCTCGTTTTTCCCACAACATTTTTTTGTGTAGATCCATCATACACTCAGAAGTCAGATAAACCTAGACTCAATCCCCAGCTCTGCCACTTACTGGCAGTAAAATCTTAAGTGACTCCTATAAGGCTGTTTTTCTTGTCTGTGTAACGGGTGATGATTCCTACCTCATAGGGTTGCTGTGAGCCCAGGGCCTGCCACATGGTAAGCCCTTGAAATGTCACTTTAGCCTTCCAGGGTGGCACACTGAGAAAAGTAAAGCTTGGGTTCCTGTTCCCTCCTTAAGTTTGTTTTCACTTTTTAAAATTGCCCTCCACTGGGACGCCTGGGTAGCTCAGTGGTTGGGCTTCTGCCTTCAGTTCAGGGCATGATCCCAGGGTCCTGGGATCGAGTCCCGCATCGGCCTCCCTGCAGGGAGCCTGCTTCTCCGTCTGCCTGCATCTCTGCCTCTCTCTGTGTCTCTCATGAATAAATAAATAAGATCTAAATAAAATAAAATTGCCCTCCCCCTCCCACTTTCTTCTCTGTCCCTCCTTAAAGACGTAAAGATGTAAAAGAGTCTGGGTCACTACTTTACTTGAGAGTAGGGCAAAAAAACTGATGCCAAAACGAGTAGGGCATTGTATAAGTGAGCATGGAATTATCCTGCACATCTCTGGCCTCTCCTCTCTGGGCTTGTCTCCTTCAGACCGGGGCCTGCCTTGCCTTCTCAGCACAGGTGAGGACTAGTAGCCTCTTCCATAGTTTCTAGCATACTCACGCCCTTACCTAGACTTTCCCAGGCACGTGGGTGTTTTGACACCTTTTCTTTCTCATTGTGGATTAATGGATTTTCTCTCTCTTCTTAAGACAGTTTCTGATGTTAGAATCCTGAAAATTAGACTGTACCTCAATTTTTTTTGATTCAGCAGCCATTTACTGAATACCTACTCTTTTAAATATTTTTAATTGAAGTATAATTAGCATATAGTGTTAGTTTAAGGTATACTGTGTAGTGATTCATAATTCTATACATACTCTGTGCTCATCAAGAGAAGTATACTCTTAATCCCCATTATCTGTTCCGTCCATCCCCCAACCTACCTTCCCTCTGGCAACCACCAGTTTGTTCTCTGTATTTAAGAGTATGTTTTTTGTTTGTCACTTTTTTCTTTGTTCATTTGCTTTGATTCTTAAATTCCACATGTGAGCGAAGTCATATGGCTATTTGTCTCTGACTTATTTCACTTAAGATTATACCTTCTAGGTGGTCTCTGGGTGGCTCAGCAGTTTAGCGCCTGCCTTCAGCTCAGGGTGCGATCCTGGAGACCCGGGATCATCCCACGTCGGGCTCCCTGCATGGAGCCTGCTTCTCCCTCTGCCTGTGTCTCTGCCTCTCTCTCTCTCTCTCTCTCTCTGTCTGTCATGAATAAATAAAATCTTTTTAAAAAAAGATTATACCTTCTAGGTCCATTCTTTTTGCAAGTGGCAGGATCTCGTTCTTTTTTATGATTGAGTAATCTGAATATCTACTGCTTTGCTAGATTCTATGTAAACATAATTCCAGCTGTCCAAGAGCTCACAGTCTGCTTTATGAATAAGTAAATAGATAATCAGTGTGACAGTCTGTAATTAAATAATTTTTAAAAATGAGTCAAGAACTATAAGTGTTATGACGGAGAGAGAACAGCGTAGTGTAAGGAACACTCTCCCTTTCCTTGCCACCAAGGTGACGAGCCTCTCAGCTCTGAAGTCCTGCCCCCTGGTTGCTGCTAGACCCAAAGGAGTTTGTCCATGTTAGCTCACTTTTGTCCACACCACATTCTTGCCCAAAAGAGATTCTCCTTGGTTTCATGGTCCCAAGTTCCTTTTGCCTCTAAGCTTTAGAATATCCAGAAGGGATGCAGAAACAGGAGGGGAAAAGCAACTGCTGTGCTAAGACTCCTCAAGTTCTTTAAACCAACAGGTAGCCTGAAAGTTGGGAAGGGTGGGAGAAATAAAGCAGTTGTTCGGGGAACCTCATATGTACGTCCTTGACTTTGTGTTTTGTCTTTTTATTTGATAGCACAGTTAACTCAAAAAACTGTTCATATGGGCACCCATTGTGTCCTGAATAACTCGTCAAAGGAACCGTGTCCTTTGTGGGCATATAGCTCTTTGCGCGTCCCCTCACGCTAGCACTTTACTCACGGTGCTGCACTTACTGATTTTGAGTCTGTCTTTCACTAGGACTGAGTGCTGGCCTTGGCAGCATGTTAGGATGAGGGAGAGCAAAATAACTTTATTGTGAGTTTTGTTGGATTGCAGTAATGAACTCTACACACTGATCTTTGGTCATCTAGCTCATAACAGCTTGAGGGGAAGGAGCAAGAGGTCTTGGGTCCTGTTTTCATCCTTTAGTCTCTGCACCACCCCCTCTCACTCACCCTGCCCTCATCTTACTTAGTCCAAACAGGTCAAAGATGGCACAATTCAGCTCCCTTAGGGAGAGCCTTCCAAAGGATCCAGCTTTCATTAGCATTACAAAGGAATTGTTTCTGTCATCTTGAGAAAGCTTTTCCAGCCTCTCTCAGCTCCACTTACCTTATTACCCAAGCCTTCAAACTGTAGGTTATGATTTTATTCCTGTTGGCACCACATTTCCCTAGGTTTCTAATTTACTTGTGATATTCTTGACCCCAGAACCTGAGTCCTTTCAAGTGGAAGTGTACAGCTGAAAAGCTGAGCCTAAACATTTATGGAGTTTATGGGAATTTGAAGAAGCCAACATTAGAAGTCTTAGGAGGGAAAAATCATAGAACAAGGACTATCAACTCACCGTGTTTGCTTTGTTTAAGCTAACACTAACAGGTGAAGATAGTAGAGGAATGAAGATGTCCTTTAGAAAGTGTTTAGAAAAATGTTCCAGGGGATCCCTGGGTGGCGCAGCGGTTTGGCGCCTGCCTTTGGCCCAGGGCGCGATCCTGGAGACCCGGGATCGAATCCCACATCAGGCTCCCGGTGTATGGAGCCTGCTTCTCCCTCTGCCTGTGTCTCTGCCTCTCTCTCTCTCTGTCTCTCTGTGACTATCATAAATAAATAAAAAAATTAAAAAAAAAAAAAAAAAAAAAAAAAGAAAAATGTTCCAGAGGGGGAAAATAACTATAAAAAAATTTACTCCAGGATCTTCTCATCTTAAATTGGGCTACTAAGCTCTAAATTTATGGACTTGCCTAAAATCTACTTGTATTATCTCTAAACAGGTCTTAAGGTACCACCAGATGCTCAGAACAGATCTAGCCTATCCTGCTAATGAACGTGCAAACATTTTTCCCCATCTGCCACCTCTGTCTAAAAGGCTGGGAAGACCTTCCTCTCTGATCACAAAGAACATAATTACGGTCTATAGAGAAGTCAAGTACAAAGGCCACCAGCCTTTGTAGGCCACCAAAGATTAACAGCTGCCTCTCCTTTGATTGGGAGAGGCAATAACAGTTACTCTAGTTAATAATTGAATGGATTCCCAGGCCATGTAATTCAGATTGAAGCTGTCATTTTTTGCTGGCCTTCAGCTAAGCTGGGTTATTAGAATGGAGCCACTAATCCTATTAGTCAGTTGTCAGTTTCAGAGTAGGAGAGAGCCGAGGAAGGCAGAGCTATTAAGGTGTTATGCCAGGTACGTAGGAAAGCCACACATTTCATCTTTAGAGGTGTTTCTTCTCACTCAAATCAGAATGATAGAGCTCTTTATGAGTGTTCCGTTTTCACATGTCTGAATGCAGAGTATTTGGAAAGGGGGTAAAAGGAAAAAAGGAAAGTTACCTGGTTCACCTTTCTAGGTATGTTCAGCCATTAAACAGACTTGGCATGGTGCCTACGGTGTCTGCACCCTGTGCCTGACCCTGACTGAGAATGCAGAGATAGGAGAGTTTGGGCTTTACAGCTTAGTACATGAACACAAATAAGTGTGGAATAATGTAGAAGGTAATTAGGGCCCCAAGAGAAATTCAGTTAAATACAGAGACCTTTGACTTTAGTTGAAGCTATCAGAAAGGCTTCATGAAAAATCGTCTTGAAGGATTGAGAGAGAGCATGTGAACATGACACATTGAGAAGGTGGCAGTTTGGATGGAGAGCATAATTGTGGTTAAGCATCTTTAGGATGCTTGCTTTTTTCCAGACACTGAGAAGGATAGGAACAAGTATAAGACCATGTATTTGAGAAGCGTCCATTCCCATTGTGGCATTAAGATGTCCAGGAGCATAGAGAGCCGTGTATCGGAAGTGCACGGCGGCTAGCACAAGGAGCCAGTGTGCTGTGCTCAGAGAAGAGGAGGGAGGAGATTCCCCGTATCCTTAGAGGCTGTGGGTTGTTGTGTAAATGTGATTTCCATTTTGTATTTGCTTATAGAGCTTTTGATGCCACGTGCTTAAGAAGGTGGATTTCTTCCTTAATTTTAACACTGGGGCAGCTCCTCTTTGAGCCAGCTTGATTTTCACTTTTCTGTCTTCCTGGGGTGAAAGCATCATGGGATATCCTAGGATTGTTTCATCCACCTTCGTGTATAGAGAGGAGGAGCAGCTATTCATTGGCACTGTGTTAAGGAATGGAGTCCAGAGAGGAGTGTTCCTCCTTTCTCTTGGGCCTCTGTACTGTGTTAACCTCTAGGGTCTCACAGGGCATTTTTGTCTCTCAGAGAAGTCTTTTCATTTGTGTAGCCTTGTATTTAATCGCTCGTCCATCAGGTATTCACCATTCGTAAGGGCTGCAGAGGTGAGTCAGCTGCCACGCTTCAGGAGCTTACAGACAGAATGGGGCCCTAAGGTAGGACAGAGATGATGGGATGAAGAGCAGCTGACGTTGGAAATGAAGCAGTTAGGAAGATACTAAACAGCGCTGCCGTTTGGCCATGTTCTGTGGAGGACAACCCAGAAGTGGTTTGCTGCCTTCGCAGTGCAGAAGTACACGGAAGCAGAAACCTCCACCACTCCAGAGGGAGATTTGTGAGGTTTTGTTTTTTTGGTTTATTTCCTTGGATAGCTGCAAGTGATAAATTAAAACTTCAATTTTCAATAATACGTTAGTAAAAATTTGGCTCTGAATGGCCTTTATCTTCCTCAAATTGGCTTATTTTTTCCTGCTTAATGTCTATTAGAGCCTATATCTTAAGTTTTTCAAGAGGTCACATCATGATGTTGGCACTGCATAAAAGGCTTTGAGTTTTGTTTTGTTTTTAAAATGTAGATGTATACATTAAAATGGTCTGCTTTCACTCATTCCTTTTCCCCTCCACTTCTGTAATGTTGACCCAGTTCTCTCCCATTGTGGAAAAGTCTCAAAGAATAGCAGCGGTGCTGCTTTATATCCCTGTGGACAGATTGCCTCACTTGGTGCATCTCCCTAGCTTGAGGCATAATATACTTTGTTTCTGAATTAAGAGATAGCAATGGACATACCTTCCCTGATGCTATTAAGGAGGTTCAGGGTGAGTAGGTTCTTCAGTCTTGAAAAACTGAATTTTATTCTTGGTCATGAAGCTTACTTTCAGTGAAAAACTATTCTACAAGACACACATAATAACAAGAGTGGAGGATTTTATCCTGCAATCGTACTGGAGAAATTATTGACTATCTGTGTTTTCACAGTGAAAATCATGCACAAGTACCCTTGTCAACCTTCTTTTTTTTTTTTTTTTTTTTTTTTTTTTTGTCAACCTTCTTTCTTAAAACTGTCATTCACAACCATTGGCTGAGCACTTACTGTACAACCCCTTCTGCTAAGTGTTGAGGATGTGGTGAAGCAGACATGGCCTCTGACCTTGGGAAGCTCTGAGTTTATTGGGGGATACAAAGAAAATTCTGAAGGATCATCCCCTTTGGGAAGGAAGGAACAGTATATGCAGAAGCATAGGGGCATGAAAGGGAATGGGCCATTTGGGGAATTATGTTAGGGAGAAGCAGGGAAGAAGGCTATTACTGGGGCATCAGATTTTGAAGACTTGTGCTAAGGAATTCAAACCCACTGTAGGTAGTGAGGAACAAGTCATTCAAGTGTTTTAAGCAAAAAGTGACATGATTACATTTATTCTTTTTTTATTTTTATTTTTTATTTTTAAAGATTTTATTTATTTATTCATTAGAGACACAGAGAGAGAGACAGAGACAGAGAGAGGCAGAGACACAGGCAGAGGGAGAAGCAGGCTCCACGCAGGGAGCCCGATGTGGGACTCGATCCCGGGTCTCCAGGATCATGCCCCGGGCTGAAGGCAGGTGCTAAACCGCTGAGCCACCCAGGGATCCCTGATTACATTTATTCTGGAGAATGTTATCCTCATTGCATATATAGGCATCCAGAACAGGATGACTCAAAAGAGAGACCCCAGTCCAGTGCCAGGCCACTGTCTCTAGAACAGTGAGACAAACAACACAAATCAAGAGTAAGTTTTAACAAATTGGCGGAGTAATTTATGTCTGTTGTATCTAATACTTAAAAATATGGTCTCCTATTTTGTACATCTTTTTTCCCTCATCTGTTCAGTATTTTGTTTGTATTACACTTCATAAAAGTATTGGTCTACAATTGAGTAAAAATCAAAGGAAAGAAAGGAAATAAAGAGAAGGAAAGTAATAAAACCCTGACTTTTATTGTAGAGTATTTGGGAAACACTGCTCTAGAGAATAGGCTGGTGTGGGGTGAGCCTGGATCCAAAGATACTAATTAGGGAATTGCTGAGTACCTCAAGCAGAGACCTTGAGAGCCTCAACTGACGTGATAGGACTAGGCAGAGTTGAGAGCTACAACAAAAATGGAATAATCAGAACGTGGAGCTGAATCAGTGTGGAAGCTGAGGAAGAGGGAAGAGTCTGGAAGGACAAATGTTCTTTTAAGAATCTGTTGGGGGGGGATCCCTGGGTGGCGCAGCGGTTTGGCGCCTGCCTTTGGCCCAGGGCGCGATCCTGAAGACCCGGGATCAAATCCCACATCAGGCTCCCGGTGCATGGAGCCTGCTTCTCCCTCTGCCTGTGTCTCTGCCTCTCTCTCTCTCTCTCTCTCTCTCTGTGACTATCATAAATAAATAAAAAATAAAATAAAATAAAATAAAAAATTAAAAAAAAAAGAGAAAAAAAAAAAAAAAAGAATCTGTTGGGGGAAAAAAATGAATCTGCTGAAAGTTGGACCCTCGCCCTATGCATTACTTTGAGTTTTTCCATCCCTATTCCACAGAGATGTTCCATTTATTTTTTAATGCAGTTCTGCATTTGAATATTATTAAACATTTTATCTATAATTCCTACTTCTTTTGAGTATAAGAAAAAGGAGGAGTTTATATGTGTTTATTTCCCTACCTTGACTCAGTGTTCCTCTGCTGTGCTCTATATGTTTCCATGGTACCAGATACAAAAGAAACATTGCTGGTGGGATAACCATTCACTACCGAATTAAACTCAGAAAATATTCATGCGTACTGTATGATCTCATTTATATGAAATTCTAGATGTCCTTCACCCATCCCACTTCCCCTACCCACCCACCCCATCCTCTGCCTCTGGCAACCACTAATCTGTTCTCTGTATCTGCTACAGAGCTTTTTGTTTTGTTTTGTTTTTTTAAGATTCTACATGTTATTTCTTTCACTCAGCATTAATAAGTCAATCGGAGAAGGACAAACATTATATGGTCTCATTCATTTGGGGAATATAAAAAATAGTGAAAGAGAATAAAGGGGAAAGGAGAAAAAATCAGTGGGAAATATCAGAAAGGGAGACAGAACATGAGAGACTCCTAACTCTGGGAAGCGAACTCTAGGGGTGGTGGAAGGGGAGGTGGGCGGGGATGGGGGTGACTGGGTGACAGGCACTGGGGGGGGGCACTTGACGGGATGAGCACTGGGTGTTATTCAGTATGTTGACAAATTGAACACCAATAAAAAATAAATTTATTAAAAAAAAAAGATTCTACATGTTTTTCTCTGCCTAACTTACTTCACTTAGCATAATGGTCTCAGGGTTTAACCCATGTTGTCACAAAGGGCAAAATTTCATTCTTTTTGTGGCTAGGTAATATTCCATGTATTTATATGCCACACCTTCTGTATACATTTCACTTATCATTGGACACTTAGTTTGCTTCCACATCTTGCTTATTGTAAGTAATGCTGCAGTGAGCATATCTTTTCAAACTAGCATTTTGATTTGCTTCAGATAAATACTCAAAAGGAATTTCTGGATCATATGGTACTTATATTTTTAATTTTTTGAGGAACCTATACACAGTTCTTCATAGTAGCTGCAACAATTTCTATTTCCACCAGAAGTGCACAGGGTTTCCCTTTTCTTCACATCCTCATCAGCACAAGTTTATTCTTTTGTTTGTTCTTTCTTTGTTTCTTTTTTTTCGATAATACCATTCTAATAGTAATATCATATTGTGTGTGACTTTGATTTGCATTTCTCTTAATGATTAATGATGTTAAATATCTTTTTATGTAATTTGTCAGTCATCTGTATGTCTTTTAAAAAATGCATATTTACATCTGCCTATTTTTAATCAGATTGTGTTTTTTGCTATCGAGTTGTGTGAGTTCTTTATATATTTTACCAGAAATGTGACTTGCTAGTATTTTCTCCCATTCAGTAGGATAGCCTTTTCATTCTGTTGATTTCCTTTGCTGCCTACAAGCATTTTATTGTGATGTAGTCCCACTTACTTATTTTTGCTTTTTTGCTTTTACTTTTGGTGTATAATCTATGGAACTATAAATCAAATCTGTGGTTGCTTCAGGAGGGGAGATTGACGGTAAAAGTGGCACGAGGGAACTTTCTAAGGTGATGAAACCATTCAGGTTTTGATAAGCGTTTCTCAAATTTATTTGAGAGGTATGTTTAAGATCTGAGCCTTTCATCCAGTTGTAAAGTGTACCTCAATGTAAAAAATACTCAGTAATCATAAGGTGTTCAATCCCACTGATTATCAGGGAAAGGCAAATGAAAAGTTCCATGAAATGGTATGATACACTATTAGCATGATCGAAGTTTTAAAAAATGATGAAATCAATTTTGGTGTGAATGTAGAATAACTGAAATTATCACTGCACTGCATTATGTGCACAACTTGTTCCAAATACCTTAGAAAGTTAATAAGATTGAACCTATGTATACTCTGTGACCCAGGAATTCCGCTCTTAAGCATAAACTCAGCACAACTACATGTCACATTTGCACAGATACACATACAGAAATTTTAAAGCAGAATCATCCAGAGTTTGAAAGTGAAACAGCACAAATGTCAATTCGCAGTGAAACATTTAAATAAGCTGAGTCAAATAATAAAATAGTAGTCATCTTCACCTTGTAATATTAAAAGTGAAATTAATGTGGAAAGGAGGAAAAAAGACACTGGGATAAAGTAAATTTTTCCAATTAAAAAAAAAAAGTAAAAAAAAAAAAAAAAAAGTTAGGGTACCCCTGGGTGGCTCAGCGGTTGGATGCCTGTCTTCGGCCCAGGGTGTGATCCTGGAAACCCAGGATCGAGTCCCACATCGGGCTCCCTGCATGGAGCCTGCTTCTCCCTCTGCCTGTGCCCCCCCCCCGAATAAATAAATAAAATCTTTAAAAAAATTAAAAATAAAAAAAGTTGAAGCATACAAAGGAATAATATATTCCAGAAAGGAAAATGAATGAAATATTGGTATAGGCAGTACTATGGATGAATTTAGAAAAAAGAAAAGCTAGATCCTATGGAATATGTAAAATATGATTCCATTTTTTAAAAATTGAAAAGAAGATAAAAGGAATCTATGATTTTGAAAATTCAGATAGCCTTTACATTTGGGGAAGGAGAGAGTGAATGTGATGGGCATCAGGGATATGGGATTTTATAAAGCTTTATTTTTTATTTTGGAGTTATTACAGGCTGTGTTCAGTTTGTCATAACATCCAGCTACACAGTTATGATTAGTGCAGTTTTATTTGTGTTATGTGCTAATACAAAAATTTTTTTAAAAGATTTATGTATTTATTAGAGAGAGAGAGAGAGAGAGAGAGAGAGAGAGGCTCCAGCAGACTTCTTTGCTGGGCTCAGAACCCTATTGCAGGGCTTGATTTCGAGACCCTGAGATCATGACCTGAGCTGAAACCAAGAGCCAGATGCCTAACCAGCTATGGCACACAGGGGCCCTGAATACAAAATTTATTATTGGGGCACCTGGGTGACTGAGTCAGTTGAGTGTCTGACCCTTGATTTCAGCGAGGGTCAAGATTTCAGGGTCATGAGATCGAGCCCCAAGTTGGCTTCCATGCTTAACATGGAGTCTGCTAACCCCTCTCCCTCTGCATACATCTCCTCCTGCACACACATGCTCGCACATACTCTCTCTCAAATGAATAAAATCTTCAAAGCTTATTATTATTTTCTAATCATGTTGACATCCTAGCATAAGAAGAAAGAAATGGTAACAGAATTATGGTTTCAAATTACTGAATATACCTGAACTTCTCTATTTTTTTATTGTTAGTTTTATTGCAAAGAAACTTTTTTTTTTCATTAACAACAAAAATTCTCCATTATCCATCCTAAAAGTGTGAGTTCTTGTCTAGGCTTCAAAATAAACCTATTATAGTCTCAAGCTGTATTTTACTGTGCACGTAGCGAGTAACTGAGGGCTGAGGTGCTGTGCTGCCCGAGTCCGCACCCGTGCAGGAGCCAGGCGGTAGTCCGCGTCCACGTCAAGCAGGGCCTTGTGCTTCGGCATCAGAAGAATCAGGCAGGCAGGTTTGACAGGGCCTGTGCGTAACTCCTCTCTCCCCTGTGCGTTCTCCCCCCGCCAAAAAAATACTTCAGTATTTCAAAGATATTCCGAGGCTTTGTGAACTGTGGAATGCTACTAGAAGAAACACAGGTGACGGTATAATAGGGGGATTGTGTATTCATGTGCTAGGGCTGCCATACGAAGTACCACGGACTGGATGGCTGAGACCATAGAAATGCATTTTCTCACAATTCTGGAGGCTAGAATTCCAGGATCAAAGTGTCAGCGGGTTGGTTTTTCCGGAGGTCTCTCTCCGTCTCGCCTTCGTCCATAAGCAGCAAGTCTCTCTGTGCCCCAGGCAGCCTTTGCTCTGTGCACTTGCGTCTCTGATGTCTTTTCCTCCAAGGACACCGGCCACTTGGACGAGGACCACCCTGAGAGCCTCACCCTGACTTAATCACCTCTTTAAAGACCTCCTCGAAACAGTTCCCTGCTGAGGGGCTAGGGCCTGGAAGTTGGGGGCGGGAGACGCAGCGTCGCCCACCGCGGGTTGCTGGCCTGCGGGTTCCTCGGGTAGGATGCAGGGACTCCGTGAACGCATTAAAACTAACACAGCGCACCACGGGATCGCTCGCCTCTCCCCCTGCCCAAGGAATGCAAAATCCAGAGATGTTCCTTTCTCAAGATTTGTAAACAATTCAGAAATTGTTTACAGAAAGAAATGATAGTAAGTTGAGTTCTAAAATGGTAACTTAATATCCTCCCTAAATAGCTGAGGTGGTGAACAAGTACATGCGGATGGTTAGATACCAGGTTATTTTGTATCAGTGAAGAGGAAAGTAATAGGACAGGAAGTCTCTGTGGCAGTCCATTTGTCTTGTTAGGTGGAAGTTAACATTACAAAATGATACGGTCTTTAAAGTATTGCTAAAAATTCTGCATAAAATGGTTTTGTCCCCTGCATGGAGTGCTCTATCCCTTTGCCTACTTCAGAGCCTCAACTTCCCCAGAAAAGCCTGTGCTGACCCTTTCTCCAGTATGTATTTGGTTCCCCATTATTCTTATGGAGCAACATTCCTTTTTCTATAAGGTAGTTATATAATTTAAATTATTTTATTTATGGTTATTTGGTGTTGCTCTCATCCACTAAATTTAAGCTTCCTGGGGGACAGTGGCTCTGTCTTTTGTGTTCACCAGTTTTGACCTGCTGTTCCCTAGCACTGCATAAACATTCGGTAAATATTTGTAGAATAATGGAACCAACAGAAAGTTTGACAGTACAACTAAATATTTCATTTGGTGATAATTTTATGCCTGGGAAATTGGGCTAATTTCTATTTATATTTCTGTCTAGAATGTAGCAGATCAGATTGCATTTCAAGTTGCTGGTGGATTAACAGCCCTTGAACACATTCTTCAAGTAGTAGTCCCAACCACAAATGTGAACACAGCTTCACGAATTCCTCCTAAGTAAGTATAGTTTTTTAATCTGTCTTTCACGTTTCATTTGTGAGTCATTTCTGTCCTATGGTTTCCATATGGGGGACCATAAGAAAATTGTATGTGTATTCAGGCTTGAATAGCAAAAGCTTACACCCCCCATTAGGGAGAAAAACAGAGGTGCTCAACTTCACTTACAAAACTCAAATCGAGCCGAAAAAGCCTTAGAAAGGAAATCTCTTTGGTCTGTGACCTTCTCAAATCCTAAAACAAGAAGAATGGGTGAACTCCTGGGCAGCTGTAACTGCTTACATAAATTGAATGGGACTGAATAGTAGTAACAAAGGTAACTTTTTGTGTTGCGTACAAGAAGGAGTAAGTACATTAAGAAAAGCCTGAGCTGTGAAATTCGAAGAAATCCCTAACATACCGGAAGAGCAGTCTGCCAAGACTGCCATAGTCGAGAGTGCTGGCCAAATAGCTGGGAGCTGAATTGCATTTTGGTCTTTAACTGCAAATTGCTCTTTGTCATATGGATCCTGTGGAAACTTTCAACCCAAGATCTGCTTTCCCCTTCTCTTAAGTCACTCAGTGATCCCTGGCCACCTGGAACAGAGGAACAGACAGCCTTATTTCAGAAGCATTACATTCGGAGTAGGAGCATGCCCAATTTCTTGATATTTTATGGAGACTCTTATTTACAGAGGGTAAATGAGAAGTTTTGATAAAAGTTTGCTTATATCACTGAGAAAACTTAAATATTTAGTTAGCCCCACATAAGTGAGTGCTGTCTTTGTTCATTGGATACTACAGAAAAGGAATTTCAAGAATATGTTTTCTTTCCCCCTGAGAGACATTTTGGTAAAATAAAAATAGCACTGGCTTTGGAGTTGGACAAACCTGGATTCTAGTTTTACCTCTACCTGTTACAGCACTTTGGGCAAGTGCCTTATTCTTGTTGCTTCTATTTCCTCGTTTGGTTAACCAGGGTAACCCTATTCACCTCTACTGTGCTACCGTGGGGAGCAAGTGAAATATATGTGAGAGTTCTGTAAACTTTAAAGTGCTATATAAATCCGAGGTGACAGTTTTTAAGTAGTAGTCTTGCTTGCCTAAGACAGTGTTGTCTCTTTGAAACGAGACATTTCTAAGTACAAACTGTTTGATAGTGAGGTTAGTTTGGGTTCCTTTGCTCCACTGACAAAGTAGAGATTGATAAAAGAAGGTCTCGGTATCCTTTGAGTCAGGATATCTTTCTGTGGAGCATACAAACCTGTGGAGCACGCATACAGGTTTCCTAACCCAGGAGAGTTGGTGTTCCTTATCCAAATAGACTTTATTGACAGTATGTTCAGCATGTTGTCATCACTCAGTGTTTGTTCCTTGCCAGGGAGGGAGGGACAAAGGAAAGAATCTAATAATACACAACAAATTCAAGATTTTAAGAAAGGAAATGGCTTTTGATTCTTTGGGACAGTGCTTTGGTATCATTCATCTTAAATGCAACGGCAGCGTTTTGTTTTGTCTTGGTTTAGTTTCTTTTGTTTTCTGGTAAGTCTCAATGTGCATGACACCGGTAACCCAAATAAAATGCCTGTTTTACAAAAGCTAATTTGTCATTGTGGCAAAAAGCATGCTCTGGTACTTATCTGTGACTATCATTTAGGGAACAGAGAGGTTTCCATAGTCCCTAAAAAGACCTAAGCAAGAATTAGCGCACCACTTGGAAAGGAGCCCTGGAATTCTGAGAGTCCAGACCAGTGCTTCCCTGATGGCCACCAGCTGACCACAGGCCATGGTTGAGAGTTTGTTTCTTCATCTCACCTTAGGCTGTAGATTTGTGTGTTGAACCAGGGCAGTGGGCATCGAGCAGCCACTCTGAGATTCTCTTCTCCTGAGCACAGCTCAAGATCATGACTCTACTTTCTAAATTAGCCTCACTTCTCAGGACCTACAGAATTAGGGCCATGAGAGCATTATGCTGCTTACTCATTAAAGGCGAAGACATGCCACGGCTGTGTGGGAATTCATGCAGATTGGGGACACTCTGGTAGACAGAAGTCGGGGCCTAACTCAGGAAGTGTTGTGCAGACTGCTGTTGTGCACAGACCCCGCCCCGCCACCTTCCCTAGTCCCCGGATACTGCCTTTGCTCTCAGCCCGCCCAAGCCCTCCTCTTCCATCTGTGATGAGCTCCCATCCCTCAGCTCCGGGAACCTTCTGTCACTTGAGCTCACTTTGTTTCTGCCTCCTGTGGCATTTCACAACTCTTACCAGAGAGGCAGGGTTTGTTTTGTACTATCCTGCATTAATTTTTCTCAGTAGTAAACAGCAGAGCTTTTGAGAAGTGTGAGCCACTGCCTGGGAACATTCACCCCCTGGATCATCTAGGCCCTTACCCACGTGGCTCACCTGTGACTGCACACTGAACGTTTCACTGGCCCTGAAGCCCGAGCTCTGTGAGTGGGTAGACCAGCTCCCTGATTCTCTTTTCTCACCACCTGCCTCCCTCCCTTTCCGTTCTACATAGCACCTCAGCATTTGCCCTGTCATTGTTGCTAGCTAACTTCCTCGTAGTGAATATTTGCTTCCAGCAGATTTTTTCAAATGTGGGATCGAGAACCATACCTGCTTCTCAAAATTTAAATTTTTGAAACCTTTCTGAAATCCTTCATGGGTTGTTTTGCTTTTGTTAGAAGCAGGGAGAGCCCATAGAACTGCTTGAATCTTTGCAAGGACTTCATTAGGATGTGGTATTCCAAAGTCAACCTTCTTAGCAAACGTGCTCCAATAAAACTGCCTTCAGTGCCAAGAAAGATCAGCCTGAAACGAGGCAATTTCCATTTCATGGGACACCTACTTGGAGGATGACTCATATTATTTTACTTGCTCACTTTAATTGCAGAAAACAAGTATGAAAGAATGAATGAATATTCTAGCCTTTTCTTTGGCTTAGGCTGGTAACAGTTGTTTAACATAGCTTTTATATTTGAGAATAAGTGGTGGTTTGTCATTTTCTTTGGGCATAGAGGATGCCCCATGTGATAAGAAGATAGATCTGCTGTGACTAGAAGCTGTGGCCAAGGCTTTGTGTTGTGTCTTTATAGCATATTTACGGACCGGCAATGATAATAAAAGGGAGAGTTGGTGCTCGCTGGCATTCCACATCTGCAGGCCCCTTACAGGCACCAGTAGATACTCATATTTCACAGCTAAGCCCACAGACCTTTTGGGCCATGAAAAACTATCACTGGGTGAATAAGTCTTCCCCAGATTGCCTCTTACTTACTTGGTGCCCCTACTTCTTGACATAGACAACCAAAGGGTCAATAGTTAACTCTCCAAGCCACTCTAGGTTTTCCGTTGGAGCACTCACCAGGGCCCCTATTTCTCCTCCGTCGGCCTTGCTTATATCTCCCTTCATTGTCCCCCTGGACCCAATTTTTTATATAGAAGTAGTTTCATTAATACGAAGCAGGGCCGATGGCATAGTATAGTAGAAAATATTCAAGTTCGAGTCAGATCTGAGCTTAAGTTCCCTGCTCTTCACATATTAGGCATATGACCTTGGGCTAAGTTGCTTGTATAACAGAGCCTCGGTTACACAGTAACACTGCCGTGTCACGTAGGACTTGTTGGCTGCTGTGAGAATTAAAAGTGCATGTGTTTGTTAAGTGCCTTGTACAAGGAAAGCACTTAACTAATATCAGGGTGGTGGTTGTAGTTGTTACAAGGTTGACTTTACCTTATCCTACTCAATTACTCAGCTTGAAGTCCCTCACTCTTTGTCACTTCGGCTTCTAACAGCTGTCATTTGTTCATTTTACTTGGGCATTTGTTTTTTCATCGTAAGCCCAAGCTTCGTCCTGGTAGAGATCTTTTTTGGATCCTGACTGACCTCTAATTTAGTGTCTTTTTTTCTTTTTTAACTTTGTGCCAGACCTAATGTTGATCCATAGAACACATGCATTTTCATCTAAATCACTGAGAAAATATCTCACACATTAGAAAATAGTTCAGTTTAGCACTTTATTAATGTACTATCTTGCCAGGTATTCCATTTGTTGTACTATCATCTCCCCAGATAGACTGTAATTTCTTGGGACCAGAAACCATAGTAAATATACTATTTTTATTATTATAAAAACAATATCATTATTTATTATTATTTATCATAATGACACCTTAATAGAAATCATTTGAATACATGAATAAATTATTTTTCCCATAGATGGAAATAAAGCAGTAAGAGAGCTCAATGCATCAAATACTTGACTCTTTGGACTTCAAATATGATCATGTCTCAGTCAAATAAGGTCCTCTTGATTTTGACCATTCTGTTTCCTAGATTTTAGGAATTTTTAAAAATTCTGTCTTTAAATTTCTGTGTACTTGTAATTATATCAAGTATCTGTAACTGCTACTTATTCAAAAAGCTAGAACTGTGTTCTTGGTCATCCGTATCACAATTTTAGAATCAGAGCACATTGGTGTGTATAAGATTGCCCCCATTTTAAACTATGTTAAAAAATAGATCCTTTTTGGGATGCCTGCATGGATCAGGGCATGATAACAGGGTGCTGGGGTCTGCATCGGGCTCCCTGTGAGGAGCCTGCTTCTCCCTTTGCCTGTGTGTGTGTGTGTGTGTGTGTGTGTGTGTGTGTGTGTGTGTCTCATGAATAAATAAATAAAATCTTTAAAAAAAATAGATCCTTCTCACTGCTGTATTCTTTTACAAAGTATACCTATTTATTCAGATCAAACAAATTAAGTTGCTTTTTTACTTCATGGTATATATATTTACCTGTAATAAACCAGTCTTTCTCAGGTACAACAGTTGTTGCTGTTGTTGTTATATGAGGTGGAGTTTTGCTTCTTAGGAAGATCGTTTATAAGATATCACAAACTTATTCTCCAAAGTAAAATAAAAGGATACTTGTGATTTTGTGTACTTTATCCACTTGGCAGTATTGCATTTATTTGATCCTTTGCATTGGTGAGGAGACAGAACTTAATTAACATTACTGCGTGTGTCCTCGGCGCCAGACCACTGTGCTCGATGCTTTGCACATATTGTCTTATTCTCGCCTCACAGTCACTAGCAGCCATGTCTGTGGGCCACTACCCAAAGGAGAGTTGGCAGCAATCATGTTTGGAGCATGACTGCAACCTGAGAGAGTCATGATATCCCCTTTGAAACCATGTTTATTCATTACAAATGGCAAAGAGAATGTTCAGAATTGCTTCCCCATGGTTATTGAGGTTTTGTCTCTAAAGACTTCTGTCCCTTTTCTTGGTCTTGTGGTACAGAGTAGAGATTGGTAGAGTTCATCCTGTAGTGGAAAAGAGATATCCCTTTGGGTTCCAGAAGCAGGTCAGTGATCTAGGGCTCTTAGTCCTAACAACCAGGAGAAAAACTATTTTCTAGGGAGTCCCTTCTTAGGATCGGTTGTAGGAATGGGATTGTCAACAGCTAGGAAACATTCGAAATAGACGTGTCCAAAGGGAACTTAGAGTCCTAGAAAATGAGATAGATTAAACTGTAAATATCATTAGGAGTGGTCTGCTGTGTTACCTTTGTGGAACAGCCAGTCTGGTGTTCATAAAAGGAGCGCTTTGCCGCATATGCAGCATCTGCAAACCGAGATGCCTCGCCCCATGTGCTCTATAGCTTACTTCTTGTTCTGGTCTCTTGACTCAGTTGTCTGTTCTTTTTGGGGCTCACTTACCTTGCTTTCTTGGGTTTTTGTTTTGTTAGATTTCTTAAATTTTTGCCTTTCTCTTCGACTTGCAGCACAATCCAGACTTGACTGTGTTGTAGAGCTTTCCTGTTAATCCAGTTTTCACATGACTTTCTCTCCTTATTATCCTCATCTCTCTTCTTGGTTTGTCATATTCACTCCATGTTTGTTGTGTCCTTGTTTTTCTGGGTGTTGCGAATACTACCTGTTTTAAGCATTGCACCTATGCGTCTTCTCAGCAGCTCTGTCTTATGCCTTGTGATGCTTCTGTCAGTGGCCGTACCTGATTAAACCAAAAGTGGACATTTGACTCCAGCAGCCAATCTATAGAGCAGCCACCAATATCGGACTTAAAACTCAGCCCAGAAAGTTTTAACTGAGCCAGTTTAACCGAGCCAGTTAAGTTTCTCTCTCAGGAATTCGCAGTTGGAAAGTTGTACAAGTCCAGCCCATTTTTTTTCTAGTGTATTTGAATTTGAAAAATCATGTGGAGTAACTTCTGGGATGGCCATTACCGGGCTCTGTTTAGCAGGGCTGAGAAAGGCCATTGGGGAAAAAAGGAAGAGAACAAAACTGCTTCAGGAGAGAGAAGGGAGATGGAAATGAAAGCGGGTCCAGTCTACAGAGGTGGCATTGTTCCTGCCCTCCTGAGGTCTCATAGTTCATATTCTCCTGGATTCATGAGAAGTTCCCAATAACCTTACAACAAATGCCTCTTTTTACTTGAAATATTTTTAATGAATTTCTGTCTCTTCAAACCAAAAGAGCCTAATACTTTTAAATAAAAATATTAAAGATTTTTAAAAAGATTTATTTATTTGAGAGAAAGAGAGAGCACAGGGAGGAGGGACAGAGGGACAGTGAGAGAGAGAACCGTGGAGCAGACTCTGCTGAGCCAGGAGCCCAACACAAGGCAGGGTCCCGGGACCCTGCATCATGACCTGAGCCAAAATCAAGAGTCAGATGCTTAACTGAGCCACCCAGGTACCCCAATATTGAAGATTTTTTAAACTCTAGATTGGGATGAAAATACTTGACTGTGTTATAGAGCCTTCCTTGTGACCTCCCTGGTTTTGTAAATCCTTTCATATCAAGAAAGAGTGAATGAATGGCCACAGTATGAAGTAGGAATAGAGAGAAAGCACGCGCTACAAATTCTCTAGGGTATAGTTCTTTGTGAACATTAAATGTTTCTACAAGCTGAGACTGGCTGAACTTCCCTTTTCTCTACTAACTGTAGTTCGGAGAAGCTGTATAGAAAATTCTGTAGATTAAACTTGCTGTAGCTGGCTGCTAAGGCAAAGACGCCTAAGTAACATACTGCAGTGGGCAGAGCTTATCTTCAGAATGAAAGATAAGAGAATCTATTATGTATTTTTCTTTAAGAACAAATAACAGTAGTAATATTTTTAATAGCCCTCAAGAGTTAACATTCTTGGTGACCCTTAGGTGTCAGATTGGTTACCTCGTCATTAACTTCATAATTAGGACTAGTTTGAATCCCAGGAACATCATCTTCTATTTACAAACAACTGAAAAGTGTATTTCTTTAGACCCTGTTCTCTCAGACTTGATCATAATGGGCCATAGTCCAACTTTATAATAAACATAGATTTGTTCATGAGAAACTGAATCATTCTACTACTTATTTTCTGAAATCAGAAACCAGTTGCTTGTTTAGACGATGCGGCTACAGCGTTAGAAGGTGAGAAGATCGCGAGAGCAGCAATCCCTCCCCCACCCAAATCCTGGCAGCAGGATACAGCTCAGAGCATTAATCCTGCACTACAAGATAAAGCTTCATTATATTAATAAGAACTGAATACTGTGCTTTAACGGCACAGTTTCAATTGCTGGGAAATAGATACAGCTTTTGTGAAAGAGAAGTTGCCCTCTATTAGTTAAGTCATTTTATAGTATTTAACAGAAGGAATAAAAGCATTGGCTTATATCATTTCAGGGCAACCTTTTTTGTGATCGCAGTTATGTTTCTCTCGGGGAAACCAAGCACTAGCTCCATTTTATCCAACATCTACTCCCTGAGCAGGGCATACTCAAGGACCTGATGCAAGCTTCAGAGCACTGCTTCGTCTCTTATTCCCCCTCGCCCTCTCTCACCCAGTAATAAATGCAAAACTTCATTCTGGGCTTGCTGTTTGACCAAGATTTCATGTGTAGATGCTGGATTCATATTTTCTAATAAAATTAGCAGTTTTGAATTTTTTTTCATAGTCCAGTCTACATTAAGGCATTTACTTTCTATGAAGAAAGCTCTCAGGTAATATTTTGTCAAATCTTTTTGGTTATCTATCTCCTTAGGAAAATCTTTAACTGGACTATCATTGTTAAATCACTCCTGGGATATTACTCACAACTTCTCTGAGGCTCTCGCTTGCTTGCCATTTTCTTTACAATACTACCTTCTCCTGGGAATTATTTTCACCAAGTCTAGCTATGGATTCAAAGATCAGGTTAATTGCCTTATTGAAAATCAAAATACATATAAATCTCTACACTGGCGTTTGAGTTAAGGTAAATACAAATCGCTCACCTTTTCAAATTGATGTATTCTAGCAAAGATGGTTGTAAAGTTAATTTCTATTAAGTGAATCCAATTTTCTTATTAACTTCCTTCATGAAGTCAACAATGAATTTCTATGGGCAAAGTGTCAATGTAGTAAATAATCGATAGAGAGTTGTAGCCAAGTCCTTTGGTGTTCTAGACAGTATAACACAGCAGTTTTGTTGAAAACCGCACTTTCAGAATTATCAGTTATGTAGCTCTTTCCTAACTTTGCAACTCTCTTCTCTTGCCACCTTCTGGGGTTTGAATTCTTGAAAAACACCAGCATAGGATGGAGAATATATCATGTTTTGCAAATACATACCACAATATAACACATAAGGTATGTTGGGCTAAAATTTACTTCTGTAAACATATTCACTTTCCCACTCGGTTGATTTTTGGAACTCAAGCCAAAAATATCTGTATTTTGAATTTGAGAAAAGGGAATATAATGCACTAATGGACTAAACTCAACTGGAATTTAGTGTCAGAGCATTAGGGTTCAAATACCAGCTTTGCCAGCATTTGGTGTGAGACCTGTCTCTCAAGACCTTATTAGCTATAGTATTTTTCATCTGGAAAATGAGGGAAAGATTCCTCTCACAGGGTCATTGTGAAGATGAAATGCTAACATATATAAAGGGGCTTTGTGAATTGTCATGCTTTGACACGGGACACCAGTGGCATTTGGGGCATTTGTCCTCCCCACTGCAAGGTGTGTGACATCCTTTGGCCCATTAAATAGAATTAAGCACTCATTAGATATCTGTGCTCCCAGTTGTTTTCACAAACACATATGTCATGTCACATTTCTACCTTTCACTTAGGGGATTAATACAATCCTGATTGTGAACTATGTGCTGGGCAGTAGAATTGTGGAAATAAGTAAAACAGTGTCCATATCCTTGGGAGGCTCACTTGTTAGGGGGTGAGCTAAACAGGGAAGGCTGTAATTTAGTACAATATGCCAAGTAAAACTATAGAAGTATGCGAAGTTCAGAAAGAGCACAAAGGGAGTAATTAACTGCCAGAGGAGGGCACAGAGTCTTACCTGAAGGTTATAACATCTGAACTGGCTTTTATTTTTTTATATATATATTTTTTTATAAATGTATTTTTTATTGGTGTTCAATTTGCCAATGTACAGAATAACACCCAGTGCTCATCTCGTCAAGTGCCCACCTCAGTGCCCGTCACCCAGTCACCCCCACCCCTGCCCACCTCCCCTTCCACCACCCCTAGTTTGTTTCCCAGAGTTAGGAGTCTTTCATGTTCTGTCTCCCTTTCTGATATTTCCCACTCATTTTTTTCCTTTCCCCTTTATTCCCTTTCACTATTTTTTATATTCCCCAAAATGAATGAGAACATATAATGTTTGTCTTTCTCCGATTGACTCATTTCACTCAGCATAATACCCTCCAGGTCCATCCACATCGAAGCAAATGGTGGGTATTTGTCGTTTCTAATGGCTGAGGAATATTCCATTGTATACATAGACCACATCTTCTCTATCCATCATCTTTCGATGGACACCGAGGCTCCTTCCACAGTTTGGCTATTGTGGACTTTGCTGCTATAAACGTCGGGGTGCAGGTGTCCCAGTGTTTCATTGCATCTGTATCTTTGGGATAAATCCCCAGCAGTGCAATTGCTGGGTCATAGGGCAGGTCTATTTTTAACTCTTTGAGGAACCTCCACACAGTTTTCCAGAGTGGCTGCACCAGTTCACATTCCCACCAACAGTGCAGAGAAACAAAAGCAAAAATGAACTATTGGGACTTCATCAAGATAAGAAGCTTTTGCACAGCAAAGGATACAGTCAACAAAACTCAAAGACAACCTACAGAATGGGAGAAGATATTTGCAAATGACGCATCAGATAAAGGGCTAGTTTCCAAGATCTATAAAGAACGTATTAAACTCAACAGCAAAGAAACAAACAATCCAATCATGAAATGGGCAGAAGACATGAACAGACATTTCTCCAAAGAAGACCTAGACATGGCCAACAAGCACATGAGGAAATGCTCCGCATCACTTGCCATCAGGGAAATACAAATCAAAACCACAGTGAGATACCACCTCACACCAGTGAGAATGGGGAAAATTAACAAGGCAGGAAAGCACAAATGTTGGAGAGGATGTGGAGAAAGGGGAACCCTCCTGAATTGGCTTTTAAAAGAAAAGATTCAGAGTTTGCCAAGTTAACAAACTCTCCTGAGTTAGCAGAGAGCACAGCATGTGCAAGATCATGGAGGCCTGAAATAATAGGATGAGCTTAGGGAGCAGTAAACATTTGGTATTCCAACACAGATGTCCTAATATCATTGGAACAGTATCAGAGACATTTAGGTATGAGTGAATTGGGCAAATGACAATTCAGGGAAAAGTAAAAGTTACTTATTCCTTATTTATTTCACACCTGGGGGAGAAAAGTTGATGTCAGTCTTATTCACTCATCTATTATTGCTGTTGCTATCTTAACTTAAGCCCTATTGCTTGTACTGTTCTAACCAGACAAAAGAGGAATTCAGTCATTTAACACACCTCTACTGCCAGGTACTTGGCACTTTGTTTATTCTCATGGATAGAAGATGAGTGAGAGAGAGAACCTTACAAAGGAGTGCTCTGAACCCCTGCAAAACACTCGGCATTTTCAGAAATACAAGAGTAGTGAAACTGCCTTATAAATGTATTAGACTTACTTAACAGAGTCTTTGGCATGTCTTCACCAATTTTATCACTTATATAAATGGAGAGACTGAGGCTTTAAAAAGACTGAATGATCGATCATCAGTTATCAGATTGGCAGCTAGGACTGACCATCTTTCTGGTATCTATTTTTCTATTCCTTGTTGTGTCTGATATGTGAACATTTAACTTTAACTATTTTAATAAAAATAAAGTACCATTTCATTGATATCTTATAGAAAGAGTATTGACCTTATTCCTGTGAGTTGCTAGAGCATTTATTTTTATTGTTACTTGTTTGTTTAGTTTTTGACTTCTGGTGGGGGAGAGCTTGTTTGACGCGTTTTGGACTTTTAGTTTAGGATTTGAGCAGCAATTTATTGGTGTAGGTGCAGGAAATGTTTGTGGAGTCCTTTTTCCACCTAGGGGTCAAAGGGGGGACAGAGGAACTGATCTAATAGAAATTAGGAAAAATAAGCCAAAACCACTTACAGCTATTTGTATGTATAAGAGAAAATGCTCAGGGAAGATCTAGCAGTGAAGTCGAAAAAAAAAAATTTCATTGTTACCTTAAATAGCTTTGTCAGAACGTAAATCAGATGGCACACATGGAGTAACTGATACAGGTATGATGGAGCTGGAGGCCATGCACCACTTCATGTGTCCTCTACATCGTAGCCCTCAGTAAACGTTAGTAAGAAGTATTTGCCAGTGTGGGTGAAATCTGGAACACAGCCCATTGCTAATAAACAATTCCTTATTTCTAAACAGGATTCTTTTAATATATGTCCAAATATCTATTTTTAGATCAAGGTTTACTAAAAATAAATAACTTTCCCTAAGACATAAAAGTAAAAAATTGTTTTGCAAGCTAATTAGCCATAGTGATTGATAAATACTCTTCTCCATTTGACATATTGAGGCATTTTGTTTGTGTCTCAAAAGGCTGCACAGAGATGGTTACAGTTGACAGCTGTTGTAGCACTAATAAGATTAAAGTAAAGAAATTAGTTTTGTCGACTTTAATCTGCTGTTTAACACTGCAAACCACCTGGGGTCTTCTCCAGGGCCCGCATGTTTAATTGTGAATTTAAAATTACATAACCAGATCCTACTTACAAACATATCTGAAGACTTGCTAGTGGTAACTGTCTTGTTACTAGACAAGATAGAGTTTAACACTAGACTTTAGAATTAATGTTTTAATTTGATGCTCACCCTACATTTTTAAATGTATTATTCTAGTCTTTGAAACATAACACCTTCTCAGCGGGAGGTTAATTTTAGGAAATGAAGAAAGTTTAATTAGGTTTGTACTTAAGATATATATGATTTTCCCATCTAAAAATAGAATATGTCCCTATGGAATAATTAAATTGCCAATTCTACTACCAAATTGACCGATTAAAAAAAAAGAAACCCTTGAAATAACACATCTAGTTGAAGATTTCTTACTCCTTGTTCTGGGCATCATTGTAATTAGGAAAATAGTTTAATTTAAAAACTAATTTTGGTATTATCAAAATGTTATGTTGTAGAATGTGATGTGAGAGGCAATAATCCTTTGTGATTATTACCTTGAGTTTTAATGCAAACTGAAGTGTAGGGTGCATATCGTTTATATCCCCACAGTGAAGATCATTTGGTCAAGCAGCATTATTAGCATCCCTTGAAGAACCTCCCACCAGTCTTGAGCTGAGATTTGTTGTTCCTGGATGTTGGCTCCCTCACTGGCCCTGCCCACCCCAGGTGTTCTGGCATCAGACAGATGGAGCAAGAACAAGAAAGGCGGGGTGGGTTTAGACTAGTCTCCACAGCACCAGCTTTCCTCTTCATCCACGGTTCATGCTGATCCAAATGTCCCATTGTCCACTGCAGAAAAGAACTTTCCAAATTCTGTCACAAGTTTACCTTTCCTGTGATTCCAGGAATGTCAAAATTGAATAATCCACAGGTACGTTGGGCATCACCAGGCAGTGGAGTTCAGCTTGCCTGCCTGCTGCCTCCAGGATCAGCGCCTGGAAGAAGCTGGTGGGCACCGCCTCATGGCTCTTGTTGACCACCTGGCGCTGCTTCACATAGGACCTCCCACCAGCCTCCGTCCTGCTGGTGACCTTGCTGGGCCCCCGGGGTCTGGTCAGACCTACGGCCACCACCCTCAGGAAGCCTTCCCTGACCTGACCTCCAGCTGTGTCCCTCTGAGGGACTGCCCCTCAGCAGGAAGCTTCTGTGCCTTGTGGTTTCTCCAGGAGGCTAGAAACTCCCTCCAGAGTAGAAATTGACTTTTGCCATGTCCCTCATGCCCATCCCTGGATCAGGCAGGGAGGGGCGCGGCAATAAATACTACTGAAAGGAGAAAAAGGAAGAGGGGTGTGAGGAAATGACTATATTGTAGCTGATAATCTGCTAGTGTGGCTGATACAATGTGATCAGAGCTGAGGAATGCATACAGCAGATGCCAAAATATGTTTTAACTGTTTTTAGCAATTAGAATTAGTGGTGGTAATATTAATTTTGCTTTTCAGAAACTGTTGTGGGTTGTAGCATAAAGTGAGTAATTATGGATATTTTTTTTTTTTTTTTTTTTTTAAATTTTTATTTATTTATGATAGTCACAGAGAGAGAGAGGCAGAGACACAGGCAGAGGGAGAAGCAGGCTCCATGCACCGGGAGCCCGACGTGGGATTCGATCCCGGGTCTCCAGGATCGCGCCCTGGGCCAAAGGCAGGCGCCAAACCGCTGCGCCACCCAGGGATCCCTAATTATGGATATTTTAATTCTGTCATCCTTGATGCCTTTGAGGGCCAAGATTCTCAGTATCAAAGAAAAGTTAGAGAGCTATTATATAAAAGAGTCTAAAGAAAAAAATTCCTAAGTCCTGAATTTGAATCTGAAGTTTTATTATGCATTCATAAAATGTTTTGTCTAAGTAAGTGGCATGGTTCCTACCTCTACTCAATCCAATGACTGTTTAAAAAATAGTGGAAAAAAAATAAAATAGTAGAAAGTGTAATTAGTGTGTTAATATATTCCACAGTTGTGTATTCTTATATATTCTGATTGAAACAAGAAAGACCTTCAGTAGGTAGCTCTGTGTTCGCCAACTAGTACGCATACTGTAATGGTTCTAAAGAGGCGCAGCCAGTCAAGGACCTTCTCCAGAGGAGGGGTGCCCAGGTGGCTCAGTCGGTTAAGCGTCTGCCTTCGGCTCAGATGATGATCCCAGGGTCCTGGGACCGAGCTCCACATTGGACTGCCTGCTCAGCGGGAGCCTGATTCTCCCCTCTAACCCACTTGTACTTTTGCTGTCTCTCTCTTTCTCTCTCTCTCTCTCAATCAATCTTTTTTTTTTTTTTTTTTTTTTAAAGGAACTTACCCAGAAGTAACTTAGAGTAGTTGTGTAATGGAATAGAGTTCTCAATGACAGGAGTTCTCAGTGAGACAGGAGTCTCTGTTTTCAGCCTCAGGAATTGGCACATGCAGCTCTCAGGTGGGCCACTCCTGCAAGGCCAGGCCTAGATCACAAGGCTTCATCCTGCGGGCAACCACTCACTTGGTGGGACCAGTAAGGCATTAGAATTCTAACTGCACTTGGACCTCCCTAGTTTCAGATAACTCTTTTTAATAATTTTTAATAAAAGATATTATTTTAGGGGAGCCTGGGTGGCCCAGGCAGTTAAGCATCTGACTCTTGGTTTCAGCTCAGGTCATGATTTCAAGTAGGGTCATGAGATCAGGGCCCACTCCGGCGCCACACACAGCACAGAGTCTGCTTGAGATTCTTTCCTCCCTCTCTGCTCCTTCCCTTGCTCATTCTCTCTAAATAAATAAATAAATACAGAAATAAATAAAATTATTTCTGAAAATTATTTTAGTTTGGAGATTTATAAAGACAAAGCATAATTTGAGAATGACAATTTGTATAAACCATATACCATTTATTAAATGCTTAATGCAAACCAAATATGTTATATAAATTACATATGGAGGCTCTGACTTTAGCATTAATTTCTCCCTCCCCTAAGGAACTGATACTGCCCCAGGTCTGTGTGTTCTAATTCGGTCTCAAGAATCTTCTTTCCTAAAACTAATTCTATATCATTTGCTAACCATCCTCTGTGTTTTGTGAGGACCTGTCACATTTCCACACTTACCACATAAAGTGAATCCCTTTCTTATATGAAGGCAGAAAGAGTGATGAAAATCCCAAGCTTCTCTTTCCAGCTCTATGGATGGGACTCTGGTACTTGGTGTGCCTACTTGGCATAGAATCTTGCTCTGCAGGAACTTAGAGTCATTCACCTCCCCTGAGAATATAACTACATATCATTTATTACATGCTTAATGCAAACCAAAGGAATTTGATATGTTGTAATATGTACTGGGGCTCTGGTTTTAAAATGCCCATGGCAGTTTTTAAATTCCTGCTACCTTGATATGGGTTTAAGATGGTGGATTTTGGTGAACAGTATTTTCTGAAAAGTCTTAACCACTGCAAACTGCATAAGGATATAAAATATAGAGTAAACTATGTACTTCCTAAGTTATCAAGTCCTCTTAGGCTACAACCACCTGGGGCTTTTCTTGTTTAACTGTTTCATAGTGTGTAGGTACTAATCCTAATGTCTGAGTTGTTCTACACTTACTTTCTATTACTATCCTGCTTGTATGTAAATATGTTACTGTACTTAATTGCCAAAATACCCAGTTTTGTGATTCCTTTTCTGTCCTCTGCTTTTCAGAGGCAAACATTTTCAGTGAGAAGACTTACTTAAACAAGATGCATTTGTGTAGTCGTGATCATTTGGGCCCTTATCTCAGCCCAGCCACAGCGTACTTTTGACAAAATGGACAGTAAGATTTTAATGTCTTCTTAGAAGATACTTTTAAAATCTGGGGCTTTCTGTTTGATGTTAAAAAGTGCTTCTAGTCATTTGAGTCTTAAATTACAGGGAAAGCTGCTTGAGCAGACCACCCAGGCTGTGTTCAAAGAAGTGATCTTTCTAAGACAGGTGCTTTTCAAATAGAGGACAAGTTTTTCCTGACCCTGAGATTTCTGCCCACCCCCCGCCCCCACTTTTTTTCTCATCAGAAAGTAGTTTCTTGTAGAAGTTTCTTTGGGGGTTTTGTGAGCAAAAGATTATATAGATGCACATTCCATGCTTTACCAGTAAATGCATTTTCTTTAAGGTAAAGAGAGCGTTAGGACAAAATCTTATGCCTTGTGTTTTTTATAGGTATATTTATTGATGTTCCACAAATGATTGTAGACAAGTTGTGTTTATTGGACAAAACAGAAAAATAGAAATTAAAAATCAAAGTTGTAAAAATTATAGATCAAAACAAAAGGGAAAAGTAGGATACAATTATAAAACTATAAGGTTTCACATGTCACTCTAAATGCAGTATCCTCATTTTTTCATGTCTTCGAAGATCTACAATTATATTTATTAATCCTACTATAAAACTACAATACACAAAACTGTGTAATATGGCACAATGCTTAACAAAATTATCAATTACAGTAGGAAACCAGAGAATATATAATATATTTATATGATAAAGTTCAAACCAGTAGAGAAAAGGTGACCTTTAAAGGGGGGTGGTAAATTTAGGCTTCTGGCTCCCACCATATGCCAGAATCAATTCTAAATGAATTTATAGTGAATTATAAAACCATAAAATTACTTACACACAGTGATAATCCAAGAAAAAATAAATACAAAGGGCTGGATATGAATGTATAGTTACCATATCTCATAGTGAAGAAGAACTTTTTAAACAATCAAAGGATGGGAAGGAAAAATAAAACCACAAAGAAAAAAATTGTTAGGCTACATAAAATTGTTTCGCTTCAATACATAAAAAAATTCTGTCAAAATAGCATGAACAAAAGGAAAGACAGCAGATAAACTGGAAAAAATACTAACAACATTATTAATCTTTTACTATATTTATGAGAGAACCCTTCTAACTCATTAAGAAAAACCTGAAAACCTCCAATAAAAAACTTTTAGGGGACAAGAATAATTAACAGAAAGATAAATTGGATGGCCTGTGTTTTGTAAATCCTACAATATATTCAATAGCCTATCAATTAATATCCTTTCTGTTTAAGTCAACCAGAACTTTCTTCCTGTAGTTTGCAACTAAAAGATCTATTAAAACAGAATTATTTGTAACATTGAAGGTTAACACAAAAATAGTGAGGGATTGATTGGGAAACAAATGTTATATCCGTTGTATAACCCCATTCATCCTTTTAAAATTGTGCAGTATTTCTCAGTATAAGTATTTTCATCAGAAAGGGGATTTAAAGTAAGATATGAGATGCTTAACAAAATTGTTGGAAGTGATTGTAGACCACTGGGTTGACTCCAAAACACTACGAACCATATCCACTGGGGGCACTGCTCCCTCTGAGGTCAACATACTTTGGGAAGGAAATAACTTAATGCCATGCATAACTGTCTCTCACACCCAGAAACCACAGAATGGATAGAGATCAGAGATTAGGAAATCAAATAGAGTAGCACAAGCCCACTGGTTCTTGACACCCAGAAGCTGGAAAATGGAACCTGGAATGCTGCTGCAGGAAAGCCTCATATTTCCAAGTCTTGCTTAATAGCAACCACATCCAAGAGCCACAACAGGAAGATGGCCTCGACTCCGTTCAACCTCCAAATCTTGTAGGATAATATTTGTATAGGGGAAAAAAACCTCTTCAGTATGCATAGATTATGTCTGGAAGGATACATAAGCTAGCGACCACGGTGATTCTAAGCTCGGAGGTTGAGTGGCTGAGGGACATAAGGAAGAGGGCGGTGCTTCTCACCTAATACCCTTTTTGTGCATGTTGTACCATGGTTGTCATTCCTAGTCAGAAAGTTACCAAGGTAACTTAATTATATCAAAATTATATAAAAAATTATATCAAAATTATTTTCCCATCAAGTTTTTACTGCACTTGATGGGAACACACCCTCAGGTCTCTGAAGAACCCTTCAGGGCTTTTTGAGGTGAGGCAACAGAGTCAGCTTTGGGTTCCCCACTTCTGCTTCAGTCAGAGGAGCTCTGACTTTATCAGTTCTGTGGTTTAAGTATCTGAGTAAAATTTTGTAAGGTTTTTTATTGAAGTAATCTCTACATTTAATATGGGGCTCAAATTCACTACCCTGAGGTCAAGAGTCTTCTGCTTCTCTGACTGAGCCAGCCAGGTACCCCAAGATTTTATATAAGCTTTTAACCTTCTGAGTGAGAAAGCATTCCGTTGCTTTTTTAAAAAACTGAAAACCATTATTACAGAATATTAAATGTCATGGAGAAATATTCATTATGTATTTGTCAAATAAACGTACATTTACAAGAATAGAGAGGGAAAAAGACCTGAAGTACAAATACCAAATTATTTCTTGATGGTTTTTTACTATTTCTTTGTCCTTGTCTTTCTCAAATTTATTTCAATTATTTTAAAAATCATTTTTATAGGGGACACCTGTCTAGCTCAGTCGGTAGAGCATGTGACTCTTGATCTCAGGGTCATGAGTTCAAGCCCCATATTGGGTATAAAATCTATTTTTTTAACTAAAGTAAATAAAAATTATTTTTATAATCATAAATACAAGTTACTTTTTAAAAAGAAAAGCAGTATTTTGGAAAATCTGTATTATCTGATAAATGGTGCTGATTTGCATTTGTGAAGTACTTGCTAATGAGAGCTTCCAAACAATGGATTTCATATGGGCCGAAGTTTTTCCGTACAGTCCTCAGGTATTGAGTGAAGCTGACAGAGTTGAGCCTTCTCCTGGTGCTCTGCAGCCTAGAATCCTTTCATTATTGATGGCAGTGTACCATGAAAACATTCAGTAAACAAGGTACTTCATGATCCTGGAAATAATAGCTCTTACAGCATGCCTTAATTTGATTCAACTTATTAACATCTTGTCGGTGCCTTATTCATAACAAGAATAATAAGATTAATAAACCAAATGAAGCCTATCACTTCTTTTTAACCATGTGCCAGGCACTTTCCCAAGTACTTCACAACTATTAACTCATTTAGTCTTCATGATACCTATGTGAAGTCTAGGTATCGTTATCCTAGTTTTATAGGTGAGAAAATGGATGCTAAGATGTTAATTTAGTGACTTTCTAAAATCTCAAATGGTAGAACTGGGATTTTAACCTAGATGTATCTTACTCTGATGTCTCTGCTCTTAACCAATATACTCTTAAGCCCAGGGTTTAGGAACCTAACGGTTATATGAAGCAAGGTCCAACTCTGTCAGACAAACAGATGATTACAAGCACAACAGGGGTCTCCCACATGGGGACAGAGAGCTTGGCTGTTTCGTCCACCTAGCAGTGCCTGGAAAATCATAGGCACTTAGGTATTTGTTGGGTGAGTGAATACTCACGTGGTGGTCCTTCAACCTGTGGTTCTTAACTTTGCACGTCAGAGTTGCCCCCTAGAGCTTTTGAAACATGCAGATGTCTAGAGTTCATCCAGCTGGCATCTCCAGCGGAGAAACTCAGGCAAGTATGTTTTTTAAAATCTATAGGTGATTCCAATGCTCAAAATTAGAGCCCCTACTCTAGAGCAGTGGTGCTCTGACTTGAAGATGCATCTGAATCACCTGGAGAATGTTAAAACGCATATTGCTGGTCTCTACCCCCAGTTTCTAGTTAATATGTCTGGGGTGGGGCCTGGAAATTTGCATTTCAAAGAAGCTCCCAGATGATATTGATGCTTCAGGTCCTGTAGGAGCACTGTCCTCCAGGATTGGTGCTGGTGGACTACATCAAAACATTTCTACACAGGACCTAAGCAGGAGAGTTAGGCCAGAATCCACATTGATTGTTCAGGCAATGTAGGCTTTAAATAGTGTTCCAAGTATCCAGAAGAGTGCCCATTGGGTTTATGGCTCCAAAGGTTTCTTTGAACAATGGCATATAAATTTGTTTTATCCCTCAAAAAGAACATTTCTTTGATCATTTTGACCTTAGACTGTTGTACTCTCAGGGTTTTCCTCTGCTGAGGCCCTCTGAATCCATGTCTACACAGCCTCCAAGCAGGTAGGGTGCTCACTCAGAACTCTGCAGTTCTTATCTCACAGAGAAAGCCTCTAGTTTCTCCTCAGGTGTTCTCCCTTCTTCCTTCATCTGTCTTTATCTTGGACCAGGAGATCTGGGAAGAGGAGCTTTGACAGACCCTTTGCAGGGTGGGGAGGCGGGGGGTATTATTCAAAGTTCTAGGCCTTGGAGTTCCTGGGTGATAGATATCTAATCTTAGATTATTTTGGATGTCCCAGTTGGTTGAGTGTCTACCTTTGGCTCAGGTCATGATCTCAGGGTCCTGGGATTGAGCCCCTCATCAGGCTCAGTGAGGAGCCTGCTCCTTCTCCTTCTGCTTCTCCCCTTCCCCTGCTCTTGTTCTCTCTCTCTCTCTCTCTCTCAAATAAATAAATAAAATCTTAAAAAAGACATTATCAACTGATGAATGGATAAAGAAGATATGGTATGTATATATGTATATGTATACACACACAGTGGAATATTACACAGCCATCAAAATGAAATCTTTCCATTTGCAACAACATGATGGAGCTAGAGTATATTATGCTAAGTGAAATAAGTCAGAGAAAGACAAATGCCATATGATCTCACTCATATGGGAAGGGGTGGGAAAGAAAGAGGGAAACGAACTGTAAGAGACTCCTAACCATAGAGAACAAAATGAAGGTTTGTAGAAGGAAGTGGATGGGGAATGAGCTAGATGGGTGGTGGGTGTTAAAGAGGACACTTGTTGTGGGGAACCTGGGTCGCTTGGTCGGTTGAGCATCTGACTCTTGATTTCAGCTTGGGTCATGGTCTTGAGGTCATGGGATTGAGCCCATGTCAGTCTCTTCCCTTAGCAGAGAGTCTGCTAGAAATTCTCTCTCCGCTTCTCTCTGTGCACCTCCCCTGTCCCACACACGTGCATACACGATGTCTCTCTCAAATAAATCTTAAAAAAATGAAAGAGGGCATTTGTTGTGATGAGTACTCAGTGTTATACTTCAGTATTGAATCACTGAATTCTCCAGAAACCAATACTGCACTATATATTAACTAAGTAAAATTTAAGTTAAAAAAGAAAAATTTTTAAATAGGTGTTATCAGATAGACTATTAATTAAATACATTTCCATTATCTGCTGTGTAACTAAGAAATTAGTCAGAGGCAAGTATTAGATACTAACAATCACTGAGCTTTGGATAAAAAAAGTGTAAGCTTTTATATCTAGCTGATGGGCTTGGTACCTAATAATTGGCTTGTTTTTTCAGAGTGATTTCTATCCTGTGCCTGTTGCTTTTGTACCATTCATTTTATGTATTTTAAATTGTTTAGAGAAGAGTTGTTCAAGTTTTACAAATGGTGTTTCTCTCCTTCTATTAGGTGTCTCTGCAATGCAATCAATGTTTACAACCTCACCTGCAATAACTGCTCAGAAAATTGCACCGATGTTCTGTTTAGTAACAAGATTACCTTCTTAATGGACCTCCTGATACACCAGTTGACGGTATGCAATATTACTGCTTTGAGTTAGAAGCAGTTACGGTTTGGGAAATATTGCCTGTGGGGAAAACTAAAAGAATTCAGCTTATTTATCCTCCAGATGTAAATAAAGTGAAGATGATGAGGAGAGTGAACTAGAAACTGACAAAGAGACCTCTTAATTTGAAAATCTCATATTAGAGTCTCCTAAGTTCCAATATTTAACAGATAATATACTTGTAACACTTGCCAACTACCGGGGCTTTGGAGTCAACTGGACTCCACGCCAAACCTCTGAGCCCACAGGAATGAGTGCTGTAGAACAGAAGAAAGCTTAGGAAAGCCTTAAAACCTCTCTTGCCAACTCAGTTAAAAGGGTCAGTTTATAAAGGTTTTTTTGGTGGCCCTTGATATATATTTTTTTGAAGCAAGAAATTCCTCTGTCAAAAAGGGGCAAACCTGTTATACTTTTGAAATGGAAACAAGCAGCCAATTGTAGCCTTAAATTTTGCTTCAGTTCACAGATGTTGGAAGAGTTCAGCTCAGTGTAATATCTAAAGGTTTAGGTCTGTTAACCGCAGCCTCCAGAACACAACCCTGAGGCCAGAAGTTTCCTGGTGAAGTTTCTGAGCCCCTGAGGTATTGGCACAAAATCTCTCTCAAGCTGCAAGTTTACAACAGAGGAGATTTATTTTTCAGAACCGATTTACTTTTACTCCACACACAGTTCTAACGCCTCTTTCTAAACTACGTGCCTTTTGCTGTCTTTCCTTCTCCATCCGGCTAATTTCTGTACATTCTACAGACCGTACCTGAAACATGGCACTTTTGTCATGAAACCTTCCCCTGACTCTCCTCAAGTCCAGGTTAGGAATTTTTTATGTGCTCCTAGGCCTTACCTCTTTCATAGAATTGATCACACTGAATTGACTATTTACCTGACCATTTCCCCATTAGCCATAAAATCAACAAGAATAGGAGGTAAATGATCACCCTCTCCAGGATCGTAACACAGTGCCTGGTACTTGGTAGATTTAGTACATCATTGATGAATATATGACAGAAAAATGGATCCCCCCATGACTCAAGCTGAGAATCAGGAAATGAGGAGGCCCTTCCAGGTGGGCATACTGATGTTGGGAGGGGTCGACAGTGAGAGAGAACAGAGACACAGACCTGGAACTGTTGACACAGTACAGCAGTGGCTATTTCCCATGATGACACTGAGTCAGCACTTTAGGGCCAAATTATTTTTTTGTTTTATCCATAAAAGAAGGCATTAAGATATGGGTAAGACATTTTAACATACAATTCTACTCAAAACAGCTGAAGGGCAGGAACAAAGACAAAAGCCTTAGCCTTTGTTGTATGGTCACATATTCCAGACATTTTAATATATATTGCCTCATTCAATTTTTTTAAACATAAAGTCAGGATTTTACCAACAAGGAAACTTGAGTCCCAGAGATAGTGGCTTGCCCAAGACTACATAAATAGAAAGTCACAGAGCTAAGAGTCAAGCCTGGGTCTCTCAAACCCAAATTGAGAGACATTCTACACAGTAACTGCTACTTTTCAAAAGTGTCAGTGTTGTGAAAGACAAAGGAAGAGTGGAGAAGTGTCAAGGTTGGAGGACATTCTGACAAATAAATGAAATGTGGGATCCTATACCAGGAAAAGGACATTAGTGAGAAAACTGGGAAATTCAAATAAAGTCTATAAAATAGTTAATTTTACCAACTCAATGTTAATTTCCTGCTTTCAATAATTATAGTATGGTTTTGTAATTTGTTAACAGTAGGGGGTGCTGGGCAAAAAGAACACTATTTTTGAAACATATCTCTTACTTTAAAATTATTTTAAAATAAGTGAAATTTTTTTTAAAAAAAACATGTTCCGGGGATCCCTGGGTGGCGCAGCGGTTTGGCGCCTGCCTTTGGCCCGGGGCGCGATCCTGGAGACCCGGGATCGAGTCCCACATCGGGCTCCCGGTGCATGGAGCCTGCTTCTCCCTCTGCCTGTGTCTCTACCTCTCTCTATCTCTGTGACTATCATAAATAAATTTAAAAAAAAAAAATTAAAAAAAAAAACATGTTCCATGAATCATCTGGATGAGTTTATTCTGTGAAATTTATTCTATATTGGTAATGGAAGAAGAAATATTAATACACTTTGAACAGGACAGGTAACAAAAAAGATGGCCTTTGAAATGTGAAGGGATGAGTAAGAAGATTTACAGACAGGATCTTCTGTCCTAGTTCTTCAGTCTTTTCTATTCAAAACCTATTCTTATTAAGAGATATCACATGAGGTACCTAATTATTCTCTCACTTAATAATTAAGTGCTTACTATGTCCACTTCCAGAGAAGCATGGGATATAATCCCCACCATCTGGGAAATCCCGTTTTAGGAGTGGGAACAGATATGCAGATTGCATGTAGTAAACAGTGTGATGGCAGCCTGTAACAGACTACAGTGGGAGCACAGAGGAAGGCGTTTTATAGCCTGGGACATCACAAAGGAGGGGATTTGAGCTAGGCCTTAGCTCTTCATAGTAGCTGTCATTTACTAAGTGCCTACCATGCTCCAGGAGCTTGTAAGTAGCTTGATCCTCTCCCTCTCCTTTGAAAGCCTGAGTTTCCTTTAAGTAATATTCTCTTGCTTGTGACCTCGTGGTTTCTTGACACTCAGAATTTTAGCACATTCTGTGTTTATTTTTGCTCCGTTCTGAACCATAATCCTAGGACTTTTGTTTGCCAAGCACACTTTATTCCTCCTTTCCTTATACATGCACTTCCTGGTTTATAGAGTTCCTTTAGACTTCTTATTCTGTAGCTGTCAATTCTAATACTGCTGTGACTGAGTTTGTGACACTTGAGAAAGAGAATTGTTTCCTAATTTGGGGAGACAGAGGGTAGAGATGGCTAAGGATGGTGATTTTTATGTCTCTTGAAATCACTTGAATTCTTTTTCTTTTTTTTTTTTTTTTGATAACTGGTTTGATATTCATGTAACCAAAATATGGGCCACTAATTTGCATACCCTATAAGCAATGATAGAAGTTGGTCATTAACACATTTTCCAGAAGGATAAGAAGGAAGCATAAAAGAAGCTAATGAATTGAGATCTGATGGGATTTGTAAGACACCTAATAATGAGGCACTTAAACCTTTTTGGTTCTTTAGCAAACTGAAATTGTGTAGATTTTTTTTTTTTTTTTTTTTTTGGTCTAGCTGCGTAGACTTTGTTTTAGCACTCTACATGTGCAACGCAGGATCACAGAGGTAATTGGACACAGTTCCTTCACTCTTGAAGCCCAGTTAAGGAAGAACTTGCACACACAAATACTAGAGAAAAGCTATGAGAAATTCTGTCATGTACTGAGAGCTACAGAGCCTAAGCACCCAAGAAGAGAAACTGGCACATAAGAGGTTCTCCTTAAATATTTAATGAATGAATTCTAACTGGGAGCATTAGAGAGGTTTTGGGAAGATTTTAGTATGCCTTGAGGAAGGGTAGAAATTCTATAATTCTGAGTTATGATTTTTACAAAAGATAAATTAACACAGGTGACACTATAAAGTATAATTTGTAGTAGAGATTCAAAGTAGGATTTTTGGGATGAGCTCTTGGGGAATTTATTTGGAGCCTTGTAAGAACAATACATTTAGACAGGCATGATCCAGAATGAAGTCTCACATAGATGTATTATCTTCCAAGAAGCATGAAAGTTTCTAAATATGTTAAAACAGATTACTTCTGTCATTCTAGAAGCATGGTTAAGCATCTTTTCTGAGCCTAACTCTTTCCAGTGAATGGAACAGTGGGTCTCAAGCTTTAAAATGCCTCCTTGAAAAGAACAGATATGCACATTGGAAGGAAATAAAAAGACCAGTGAAAAGAGCAAAATGGCAGAACAGGAAGTCCCAGCCCTCATTACCCCACAGAGATACCACCTTAACAGTATATATACCAAAATACCATTTTGAGAGTTCCGGAAGACAGTTAAGATGTTAAAGTACCCTAGGCGATCTCAAAGCCAAGAATAGCCACATTGAAATGAGTAAGAAGAACTGTTTCATTTTAGTTGTGTTCACCCCCTTCCCCAAGCCAGCATAGCTCAGTCCTGCCAGACAATACCCCAGTTCATGGGTACTTCTTTAGGAAGAAGAGAGGAGTAGCATGAGTCTGGCCTCCTGGATTTTTGGAGGGCTGCCCAAGGGGGGTACCTGTTTCACCTTACTCAGAGCTCTCACAGGGAACGGGCATACTTGGGTGCCTAGTAGCCCCTGATAACAAAGAGAGCAGGGCAGCTTGCTGCTGTAGAACCAGAGAACTTACAGTGTTGCAGACAGACACCAGAGGGAGCAAGAGATTATGATGTCCTGAAAAAGAAACTAAAAAAAAAAAAAAAAAAAAAAACTCTCTAATTGAGAGATTGTACACACAGGTCTAGAGAAAGGTACACATCATCCACAGAAAGGTTTCAGAAGCCTCCAATTTCCTAGCCAAGATATTGGTGTCTTCCTTCTTACAAAGCCAGAATGTAAAGTCTAGAAGAGGTACTTTTTTGTTTTTTCAAATGTGCAGATCCTAACACAAAGGTATAAGACTCACAAAGAAACAGGGAAACATGGCCCGTATAAAGGAACAAGATAAAGCTCTGGAAACCAATCTTAAAGAAACAAGTATATGAATTAACTGCAAAGAATTCAAACTAATTATAAAGATGTTCAATGAGCTCAAGAAAATGATGCATGAACAAAATGAAAATAAAGAGAAAATATTTTTTAAAAACAAGTTTTAGAGCTGAAGAATACAATAATTGAACTGAAAAGTTAGGTAGGGGAGTTCAAGAGCAAGCTTGATCGAATAGAAGAAAGAATGTGTGAACTCAAAGACAAGTCATCTGAAATTATGCAGTCAAAGGAACAAAAAGGAAAAGGAATGAAAAAAGCCTAAAGGATGTATGCAGTACCATCAGTTAGACCAATATACATGGGTACTCCCAAAAGAAAAAAGTCGAATGGGGAGGAAAGTTTATTTAAAGAAATAATAGCTAAAAATTTCCCAGTCTGGGGAAGGAGATGGATATCCAGATTCAAAAAGTCCCACAGACTCCCAACTATAATGAACACAAAGAAATCCACACAGAAACATTATAATCAACTTTTTCAAAAGTCAGAGACAAAGAATTTTGAAAGCAGCAAGAGGAAAGTGACTCGTCATATACAAGGGAACCCTCATAAAAGTAATGATTTCTCACCAGAAACCCTACAGGCCAAAAGAAATAGAAAGATATACTCAAAATGCTAAAAGAAAAATACACCAACCAAGAAAACTACATCCAATAAGATTATCCTTCAAGAATGAAGAAGTAAAAACTTAACCAGATAAACAAAACCTAAGGGAATGCATCACCACTAGACCTGCCTTTCAAGAAATTCTGAAGTGAGGAGTACCTGGCTGGCTCAATCCATAGAGCATGGCAACTCTTGATCCTTGCCTTGAGTTTGAGCCCCACATTGGGTGTGGAGGTTACTTAAAAAACAAAATCTTGGGACACCTGGGTGGCTCAGCGGTTTAACACCTGCCTTCAGCCCAGGGTGTGATCCTGGAGTCCTGGGATCAGGTCCCATGTCGGGCTCCCTGCATGGAGCCTGCTTCTCCTCCCTCTACCTGTGTCTCTGCCTCTCTCTCTGTGTCTCTCATGAATAAAATAAATCTTTTTAAAAAAGTTTTTAAAAAGAAGAAATTCTAAAATGAGTCCTTCAGGTAGAAACAAAAAGATGCTAAACAGCATTACAAAAGCATATTAAAGTACAATTGATCCTTGAACAACACGGGTTTGAACTGCATGGGTACATTTATATGTGGATTTTTTAAATAAACATACGGTACTGTAAATGTATTTTCTTTCCCTTAAAATTTTCTTAATAACATATTCTTCTCTCTAGCTTACTTCATTGTAGGAATATAGTATATAATACATATGACATACAAAATATGTGATAATCAACTGTTTATGTTATCGGTAAGCCTTCCACTCAACAGAAGGCTCTTAGTGGTTACGTTTTGGGGGAATCAAAAGTTGTATTTGGATTTTCAACTGTACATAGGGTTGGCATCCCTATTCATCATGTTATTCAAAGGTCAGCTGTGTAAAGCTTGCTGGCAAATATATAGACTAATACAGTATGTTGTCATACTGTAACAAAGCTGTAAATCATTTTAATTCTGACATAGAATTATAGTATAGAAATTTTCTAGTAAAACGTGTATATTTCTATATAAAAATGTAGAAATAACTGTAACTGTAAAAATATATTCATGAGTATCTAATATAAAAATATGTGTTTTGTGGGGCCCCTAGGTAGCTCAGCCAGTTAAGCATCCAGCTCTTGATCTCAAGTCGGATCTTGATCTCAGGGTTGTGAGTTCAAGCCATGCATTGGGCTCCATGCATTAAAAAAGTGTATTTGGTGAACAGAATGTTAGGAGGAGAGGTAAAAGGATAGTATATTTGTTTGCATTTGAAGTTATTAGCTTAAAATGGATTATTATAACTATGTTATATGTAAGCCTACTGATAACCATAAAGAAAATATCTATAGAAGATACACAGAAGAAAATGAGAATGGAATCAAAGCATGTTACTACAAAACAATCAGCACAAATGAAGACATCAGGAATAGAATGAGGGACCAGGAACTACAAGACAGAAAATAATTAACAAAATGGAAATAGTAAGCCCTTCTCTACCAATAATTACTATAAATGTAAGTGGGTTAAACTCCCCAATAAAAAGACATACAGAGGCTGAATGGATCAAGATCCAACTATATACAGTGTCTACTCAAATAGACTCAAGAGACTCACTTTAGGTTTAAGGGCCATGTAAGATGAAGGTGAAAGAATTGAAAAAGATATTCCATGCAAATGATAACCAAAAGAGAGCAGAGTGGCTATGCTTCTATAAGACTAAATAGTCTTAAAGTGAAAAACTCTTAGAAGAGACAAAGGACAATTTTCAGTTTTCCAGGAAGGTAAAACAATTTGCAAGTACATAGACACCCATCAGGACACCCAGGTACTAAAAGCAAACATTGAAAGATTTGAAGAGAGAAGAAGACAGCAACACAATAAAAGTAGGGGATTTCAATACCCAAATTTGAATAATGGAAAAACATCCAGAAAGAAAACTAATTAGGGAAACAGATGCCCTTAAACATCACTGCAGACCAAATGGACCTTACACGTATGTAAAAACTATTCCACTCAACAGCAGCAAAATACACATTTTTCTCAAGCACACATGGAATGTTCACCAGTGTAGATTACATGTTAGTTCACAAACAAGTCAACAAATCTAAGAATAATATATACCACATCTTTATTCATTCATCTGTCCGTCATTGAACACTCGGACCGCTTCCACAGTTTGGTTACTGTGGAAATACTGCTGCAGTAAACATAGGGGTGCATGTATCTCTTTTTATTAGTGTTTTCATATTCTTTGGGTGAATACCCAGCAGAGGATAATAAGATAATTCTTTTCTTAATTTTTTAAGGAACCTTTGTACTGTTTTCCACAGTGGCTGCACCAGTTAGCATTCCCACCGACAATGCAGCAGGCTTCCTTTTTATCTAATCCTCACCAATGCTTATTGTTTCTTTTTTTTTATTTTAGTATTCTGACAGGTGTAAGGTAATATCTCATTGTGGTTTTGATTTGCATTTCCCTGATGATTAGTGATGTGGAGAATCTTTTCATGTGTAACTGTTGGCCATCTGGATGTCTTCTTTGGAGAAATGTCTGTTGTCTTCTCATTTTTTAATTGGATTATTTGTTTTTGGAGTGTTAAGTTGTATAATTTCTTTATATATTTCGGATACCAACCCTTTGTCAGATATTTCTTTTGCAAATATCTTCTCCCATTCAGTTTTGTTGAGTGTTTCCTTTTCTGTGCAGAAACTTTTAAATTTTTTGCTTCTTTTGCCTCAGGAACATATCTAGAAAAACGTTGCTCTGGCTGATGTCACATAGGTTACTGCCTGTGTCATCCTCTAGGATTTTTATGGTTTCAGGTCTCATATTTAGGTCTTTAATCCACTTTGAGTTTATTTTTTAGTATGGTAGAAGAAAGTCATCCAGTTTTATTCTTTTGCATGTAGCTGTCCAGTTTTCCCAACACCATTTGTTGGAGAGTCTTTCTTTTTCCCATTGCATATTCTTGCTTCTTCTGTTGAAATTGAATTGACCATTTAGTTGTAGGTTTATTTCTGGGCTCTCAATTCCATTCCATTGATCTGTGTATCTATTTTTGTGCCAATTCCATACTGTTCTGATTACTATAGTGTGATAGTATATCTTGAAATCTGGGATTGTGCTACCTCCAGTTTTGTTCTTTTTAAAGATTTCTTTGGCTAGTTGTGGATTTTTGTGATTCCATACATATTTTAGGATTATTTGTTCTAGTTCTGTGGAAAATGCTGTTGGTATTTTGATAGGAATTACATGATGTCTGTAGAGTGCTTTGAGTAACATGGACATCTTAACAGTATTTATTCTCCCAATCCATGAACACCTTTCCATTTGTGTCATCTTCAGTTTCTTTCATCATGTTTCATACTTTCCAGAGTAGAGCTCTTTCACTTCCCTGATAAAGTTTATTTGACAATTTCTTAAAATAAGACAACAATGAAGCTTGCCACGTTTATTGACTCTTCCTTTCACAAATGATTTTTCTGTTACATGTGATACAATTTGATAGCATTTTACCCACAGTGGAACTTCTGTGAGTATTGGAGTCCACCCTCTCAAATCTTGCCACTGCTTTATCAATTAACTTTACATAATATTCTTAATCCTTTTTTTTGTCATTTCAACAATCTTTATAGCATCTTCATCAGAGTCCATCTCAAGAAACCACTTTCTTTGCTCATCTTTAAGAACTGACAACTCATCCATTAAAGTTTTGTCATGAGATTGCAGCATTTCAGTCCCAGCATCAGGCTCCACTTCTAATTCTCTTGCTGTTTCCATCACAGCTGTAGTTACTTCCTCATCTGGAACCCCTCAAAGTCTCATGAAGATTGGAACTTAACTTCTTCCAGATTCCTGCTAATGTTGATATTTTGACTTCTTCCCATGAATCACAAATATTCTTAATGGCATCTAGAATGGTGAATCCTTTCCAGAAGGTTTTCAATTTACTTTGTCCAGATCCATCAGAAGAATCACCACCTGTGGCAACTACAGTCTTAGAAATGTATTTCTTGAGTAATAGGACTTGAAATTCACAGTGACTCCTTGATCAGTGAGATGGGTATTTTGTTAGTAGGCATGAAAACAACATTTATTTCATTGTACATCTCCATCAGAACTCTTGGGTGACCAAATGCATTGTCAGTAAGCAATCATATTTTGAAAGAAATCTTTTTTTCTAGGAGCACCTGGGTAGCTCAATGGTTAAGCATCTGCCTTCCACTCAGGTCGTGATCCCAGGGTCCTAGATCAAGTCCCACATCAGGCACTCTGCATGGAGCCTGCTTTTCCCTCTAACTGTGTCTCTGCCTCTCTGTGTGTCTCTCATGAAAAAATAAAATTTAAAAAAAAGAAATCTTTTTTTCTAAGCGAGCAGGTATTCACAATAGACTTAAAATATTCAGTAAACCAGGTTCAGAAATAAATGTGCTGTCATCTAGGCTTTGTTGTTCCATTTATAGAGCAGAGGTACAGTAGATTTAGCATAATTCTTAAGAGCCCTAGGATTTTCAGAATGGTGAATAAGCATTGGATTCAACTTATGGTAACCAGCTGCATGAGCTCCTAACAAGAGAGTCTGCTGCCCTTTGAAGCTTTGAAACCATTCATGGATTCTCCTCTCTAGCTATGAAAAGTCCTAGATGGCATCTTCTTCCAATATAAAACAGTTTCATTTACATTGAGAAAACCTGTTGTTTCATGTAGCCACCTTTATTTATTATTTTAACTAGATTTTCTGAATAACTTGCTGTAGCTTCTATATCAATACTTGCTGCTTCACTCTACACTTTTAGGTAGTGATGGCTTTTCTCCTTAAATCTCCTTATTCAACCTCTGCTAACTTTTCTTCTATACCTTTCTCACTTCTCAGCTCTCATAGAATTGAAGGGAGTTAGGACCTTGGTCTGAATCAGGTTTTGGCTTAAAGAAATATTGAGGCTGGTTTGATTTTTTTTTTTTTTAATCTAGACAACTGAAACTTTCTCTATATCAGCCATAAGGCTGTTTCACTTTCTTATCATTAGTGTGTTCACTGGAGTAGCACTTTTAATTTCCTTCAAGAAAAAAAATTTCCTCCAAGAACTTTTCCTGTGTGTGTACAACTTGGCTAACTGTTTGGTGCAGGAGGCTTAGCTTTTCGGCCTATCTTAGCTTTTGACATGCCTTCCCCCCTGAGTCCAGTCCTTTCTAGCTTTTGATTTAAAGTGAGAGACATGCAAATCTTCTTGTCACTTGAGCACTTAGAGGCCAGGGTAAGGTTATTAATTGGCCTAACTTCAATATTGTGCCTCAAGAAATAGGGAGACCCAAGGAGAGAGAGAGTTGGGGGAATGGCAGGTGGGTGAAGCAGTCAGAACACATACATTTATCAAGTTCATCATCTCATACAAGTGCAATTCATGGTGCCCCAAAACAGCTACAATGATAACATCAAAGATCACCAATCACAAATCACCATAACAGATATGATAATAAAAAAGTTTGAAGTATTTCGAGAACTTCCAGATGTGACACAGAAACATGAAGTGACCAAATGCTGTTGGAAAAATAGCCCCAATAGACTTGCTCAATCCAGGATTGCCATAAACCTTCAGTTTGTAAAAAATGCAGTATCTGCAAAGCACAATAAAATTAAATGGGCCTGCCTTTGCATTCTCATGTTCACTGTAGCATTATTCATAACAGTCAAGGGATGGAAATAACTTAAATGTCCATTGACAGATGAGTGGATAAAGCAAATGTGTATATATTCGAGGAATACTATTCAGCCATAAAAAAGATGGTCCTGCCTTATGCTACAACATGGATGAACCTGAGGGCAGTGTGCTAATAAGCAAAATAAACAAGTCACACAAGGTCAAATACTACGTGATCTCACTTATTTGAGATATCTGAGGTAGTCAAACTCATAAAAAAGAAAGTAGAATGGTGGTTGCCAGGAGCTGGGATGAAGGGAAATGGGAAGTTACTATTTAGTGAGTGTTGAGTTGCAGTCATGTGAAATGAAAAAGTTCTGAACATCTGTTTTACAACATTGTGCTTATAGTTAATTAGATTGCAATGTATACTTAAAAATTGTTAGATGGTAAATTTATGTTACATGTTTTTATCATAAAAAAGACCAGTTAAAGTACTACTGAATGCTGGGAAAATAGCTTAATAGACTTCTCCTATTGGAAGTTGTAAACAGTCCACGTTAGAGATGAGCAAACTGAAATGTGGCAGAGATCACACAAGTACCTAGTAATGGAACCAGGACCTGGATCCTAGTCTCCTGAGCCTCAGCCAGAGTTTCCCTTCCTGTAACCTGAATAGATGCATCCCCACTTTATTGAATTGACAAATGAGACAAAGCAACATTTTTGTGAGTTAATTCTGTACATGTTTAATATTGACACCTGTGTAGGATTCACTGGAAAGACATTTAATTAAAAGACATAATTTCTTGATGTTTCATTGCATTTTTACAAAGCATTAAATATTTTATTAGCATCCTTATTTTTAATTCATAGTAACCTGTTCTTCATGGAATATTTAAAGAATATGCTGATATATTGTATGTATATATTTTCTTAGCCACGAGTTTGTTAATTGAAAAGTGATGTACAAACCTTAAATAATTGATATGATACTATTGGTTCAAAGAGGCACTTCAGAAGGTGACAAGAAAGCTCTGTATATAAACAAAGAAAATACAAGTGCAGTCATACAGCAAGGGGATTGTTTTTTACTGAGTCATGTGCAAAGCCATGCAGGTGCCTGTTTGATTTTCATTATAGCAGCAAAGGCCTGGAACTGGCCATTAACCACATTGTTTTCTTTGTACTAAGGAGCCAGAACATGGACTCCATAGTTAATCATAGGGGATTAGAAATCCTTCAGCCCTCCACAGGTAACAGTACTCTCCCTGATGCCAATTGCATCTTGTTACCTCCTTTTACTACGTGGCACCTAACTCCGGCTGTCGAGGACAACTTGCCCTTTTTTCATCAATAATGTCAAGTCTATTTGTGTCTAATAGGCCATATATCTTATTGATGCAGAGAATATCAGAACCAGAGACAAGGCCTTCCTAGTATCTGGTCTAGTTCAGTCATCTTGTTTTATAAATGAGGGCATTCTTTCATCAAAAAGAGGAAAAGGATGGAAGATGTGTGAGATGGAGTACTCACCAAAAATTTCACAGCCTATTACTAGAGAAATGCGATTCAAATTCAGGTTTCCAAAATCCCAGCCTAGTATTCTTTCCACTCTGTTACTTGACATGCTGCTAATTTAAGTTTGGCAAGAACATTTAAGTGATGTTTTAATTGTTGTAGAACTTTACTCTCAAAGTTACATTCAGAATTGATTTAGAAAAAAAAAAAGGGGGTCAGATTATAACTTTAATTGCCCTTCCACTGGAGTCATATGAAATAGTATCATCAGCATCACTAGGACTCTAACCTAAAATCATTAATTGATTGCTTGAGTGAAGAAATTAACACATCCAGCATCATAGCAGAGATTTTATCACACTGCCTTCAAATGGTAGGTAAAGCAAACAGAATTATTAAATATGTAAAAATTTTGAATAAAACTATTAACTAATTCAGTTTAACACCTAGAACCTTATATGCAATATTAGAAATATACATTCTTTATAGGAAGAACACATGGGAAATTTACAAGAATTGACTGTGCCATAGAGCAAGTCTTCATACATGTGAAAGAATCAGTTATACAGATGATCCTGTTCTGCTTTGGGTATGATTGAATAGGCTCCTGTCAGTTGACCCTCTTGAAATAACAAATATAAACTCCGGATAAAGTATGAAAAAACAAATTCCTAAAGGTACTAGAGACTATTCTGCTTGGAATAGAAACTTAGAAGAAGAGAATGGCATTGTGTGCGTTTCCTAGTTTATGCCTTTTTAGCCTGAGGGCAGGGCATAGCTGGTATGACATGCAATGACTAGTATTACCATAGAAAATCCACAGTCTTTCAGGCCCGAAGAACTAGAGGACAATTCAGGACCAAAAAAAAAAAAAATGGCTAGTATATGAGGAAGAAGTTCAGAAAGAAGAGAGCCAGAAAGTGAGATACCCTAATTACTTATAAATATCTGAATGATCCTAGTACCATACATGTGTGGGACAGATGCAGCTAAAGACAAAAAAACTGAAGTGAGATTTCAGCTGCTGTACATAAATAAGAGTTTTACAGTTTGAGTCTAAAAAGTCAAATGCCTGCTTTAAAAAAAAAACAAAAAACCTAGAAAGTACAGTAATTGAAATAAAAAATTCACTGAATAATAAATGAGAGGGAATGATAAGTAGAAAAATTACCATTAGACAAACACCACCATAATAATTACTGCAAGAGAGAATCATTAATGGATATAAAGATTAATGAACAAAAGTATGATGAGAAACAGTATTTTCAAAGCCACAAAATAACTTTTCATTATAAAAAACAAGAAAATAGAAACATTATAATAAAGAACTTGGTAGATATTTCCTTAACCATGTGATCAAAGCTAGAACCAGAAACAGAACATATCACCATCATTCAGCCTTCTGATATTATCTACTTAGAAGTTCACAGCATGACTTTTGAGGTATTATTGTAAAAAATACATAACCGTCCCTTAATCATGAGAAAACATCAGACAGATCCAAATTGAGGATAGTCTACAAAACAACTGACCAAAATGTGAAAATTGAAAAACTCAGATTATAGGAGACTAAAGAGATGTGATAACTAACCTTCTTGTGGGATTCTGAATTGGATCCTGGAGCCCAAAAAAAAGGCACATTAGTGAGAAAACTGGCAAAATTCTAATAAGGTCTATAAATTAGTTCATTGTTGTATACCAGTATTTATTTTCCAGTTTTGGTAATTGTGCCACAGTTGTATAGCATGTTAACATTAGGGAAAGCTGGGAGAATTGTAAAATTATTTACAAAGTAAGTCTAAATTTTATAAACCATTCACTAGTGGGTTTAACAGGAGAATAGAGGTGACAGGGGAATGGCTATTGTCAAAAAGAAAAAAATAACAGCTGTTAGCATGGATGTGGAAATGGGAATTCTCAGGCACTGTTGGTAGGAATGTACATTGCCATAGCCAGTATGGAAAACTGTATGGAGATTCCTCAAAAAGTAAAAATAGAATTACCAATAATTCCACTTCTGGTATTTTTCTGAAGCAACTGAAAACACTAATTTGAAAAGATGTATGTACCTCTGTGTTTATTGCAACATTATTTACATACCTGAGATCTAGAAGCAACCCAAATGTTCCTCAGTAGATGAATGGATAAACATGTCAGACACACACACACACACACACACACACACACACACACACACACACAGAGCGGAATATTATTCAGCCATAAAAAAGAATGAAATTTTGCCATTTGTGACAACAGGGATGGACTTAGGGTACTATGCTAAGTGAAGTAAGTCAGATTGAGAAAGACCAATACTGTATGATTTCACTTATATATAGTATTGAAAAATGAAACAGAAACAGACTCATAGATACAGAGAACAAACTGGTGACTATCAGAGGGGAGGGGAGGGGAGTGGAAGGAGAGGCAAAATAGGTGAAGGGGACTGAGAGACAAATTTCCACTTGTAAATAAGCCACAGGCACATAATGTACAGCACAGGGGATATAGTCAACAATATTTAATACCTTTGTGTGATGATGAATAGTAACTAGACCTATTGTGATCATTTCATAATATATAAATATCAAATCACTATCTTATACACTTGAAACTAATATAATTTTGTAGGTCAATTAATTTTTTGTACTGGTTACCCTTTCTTTATTGGTGACCATGTGAGTGGTGGGAAAGTCAGGATTCAGGGGAACAGCTGAGGAGAGGGTTCTGCCTTTGCTGTCACAGCAATTCCTGCAGCCTCTGTCCCTGGACACCTCCCCTACAATTGGGCAGGGGCACAGCAGGAGCAGTGAGGGGCAGACAGGCCTGCCAGCAGCCACGTGGTACAGGCTGTCCCAGCGCATGACACAGACCCGAGGCAACCCACCAGAACTGACTTCCTACAGGCAGGAAGTCTGTGCCTACTCACACTGGGCACAACCCTTGACCCTCCACAGACCCTCCAACAAGGCCCAGCAGCTTTAAGAGTGAGAGCCCCAGAAAAAGGCCATTCTGCCCTTCACACCCTCCGCAATGGGCTGGGCAGCTAAATGCCCAAGGGATGTGGAGGGGGCAGGTTGAGGGGACAGGCGGGAGACAGTGGGAGGACTGGAGGAACAGGCGTGGTAAGGGGACAGTCAGAGGCCAGGAGGAGCCTCAATGGAAGCTCATGGCTCCATCAAGGTGCTCACAAAATGTCTAAAAAGGAAAAACAAACCCCTAAAGAACAATTCTACATGTAGAAACTCTAGTTGAGTTTTAAAAAGGAAAGAAACGTAATCTGACCCACAGTGTGGTCTGCTTTTGTGGGGCCGGTCTCCTTGAAGAGGAAATAACAGAATCTGCAAACACCAGACACTAAGCTGCACCAGCCAGAGGCTGGAGACCTTTGTTGGGCCTCCTCTGGCAAAGGTTCTTGCCTTTGGTGTTCATATGCCTGCTGCCCTTCAGAGGAGCCAAGCCCATGTCACCATCATGCAGGACCTTGTCTGGCTTCCACCACTTCTCATAGATGAAAATAACTGTGATCAGCACCAGTGCCTTCGCCACAACACCCAGGAAGGGCCAGAGGGTGGCAGAGCGGTTTTGCACATGCAGCAAAATGATGGTCTGGCTGGTGGTGCCCTCCCAAGTTGGTGCCGTTGAAGACATACTTGCCAGGGTCTGCCTCCAGGTCCTGGTTTGAGATGTGCAGCTCTCTCTTGGTCTCCAAGGACATCATGAAGAACTTGCTCTGGGAGTTGTTGCTGATTACCTGGTCCCTGGAGCTTTCTACTTGTACCACACCCAGTTGCTGACCAGGGGCAAGGAGTCCAACTTACAGCCCAACGTGACTGTCTTCCCCTCGGTGGCATGCTCTGACTTCATGGCCTTGATGTTGGGAAGCCCCTTCATTTCAATGCTGGTCTTGCCTGCCTGTTCTGGGAGGAAGATGCATGAGTACTCACTGGAGTGGTCATCCAAGTCTATCTCATATTCCGTCTTCAGGCAATGTGTCCCCCTTCAGCGACTTGCTCCCCCCCCCTTCACCCAGCGGGTAGCTGACACTCTCAGTGGCGTGATGGTTCAAGGTGCAGGTAAGGCATGTTTTGGAGCCAATATCATCTACAGAGGTCCAGAGCCTGCTCCCTGCCCCAGAGCCGCCCTCAGTGCTCAGCTGTGCCAGCACCACTGCCTACTGTGCCACCATGTTGCCACTGTCCATGCCATCTCCTATAATTCAATATTTAGAAAGTGGAGGTAGCAGAAGGAATAGTTGTTGAACTTGAGCTGTATTAATAGGAATTATCCAGTCTGAAACACAGGGAAGAGTGGTAGCAATAAAGAAGAAAAGGAAAAGGAACAGAACCTCCAGGACTTGTTGAACAGTATCAGTGTGATATACATGTTATTGGATATCTAGAAGGAAAAGAGAGAATGAAGCATCAACATATTTCAAAAAAAATAATGGCTAAAACTTTTCCAGATTTGGTGAAAGACATAAATAGGCAGATGAAACAAACTTAGCAAACTCCAGAAAGAATAAATACAAAGAAAACCATGCTTAGGTCAGTCAGTCATAGTCAAAGTGCTGAATATCAAATATAAAGAGAAGATATTGAAAATAGCCACATTGCGCACAGGCAAATAATGATTCAAGTAGTCTAATATATCAACAAAGGCTGGAAGACCCTGAACATCTTTAGAAAAAACATCAATCCAGAATTCTGTACCTAGCAAAAAACAAAATCTTTAAGAATAAAGATGAAATAAATATATTTACGTATTAAAAAATAGATGCCTGAGAAAATCTGTTGACCACAGATTTGCACTATTAAAAGTATTAAAGAAGTTCTCTAGGTTGAAGGGAAATGATACCCAATGAAAATTCCCACCTTTCGGACAGAATGAAGAGTACTGGAAGTGAACATTTTTTCCTCTTTATTTCTTTAACAAAATTTAAAAATATATGTTTTTTTAAATAGTTTTTAAAACCATTTAATGGTGGTTTAAACCAAAAATTTTAACATTGTTTTGTAGGGTTAAAACATAGTAGGTGTACTACATATAATAACTATAGTATAAAGGATAGAGAGGACAGGAAATGAACCTATAAGGTTACAACATTTCTACATTTTACACTAAGTGATAAGATCAACTCTGAGTAGATTGTGAAGTTAAGACTATATGTTGTAGTCCCTTAGAGCAACTAGTAGCAAAATAGCTTAGAAGCCAATATGTAACCAAGAAACAGACTCTTAACTACAGAGAACAAAGAGATGGTGACCAGAGGGGAGGTGGGTGGGGCATGGGTGAAATAGGTGATGAGGATTAAGGAGTGCACCTGTTGTGAAGAGCATCAGGTGTATGGAAGTGTTGAATCACCTGAAACTAATGTTACACTGTGTTAACTAACTGGAATTTAAATAAAAACTTTTTAAAAACTGAGAGAAAAATACGTGTGTGTGTGTGTGTATACACAGATATTTCAAAAGAAGGAAGGAGAGGAACAGGAGAATAAAAGAGAGGGACAAACAGAAAACAATAGACATAAACCAAATATATATATTAAGTGAAATGTGCAAAACCCTCCAAGTTACAAAGCATTGTAATTGTCAGGAGGGATAAAAGGAAAAATTAAACTATATGCTGTCAACACGAAATACAATTAAAATATGAAGACAACATATATAAGTTGAAAGTAAATGAACAGAAAAGACTCAAACAGCATTGAAAGCTAGAGTAGCTATATGAATATCAAGTGAAGAGGAGTTTATGTAACTGTATTAAAAGATATAAAGAGTAACATTGCATATTGATAAAATGGGAAGATACAACAATCACAAATGTGTTTGGTAACTTAAAAACATACATGAAGCGAATGTTAACAGAATTAAAGGGGAAAGATAATCCCATTCTAATAGATATTTTAACACCCTTCCTTCAGCAGCTGATAAAACAACTCGACTAAAAGCATCAGTACGTTACTGCTTTGATCAAATTGATATTTGTGCATCACTACAACCAACACTGCAGAATGTGCACACATTATTCTCTTGCATACATAGTATGTTTAAGAGAGGCTCTATGCTAGGCCATAAAACAATCTCAGTAAATTTAAAGTTACTGAAGTCAGACAAAGTATGTTCTCTGACCACAATGGAATAAAATTAGAAATCAATACCATGCCCACAAAATCACAAGGAAAATTATAAATTATTTTAAACTGACAATAATGAAAGTATAGCCTATCCAAAGGAAGCAATACTTAAATAGGAGTATTATGCAGTCAATTGGCCCTGAATGTAATTCTGTTTAGACAGAAATCAATAGGAAAGAGATAAATAATTTAGATATATTTAGAAATTTAGAGACATAACAAATTCAGGAGTCACAAATCACAAATTTTTAAATGTAGAATAATAATGTAAATACATGTCAAAACTTGGATGCAGTTAAGACAAAATTTTCATAAAAATATATAGATCTAAATGCTTACATTTCTAAAGAATAAGGTTTTTATGGCTAGTTGAGTGTCTAACATAAGAATCTTAGAAAAACAGCAGTCAAGTTGATCTACAGAGAGGAGAAGAGAAATTATGATAATTAGAAAACATTGTAGAGTATCAACAGCAAAAATTGGTTATCCGTAAAAACTAGTAAAATAGAAAAACTTCTGGCAAGATTGATCAAGAAAAAGGCACAAATAATATAAGGAATAAAAAACAATTAACTACAGATTGAAGAGAAATTTAAAAGTTGAGACTACTTTGAACAACTTTATGCCAGTGCATTAAAAGCTTAAATAAGTTGAACAAATTCCTAGAAAAATATAACTCACCCGAACAATTCAACAAGAAATAGAAACCCCAGTGGAGTGCCTGGCTGGCTCACCTGGATGAGTGTGCAGCTCTTGATCTTGGAGCCATGAGTTTGAGCCCCACATTTGGTGTAGAGATTGAAGGAAGAATGGGAAGGAGGGAGGGAGGATTTTATAATTTATTAAGCAAGCAAGTGATCAGATGTCTCTGATCCACCTGATGTAATCTTTTTATGTGTATACTGCTAGTAAGTCCTGTTTGGAACAGCTGAAAATCTTTTAGCAAAAGCTTTCAAAATGAGCTCATGAACTTAGTTTAAATTTTACAAGTTAAATTAGGTCAAATGAAAGAAATAAAAGGCATTCACATTGGCAAAGAAGAAGTCAAACTCTCCCTCTTTGCAGATGACATGATACTGAACATAGAAAACCCAAATGTCTCCACCCCAAGACTGCTAGAACTCATACAGCAATTCAGCAGTGTGGCAGGATACAAAATCAATGCCCAGAAATCAGTGGTGTTTCTATACACTAACAATGAGACTGAAGAAAGAGAAATTAAAGAATCCGTCCCACTTATAATTGCACCCAAAAGCATAATATACTTAGGAATAAACCGAACCAAAGAGGTAAAGGATCTGTACCCTAAAAACTACAGAACACTTCTGAAAGAAATTGAGGAAGACACAAAGAGATGAAAAAACACTCCGTGCTCATGGATTGGAAGAATTAATATTGTGAAAGTGTCAATGTTACCCAGGGCAATGTACACGTTCAATGCAATCCCTATCAAAATACCATGGACTTTCTTCAGAGAGTTGGAACAAATCATCTTAAGATTTGTGTGGAATCAGAAAAGATCCCAAATAGCCAGGGGAATATTGAAAAAGAAAACCAGAGCCGGGGGCATCACAATGGTGGATTTCAAGCTGTACTACAAAGCTGTGGTCATCAAGACAGTGTGGTCCTGGCGCAAACACAGACGCATAGATCAGTGGAACACAATAGAGAACCCAGAATTGGACCCTCAACTCTATGGTCAACTAATATTCGACAAAGCAGGAAAGACTATGCACTGGAAAAAAAGACAGTCTCTTCAATAAATGGTGCAGCGAAAATTGGACAGCCACGTGCAGAAGAATGAAACTGGACCATTCTCTTACACCAGACACAGAGATACACTCAAAATGGTTGAAAGATCAAAATGTGAGACAAGAATCCATCAAAATCCTAGAGGAGAACACAGGGAACACCCTTTTTGAACTTGGCCACAGCAACTTCTTGCAGGATACATCCATGAAGGCAAGGGAAACAGAAGCAAAAAAGAACTATTGGGACTTAATCAGGATAAAAAGCTTCTCCACAGCAAAGGAAACAGTCAATAAAACTACAAGACAACCTACAGAATGGGAGGAGATATTTGCAAATGACACATCAGATAAAGGGCTAGGATGCAAGATCTATAGAGAACTTATTCAACTCCACACCAAAGAAACAAACAATCCAATCATGAAATGGGCAAAAGGCGTGAACAGAAATCTCCCAGAGGAAGACATAGACATGGCCAACAAGCACATGAGAAAAATGCTCTGCATCCCTGGCCATCAAATCAAAACCACAATGAGATCCCACCTCACACCAGTGAGAATGGGGAAAATTAACAAGACAGGAAACCACAAATGTTGGAGAGGATGTGGAGAAAGGGGAACCCTCCTGCTCTGTTGGTGGGAATGTGAACTGGTGCAGCCACTCTGGAAGACTGTGGAGGTTCCTCAAAGAGTTAAAAATAGACCTGCCCTATGACCCAGCAGTTGCACTACTGGGTATTTATTTATTCATTTATTTTAAAGATTTATTTATTTATTTATGAGAGAGAGAGAGAGGCAGAGACACAAGCAGAGGGAGAAGCAGGCTCCATGCCGGGAGCCTGACGTGGGACTCGATCCCGGGACTCCAGGATCGCGCCCTGGGCCAAAGGCAGGCGCCAAACCGCTGAGCCACCCAGGGTTCCCCACTACTGGGTATTTACCCCAAAGATACAGATGCAGTGAAATGCCGGGACACTTGCACCCCAATGTTTATAGCAGCAACGTCCACAATAGCCAAACTGTGGAAGGAGCCTCGGTGTCCATTGAAAGATGATGGGTAGAGAAAATGTGGTCTCTCTATACAGTGGAATATTACTCAGCCATTAGAAAGGACGAATTATGGAGGGATTATGCTGGGTGAAGTAAGTCAGTTGGAGAAGGACAAACATTATATGGTCTGATTCATTTGGGGAATATAAAAAATAGTGAAAGGAAATCAAGAGGAAAGGAGGGATAATGAGTGGGAAATATCAAGAGAGGGAGACAGAACATGAGAGACTCCTAACTCTGGGAAGTGAACTCTAGGGGTTGTGGAAGGGGAGGTGGGCGGGGGTGGGGGTGACTGGGTGACGGGCACTGGGGGGGCCACTTGATGGGATGAGCACTGGGTGTTAGGCTATATGTTGGCAAGTTGAACTCCAATAAAAAAATATACAATAAATAAATTCAGTCAGTCAGTCAAATGGAAGTCAAATGGGGACTTGCCCAATCAGAGCCCATTACTTTTAAGTTACCAGCCTACATACTGCCACCCACCACCCACCTCCCACCCCCCACCAAAAAAACTTAAAACTCCACCTTCACTCAACTATTGTAAACCTACCTGTAGTGAAATGAAAGGATTAATTTCCATTCTTCAATTTCTCAAACACGGGTTAAAAAAAGTCTAAGGAGTACCTACCAAAGTCAGGAAAGTTAAAGTCTGCATAGTTATGAATCAGAGTTTTTCTACCACAACCAAGTTGCGTACATGTACATCAAATGATTCGTTATATACTCTAGAACTAAGCAGGGCAAAATTTAGAATCAAAAAGTTGTAATAAATGGATTCCTAACTATAGAAGTTGTACATTTCAAACAGGTATGAAACTGGTGTATGTATATATGCAACATCTTCTTTATCCATTCATCTATCAATGGGCCCTTGGGCGGCTTCCGTAACGTGGCCATGGTAAATAGTGCCACATAAACATAGGATGCATAGCATATATCTTTTCCGTTCATGTTTTTGTATTCTTTGGGTAAATACTCAGTAGTGGAATTATTGTATCATACGGTAGTTCTGTTTTTAGTTTTTTGAGTGTGTGAGTTCAGTGTGTGAGTTCCTTTTTATCCACTTGCTTGCCAGCATGATGTTTCTTGTGTTTCTGATTTTAACAATTCTGACAGGATATCTCCTTGTGGTTTTGATCTGCATTTCCCTGATGATTAGTGATATGGAGCATTATTTCATGTGTCTGTTGGCCATCCGAATATCTTCTTTAGAGAAATGTCTGTTCATGTCTTCTGCCTATTTTTTAGTTGGATTATTTAGCTTTTGGGTGTTGAGTTGTATACGTTCTTTATATATTTTGGATACTAACCCTTTATTGAATATGTCATTTGTAAATCTCTTCTTCCATTCAGTAGATTGTCTTTTAGTTTTGTTGTTTCCTCTTCTGTGCAGAAATTTAAATTTTGCCTTAATTTTGATTTAAAATAAATTTATAAATTTATTTGTCCCAATAGTTTTATTTTTACTTTTGTTTCCCTTGCCTCAAAGGACATATCTAGAACGATGTTGCTATAGCTGAGAAATTACTGACTGTGCTCTCTTCTAAGATTTTAATGGTCTTCATGTCTCACATGTTGGTCTTTAATACATTTTGAGTTTATTTTTGAGTATGGTGTAAGAAAGTGGTCTAGTTTCATTCTTTAGCATGTAGTTGTCTAGTTTTCCCAACACCATTTGTTAAAGAGACTCTTTCCCATTGCACATTCTTGCCTCCTTTGTCAAAGATCAGTTGACCATTGGTTTATTTCTGGTTTCTGTCTTCTGTTCCACTGATCACATTATTTTTGTGCTAATTTCATATTGTTTGGATTTCTACAGCTTTGTAGTATATTTTGAAACCTGGGAATTTGATGCCTCCAGTTTTTTTTTTAAGTTTTTTTTTTTAATTTTTATTTATTTATGATAGGCACACAGTGAGAGAGAGAGAGAGGCAGAGACACAGGTAGAGGGAGAAGCAGGCTCCATGCACCGGGAGCCCGATGTGGGATTCAATCCCGGGTCTCCAGGATCACGCCCTGGGCCAAAGGCAGGCGCCAAACCGCTGCGCCACCCAGGGATCCCCGATGCCTCCAGTTTTATACTTCTTTTGCAAGAGTGCTTTGACTATTTGCAGATTTTTGTGATTCCATACATGTTTTAGGATTATTTGTACTAGTTCTGTGAAAAATACTGTCAGTATTTTATAAGGATTGCATGAAATCTGTGTATTGCTTTGGGTAGAATGGACATTTTACCAATGTTTATTCTCCCAATCCATGAGCATGGCATGTCTGTCCATTTGTTTGTTTTGTCTTCAATTCCTTGCATCACTGTTTTATAGTTTTCAGAATACAGGTCTTTCACCTCGTTGGTTAAGTTTATTCCTCTAGATATTATTTTGGGTGCAATTGTAAAGATTTGTTTTCTTAATTTCTCTTTTTGCTACTTCGGTATTAGTATATAGAAATGCAGTGGATTTTTGTATACTGATTTGTATCCTGTGACCTTACTGAATTCATCTATCATTTCTGGCAGGTTTTTAAAAAAGATTTTATTTATTTATTCATGAGAAACACACACACACACAGAGAAAAAGAGAGAGAGAGAGGCAGAGGGAGAAGCAGGCTCCATGCAGGGAGCCCGATGCAGACCTCGATCCCAGGTCTCCAGGATCACGCCCTGAGCTGAAGGCGGCGCAAAACCGCTGGGCCACCGGGGCTGCCCAGTTCTAGCAGTTTTTGGATGGAGTCTTTAGGGTTTTCTATATAGGGTATCATGTCATCTGCATTCCAATTTGATGGAATTTCTCCTTTCCAATTTGGATGTATTTTATTTCCTTTTCTTGACTGATTGCTGTGGCTAGGACTTCTGGTATTCTGTTGAATAGAAGTGGTGAGAGTGGACATCCTTGTCTTATTCCTGATCTAAGGGGAAATCTCTCCGTTTTTAACCATTGAGTATGGTGTTAGCTGTGGTTTGTTCATGGATGGCCTTTATTTTGTTGAAATATGTTCCCTCTAAACCCCTTGACAGTTTTTATCATGAATGGAGTTTGTATTTTGTCAAATGCTTTTTCTGCATCTCTAGAAATGTTCATATGGTTTTTATTTATCCTTTCACATTGATTTGTCTATATTGAACCACACTTGCATCCCAGCAATGAATCCCAGTTGATGCTGGTGAATGATTTTTCTAATGTATTGTTGGATTCGCTAATATTTTGTTGAGGATTTTTGCATTTATGTTCATCAGAGATATTGGCCTGTAGCTCTCTCTTTGTATATTGTCTTTATCCTGTTTTGATATCAGGGTAATGTGGGCCTCATAGAATGAACTTGGAAGTTTTTCTTCCTCTTCAATCATTTAGAATAGTTTAAGAAGAATAGGTATTAACTTTTCTTTAATTGTTTGATAGAATTCACCTGTGAAACTACTTGTCCTTGACTTTTGCTTGTTAGGAGTTTTTGATTACTCCTATTGATCTATTTCATTGCTAGTAATTTTTCTCTTCAAAATTCTATTTCTTCCTGATTCGGTGTTCAGGGGGCTATATGTTTCTAAGGATTTATTCATTTCTTCTAGGTTGTCCAATTTGCTGGCCAACCATATGTATTTCTTTATAATCCTTTGTATTTCTGTGATGTCAGGTGTTTTTCATTTCTGAGTTTAAGTTCTCTCTCTCTCTCTCTCTCTCTCTCTCTCTCTCTCTCTTATCTGGCAAAGGGTTTATCAATTTGGTTCATCTTTTCAAAGAACCAGGTTCTGGTTTCATTGACATTTTGTGTTTTTCTTTAGCTTCTATTTCATTTATTTCTCTTTTTTAAAAAAAAAAATTTATTCCTGAGAGACACAGAGAGAGAGAGGCAGAGACACAGGAAGAGGGAGAAGCAGGCTCCATGCAGGGAGCCCGATGTGGGACTCAATCCCGGACTCTGGGATTACGCCCTGAGCCAAAGGCAGACCCTCAACCACTGAGCCACCCAGGCGTCCCTATTACATTTATTTCTGCTCCAATCTTTATTATGTCTGATCTTCTACAGTTTTGAGGTTTTGTTTGTTCTTTTTCTCACTCCTTTAGCTCTAAAGTTGTTTATTTGAGATTTTTTCTTGCTTTTTGAGGCATGCCTGTATTACTATAAACTTCTCTCTTAGAACAGCTTTTGCTACGTCCCCAAAATTTTGGAGTATTGTGTTTTCATTTTCTTTTATCTCCATGTGTTTTTCAATTTTGTCTTTGATTTCGTGGTGGCCTCATTCATTGTTTAGTAGCATGTTATTTAAGCCCAATGTGTTTATGGTCTTTTCAGATTTTTTTGTTGTGGTTGATTTCTAGTTTCATTGTGTTGTGGTCAGAAAAGATGACTTTGGTCCTTTTTTTTTTTTAAGATTTTATTTATTTATTTATTAATGAGAGACACACACAGAGAGAGAGAGAGAGAGAGAGAGAGAGAGAGGGGCAGAGACACAGGCAGAGGGAGACGCAGTCTCTATGCAGGGAGCCCGACACGGGACTCGATCCTGGGACTCCAGGATTACACCCTGGGCTGAAGGTGGCGCTAAACCACTGAGCTACCTGGGCTGCCCGACTTTGGTCTTATTGAATCTGTTGAGACTTATTTTGTGGCCTAACATGTGATCTGTTCTGGAGAATATTCCATGTGCACTTGAAAAGAATATATATTCTACTGTTTTAGGATATAATGTTCCTAATATATCTGATAGATCCATTTGGTCCAATGTGTCATTCAGAGCCATTGCTTTCTTGCTGATGTTCTGTTTGGATGATCTATGCATTGATTTAAGTGGGTTGTAAAGTCCCCTACTATTATTGTATTAATATTTATTACTTCCTTTATGTTTGTTAATAGCTGCTTTATGTATTTGGATGCTCCATGTTGGGTGCAATATTTAGAATTGCTATGTCTTCTTGTTGGATTGTTTGCTTTATGTAGTGTCCTTCTTTGTCTCTTATTACATTCTTTGTCTTAAAGTCTATTTTATTTTGTCCAATATAAGTATTGCTATACCAGATTTCTGTTCATTTCCATTTGCATGATGAATGCTTTTCCATCCCTTCACTTTCAATCTGCATGTGTCTTAGGTATGAAATGAGTTTCTCGTAGGCAGCATATAGATGAGTCTCGCCTTTTTATCCATTCTATCACCCTATGTCTTTTGATTGGACTGGTTTACATTCAAAGTAATTATTGATAGATATGTACTTATTGACATTTTGTTACTTGTTTTAGGGTTGTTTTTATAGTTCTCTGATCCCTTCTTCTCTTGCTCTCTTCTCTCACAGTTTCCTGGCTTTCTTTAGTGATGTACTTGGATTCCTGTCTCTTTATTTTTGTATACCTATTACTTGTTTTTGATTTGTAGTTACCATTAGGTTTATATATAACATCTTATATGTACTGCAGTCTATATTGTTTGAACTCATTCTAAAAGCACTGAATTTTTATTCTACTCCCCACCATATTTTAGGTATATGGTATTATACTGTATATCTTTATATTTTGTGAATCCCTTGACTGGTTTTTTTTTAAAAAAGATTCATTTATTTGAGAGAGAGAAAGAAAGAAAACCCACTGGGGGGGAGGGGCAGAGGAACAAGGGGGAAAGTATCCCAAGCACACTCTTTGCTAAGTATGGAGCCCAGCACAAGGCTCAGTCCTACAACCCTGAGATCATGACCTGAGCCAAAAGCAAAAGTCAGACTCTTACCTTCCTGTGCCACTGAGGCGCCCCATCCCTTGATTGATTTTTATAGATATACTTAATTTTATTACCTTTGTTCTTCCTACTTTTCTTATTTCTGCTTATGGTCTTTCCTTTCCACTCAAAGAGTCCCCTTTAGCATTTCTTTCTTTTTAAGACTTTTATTTATTATTTATTTATTCATGAGAGACACAGAGAGAGGCAGAGACACGGGCAGAGAAAGAAGCAGGCTCCACTCCGGAAGCCCGATGTGGGACTGGATCCTGGGTCTCCAGGATCACGCCCTGGGCCGAAGGCAGGGGCCAAATCATTGAGCCACCCAGGGATCCCCCCCTCTGGTTTTCAAAGCCAAATGTTTTGGAGATTCATCTTCCCAGTGCAGGTCCTGGCGCCTGGGGTGGGATCTGCTCCTCTCCTGTCTCCATACCTGAGGCGTCCCTCCCTCCTTCATACAGTTTCACAAGTCAGTTTGGCTCCTGTTGCCATCTCCACCCTTCCTACCCTATTCAGTATGGCCTGTTCTGTACATTTAGCTCTGGAGAGTCTGTTCTACCAGTTGACAGGTCATTTTCTGGGTTATTTACACTGAGGGGGTTGTTATCTAGGTGTATTCATAGGGCAAAGTGAGCCTAGCTTACTCTATTATCTTCCCACTGATTTTTTAAATATTATTTTTATTAAAAATATATTATGGGGATCCCTGGGTGGCGCAGCGGTTTGGCGCCTGCCTTTGGCCCAGGGCGCGGTCCTGGATATCCGGGATCGGGTCCCGCGTCGGGCTCCCGGTGCATGGAGCCTGCTTCTCCCTCTGCCTGTGTCTCTGCCTCTCTCTCTCTCTCTGTAACTATCATAAATAAATAAAAATTAAAAAAAAAATTAAAAAAAAATAAAAATAAAAATAAATATATTATGTTTATAAAGTGTGAAAGCAAGGAAAACTAAACGCTGTATTCTTTAGAGACACAAATGTGATAAAGTTTTTTAAGTAAGGGAATGATAAACAGAACTCATAATCTTGGTTACATAAAGAGGCAACAGATGGGATAGCAGAAAAATCAAAAGTAGTTTAAATCTATTGGTATTGTTCTAGTTAAATTATTAAAATTTTAATTAGTAAATTAAAGCCATTGTCTCGGTCTTCTTGGAATTTACAGTGTAGTGGGTAGATAGTTGAAACAAACACATATACCACAATTTAAGGGTTATGATGAGTTAAGACAGGGCGTGAGATGTGCAAGGTCAGAGAAAAGTTCCTGATACCTAACCTGAGACCTGAAGGATGAGTAATGCAATCATTATGTGGGGAAATGAGAGAAAATGTTAGGCTTAGCAAAGCTTCCAGCCTAAGTGAAGGCAGGGGAAAGAGGAGTGAGCGCTGGTGGTAATAGCTTTGGCTGGACATAAGCAAGGATCAGGTTATGAGGGTTACTGAGTTGATGGTGAAATGACATGGCTTCTTCTCAACAGCTTTAGCTCTTGCTCTACAGAAGTTTGCTTGTTTCTCCGGTTTCAAATATGAAGGAAAATATGAAGAAAAAAATGTTACTTTTTAAAGATTCATTTATTTATTTTAGAGAGAGAGTACATGTGTGAGTAGGGGGAGGGTCAGAGGGAAAGGATGGGACACAGACACCCCGCTGAGCACGGATCCCTACATAGAGCTTGATCCCACAACCTGAGATCAGGACCTGAGCAAAAATCAGAAGTCACATGCTTTACCAACTGAGCCACCCAGATGCCCTGAAAGAATGTACTTATTACACTGCTGTTTGGGGAAACAATGGCTTATATTTTAAATAGATAAAAATGGTAGTTGGTCTCTCAATTTAAACAGGAAGACTTGTGTCTCCAATTTTGCTCCAGGTATCATTCTGCCATTTTTTAACAATGAAAGATAAATATTTATTTCATTTATGAAATACACCGTGCCAATTTCCTAAGAAAAATTATAGTGTAATGAGGAACAGGATATTTACCTAGTTTCAGGGTATAAACCTACAGAATAGTTTTTTTTTTCAAGTTTTCATTTAAATTCCAGCTAGCTAACATACAGTATAATATTAGTTTCAGGTGTACAATCTTGTCATCCAACAGTCCCATACAGTACCCAGTGCTCATCACAAGTGCACTCCTTAATCCCCATCACCTGTTTAACTCTTCCCTTCACTCACGTCCATCAGTTTGTTCTCTATAATTAAGAGCTTGTTTCTTGATTTCTCTCTCTCTTTCCCTTTGCTCATTTGTTTTCTTAAATCCCACATATGAGTGAAATCATATGGTATTTGTCTTTCTCTGACTTATCTCACTTAGCATAATACTCTCTAGCTCCATCCATGTCATTGCAAATGGCAAGATCCCATTATTTTTTGTGGCTGAATAATATTCTGTTGTATATATATACACATATATATATGTACGTGTTTGTGTGTGTATATATATATATATACACACCACATCTTTTTTATCCACTTATCAGTCAGTAGATACTTGGGCTGCATTCATATCTTGGCAATTGTAAGTAATACTGCTATAAATATAGGGGTACTCATATCCTTTTGAATTAGCATTTTTGTATTTTGGGGGTAAATACCCAGTATTAATGGATCTTTGTATCAGTGTTCCTTTTTAAATTTTTATTTATTTTTATTTTTTAATTTTCTTATTTTAATTCCAGTAGAGTTAACATTACAGAATCGTTATTCATTACAAAATGAAGATAATTTTATAGTGGTAACTTTATATTGGAAACTTTATAGTGGAACTACATATGCCACTATAGTGGTGGGAAAAGTTCCACTATACTATTCATACTACCTTATTAAGTAATAAAAATGACATTGTCAATAATGCACAAATCACAATTGTCTGCCACCTGCAATGAGAACATAGTATCACTTCAGAGTTATGGCTGCCAAAGATACATAATCCAAATCTAATCAGGAGGAAACATCAAACATACCCAAATTGTGATCACACAATTCTTCAAAATAACCTATAATGTTCAAAAGTCTCAAAGTCATGAAAGTTCAAGGAATCACTCACTGAGAGGTTTTTTGAGGGGTAGTAAAGAGACACAGCAGCTAGATGTAGCATGATTCTGGTCTAGCGACTTTTCTAAAGTTTGAGATTTTATACACACACATACATGTATATATTTTAAAAGAAGCGCAAGAAGGAAAGTCCTAAAACCCGGAATAATTTGATAAGAGTAATGTGGTTTCCATCAGCTACATGCATTGACCTTAGTGGCTGAGACACTCAGTAATTTAAATTCTTTTTTTTTTTTAAAGATTTTATTTTTTAATTCTTATTTATTTATGATAGTCAGAGAGAGAGAGAGAGAGAGAGAGAGAGAGAGAGAGAGGCAGAGACATAGGCAGAGGGAGAAGCAGGCTCCATGCACCGGGAGCCCGACGTGGGATTCGATCCCGGGTCTCCAGGATCGCGCCCTGGGCCAAAGGCAGGCGCCAAACCGCTGAGCCACCCAGGGATCCCCCAGTAATTTAAATTCTAGGGCTTATTTCTTAGGGCTTAAAAATGGCCTTGAACTAACAAAGATCTCATTAGAAAAATGATTATTCCTATGAACGGAAAGTGATCCGTCATGGTAGACTACGTATCTATAGTTACAATTGAAACACATTTATAATACTTGCAGAGGAATTAACACAGCTGTTTATGAAAGTTCTTTACGGGAGAGGACAGCAATTCAGTGTAAATCTTGTGCCAATTTGAGCACACTGTTGTCATTTAACATGGAGATTCAAGGCAATGTGCAGGTCCAGTACTCAAATGGGAACCTTGGTAGAATGTTCTAGCTTCAGGAGAAAACTGCAACTGAAAAGCACAAAGGCCATCATCCACAATTGCAAAGCAGTAGTACTTTTAGTTTAGGAATAGTTGTAAGAGTATATAGTTTATGTCTAACAAGTCTGGAGGTATAGATCCAGTAGCTTCTGTTTGAGAAGAGGAAAGATTGAGAACAGAAGCCTGAGATAAAGAAACCTAGCAAGGCTGAGGCATACGCATACACATGTGTGCCCACACTGAGAAGGCAGAAAGGTGAGAGAAAATGGAAGACTGAGACAAAAAGGAAGACGAGAACAAGAACAGAGACGAGAGGACGGGCTAAGGTGGGAGAAAGGATGGAGAGAAGAGATTGCTAGTGGTGATGTGTGGGCCGTGCAGACGAATGGGAAAGGCGAGTGCAGAGAAATCCTGTTTAGGCTTGCCCCAGCACCCTGTAATAATGCAGTGTCTCCACTTGCCCTCTTGAAGCTTCCATCTCCATGTCCTCATATTTATATGTAGACATAGCAGGACATCAAGTAGAAGGCCTTCTGGCTTTTTCAGTAAATGAAAGAAAACAGTAACCCCAGACATTAAAACGGTCCTACACACAGCTAAGTTCCTATTTCTGTGTCCTTTCCCACTGCTCCTGGGGTTTTATGACATGTAGGAAATGGGTTAAAAGCATTCTTTGTGGTTGGCCTCTGCTCTTGCTCAGTTCATTCTCACCTGTGAAAGCAGTCTGGTTAGAGAAGTAAGAGCAGCAATATTAGGTCTCATTAACGCCTCTGACTGCAGCAGATGAGAGTCCATTAAGTCCCTACACTTCATATGTAATTGTGTTCCTTGAAAGATAACTTGCTTTCTCTGGAATCTTGACAAACAAATTAACAAATCCCTTTGTTTTAAAAAGTGTGGTTTAAGTTAGGCAGTTTATTATAAACATACACTTACCCTACATCCTAGAAATCTTACTTCTAGCTATTTACCCAAGAAAAATGAAAATAATTCTTCACAAAAAAGGCTCATATAAAAATGATCATAGCAGCAGTATTCATAAATAATTAAAAGCCCTAAACAATGCATCACCAACAGGTGAACTGATAAACTGTGGTATATCTATACAATGGAATAATACTTAGCAATAAAAAAGAATGAACTTCTGATACATTCAACAACATGGATGAATTATTCAGAATTCATAGAAGCATTATTCAGAGTGGAAAAAAAAGCCAGATTCAAAAATCTAACTACTATATGGTTCTAGTTACATGAAATTTTAGAGAATGCACAATAATCTGTGACACAGCAGATCAGTGATTGCCTAGAGCCTCAGGAGTGGAGAGCACAAGGGAACTTTTGTGGGTGTTGAAAGTGTTCTATATATTGATTATGATGGTTCTTACATAGACACGTACATTTGTCAAAACTTATTGAAGCATGCACTTAAAATGGGTTTAATTTAGAATAAGTTATTTTTAAAATGTGCTTTTGCAAATGTGGCATAATATCAAGTGATAAGTCTAAGTATAGTTCATTATATACTCTCCTGCAGCCTTTGTGACAGCTTGACATTTTTCAAAGCAAAAAATTGGGGGAAATGTGCTTTTGTGTATGGGTAGAAGGGTCCTTTGACTTCTGGCATCATATGCTGAGTTAAATTTTACTTTGCCCTAGATTTAGAAGGGGAAAAATACTCTGTCCAAAATACAGTGATATAAAGACATCAGCTAGATTATCATCTTCATGTGCTTTCATATTCATTCTCTCATTTTGTTCTTGATATGAATAACATAAAGGTAATAGCTATTGATTTTCTTTCCTCATATATTAAGTGAACACAATTTATTTGTATGCCCTCTTCAGTCAAGAGTATGCTATACTAGACATCACAAAGAACACAGAGAGACTATAGTGTCGACCTTGCTCCTTAGGAACATTATGGTCTAGCATAAAGGTCAGCAAACTAAGATCCACAGGTCAAACCATCACCTGTTTGTAAATAAGTTTATTAGCACATAACGACACCCATTCATTACATTTGGCTGCTTTCTGCCTACGATGGTAGAGTTGAGTATTCAATAGAGACTATGTGATACACAAAGCATAAAATATTTGTTATCTGGCCCTTTATAGAAAATGTGCACCATCCTCTGGTCTAGTAAAATAAAATATGAATGCCAAAGCAAAGAATGCGATAAGCAAAATAAAGATCAGGTGTTCTGAGAGGCCAGAGGAAGGAGAGATTCCTTCCTAATAGGAAGGTTGGAAAAGGCCTCGTTGAGGAAGTGGTGTTGCAAGCCAAACCGAAGTAGGAGTTAGGCAGGTGGGATCAGAGTAGGAAACGGCTGGAACAGGAGGCGTGGAAGGAAATCTTTCCACGTGCTCTTAAAAATCACCAAGTAGGGAGAAAAGAAAAACTAATTCAACAACCTTAGGCCCACTTGGTAACAAATAATAAAATATCAAGAGCTATAAAGAGCTTTAAAAATTCTCTCAGACAGCCTTTTCAAGTTTCAGGTGAGGGACACCTCAGAGCCGTAAACAGTTCATGCGAGGACACATACAAAGTTGATGGGGAAGCCATACTAAAACCCGTTACTTCTGCCCCCAGACTTTGCACCGGGCACATTGAGACACTTAAACTAACATTTACTGGACTGCCTTCCTCGAGTGGCTTTGTGGGATTACACACTCTCTGCAACCCTTTTTCAAATCACCCGTACTCTCCCTTCCTTTGAGATTTAGTGCATGCAGTGAGAACATATGGGGATTTGTTCCCCAATTCAATATTGTGAAAGAGGCAGACTGAAACCTTTTTTTAAAATTGTATGTTTTATGAACAGTTTAATAAATGTTTGATAGGTATTTTTAAAAAGACAAATAAATGACATAATTTTAAAAACTATTGCCTATCATTGACTTGGGAAAATCAGGCTTCTTTGTCGGATCAGATTACCTGTCCCGAGACTAGCACTTTCATATTTTTTAGCAGTTTAGTTCCTGTTTAATTCAAGCTGCCAAAAACTAACGTGTTGCTTGTAAGACACCAGCATCATCAGGCTTTATTGTATCTCTGTCATTAGGTGCCGTTCTTCCCCAGTACAAGAGAAATAGTAGCTCACTGGCTTCTGACACACTTACCACCCTTACCACACGTACCACCCCCTCTTTAAGCATCCCTAAGAGCTATCTGCCTTCCCTCTTTCAACACTACACATTTCGCTTTCTATCCACTGTAGTTTGGCTTTTCCTCCATCTGCTCAAAGTGCTTTCACCAAGATCACCAGTGACTTCCGAGTTGAAACCCTTCCCTCCTTTGGTTTATGTAAGGCTCCCTCTGGACTGTTCTCCCAGTGGGCCATATTGCAAACGTTAATGTTTCCCAGGAGTTCTTGTTGAGTTTTTCTCTCCTCTCCATCAAGCCATACAATCTTCATGAACAGTTTTGTGTTTACGGCTTCAACTAGAATCCATACCCCAGTGATCCCAAATCAGCATCTCCGTACCCAGTACCCCAAACTGGGACCATCCTCCCTTCTTCTCCTGTATTTCCTATTCTGGTAAATAAGTCCTTCTTCCCCATTCTGCAGATATGCAATTTAATCAGATTATTCTCCATTCCCCATCACCTCTCACTTGTCATAACACAGTGGCCTCCTTCCCTGCCTTTAGTTTTAACCTCTTCTGGAACAGCCTATCCACTGTGACAAGTCCTCTTTCTGAAATGAGTCCTATACTGGCTAACCTATCACCTTCTAGGTTAAGAGCTAAATTCCGTAGTGAAGCGTGCCAGCCTCTGTGATCTGACAGTCTGATTTCCCCTGCTCTGGCTTCTCCCAGCAACCTGCAGCTCCCTGCGTGTCCACACTCTGCTGCCTTCTTTCATGCTCCCCCGCCACCAGCCCACCAGGCAGAGCTCATCCCTTGCTGTGAGACTCAGCTCAGAGTTACCCCCTTTGGCCGCTGTTCTGGCTCCAGTCCTCACCGTGCCGAGAGTCGATCTCTAGGCTTGTCCCACTTCTCCCGTGGAATTCTAGTTCTGGATACGTGCCCGTGAACTCTTGAGAGCAGAACCATGTATTCCTCTTCACCCGTCGAGCTCGTTGCGAGCCAAGGACATAGCATTTGGAAAACATAAATAAGTGAATGAAGGAAATTGTTGTAAGCTAATGTGTTTTATGGATCAGAAAATTACACGGTTATGTCAGATACAGGTGGAACGTGGATGACTTACATTTCCTTTCTCATGTGAATTCATCTACTTCGTGACCTACGTGTAAGTACTTCCTTCAGCGAGAGGAGTTCTTCCACAAGGTTTATCTCCTTTCTGCAGAGGAGATAAGATGGCTCAGTGATGATCCGTAGCCTGTCTCACCTTACAAGTTTCTACGTAAAACTTTCTGAAGAGATTAAACCAAAATTCAGTTCTCATTTCTATATATGCAAAATGTAGGAATATCTGTGAGAAAGTACTTCTGTATGTGTATTTTCCTAAAGTTCTACCCTTAAAACTTTCAGAGGTACTTTTGCAGCTTTTGCTGAAAATGAAGCATCATCTTTTGAGTAGCTGTTACCAGGGGAAACAATGTTTAAATGATTAACGTTGGATGAAGCCTGAATTCTCATTTCCCTAACGATGGTCACTTGTGTAAGTACTCTGGAAAGTGGTGATAAGAATGTCCTCGCACTTGTCCAGTGCTTTCTAATTTCCAAGCACTTCCACGTGTCATCTTGATTAACCCTAGCTATGATACAGTAAAGCAGCTAAAGGCTGAGGCTCAGCAGGAGGCCTGCCTGGATTGAGATCCTGACTCTGCCATAATTTAGCTTTTAAACCCTCATTTTCTTTTCAGAAAATAGGAATAGTAGTACTGGGGCGCCTGGGTGGCTCCGCGGTTGAGCATCTGCCTTCAGCTCAGGGTGTGATCCTGGGGTCCCGGGATTGAGTCCCACATCGGGCTCCCTGGGAGGAAGGAGCCTGCTTCTCCCTCTGCCTGGGCCTCTGCTTCTCTCTATGTCTCTCATGAATAAATAAATAAAATCTCTAAAAAATAAATAAATAAAAAAGGAATAGCAGCACTGCTCTGTGAGAGTATCGTGCGGGCCAAGTGTGCTGGTCTGGGTGAAGTGGTCAGCACTTGCTTACCTTGCTAATGGATCACGAATTGTCAGCTGCTACTAGCACTGCTGCCTCTTCCACTACTGCTATTACCACTGCAAGAAAAATCCCTGTGAAGCGACAGTGGGAAAAATCAGAGGCCTTAAGAAGCAGTTAAGCAGTCGTGCAATGCCCTTCCACTATGGTGGTTTCAGAGAAGGCTGAGTGGGAAGATGGGACTCAACCACCTTCCTACTCTAACATGCCCCACCTCCCTCCTATGGCGGCCACTTGGGGAAAAGTAACACGCTATGTCTCCCTCTCCAAGTCAGTGTGGTATCAATGGAGAAACTGTGAGGAGCCTGAACTTCTACCCACACCAAACAAGAATGGGACACTCTTCCCTCCCGCTGAGGGTGTCAGTGAAGGCCAAGTGGGCAGCCTGGATTTCCATCCCTACCTGACAGTAACAAGGTCACCCCCTACCCCATCAGTATGGTATCAGGGGAGGTATTCTAAAATGCAAGATTTAAGTAAGATCCAGAGTCTTATAACCTAGTATCCAAATGTCTAAGATACAATTTAAAAATCAGTCATCATACCAAGAGCCAGGAAAATTTATACCTGAATGAGAAAAGAGCCAAATAGATACTGCAATGATCTCACATGATTTTAAAGCAGCTACCATAAAAACACTTCAATATGCAATTACAAATATGCTTAAACAAATGAAAAAATAGGAAGTCTCAGCAAAGAAATAGAAGATCTAAAGATGAATCAAATGGAAATACTAGAACTGAAAATTATAATAATGTTTACCATCTGTGAAAGTGTGGGCATACACCTGTACATGTGCCGTGCACGGGCACACACACGTGCGCACACACACACACCCCTTTCCCCTTCACACACAGCTTACCCCCAGCCCATTAGCCTCAGTTGCTTCCATTTTACAAATGGCATAGTTTGAGTTTCCAAAAGAGAATGAAAGCTATTAATGGTAAGATGTATCCCAGCGTGGGTTCCTTGGTTGGCTATGTGCATGCAGACACTTTGGGCTTAAGTCTGGTGTTGGGAGAGGCACAGAAAACAAGCATATCACTTTTATACAGATGTGGGAGGAACAGATAATTTTTGGAGTGATAGAATTAGGACTGGTAAAGATCCCAGAGGTCTGGCGTTTTGTTTGGAAAAAAAAAAATAGCTACAGAGTATAATTTAGCTTTTCTAAAATTATAATAATTTAGCTTTTCTGTTGCATCAGTGTGAAAGACTCAAGGTTAGAGGAAAGACCTATAGGTTTTAGTTGACTGAACTTAGTATGTCAGCGGTGTTTCATGACTTCTAAAAAAAACCTATGATAGCATATCATTGAATAGTGCTAAAGAATGGGAGGATGACAGTCCCTCTGCAGAATAGAGAGTAACCAGATAGGTAAAGGAAGTGTAAACCCCTTCCATGGAAGAAACAAATGAAGAAACTGGGACTCATTGTACTCAAGAGCTGTTTTGAAATATCTGGATGGTTCTCCTCAGGCAACACTCCTGTTCTGATTGCCACGGAAGAATGAAAAGGCCAATGACCAGTGGGTTGGTAAGGAGCTAATAGGGCTGGGGGCAGGGACAGATAGTGCCTTAAACACAATAATCAGAACCATCTAAAATTGGGAAGGCCTGCCTTGGTGAGCACCCTGTGGCTGAGGACGTCAGACCCATATTAGGAAAGGGAAGATGGGCAGCCCAGGTGGCTTAGCGGTTTAGCACTGCCTTCAGTCCAGGGTGTGATCCCGGAGACCCGGGGTCGAGTCCCAGGTTGGGCTCCCCGCATGGAGCCTGCTTCTCCCTCTGCCTGTGTCTCTGCCTCTCTCTCTCTCTCTCTCTTTCTGAATAAGTAAATAAAATCTTAAAAAAAAAAAGAAATGGGAAGATGAACCAGATACTGACCTAACTGTGGAAACTGTCCAACTCTGAGAGTCTTTGATTTTCTGTTCTTCAAGTTCCTCCCTCTAGCATTATTATTATATAAAATTTCTTAAGTGGTGGTATCATTATTTTACCTCCATTTTCACTGGTTAACTATTTTCTCACTGGCATTAATATGCCTGCTTCCATCTCCTTTTTCACTGTTTTTGTTATTTCCTGGTTCTTGTTGTATTCTAGATAGATGACTTTACTTAGATAACTTCATGATCATAAATAAAGTCCTACAGAATCTTAGAATCTGAGGATTAAAGGAGGCCTTAGACATTAACCAGTCTAACCTTGTACCAGAAAGATGCAATGGTGGTAAGTGGGATAAATCATTAAACAGAATCCAATGTCCGATTGGAGAAACTGTTCTGTCACTTACTGACTTCACAATCTTAGGTAAATTGCTTAACCTTTCTGAGCTTCTGTTTTCTCATTTGCATAAAAGGACAATAATAGATATATTAGAGGGTTGCTGTAAACATTTAATGAGATAAATCCATATAAAATAAGAATAAGTCACAGTCATTGGATGGCAAAGTTCTTGTAATTGAAAATCAATATCTACATGCAATCAACAAATATTTTTTGAGCACCTTTACTACATAGCCAGTGTTGTTTAAGGCCCCAAACAGATAAATGAGCAAAGCAAAGTCTTGGCCTTATGGAACTTATATTCTAGTTGGGGGAAAGAGGAAATGCATTTTAGGAGATGACCATTATAATGGAACAGAAATAAAGCTGAGTAACAACAGTAAAGGGAAAGTGGTTTAGGGAGAAAAATGTTACTTTAAAAAGGTAGTCTACAAAGGCTCAAGGACGGGTGGCAGTTGAAGAGAGACAAGAGACAGAGACAGAACGTAGTACGTGAATTTGGAGAAGTCACCAAGGCAGTAGGCAGATCAAGAAGAGCCTTGTTGACCATTATGAGGTCTTAGGCTTTTCCTTTACAAGAGGTGAGAACCCAGGGAGTGTGCTGAGTGGAAGAATGATATGATTCACCATTTAAAACAAAGACATTTCCAAGCATCATGACCACTAAGTCATGTACTCTAAAATTTGCTGAAACTATATTACTTAGGACTTACATGAAATATGTAAACAGAGACTAGAGTTACAAATATATTAGAAAGGGAAATAATATTTGGGATAAAATGTTAAATTTGCTTTAACATAATTATAATATTATTTCTGGAATAAAAAAAGATGTTGAAAACTATTAGCCATTCCTATTTAATTTCTTTTTATACTTCGAGGCTAAGTAAATCATCATGGTAAATATCTTTCATAGTTCTGCTTTTATGCATAAAAACATAAGCATAGATGTTTTATAAAATATCAATAGAGAAAAAACAGTTGTACATCTAATGACAGGTTAGCTGAAGGAAATAAAATGGTACCGATAATATAGAAACCTCTTCTGCTCTTGGAGTCCTTACACATTTTTGCCCTTACTCTGACACTGTCTTGACAGTCACTTTTTTTTTCTAAAGTTTCAGTTAAGATACAATGTAATATTATTTTCAGGTGTACAATATAGTGATTCAAAACTAAAGTACAACACCTAGTACTTCTCACAACTGCCCTCCTTACTCTCCATCGCCTATTTTATCCATCCCCCCCACCCACCTCCAGTCTGGTAACCATCAATTTGTTCTCTATACTCAAGAGTCTGTTTCTTGGTTTGCCCCCCTCTCTGTTCTTTTTTCCCCTTTGCTTATTTGTTTTGTTTCTTAAATTCCATTTATGAGTGAAATCAATATGGTATTGTCTTCCTCTGACTTACTTTGCTTAGCATTATACTCTCTAGATCTACCATGTCATTGTAAATGGCAAGATTTCAGTCTTTTTATGGCTAATATTCCATTGTATGTATATTGTATGTATATGTGTGTGTGTGTGTGTATATATATATGTATATATATACACACATCTATATACACACACATCTTTATCCATTCATCTCTTATGGAACATCTGGGCTCCTTCCATAGTTTGGCTGTTGTGGACATTGCTGATATAAATATTGGGGTGCAAAGGCTCCTTCGGGTCACTACATTTGTATCCTTCAGATAAATACCTAGTAGTGTGATTGCTGGATCATAGGGTAGTTCTATTTTTAACTTTTGAGGAACGCCATGCTGTTTTTCCAGAGTGGCTGTACTAGTTTGCATTCCCACTAACAGTGTAAGAGGCTTCCCCTTTCTCCATGTCCTCCAAATACCTGTTGTTTCTTGTGTTAACAGATTTTAGCCATTCTGACGGGTGTGAGGTGATATCTTGTTGTAGTTTTATTTTTTTGTTTTTTTATTTTTATTTATTTATTTATTTATTATAATAAATTTATTTTTTATTGGTGTTCAATTTGCCAACATACAGAATAACACCCAGTGCTCATCCCGTCAAGTGCCCCCCTCAGTGCCCATCACCCATTCACCCCCACCCCCCGCCCTCCTCCCCTTCCATCACCCCTAGTTCGTTTCCCAGAGTTAGGAGTCTTTATGTTCTGTCTCCCTTTCTGATATTTCCCACACATTTCTTCTCCCTTCCCTTCTATTCCCTTTCACTATTATTTATATTCCCCAAATGAATGAGAACATATAATGTTTGTCCTTCTACAATTGACTTATTTCACTCAGCATAATACCCTCCAGTTCCATCCACGTCGAAGCAAATGGTGGGTATTTGTCATTTCTAATGGCTGAGGAATATTCCATTGTATCGTTGTAGTTTTAATTCTCATTTCCCTGATGATGAGTTATGTTGAACATCTTTCCACGTCTCTCAGCTGTCTATATGTCTTCTTTGGAGAAATGTCTGTTCGTGTCTTCTGCCCATTTTTAATTGGATTATTTGTTTCTTGATGTTGAATTATATAAGTTTTTATAAATTTTGGATATGAACCCTTTATTGAAAATATGTCATTTGCAAATATCATTTCCCATTCTGTAGGTTGCCTTTTAGTTTTATTGATTGTTTCCTTTGCTGGACACAAGTTTTTTATTTTGATGAAGTCCCAAAGTTTATTTTTGCTTTTGTTTCCCTTGCCTCAGGAACATATCTAGAAAGAATTTGCTGTGGCTGATGTCAAAGTGGAGGTTACTGCCTGTGTCCTCCTCTAAGATTTTTATGGTGTCAGGTCTCACGTTTAGGTCTTTAGCCATTTTGAATTTATTTTTGTTATTTTATTTTATTTTTTTTAAGATTTTATTTATTTATTCATGAGAGACACGCACGCACATACACACAGAGAGGCACAGGCAGAGGGAGAAGCAGGCTCCATGCAGGGAGCCCGACGTGGGACTCGATCCTGGGTCTCCAGGATCACACCCGGGGCCAAAGGCAGGAGCCAAACCGCTGAACCACCCAGGTTGCCCCTTGAATTTATTTTTGTAAGAAAGTCATCCAGTTTTATTCTTTTGCATGTTGCTCTCCAGTTTCCCCAACATCATCCGCCGAAGAGACTGTCTTTTTCCTGTTGGAAATTCTTTCCTACTTTGTTGAAGATTGATTGACCATATAGTTGTAGATTCATTTCTGGGATTTCTGTTCTATTTCATTGATCTATGTGTCTATTTTTTTTACAGGCTTTATTTGTTTATTCATGAGAGACACAGAGAGAGGCAGAGACATAGACAGAGGTAAAAGCAGGCTCCCTGCAGGGATCCTAATGTGGAATTCGATCCCCCGATGTTGGGATCACAATCTGAGCCAAGGCAGTTACTCAACTGCTGAGCTACCCAGGCATCCCAGATCTGTGTGTGTGTTTTTGTGCCAGTACCATACTGTCTTGATCACTACAGCTTTGTAACATTACCTGAAGTCCAGAATTGTGATGCCTCCAGCTTTGCTTTGCTTTTTCAAGGTTGCTTTGGCTATTCGAGATCTTTTGTTTTAGGATTATGTTGGATTTCAGGATTGTTTGTTCTAGATCTGTGAAAAATGCTGTTGGTATTTTATGTGTAAATTGCTTTGGATAGTATGGACATTTTAACAATATTTGTTCTTCCGGCCCAGGAGCGTGGAATGTTTTTCCATTTCTTTGTGTCATCTTAATTTCTCATTGGTGTTTATAGTTTTCAAAGTATAGGTCTTTCACCTCTTTACTTAGGTGTCTTCCTGTTTTGGGTGCAGCTGTAAATGGATTGACTACTTAATTTCTTTCTGCTGCTTTATTGTTGGTGTATAGAAATACAGCAGATTTCTGTACATTGATTTTATATCCTGTGACTTTAATGATTTCGTATATCATTTCTAGCAGTTTTTTGGTGGAGTCTTCCAGGTTTTCTATATAAAGTATCATGTCATCTGGAAATAGTGAAGTTTTTATTTTTCCTTGCCAATTTGGATGCCTTGTATTTCACTTCCTTTCCTGACTGCTGTGGCTGGGACCTCCAGTAGTATGTTAAATAACAGTGGTGAGGGTGCACATCCCTGCCTTGTTCCTCACCATAGAGGGAAACCTCTCAGGTTTTCCCCATTGAGGATGATATTATCTGTGGATTTTTCATATATGGCCTTTATTATGTTGCGGTATGTTGAGGTGTTCTCTCTAAACCTCCTTGTAGGGCAGCCCCTGTGACTCAGCGGTTTAGCGCCACCTTCAGCCTAGGGTGTTATCCTGGAGACCCGGGATCGAGTCCCACGTCGGGCTCCCTGCTTCCCCTCCGCCTGTGTCTCTGCCTCTCTCTCTCTCTCTCTCTCTTTCTCTCTCTCTCATGAATAAATAAATAAATAAAATCTTTAAAAAAAAAAAAAAACCTTGTTGAGGATTTTTATAAGTGGATGTTGTACTTTGTCAAATGCTTTTTCTGCATGTAATGAAATGGTCATATGGTTCTTATCCTTTCTTTTATTAATATGGTGTATCAGGGCACCTGGATGGCTCAGTCATTAAGTGTTTGCCTTTGGCTCAGGTCATGATCCCAGTGTCCTGGGATCAGCCCCTGCATCAGGGTCCCTCTCCCTCTCCCTCTGCCCCTGCTCCTGTGCATTCTCTCTCTTTCATTTTCACCCTCTCTCTCAACTAAACAAATAAAATCTTTTTTTTTAATGTGTATCATATTGATTGATTGAACCTCCCTTGGAACCCAAGAACAAGTCCCACTTCACCATGGTGAATGAGTCTTTAATGTATTATTACTGGGTTCAGTTTGCTAGTATTTTATTGATAATTTTTGCATCCATGTTCATCAGGGATGCTGGCTTTTAGTTCCCTTTTTTAGTGGGTCTCTACCTCATTTGTATCAGGATAATTCTGGCCTCACAGAATGAATTTGGAAGTTTTCCTTGCTTTTCTATTTTTTGGAATAGTTGGGGAAGAATAGATATGAATTCTTCTTTAAATGTTTTGTGGAATTCCCCTGTGAAGCCATCTAGGCCTGGACTTTGGTTTGTTGGGCATTTTTATCCATTTCTTCCATATTGTCCCAATTTGTGGCATATAATTCTTCTTTCTCTTTTTAGTAAGTCTGGCTAGAGATTTTTAATTTTTATTAATTTTTTCAAAGAAACAGCTCCTACTTTCATTGATCTGTTCTATTGTTTTTTAGTTTCTCTTTCATTTCTGCTCTGATCTTTATGATTTCCTTCCTTTTGCTGGCTTTAGGTTTTGTCTGCAGTTCTTTTTCTAGCTCCTTTCCATGTAAGGTTGTTAGATTGTTTGAGAATTTTCTTGGTTCTTGAGGCAGACCTTTATTTCTAAACCATCTTCTGTTGGTTCTCAATGTACTTAATTCATATACAGACCATTGTGAACAAACACACTGTACAACTTAAAAATACATAAACTCAATTTCACAATACTAAAAATTAGTTGGGTAGAATTACCACTGGATTACCAGGTTAATTTTCTCTCTCATGGAATCACATTACAGAAGGATGGATTTGTACTTAATAAGAAAAGCATCTTTCTATATTGCAAAAATGAATGTAGAAAGTTTTTGAAACCATTTTGGTAGTGTGAGATAGTAGTGGATAAAGAATGTGAATTTGCCTTTTAAGAGTGATAATGACTTTTAATTTAATTTTGCCTCAGGGCTTGGTCCTATGAATATTGGATTTCTCCTTGGAGTAGATTTAGTGAAGCAGCACAGTACTTATTCCATCCTGATGGTTTCTTTATCCTCAGGAAAGTCTCCTCCTCTGGACCATGGTTTCCTCAAATATAAAGTGAAAAAATTTTATTGTGAGGTTCTTTCTAAATCTAAAACTATATGAAATATCTGCAGATTTTATGAAGGTCAAAAATCTCTTGAGAGGAAGGGGATACTTCGTAGTAAGAATATGTACATAAAATCAACCTATAATTTGCTATTGTACGATACTGACCACACCCATGTATTCTGAAGAAATATACTAAAGGAAATAACCTTTAATCCAATGGAGAAAAATTGTGGTTTTAGATTTTCTGCCTCAGGAGTGACAGATTCAGAAAAGCCAAAAGCTGTATAGCTCTGTTTTTTCCCAGGCCAGGCCTGGTGCACACCAGCAGGCGGTAGTTACAAGCACTGCTGCATGCTGGGAAGGTAACCTCCCCTGCCCTTCACAGACCACCCACCACAGAATGGAATGTGTTCCAGACTCAGGTAAGCCAGGTGTGCAGTAGATGAGGGCAGTGAGCAGGGGGAGGGGAAGATGTTGCTAGCACACCTTTCCTAAAGGGCAGGTCCCTCAACTTCCAATGTGCCCTTGGCCAAGCGACGGTGCTAGAAGGAAGTTCAAACTCCAGTGTTGGTCTATAAACATGTTTCAGAACTCTAGATGTGCCTTTCATCTCCTAAGTGTCCCAAAACAGCAGGCTGCTAATGAGTTATCTTACCTCTGGCAAGTAAAAGTGATATCCACATAGAAAAAAGACAATAGCATTGAGTATTCCGCTGAATACATTATCCTTTACAGTGTAGATACCTTCTGCAAGTTTCTTTTTATCAAATCTCATTTTTGAAGACTAGAAAGAGCTTTTTTGTCTCACTGAAGATAAGCCCCTCCTTATCATAATTTAGGCAATTTTGAAATTCTTCCCTAGATGAAACATTGGTTTCCTATTAAGTATTGCTGTTAAATGATTTAAAATCCAGCAAAAGAAAAATCTATATAGAAGGAATGAGGAGAATTTCTGTACTATTTGAATGAGACACAAAAAAGGCTTCACCAAAGATTACAAGCAAAAGAAAACTGTTCTGAGCAGTGAAAGGACAATACTGAATGAGAAAATACCCATATACATGCACAAAATTCTATGGAAAAATATGATGAGGGACTGAACTGAATGTCGGGCTAACTTAGACTCTTGGAAACTAGAAAATTATGGGGAGAAAAAAAAGACTATTTAGCACAGTGAGAGCCTCCAAACCTAGGTGTGAAGTCCCAGGATTCAGGGCAGCAGGCCTAACAAGGGAAGCTTGGCCCCTGTAGGCCACGAGGTTCTTCATATGACTGCAAGATTGTTAGAGAAGCTTTTCAGTTTGTGTTTACTTTATGAGAAACTACCAAATGGTGTTTCTAAAATTAAGTAGAAATCCCCAAAGAAACAGAAAATCAAAAGTTGTCAACTGTGGACAGAGAATATAAAAATATTGTAAAAATACATCTGATTTACTTTACATAAGCTTATTTTCTTGAGGCTGATGAAGAAGTGACATTTGATGCTCAAACCTCACTGACAGTTTCTGAATAATGAGATTAGTACATTTAACCCAGAATTGTCGCAGCAATCCTTAAATATATTTTCTTGCCTTTTGGCCAATAAAAAACTCTGATGGAATTCTTTTTTTCTTTAATGGAAGAGATACCAGAAAAGCATTGTGGTTTTTTTTTTTTCATTTGTTTGTATTGAAGTTTGATTTGCCAACATATAGTATAACACTCGGGGGATCCCTGGGTGGCACAGCGGTTTAGTGCCTGCCTTTGGCCCAGGGCGCGATCCTGGAGACCCGGGATCGAATCCCACGTCGGGCTCCCGGTGCATGGAGTCTGCTTCTCCCTCTGCCTATGTCTCTGCCTGTGTGTGTGTGTGTGTGTGTGTGTGTGTGTGTGTGTGTGTGTCTATCGTAAATAAATAAAAATTAAAAAAAAAAAACACCCGGTGCTCATCCCATCAAGTGCTCCCCTCAGTGCCCGTCACCCAGTTACCCCATCCCCCCGCCCACCTCCCCTTCCGCAACCCTTTGTTTGTTTCCCAGAGTCAGGAGTCTCTCATGATTTGTCTCCCTCTCTAACATTTCCCACTCATTTTCTCTCCTTTCCCCTATAATCCCTTTCACTATTATATTCCCCATATGAGTGAAACCGTATGATGTTTGTCCTTCTCTGATTGACTTACTTCACTCAGCATAATACCCTCCAGGTCTATCCACATTGAAGCAAATGGCAGGTATTCGTCCTTTCTATTGGCTGAGTAATATTCCATGTATCCATAGACCACATCTTCTCTATCCATCATCTGTCCATGGACACCGAGGCTCCTTCCACAGTTTGGCTATTGTGGACGTTGCTGCTATAAACATCGGGGTGCAGGTTTCCTGCCGTTTCACTGCATCTGTATCTTTGGGGTAAATCCCCAGCAGTGCCATTGCTGGGTCGTAGGGCAGGTCTATTTTTAACTCTTTGAGGAACCTCCACACAGTTTCCCAGAGTGGCTGTACCAGGTCACATTCCCACCAACAGTGCAGAGGCTTCCCCTTTCTCCACATCCTCTCCAACATTTGTTATTTCTTGTCTTGTTAATTTTCCCCATTCTCACTGGTGTGAGATGGGATCTCATTGTGGTCTTGATTTATATTTCCCTGATGGCCAGGGATGCGGAGCATTTTCTCATGTGCTTGTTGGCCATGTCTATGTTTCCCTCTGTCAGATTTCTGTTCATGTCTTTTGCCCATTTTGTGATTGGATTGCTTGTTTCTTTGCTGTTGAGTTTAATACATTCTTTATAGATCTTGGAAACTAGCCGTTTATCTGATACGTCATTTGCAAATATCTTCTCCCATCCTGTAGGTTGTCTTTGAGTTTTGTTGACTGTATCCTTTGCTGTGCAGAAGCTTTTTATCTTAAGTCCCAGTAGTTCATTTTGGTTTTGTTTCCTTTGCCTTCATAGATGTATCCTGCAAGAAGTTGCTGTGGCCAAGTTCAGAAAGGGTGTTGCCTGTGTTCTCTTCTAGGATTTTGATGGATTCTTGTCTCACATTGAGATCTTTCATCCATTTTGAGTTTATCTCTGTGTCTGGTGTAAGAGAATGGTCCAGTTTCATTCTTCTGCACGTGGCTGTCCAATTTTCCCAGCACCATTTATTGAAGAGACTGTCCTTTTTTCCAGTGGATAATCTTTCCTGCTTTGTCGAATATTAGTTGACCATAGAGTTGAGGGTCCAATTCTGGATTCTCTGTTGTGTTCCATTGATCTATGTGTCTGTTTTTGTGCCAGGATCATACTGTCTTGATAACCACAGCTTGGCAGTACAACCTGAAATCCAGCATTGTGATGCCCCCAGCTCTGGTTTTTCTTTTTTAATATTCCCCTGGCTATTTGGGGTCTTTTCTGATTCTACACAAATCTTAAGATGATTTGTTCTAACTCTCTGAAGAAAGTCCATGGTATTTTGATAGGGATTGCACTGAACGTGTACATTGCCCTGGGTAGCATTGACATTGTCATAATATTAACTCTTCCAATCCATGAGCACAGAGTGTTTTTTCATCTCTTTGTGTCTTCCTCAATTTCTTTCAGAAGTGTTCTATAGTGTTTAGGGTACAGATCCTTTACCTCTTTGGTTCGGTTTATTCCTAGGTATTTTATGCTTTTGGGTGCAATTGTAAATGGGATTGGCTCCTTAATCTCTCTTTCTTCAGTCTCATTGTTAGTATATAGAAATGCCACTGATTTCTGGGCATTGATTTTGTATCCTGCCACGCTACCAAATTGCTATATGAGTTCTAGCCATCTTGCGGTGGAGGCTTTTGGGTTTTCTATGTTCAGTATCATGTCATCTGCAAAGAGGGAGAGTTTGACTTCTTCTTTGCCAATGTGAATGCCTTTTATTTCTGTTTGTTGCCTGATTGCTGAGGCCAGAACTTCTAGGACTATGTTGAATAGCAGTGGTGAGAGTGGACATCCCTGTCGTGTTCCTCATCTTAGGGGCAAGGCTTCCAGTGTTTTCCCATTGAGAATGATATTTGCAGTGGGCTTTTCGTAGATGGCTTTTAAGATGCTGAGGAATGTTCCCTCCATCCCTTCACTCTGAAGAGTTTTGATCAGGAATGGATGCTATATTTTGTCAAATGCTTTCTCTGCATCTATTAAGAAGATCATATGGTTCTTGTTTTTTCTCTTGTTGATGTGATCTATCACGTTGATTGTCTTACAAGTGTCAAACCAGCCTTGCATCCCAGGGATAAATCCCACTTGATCATGGTGAATAATCTTCTTAATGTACTGTTGGATCCTATTGGCTAGTATCTTGTTGAGAATTTTTGCATCTGTGTTCATCAGGGATATTGGTCTATAATTCTCCTTTTTGGTGGGGTCTTTGTCTGGTTTTGGAATTAAGGTGATGCTGACCTCATAAAGCGAGTTTGGAATATATGGTCCCTTTCTATCCTTCAAAACAACTTTAGTAGAATAGATATTATTTCTTCTTTAAACATTTGATAGAATTTTCCTGGGAAGCCATTTGGCCCTGGACTTTTGTGTCTTTGGATGTGTTTGATGACTGCTTCAATTTTCTCCCTGGTTATGGGCCTGTTCAGGTTTTCTATTTCTTCCTGTTCCAGTTTTGGTAATTTGTGGTTTTCCAGAAATGCATCCATTTCTTCCAAATTGCCTAATTTGTTGGCATATAGCTGCTCATAATACATTTTTAAAATAGTTTGTATTTCTTTGGTATTGCTTGTGATCTCTCCTCTTTCATTCACTCTCAGAGCATGAACTTGTAGTCTCAGGATTGAGTCCTACATTGGGCTCCCTTCTTGGAGCCTGCTTGTCCCTCTGCCTCTGTTTCTGCCTGTTTTTCTCTGTGTCTCTCACAAATAAATAAATAAAATCCAAAAAAATAATTAAATTAATTAAATTTAAAAATAATAATTTTTCTCCAGTCTCCTGGTTGACACTCTTTAACCTCCATGTGTTTCTTCCAAATTTTGTCTTGTGATTGAGTTCTAGTTTCAAAGCATTGTGGTCTGAAAATATGCAGAGAACATTCCCAATCTTTTGCTATCAATTGAGTCCTGATTTGTGACCCAGTATGTGGTCTATTCTGGAGAAAGTTCATGTGCACTTGAAAAGAATGTGTATTCAGTTGCATTCAAATGGAAAGTTGTGTATATATCTGTGAGATCCATCTGGCCCAGTGTATCATTCAAGGCCCTTTTTTCTTTGGTGATGTTCTGATTAGAAAACCTGTCATTTGCAGAAAGTGCCTTGTTGAAGTCTCTTACTATTAGTGTATTATTATCTAAGTATGTCTTTACTTTGGTTAATTGATTGATATGCTTGGCAGCTCCCTCATTAGGGTTAGGTCCTCTTGTTGGATAGACCCTTTAAGTATGATATAGTGTCCCTCTTCATCTCTTACTACAGTGTTTGGGATAAACTCTATTTTACCTGATATGAGGATTGCTACCCCAGCTTTCTTTTGAGGACCATTTGAATGGTAAATGGTTCTCCACCCCTTCATTTCCAGGCTAGAGGTGTCCTTAGGTCTAAAATGAGTCTCTTGTAGACAGCAAATAGATGGGTCTTGCTTTTTTGATACAGTCTGAAACCCTGTGTCTCTTGATGGGATCATTTAGCTCATTCATGTTCAGAATAACTATTGAAAGATATGAATTTAGTGTCATCATAATACCTCTTCAGTGCCTGTTTTTGTGGATTGTTTATCTGGGCTCCCTGTTTCTTTTACAGCGTCCCCCTTAATATTTCTTGCAGAGCTGGTTTGGTGGTCACATATTGTTTCAGTTTATGCCCATCCTGGGAGCTCTTTATCTCTCCTTCTATTCTGAATGAGAGCCTTGCTGGATAAAGTATTCTTGGCTGCATGTTCTTCTCATGTAGGACCCTGAATATATCCTGCCAGCCCTTTCTGGCCTGTCAGGTCTCTGTGGAGAGGTCTGCTGTTAATGTGATATTTCTCTCCATATAAATTAAGATTCTCTTGTCTTGAACTGCTTTAAGGATTTCCCCCTTTATCTTTGGAATTTGTGAGTTTCACTATTAAATGTCGAGGTGTTGAACGGTTTTTATTGATTTGGGGGGGTTCCTCTCTATCTCTTGGATCTGAATGCCTACTTCCTTCCCCAGATTTGGGAAGTTCTCAGCTATGATTTGTTTAAATATACTTTGTGGTCCTCTCTCTCTCAGCCTCTTCTGGAACCCCAATTAGGTATACATTTTTCCTTCTCAAGCTAACATTTATTTCCTTAAGCCTTTCCTCCTGGTCTCTTAATTGTTTTTCTCTTTTTTCCTCAGCTTCCTTCCTTACCATCAACTTGTCTTCTATGTCACTCACTCTTTCTTCTACCTCATTAACCCTCATCGTTAGGACCTCCAGTGACTCCGGGCATCTTGAGCTCCACGGCCCTCCTGTCATGGTGCCCGGTTTCCCCGGGAGCACTGTCCTGTCCCGAGGCCTCACCGCCCCGCGTCCCTGGCTACTCGCGGTTCCCCTCCCCCACCTCATTCTTTCTTATTTTTTTTCGTCTTCCTACTTTGTTAAAAGCAAAAACTTTTCTTTCTGTAGCATTTCAGCTGCTCTCTCTTTAAGTCTCAGGTCAAATTTGTAGGTGTTCAGGATGTTTTGAAAGGTACCGAGGTAAGTTTGTGGGGCCAGGTGAGTTGGGCCCCCTCCACCACCTTTCCCCTCCCTCCCAGAGAAGGGCTGTTAGGCCCATTACCAATTTTCACTCCCTCCGCTAAAGATAGTTTCTGCTGAATCCTCAGTAAAAGAGCTACCCAATGGGAGGAAGTCCGTTTGGGGTAAGAGATGGCACAGAGGCTTTAAAGTCTAATAAACTCAGATTCAATTCCCAGACCTTCCATTAACTCACTGTGAAACTTGGGCATGTCCTTGATATCTCTGAATTTGAAGTATTAATCTGTAAAAAATTAAATGTGATGATACAAGAAAAATACTTAAGCAGTTTTGCTTAGTAGAAAAACCTCATAGATGTTAGTCTCCATCCTTCCTTCTCTTACAACCTCTCCCAGGGAGTATGGCTCATAATTTAGCTCCCCACCCCCTTGGGGTACCTTTAGTTTGTCATTTTGAGCATAAGCAGTTATACTGATATGTAGTAAATAATAATTTCAGAGGAAATAAAGATGAGATGTAGGCAATAACTGATTCTCACATTGCAGTGCCTTTTTGTATTCCTATCTGCCCTTCCTTGTGATTCCAGAAATAGTGTCACATTTTGCTACTGCCTGCATCAAAAATGGTCACCACTTTTCTCTTTTGTATTGTTCTTTCTGTTCTTCTATAAACGACAAAACCACAATTTGTTACAGTTCATTGTAAAATGAGTCTGTAGGGTCTGAATGACCCTTAAGGTGAGCAGAGCACCTTAAAAGTACTTCTAATTAAGTGAAAGATTACCAAACACACATGCATCCTGTTTATTTGAAATACTTGATGAAAATCAGTACAAGAAAAAAAAAAAGAAAATCAGTATAAGCTTCTTAAAAAGAAAGGATGGTGAAAATTTGTGATAATGAAGAAACCTGACATTACCCTGAAATTATTTCTCATATTCTCTCTGTAATGTGTAAAAGAAAAAGTTGTGATTTTGGTGGATTTATTGAGATAATTTTAAAACATGGGAATTCGAACACATAAGTTACATTTTTCTCTGCCTGGGGGCCCCAGTAATATTATAGTAGATAGATACAGACCTGAACCCTCAAAAACAAAAAAAGAATGGGAAGCAAAGGAAAGCAAATATGTTTTAATCCCTAAAGCAGGTAGTTGAAAGACGGTTACCTAAAAGCTAAAACCTAAATTAACAGGAAGAAAAATACCAGGAGAAAATTTGTGCTACAGAACCCCAAAAGGCTCAAGAATTAGAGTCACCAGGTATCTCAGAAAATGAGAATGAGAATGAGGCTGGAAAGAGAGTAATTGGTTGATAGTCTAAATAAGAGGCAGTTTAGATGCCCTAGAATTCATCTGCCATGTGTATCGCCAAGTGACTGCTCCCTGCAGCCATGGCAGGAAACAAGAGTTTGAACCAAAGTTACACTAGGCATTAGGACACTGTATACAGCCACAAAAAGTCATACAAAAACAAAATGATTAAGTGAGAATCTCTCTCTTAAGTAATGAGCCACTCAGCCTCTTCTGTGAATCTCTGTAGAAATGGGCAGGCCATGTTATATTCTACAGGCTTAGAAGATAAAGGATTTCATTCTAATGAAATGAACTTACACAGGAGAACAGACATATAAACACTAATACTTGGGATTCCCCAGTGGGAAAGCTAGGTCTCTGTTAGTCACCCAGATTGAAGCCCTTCGTGCAGAGTATGTATCCAGCTTGTAACTGGATCAAGGTTGTGATACACTAATCTCTCTAGCCATCAGTCTTGCATGTGAACAGAAAGTCACACGTGGCTACATATTTAAGGAAAGCTTAAAATCTAAAGTATAGAGAAGGAACTCACAGGAGACAAAGACCACGTAGGAAACAAAATCTTAAAAAAGTATAATTTCACAGAGATGAGAAATACTGTATCTACAAAACAAAAAAACTAAAAACATACAGAGAGCCAAAAAGAGCTACTGAAATTAGGGGCAGTTGGGTGGCTTAGTTAGTTTAGTATCCAACTCTAGGTTTCGGCTCAGGTCATGGTCTCAGGGAGGTAGGATTAAGCCTCGTGGGGTACTGTGCCAGTGCAGTCTGCTTAAGATTCTCTCTCCCTGCACTCACTGGGTGTTATGCTAAATGTTGGCAAATTGAACTCCAATAAAAAAATAAAAAAAGGGATCCCTGGGTGGCGCAGCGGTTTGGCGCCTGCCTTTGGCTCAGGGCGCGATCCTGGAGACCCAGGATCGAATCCCACGTCAGGCTCCTGGTGCATGGAGCCTGCTTCTCCCTCTGCCTATGTCTCTGCCTCTTCTCTCTCTCTCTGTGTGTGTGACTATCGTAAATAAATTAAAAAAAAAAAATAAAAAAATAAAAAAATAAAAAATAAATAAAAAAAATAAAAAAAAAAAGATTCTCTCCCCCTGTCCGTCTGCCTCTCCCTGATGTATGCTATTCTTTTTCTTTCTCTCAAGTAAATAAATTGGAAAAAAAAAAAAACCTCCAGAAAATTTGGAATATAATGAAAAACTCAGTAGAAGGACTGGAAATAAAGTTAAGGAAATCACCTAAAAAGTAGGACAAAAAACAAAGAGATGAAGAGAAGGAGAAAATAGAATATAAGAAAATTACAGGCTTAGTTCAGGACCAAAGTCCAACAGAGAAAATGAATGAGAGGAAATTAGCAAAGAAATAATCCAAGAAATTTCCCCATAAGTGAAACACATGGTTTACAGATTAGAAAGACCACAGAGTTTTTGCAAACTAAAGGAGGAGGGGGAGGAAGAGGAAGAAGAACAAGAACAAGAAGAAGAAGAAAAAGAAGGAAGAAAGAAAGAAGAAAGACGTATACCAGGACACAGGAAATCAGAGATAAGTTTCTATAAGTTTCCAGAGAGGACAAAATAGGCCATGTACAAAAACGTTACAAATTAGATCAGACCTCTTAACAACAGTGCTTGAAGTTGGAAACAGTGGAGCAGTCTTTTAAAACTCCAAAGGAAAATTAGTTCCAACCTAGAATTCTCTATTCGGCCAAACTAGCATTCAAGTATAAGGATGAAACAAAGATATTTACAGACACACAGGTCTCAAAATTTTTCTTCCCATGCACCCTTTCTTAGGAAGCTGTTGGAATATATTCTTCAACAAGAGAATGGGAAGAAAAAGAAGACATGGAATCCAAGAAATAAAGGGAATCTAACCCAGGAGGTGATGGGAGGAATTCTTACGATGAGGACGAAAGGCCAGCTCAAAGCGAGGGGCACGTAGCAGCCTACAGAGCAAGCAGGTCGGCCTCAGGAACACTGTCCACTGAGCCAACAATCCCTGATGTATTTGAACTTGAGAGAAATTCCAATTGAACCAGAAAGGTTGATGATGAATTAATGACAGATAAATAGGAAATTCAGCATTCAAAAAAAGCTACCCAACCGAAACCAAAAACGTGCATAAGAAAGTAAATAGGATCCTCATTTGCTCTACAGGGTAACTGTGACGGGGCTCGTAGAGTCACGATGGGAGAAACAGCATCGTGCAGCCAACAGTCCTGTGCACCGAACATTCTGCTTCTCTCCCTCTCCCTCTTACTAAGTACGTAGTAAGATGACGCCTCTTGGTTCCCCTGTGGTTGGGTTGGACGGGGATTGGTTCCAGCCAACAAGGTGTGAGCAGGTGATGCCTTCAGTGTGGATGCAGGACCTTGCCGACATCTTTTTTCTTCTCTGCCACTGTGACCTGCAGTGCTCTGGACTGTCTGATACGCTAACCACTTTAGAATTAAAATTAGTTGAAATTAAAAATTCAGTCTGTGTCACATTAACCGTATTTCCAGTGCTCAACCGCCACGAGTGACACATGCAGATATAGAACAGCGTAGACTGAAACGCTTTGATCATCGTAGAAAGCTCTATTGATCATTGTTGCTACAAATGGTAGTTGCTTTGTTACCTGGACTCCAGAGTAGGGACAACACCCTCAGATGGACATGTCATGTGAGTGAAAAATAAAGCTTTATTGTTTGAAGCCACTGACGTTTTTGAGGAGTGTTTCACTGCAGCATAACCTAGCTCATCCCGACTTACTTAGAAATCCTAGGTTCAAACCCCATTCCTCGGATACCACCTTCTATACTGGGACAGGCTAGGTTTCACTAGTCACCGTCTGAAGAAGTCCGTGGACTCTTTTATAGCTACTTTAGAGTTTCAGAGGGAACTTTCGTCAGTAAATGGAGTACACACTGCAGAAAGATTCTACTAAAATTACTTGGGCTTGGGACTGACTTAGTGGTCAGAGATCATTTATGGCCAACAGTCCTAAATAGGCTATTCTCAGAAAAGTGATTTTCATGGAATATGTAAATTAACAAAAGGAATGGAAGGAACATTTGCTTGTGTTTATAAAGAACCTGTTTTTTAATCCAATAATCATTTGTTCCTCTAGCTTCCGATAGAACTGGTACAGGTGTAGAGTGAGAATAAGCAAAGGCCAGTTGTTCCCAAATAAGTACATTTGTGAAATGTAATAGTTTGCCAGGTGTTTTCCCCCTTCATTATCTTATTTGCACTTTATAGTTGTCCCAGCAGGTCAGCAGATATAGAAACCAAGAAAGGTAAAATTATTAAAGTCATGTAACCCGCTGGAGGAAAAACCAAATCTCGAATACAGTACCATCTGATTCCCAGTCCAGACCTCCTTTCTTCTCACCCTTAGCTTATTGTCTCTGCCCCTTTTGGTACTCAAGCCTTCAGGAGGCAGCCCCTCCTCTTCCTGGGAAGAATGAGCCCTTACATATCCGTAGCCGGCATCACAGACCAAGGGCACAGAGCCCCAGCCTGGTAATTACGTATCTAGCTCTTGGCTTCTTATGTCATCCTTCTCTGTGAGAGCTGATGTCCGTATACACTAGTTCCTCCTGGTAATAGTTGGAATCCTAGTAAGGGTAGCAGTTGGATTACCTATGTGCTAGACATTGTTCTAAGAATTTACATATGTTGATTTTCTGCTACGATTATGATTTTTCTCATTTCATAACTGAGGAAACTGAGACACAGAAAGGTTAAGGAACTTGTCTGAGACCACAGAGCTGCAGAGACAGAACCCAAGCCCACGTTCTAACTCCTAGTCTCAACTTTTACCCACGTTACTTCCTGTAAACTATACACAAAGATACCTGAATATGACCCTATATATTAGGAAAAAACTCTTTTGTCATTTTGTGATAAGAAATACAAATTTCATTTTAATAGAGGAATTTAGATATTTTGATAATTCACTTTAACAAGAAAACAATGCTGCTTATCAGTTTACCAACTGGTTCATTCTCTGGGCTCCTACAAATGTTTAATATATTCAATTGAATAAATAATATTTATTGAGTACGTAGGCATGAGTTAAGCACTTTATGTGAATTAGCTCACTTAATCCTCACAAGAACCCTAGGATATGGGCACTGTCGTTGTCCCTGTTTTATAAATGAGAAATGTGGAACTTGGAAGTAGTAACCTTGCTCAGGGGCACTCAACTAGTAAGGACAAAGCTGAGACTTGAACTTACCAGCAACCTAACTTCAGAACCAACACTCAAACATTTAGCTAGCCACCTCTACAATTTCAAAATTATTTATGATTCCAGAAAGTTCCCATATTATCTCTGTCCATTTCTGGTGGTTTTCTGAAATACAATTACTCTATTTTTTTTTCCACCTAGGTTTATGTTCCAGATGAAAATAATGCTATTTTGGGAAGAAATACAAATAAGCAAGTTTTTGAAGGTTTGACAACTGGACTTCTCAAAGTCAGTGCTGTGGTTTTTAGCTGTCTGATTGCCAATCGACCAGATGGAAGCAGCCGGCCAGCTACACCAAAAATATCGACACAGGAAATGAAAAACAAACCTTCACAAGGTGATGCATTTAACAGTCGAGTTCAGGACCTCATCAGGTAAAATTACTAGATTTCTTCAAACTTTCTTCTTTTAAAAAAAATGTTATATTAAAATAATTTAAATCTCAGGGTGTATGTGACGGCAGTGTTTCTCACAACAAAATCCATAAATTCCTGGTGGAAAATACACTACATTTGGTACCCCAGAGAAGAAAGGTCCCATTAATGAAAAGCAATACAGTTAGAGTTCATCTGTCATTCTTGATATTCAGATATTTGATGTTAGAATATATAACGTTCAAGCTTTTATAACTTTCTGTCAACTATTTCCAACTCAAGAATTTCTGAGAATCCCCCTATTTCAGGTCATCTCTGATTTTAAATTTGGTTCAAACTTAATAATAGCTACCATTTATGGAGCACTCATTATGTGTAAGGTATTGTAATAGAGGCTTTGCATCCCTGTTGGTGTAGGATTTCTAATTCAGACTTCGTAGGTGGGAAAATTACTCAGAAAGATTAAATGCATGCCTAAGTTTAAGTAATAAATTCAAAAGTAGGTAGGAGATTTGGAATTGGAACTCAGGTCTAGCTGGACTCCCAAAACCTGCGTGCTTTCCCATTACGCAGATAGTAGCGATTTCTGACACCTGTTCAAGGTCACTTCTGAAGTCACCTTCTCTCCAGGGACATTTTCTCCTATTCAGACATCTGAATCCTTTTTTTCCATCATGAATCTTGAATCAGGTAGGACATTTGATTTCCCAAAAGAGTTCCATTTGGTGTTCATCAGTTACCTGCCCCACCTATCAGCAGCTTTTCTGTGATCAGCACTGATCTCTGGTTTCCAAAATCCATGCAGTTTGTTGCTCTGAAGCTCATGGCAGGTTAATAGGAGAAAAAGAGAATGCCCTCTTCTGCATTTGCCTCAAAACAGTTCATAAATCTCCTCTGGTTTCTTATAGTGCTTTCTTGAGAACAGTTGTTTCATTCAGTATCTTCTTGCTCTTGATTATTTTGTTCATTTCTCCCTTCCCTCTGCCTGCCCTCTTTCCCCAAGCATATTTATTGCTAGAGAGTACCAAGCCCTTTAGGTTCACAGCCATTTATCTTACAGCACTTGACTCTTACCCTCCCTGGCCTTTCTCTCAGTTGCTTGATCCCATTCAATTTCCACCTCGCCATAGGTCACTGTAGAACCTCGCCCTCTCTGCTGACACGTGCCATTCTGTTCCAGCCTTCTCCCTTGGGCTGCCCCGTGATGCAACAGCCCTGGATTCCCACCAGACAGCACAGCTATATGCCGTTCTGGACCAGCCAAATGCTTCAGTGTAATTCTAATGGGCTTTCCGCTAGAAAGTGCATGCGTTTTCACATGTTATTATAGTTACCAGATCCTTAAGAAAGGAAAAAAATAACAGTGTATGTAATCTGCCAAACCGAATCTCCCGTAACTTAAAAAGGATGATTGACAATCAAAGTCCTTTAGAAAAAACTCTGCCCCTCTCTCTCAGATTTGAGCCACTGTTGGTAAAGGTTGTTTTCTTATATGTGATGCAGTGTTAGTTGGCTTCGTGATGCCTATGGTAGAACCACAAGCTGTATTCTACATCTGCCCAATAAGGCAAATGGAACACGTCTGATTATTTCCTGCTTTCTCACCTTCTCAGATACTAGCTGACAAGAAATCTCACTCTGTTTCCTGCCATAACCTGGGAATTTTTTGTCAGTCTATATCTGTAGAGTCCCTGCTGGCCAGAGAGAGTTCCAGCACAGCCTTTGGTGCCGTTCTGTGCCCTGTGTTCCAGAAGTAGAGCTGGAGCAGTAAATACCGCCTTAACATATGTCCCTTCCTTCTCCTCATCTGACATAAAAGAGGCAAGGGGATTTCTAACTAAGATGGTAATACCAGCACTTATTCTCATTATTTTACATGGTTTGCCCAGTGTCTAGATCTAAGGGATTCGCAGTGATATTTATCAGTTCATACTATGGTCGGTCACCTGTAGCACTTTGTGCCAGATACCATACAAGGTCCTGGGGTACAAAAATGAAGAGATCTTTAACAGAATAGCCAAATATTGTTTGGCTGTCAAACACCAGAACATTCTTCTATAAAATGAAAATATTGGCAGTTCCAGTGTTTAGCACAGTTCTCTGAAAGCAATATTGTTTGTAGGATGGAAGCAGATTGCAATTCTATTTTTTCCAGCTTTCTTGAGATATTGTTGACATATAACATTGTAGAAGTTTAAGGTGTAGTGATTTGACACCTATATATACTGCAAACCAATTACTATAGTTAGTTAACTCTTCCATCACCTCACATCATTACCTTTTGCGCATGTGTGGTGAAACATTTGAAAGCTACTCTCAAGGGGCGCCTGGGTGGCTCAGTCAGTTTAGCATCTGCCTTTGGCTCAGATCATGATCCCAGGGTTCTGGAATCGAGCCCTGAGTCAGGCTCCCACCCTGAAGGAAACTTCCTCCCTCTCCCTGCTGCTCCCCTTGTATTCTTGTGTTCGTTCTCTCTCTCTCTCTCTCTCTCTCTCTCTCTCTCTCTCTACTACTTTCCTAACAACTTTCAAGTAAATGATATATTATTGTTAACTATAGTCACAATGCTGTATATTGCATCCCCAGAACTTATTCATCTTACAAATGGAAGTTTCTACTCTTATACCCTTTAACCAACATCTCATTTCCTCTAGCCCCCAGGCTTTAGTAACCACCATTCTATTCTTTATTTCTAGAAGTTCAACTTTTTTAGATTCTACATGTAAGAGACCTCATATGGTATATGTCTTTACCATCTGACTTATTTTATTTAACATGTCTTCAAGATCCATCAGGGTTGTTGCAAATGGCAGGATTTCCTTCTTTTTTGGATTATATTCCATTACACACACACACACACACACACACACACACACACACACAACACATTTTCTTTATCCATTCATCTTACGTGTCTTGAGTGATAGACACTTAAGAGTTGTGTCCATGTGTTGGCTGTTCTCAATAATGCTGCAGTGGACATGAGAGTGCAGATATCTCTTTGAAATGGTGATTCATTTCCCTCAGATATATACATAGAAGTGGAATGGATGGATCATGTAGTAGTTCTAGTCTCAGTTTTTTGAGGAACCTCCATACTGTTTTCCATAGTGGCCATGTTAAGTGTACATTCCCACCAAAAGTGTACAAGGATTCACTTTTCTTGATATCCTTGCCAAAATTATCTCATTTTTTTGATAATAGCCATTTCTAGAAGGACAACATGGTATTTTATTGTGGCTTTGATTTGCATTTCCCTGATGATCAGTGATGTTTAGCATCTTTTCCTATACCTGTTGGCCATATATATGTTCTTCTTCTCCACACAAATGATTTGTGTTTTTACTATTGAGTTGTAGGAGTTCCTTATGTATTTTGGATATTAAACCCCTTATCTAACATATATTTTGCAAATATTTTCTCCCATTCAATAGGTTGCCTTTTCATTTTGTTGATTGTTTCTTTTGCTGTGCAGAAGCTTTTAAGTGATGTAGTCCTGCTTGTTTATTTTTGCTTGTCTTGCTTATGCTCTTGGTATAATATGCAAAAAAAATTTTCCAAGCCCACTGTCAAGGAGTTTGTTCCCTGTGTTTCCTTCTGGGAGTTTAATGGTTTCAGGTCTTACATTTAGGTCTTTAATCCATGTCAAGTTTATTTTTGTGAGTGGTATAAGATAGGGATCCAATTTCATTCTTCTGCAGGTACTTTTCCAGTTTTCCCAGCACCATGTATTGAAGAGACTATCCTTTCCCTATTGAGTATTCTTAGCTTTCCTGTCAAATATTTGTGGACTATAGACCCATGGCCTTATTTCTTGGTTCTCAATTCTGTTCCATTGGTCTGTGTGTCTGTCTTTATGCTGGTACCATACTGTTTTGGTTACTGTAGCTTTGTCTTATAGTTTGAAATCAGGAGATGATGCCTCCATCTTCGTTCTTCTTTTACACAGTTGCTTTGGCTCTTTGGAGTCTTTTGCTGAAGCACAATTCTTTTCATCATATCCAATTAGAAATGTATATGTCTCAAAAAAAAAAAGAAATGTATATGTCTCTCATAAAACAGGAGAAACAAACTGTACATACAAAAGGCAAATAGATGAGTCCAAGTCACTGATACCAGTCTTCTGGAATTGAAAGTTATCAAATGTAAGGCATCTATTCAAGAAGTTACAGAACTGTACCTTAGCACTTTGCTGGCCAACAAAGCCACATGCCAGGGGAGATCTTAGGCACAGGAGGTGTCGCAAGTTCACAACTGAGCACATAATCTTTCCACCCAGAGGAGCTCCTTTGCCTGTGTCCTCCGTTCCTTCTCAGTGATGCTCATGTCCCATTCAGTTACTCAAGCCAGCCGACTGAACATCGTCAGACTCCTCACGGAGACACCCTTTCCAAACCAGTATTCAGGTCACTCTTTACTATGTATTGATTCTGCCCGCCCTCTGCATCTCAGGTTTATCACCTTTACTCTACTGCTGTGTTTCTATTAGCAATAATCGCACCTCGGATAAACCTCATTGGCTACGATACTGCCAGTGCGCACAGCTTACTGCTGTGTTTCTAAGTGTTGAGGCTCTCTTGCAGTAGCAGGTGGCTTGGCTGTTTCTCTCTCATTTCTCCTTTTCAATTAACCTCTCTTTCTTAATTAGAAAGTTTCTCTCAGTGAGAAAAAGAATTTGGAAAACACAGAACAATGGATATTTTTGTAAACACACACAAATTACCTTGAACCTGCCACCCAAAAGATAATCACTGGGTTGGTTTTGGTGCATATACATTCAGTTTCTTTATAAAAAATACTGTAATACTTGTACATATTATTTTATCATGTTTTTATTTATTTTTCTAAATCACCAGAAACTTGCAAATTACTTTTTGCTGGCTTTCCAAGTATTTCATTATGTAGCAATGATTTGCTCCACATGACCTTTTATTACTCATGTAAATTTATCCTAGTTTTTTACTATAGATAGCACTGGGAAGAACATCTTTGTACACTCAACTCTCCCTGCAACTGATGTTTTCTTAAAATAAATGCGGAGAAGTAGAATTTCGGGGTCAAAGAATATGCATTAAGAGTTTTTGTCTACATTGCCAAATTAACCTACGCAAAGATTACCTATGAGCATATCCTTGTTCCCTCAGTCTACACAATATCATATATCATCATTTTTTTGAGTTTTAGCCAAATTGAGAGGTGAAAATGCTTCATTTTTATATTAGTAGTAACATTGAACATTTTGTAATGTTTACCGGCAATTTCTGTTATTTTGTGAGTTGCCTGTTCATATACTTTGCCCATTTTTGAACTGTGATGTTGGCTCTTTTTAATTGTAAAAGCTCTTCATATCAAGAACACAAGGCAAATGTACAGAGGGACAGTTGTGTGAAGAGGCAGCCAAAGGGCAGCCATATGAAAACCAAAAAAAAAGAGTTCTCAAAGGAGTTCAGTGTTGTAGCCCCTTGATCTTGGACTTTACGTGTCCGGAGCTTTGCTGAGATGTGAATGGAATGCACTAAAACATTACCAACCATCCTGTACTATGAAGTGGAAGCACAGTGCTGCAGATGATGCCTCTGCTTGTTTGGAGAAGTGTTAATTCCTTGTGGTATGTCTCTGTTTACAAGATCTTAGTTCTGTACTATGGCACTGATTGTGTCAGTGACCAGATGGCAACATAGATTCCTGCCAACTTCAGTTCCCTCACAAGACGACCAACTAACAACTATCCATAGATGAGATACCATCAAGAAAATGCCAGAAATTGAAGGTGGGTGAGGCTGAAGTACCCTCCCTAGACCTCAAGACCAAGAAGAACTGCTTAGAAGGGTAAAAAAGGAAGAGCTAACACTCTTGACCACATCACCCCACCCCCAGGCTGGCACAGTGCTAACCTGAGAGGGTCCCACTGAGCCTATAGTTTCTCCAGTGCAAAAAGAGCCCAAAGTGCACATCAGCTCACCTGGGGTTGTGGGACATCATAGGAGGCCTACGTGGGTTTTGCCCTCTGAGGATCACTGGGGAATCTGCAGGGCTTACCCACTAAGAATCAAATAGAAAGAGAGAAAGGCCAATGAGACTGACAGCAGTCAGTTCTCAAACCCTACTGGACTGATTCCTGAGCGGAAATCCCAGATGGCATTTCTGCCCCATCACAGAGCTAAACCAATAGTCCCATCTGGGCAAGGAGCGTGGTTGGCAGATCTGCCTGAATTGGTTACTCAGTCACCAGGCTGTACTGGCTGTAGAGCCCGTTCTGTAGCTGCACCAGGGCAGGGAAGCAATTCACATCCCTTCCTAGCTGCTCAGCATTACCTCCAGTCTCAGCCAGCCAAAGAACCCAAGTAGCCATGAAGTCCATCCTGCAGCTCTGCAGGTCTGGCCTGTAGCCAAACCAGCATCTCTGCCCAGCTGTTGATCATAGCTTGTGGCCCCACACATAACCTGGAAGCCTGAACAGTGATCCTGGGAAGCCTCAAAGCATAGTCTATAGCCCCACCCAACTATGAGATATAGCTGGGAGCCCCTCTCAACCAGAGAATCCAGCTGGCAGCCGTGCCCACCAGCAGAGCACAGCCAGCAACCTAGCTGAAGTGCATCCTGCAGCCCCATCCAACATCAAGGCACAGCCTTTCAAACTATGGAAAGAAAAAACTGTCAGCCAAGAATGCTGTATGTACCTGGTAATACTCTCCTTCAGAAATAAAGGAGAAATAAAGACTTTCCCAAACAGAACTGAAGAAGCTCTCCACCACTAGACCTGCCGTACAAGAAATGTTTAAGGGCATTCTTCACACTGAAACAAAAGGAAGATAATAACAAAAACAGATGGATGTGTAATAGTCACTGGTAATAGCAAACATATAGTCAAAGTCTCAGTGTCTGATACTGTAATGGTGGTGCACAATTCACTTATAACCCTAATTTAAAGGTTTTAAAGGTTAAAATAGAATGTATTAAAAGTAACCATAACTACAGTAATTTGTTATTGGATACACACTATAAAATATAAATTACAACATCAATAACCTAAAATGTGAGCAGGGAAGAAGTAAAAGGATAAAGTTTCTATATGCTGCCAAACTTACCTTCTTAAAATAGAATATAATAAATATATTTTATTTAAGCTTCGTGGTAACCACAAATCACACCACCACAAAGAGTCATCAGATCACAAAGGAAGAGAGCAAGAAAAAAAGAAGCAAGAAATAAAGTACAAAACAATCAGAAAACACAAAATAGCAATAGTAAGTCATTATTAATAATTGCTTTAAGTATAATTGGATTAAATTCCATAATCAAAGCACATCGAATGGTTGAATGGATAAAAGAACAAGATCCAACAATATACTTCCTTCGGGAGACTCATTTTAGCATTAAGGACATAGAGTAAAAGGATGGGAAGAGATATTCAAGGAAATGGTAACTAAAAGAAAGTAGGGGTAGCTATATTTTTATCAGACAAAATAGATTTTAAGCTAAAAATAGTCAAAAGAAACAAAGAAGGTCATTGTATAATGATAAAGGGATCAGTCTACTAAGAAGATACAACAGTGATAAATATTTATGTACCCAACTCTGGAGCACCTAAATATATAAAACAAATCCTAAAAGAAATAAACAATAACATGGTAATAGTTATTGACTTTAATACTCCGCTCCCAACAATAGACAGATCTTCCAGACAGAGAATCAATAAGGAAACAGCCGATTTAAACAACACAGTAGGCCAGAGGACCTAATATATATAGAACGTTCTATCCAACAGGAGCAGAATATATATTCTTCTCAAGTGCATATGGAACATTTTCTTAGATGGATCATATATTAGGCCACAAAACAAGTCTCAACAAATATAAGAATATAGAAACTTCATCAAATATCTTTTCCTACCACAGTATTATGAAACTAGAAAATGATAATGGGAGAAAAGCTGAAAATTTTACATAGACTTAGAAATTAAACAGCACAGTCCTGAACAATCAATGAATCAAAGACAATTTTCAATATTTTTAAGACAAATGAAAATGGAAGCACAACATGCCAAACCTTATAAGACAGAAAAAGCAGTTCTAAAATGGAGTTTTATATTGGTAAATACATATATCAAGAAACAATGATCTCAAATGAAGAACTTTAGTTGTAGTAGAAGTGAAGTAATAAAGATTAAAGTAAATAAAGAAATAAATGAATGGATGCAAATAAATAAAATTATACATAAAAGAGGAGACATTATGTCTAATGCCATAGAAATACTAAGGATCATAAGAGACTGTTATGAACCATTATATGCCAACAAATTGGACAACCTAGAATTGGCTAAATCCTAGAAATATACAACTACAACTACCAAGACCATATATCATAAAGAAATAGAAAATCTGAGGGGCGCCTGGTTGGTTCAGTCAGTTAAGCTTTTGCTTTCCGCTCCGGTCATGACCTCAGGATCCTGGAATTGAGCCCCACATCAGACTCCCTACTCAGTGGGGAGCCTGCTTGTCCTCTCTCTACCTGTGCTCATTTGTTTTTTTTTTCTCTCTCTCTCTCTAACAAATGAATAAAATCTTTTTAAAAAGAGAGAGAAGAAATCTGAACAGACTAATAGCAAGTAAGGAGATTGAATCAATAATCAAAAACCTCACAACAGAGAAGAGCTTAGGGCAAGATAGTTTCACTGGTGAATTCCACCAAATACTTAAAGAATTAACACCAATCCTTCTCAGACTATTCCAAAACAAGTTGAAGGAAAAGGAACACTGCCAAACTCATTTTACAAGGCCAGCATCACCCAGATACCAAAGCCAGAAAAAGGAACTACAAGACAAGAGAACTATGGCCCAATATTCCTAATGAATGTTGGATGTATGAATTCTCAACAAAATACTCGTGAACCAAATTAAACAGCACATTAAAAGTCTCATACACCTAACACCTGAGAACCAACTGATAACGTTTTTCAGTAACATCTTATTGCCTTAGATCTTTTGTCTTATTGGTATGAAACCAAACGTTGCAGATACAGCTAAATCCCCATCCTCATCCCCTCCCCTTCATTCCCCCTCAATAGGTAAATCACTATGTTAGTTTGTGTATATCACTTCCATGCATTTTTTTGTAAGTTTATGTATATACATGCTATATATAAAAATATACATGTGTATATTTATGTAAATATTTATGTAAACTTTTTATGTATTTGGAGACCAAGCAAATATCCCTAAAGTACATTATCTACCTTCTATTTTTTTTGTGTATTTAAAGTTTACATAAATGCATCATACTGTTTTCTCCACTTCTGTTTTCACCTGACCTGTTGCTGAGATTTATTTATGTTGATGCATATATATCTGATTAATTCATTTTAACTGCTCTAGACTCTTTTAAATGTATAAATTAGTTTGCTTATCCATTTTCTTTTTTTTCCTGTTTTTTTAAATAATAAATTTATTTTTTATTGGTGTTCAATTTGCCAACATACAGAATAACACCCAGTGCTCATCCCGTCAAGTGCCCCCCTCAGTGCCCGCCACCCAGTCACCCCCACCCCCCACCCTCCTCCCCTTCCATCACCCCTAGTTCATTTCCCAGAGTTAGGAGTCTTTATGTTCTGTCTTCCTTTCTGATATTTCCTACCCATTTCTTCTCCCTTCCCTTTTATTCCCTTTCACTATTATTTATATTCCCCAAATGAATGAGACCATATAATGTTTGTCCTTCTCCGATTGACTTATTTCACTCAGCATAATACCCTCCAGTTCCATCCACGTTGAAGCAAATGGTGGGTATTTGTCATTTCTAACGGCTGAGGAATATTCCATTGTATATAAACTAGACCACTCTCTTGCACCATACACAAAGATAAACTCAAAATGGATGAAAGATCTATATGTGAGACAAGATTCCATCAAAATCCTAGAGGAGAACACAGGCAACACCCTTTTTGAACTCGGCCACAGTAACTTCTTGCAAGATACATCCACGAAGGCAAAAGAAACAAAAGCAAAAATGAACTATTGGGACTTCATCAAGATAAGAAGCTTTTGCACAGCAAAGGATACAGTCAACAAAACTAAAAGACAACCTACAGAATGGGAGAAGATACTTGCAAATGACGTATCAGATAAAGGGCTAGTTTCCAAGATCTATAATAACTTATTAAACTCCACAACAAAGAAACAAACAATCCAATCATGAAATGGGCAAAAGACATGAAGAGAAATCTCACAGAGGAACACATAGACATGGCCAACATGCACATGAGAAAATGCTCCGCATCCCTTGCCATCAGGGAAATATAAATCAAGACCACAATGAGATACCACCTCACACCAGTGAGAATGGGGAAAACTAACAAGGCAGGAAACCACAAATGTTGGAGAGGATGCGGAGAAAGGGGAACCCTCTTGCACTGTTGGTGGGAATGTGAACTGGTGCAGCCACTCTGGAAAACTGTGTGGAGGTTCCTCAAAGAGTTAAAAATAGACCTGCCCTACGACCCAGCAATAGCGCAATGGCACTGCTGGGGATTTACCCCAACCATACAGATGCAGTGAAACGCCGGGACACCTGCACGCCGATGTTTATAGTAGCAATGCTTATCCATTTTCCACCTGAGAGCAATAATTTCTACTTTTTCACCATTTCAAGCAATGATGTAGGAACAGCCTTATAGAAATCTTTTTTTTTTTTTTGCACCTGAGAGCTTCTTGAGTTTACATGCTTACAATAGGAATTTATGAATGCTATGATAAATGTATGTTTAACATTACAAAGTAATGCCAAATCGTTTTTACAAAGTAACTATACAAATTTCATTTCTCATGAGCAATGGTTGAGAGTTCCATTTCCCTATATCCTTATCACTGTTTTATGTTAGCACACTTATTAATTACCAGTCTGATATGTGTGAAGTGGTATTTTGTGTCATCTTCATTTACATTGTGTTTATCACTAGTGAGGTTGAACATTGTTTATTGGCCTTTGTTATAATCAGAATTCATTTGTAGGAGACAAACCAACAAAACTACTTTAAGCAGAAAGGATTTTTTTTTAAAGATTTTATTTATTTATTCATGAGAGACACACACACACAGAGAGAGAGAGAGAGAGAGAGAGACAGGCAGAGGGAGAAGCAGGCTCCATGCAGGGAGCCCGATGTGGGACTCGTTCCCGGGTCCCCAGGATCACACCCTGAGCTGAAGGCAGAAGCTCAACCACTGAGCCACCCAGGCGTCCCAGGCAGAAAGTATTTACATGGAACAATTTTTTAAAAATTGTTGCAGGACACCTGGGTGACTCAGCAGTTGAGCACCTGCCTTTGGCCCAGGGTGTGATCTGGGAGTCCCAGGATCAAGTCCCACATCGGGTTCCCTGCATGGAGCCTGCTTCTGCCTCTGCCTCTCTCTCTCTCTCTCTCAAATAAATAAATAAAATCTTTTAAAAAAATTGTTGCAAGGACTGAAAGAGTGGATTCTAGACTAGATCTCTGGGAATACTCCCAGAAAAAACACTGCACAACTGGTGATCTACTATATCTATCAAAATCAAGAGCTGCTCTATCAAAATGATGAGCCATTCATATTGTTTAGTCCAGAAGCTCACTGCCTCTGGAACACACTACAGCAGCTAGATCTCCACCCCTCAAAAATATATGACCCAAACTCTGTCTCTCAGCCTCCAGAATACTGGTAATGGCATTTAGATTTGAAATAACCTGATTCATTGAGCCAAAATTAGGCCTTCCTGCTAAACTGTAAATAATACTTTGAACATATCTCTTATAGAAATTGCTAGGTGTCAGTTTCTACCTTAAGAGGTCTTTGAGGTTAGTATCAGTGTCATATTTAGAAATGATTGAATGGATTAATGCATGATTACAAATAGTTATCCACACATCTCTTGAATCATTTATGGGATGAATTGGTGACATTCAATTAGACAATGTTGAGAGATCTCAGGAGAAGAGATGATGAGTTTTTGTTTGAACATACCTAGGTGGAAGTGTCTTGGAACCCCCAAGACGAAATATCCAGAACCTAGACTTTCTAGAAAGAAGTTCAGAAAAGAAGTAATCACAGAGATAGGAAAGAGTTATTAACATATTGAAGATAGTTGAAACCATGAAATTTCATGAGTTTACTCAACCTAGGTCAGAAATAGAACCCCTTTGCACCACATTTCAGTTGGGGTTTCAGCTTCATCTTTCAGCTTATAAATCCTAGTAGCAAAAGCTACAGAGGGACCCATTTTAAATTTCAAATGGTAAAACAAATGGAGAGGCTCATTTCCTGGAGAATTCACAGAATCATGTTTCCCAGGATATACATTCCAAGTCCACATTAAAGCTTTTCATCTTGTATATGGACACTCTTATCAGTAGTCAGAAGACATCAGGATATTACATCTCTCCTGATTCACTCTTCCTGAGCCTCAGCTTCCTCGTCTATCAAATGGGAATAGTAATGCCAATCCCTACACAGTGAATATGGTTTTCTCATACCCTATAGGTAGGACTATAAATTGATGCAAGGGTTTTTTTTTTTTAATGTAATGGGGCTGTACATATCAAGAACTCTAAAAATCTGCATACTCCTTGGCTCTATAATCCTACATCTAGAAAGTAACTTGAAATCTGGCAAGGATTTGTATTTAAATGTTCATCCCAACATGGTTTATAGTGATGGATGCTGAAAACTACCAGAAACTCTAAAAATATTCCACTGGCAGAAAATTATTCACCCATTTAAAAAAAAAATGATATTCATGTATGCAATCGGACCTCTAGAATCTAGATCATTTTACAGGAAATACATAGTTCAAAAAATACGGTAAATGACAACACAGGGATATAATCAGCAAAATTTAGATTGTGGGAACTAAAATAAACCACCAGGTTTTATCAACAAATAAATTTGCAAAGGAAGAAAAGAGAGCTGGAGGGGTAACATAGAGATTAAGAAGAGAGTTTGATATAGTAACCAATTATAAGGTGTGGTTCTTATTTGAATCCTAATTTTTAAACAGCTATTTAAAATGTTAAGGCATTTATGATACTTTTAGAAATTTGAGTACTAGTTACTTGATGGTACTAAGGAATTACTGTTATTTTCAGTTGTAATGGTATTGTGGTTTTTTTAAATTCTTGTTTCTTAGAGATACAAACATTTATTAATGAAATGACATAATGACTTAGATTTGCTTATCCATTATGCAAGATAGTGTGGATGGGGAGGATTGGCCATGGTTGATTGTGGTCAGAGATGGATGGTAAATGCATGGGAGTCTGTTATCCTAGTAATTTTTTTTTTGGGGGGGGGGTTATGTTAAAACTGCTCAATAATACAGTTTTTAAAGGTTTAAAATATAATGCCCACAAAGACATTTTCCATGATATAGAAAATGCCTAAAATAGTTGAATGAAATTCAGTTTACTGTCAGTCATATAGAGAAAAAAATCAAATAGAAAAAAAAAACAAAAGGAAATACCTTGAGTGCATATGTCAGTGTGTCGGTTTCCTTCATTATAAGATAAAGATCTGGTGGTAACCATTTCATACTTCCCAATTTTAAATCTGTAGGAGATATTCAGTAGCCCAGGTAAATACATTTCCTAATATAAGAGGAGAAAAGGGGGGCCATTATATTGCACCTTCTAAGTAGTAAACTTGGAAAAAGCTCCAAACATGAATTATTCCTCAGATTTTCCTTACTTTTACAAAAAGGGGTACTGGCAAATGAATAGTGATGAGGATCATAGTTCACTTGTGAGCAGAAGCATCAATTCCTTTGCATTTATTGCTAAAAGTTAACGTGTTGATGTTCAGAATTGCTGTATTCGAAGTCTTACCTTTTCATACATGTAAATACAGCAGCACTGAGTCCGTATACAATCTCTAAGCTAAGGCTGATTTATCTACAAGGTCATTTATAGTCTTAAAATACTATTTTCAATAATAGCTGTTTTGCAGGCTAATAAAAGAGCCATTATTTTTGGTCCAGTTTAATAAACAGCTCTGGAAAGCTGTTTAATGGGCTGAAAAGATGAAAGTGACTTCTTAAATGTTATTGTCAACTGGCAACACTGGTACTTTGCATAACAGAAAGCAATTAGATTCTCACTGTTATACTCTTAAGGTGATAGGGTTTTGAAAAATAGAGAATCTATAGTTGGCATTAGAAATGGTAAAAGGTTGTTTAAAAAAAAAGAAATTTAGGTTGTTACAAGAGCGTCATCTTATTTTCTGAACCCCTACCTTCTAGCAAATTGGGCTCTCTGGTACTTTTAAAAAGTATTGCTTTTCAAGAGTGTTGAGGTAACTATAAATCAGTTCAACTGTTGGACAGATGCTTTAGACCACTAAAAATGATCAGATAGTCATTTTTGCTCATCTTCCTTGAAAAATAGCATCAGAATAACCAAAAGAGGCAAGAGAATCACTTAACAGAAATAGTTGATTATTCAGGACTAAATCTAAGGAAAGTATTACTTGAGATGCTTTACCCAAACCTGTGTTGCTTGCTTGGTAGCGGGGTCTAAGCCTGTGTTTTTAAAACTTACCTTTGAAGGTAAGTTTTTATTGCCAGTCTATGCAGACTGATAACACACGTTTCCCCCTTTATCTAGCTACGTGGTGAACATAGGTCTGATCAACAAGCTTCATGGCTGCTTCCTCTCGGTGCAAGGACCAGTGGACGAGAATCCCAAGATGGCCACATTTTTGCAGCACGCTGCAGAACTCTTGCATGGAATGTGCACACTGTGCTTTGCTGTCACCAGAAGGTAAGGCTTCTACTTGATATCAATGTGGACTCAACTTTGGGAGCTTCCCTTAAATTTTGCGCATCTTGGTATCATTTCATAGGAATACAAGTGGTCATGTTGGCTTCTTTTCTTCTTTAGGTCACCTTTGTCCTTATTGGTCTCCCATAATGAGACCAGCCTTCTGTTTCTTGTTTTTCCCTGGCTACATGCTCCGGTTAGAGCCTGTTTTTCTTGTTGGTATCCTACACTTAACTACACTTCATTACTGGAAGAGATCTTAGGGGTCATCCAGTCCCACTTCCACAGAAATTCAAAGGAATCCAGTGATTCTCCTGGAGTCAGTGAGTCAGTAACAAAGCCTGCACCAGACCAAGCCAGACCCTCAGCGCAATACAGCACGGCCTCTCCTGGTGTCCATGACTGGATTCACATGCTTTTACGAACTGCCTCCTAGGGTTGTGTATTTTCCCCTTTTGTCTCTTTCTCCAAGATGCCTTCATGAATAAGGAAAGGGAACCATCCAAAAAGCCAGCTCCCTCGAGTTACATTTGTCCTATGTGTAGGATGACCGAATCAGGTAGAGGCCAGCGGCATGGGTAGTGAAAGAATTCACCCAAGGCAGGACAAAGGACACAGAAGTTTATTGAAAACACTGCAAGGGAGCAGCGAGCAGGACAGCAAAGGAAACACTGTTAGCCGTGAGGTGGGGGCGGAGGGGGGTGTAGTTAAGGGGAAGTGAGGGGGGATGGGATGGGAACGGATGGGATTTGGTTTGGGTACCTGTGCCCCGTTACAAGCAGCCCACTGGTCAGCTGGGGCTCATGGGTATTCTGAGGTGAGTCACTTAATGAGCCTGTTTGTATTCCACTAGGGGGCTGGGGGCTCTATGGGCGTGATTATAGCCAACGTGCCAGGGACAGCTGCTGGCCTGGTAGGCTCATTAGACGCCTCGCCCCATCCTGTGAACTGCCCTCAAAAGCAGTAGCTCTCTTGGGGAGGGCAGAGGAAACCCCCCCAATTGCAATAGTGTTTCTAATAGGAATATGACATAGCCCTCAGGCGTATTAAGAATGCTCAGGGGATCCCTGGGTGGTGCAGCGGTTTGGCGCCTGCCTTTGGCCCAGGGCGCGATCCTGGAGACCCGGGATCGAATCCCATGTCGGGCTCCCGGTGCATGGAGCCTGCTTCTCCCTCTGCCTGTGTCTCTGCCTCTCTCTATCACTGTGTGCCTATCATAAATAAATAATAAAAAAAATTTAAAAAAAAAAGAATGTTCAGTAAAATAACTTTCTTATAATTAAATCTAAATAGCACTACATATAATTTCTCTAAAGATTCTATTTATTTATTTATTTATTTGGCAGAGAGAGAGGGAGAGCGGGGGCAGGGGCAGAGGGAGAAGAAGCAGACTCCCTGCTGGGCAGGGAGCTTGATGGGGGGGCTCCATCCTGGGACCTTGGGATCATGACCTGAATAGCTGAAGGCAAATGCTTAACTGACTGAGCCACCGAGACACCCCACGTATAACTTTTTTTTTACTGCAACCCTGTTTATTTATATTTCATATACTCTTCAAACATACACAGAAGGAGAGAGTACAAGAACGAATAGCTCCAACTATTAGCAATATTTTCCCAGTCTTATTTCATCCCCCCACTCACCCCCTGGGTTTTTTGTTTTGTTTTGTTGGTTTTTTGTTTTGGGAGAGGGAGGTTACGGCAAGAGCATGTTACAACAACTTTCAGGTACTCATTTCACCCACAGTACTTCAGCCTGCGCCTCTGAGGTGTTGAACACGAGTGCCCCAGATTGTCACACCTGGTGTAATAAGCGATAATCCTGTGGGGTACCTACCTAATCCTTGTTCACCGCTCTCCACTGTCTCAGCGTCTTTCTACCATAAGTTTCTTGGATTCAGTTCCAATTTCAGGTGACATTTGGTTGTTACGTCCCTTAAGTCTCTTTAATTTTGTAAAAGTTCCCTTTCCCCTCTGCCTTTATTTTTATGCCATTGATTTGTTCGAGAAAAAACTACATGGTTTTTAAAGGATTTGTCAAGAAGAAAATTAAAACTGGGGGATCCCTGGGTGGCTCAGTGGTTTAGCACCTGTCATCGGCCCAGGGCGTGATCCTGGAGACCCGGGATCAAATCCCACATCGGGCTCCCTGCATGGAGCCTGCTTCTCCCTCTGCCTGGGTCTCTGCCTCTCTGTGTGTGTGTGTGTCACAAATAAATAGATAAATAAATTTAAAAAGAAAGAAAGAAGGAAGGGAGGGAGGGAGGGAGGGAGGGAGGAAAGAAAGAAAAGAAAAGAAAAGAAAAGAAAAGAAAAGAAAAGAAAAGAAAAGAAAAGAAAGAAAATTAAAACTAAAATAAAAATCAAAAATTTGAAACTTCTAAAGTCTAGCTGCTTCAAGAAATATCCATCCATATTCTATGTACACAGAATGCCAGTGACTACGTTCAGAATATTCTAAAAGAATTTGCTTTCTAAAATGAACCTCCTCAGTTTTTTAGACTGTTACACAGAGGACGCTGCACCCCACCTCTACCCCAGTCACATTTCTAGAAAGACTGAGACTACCTGAACGTCCGGGAAGCCAAGCACGGCCTATATTCAGCGTTCCCTCCTAGCAGTGCAGACGGAGCTGCCTTCCAGGATTAGATGATAACCCAGGACGTGGCTGTCTGTGGGTCTGTAACCTAAATACGCTGAGGTGGCCCCGCATCACCGGAGGCTGGCAGCAGTCATGGGGCCGCACTCCGGGCCTGGCACCTGCCGACGTGGGGTCAACCGTGCCCTGGCTAGCTCCGGGCAGTAGCCGCCTTGCTCCCTGGGGGGTTCCCTCACTCAGGAGACCCCTTCCCGCGGCGCTTCTTTTCATCACGCAGCATCGTAAACCTGCCAGCATCTCAGGTCTTCGTTACCTGTGTTCTTCCCTTAAATCCAGATGAGTGCCCCACACCTAAGCATTTCCATATGTGGTTGGTGAGTTGGTGGGCTCCCGCTTTCACCTGCGCAGATTTAGTCGCTTGAAATCTGGGGCTTGAAAGCAGCTTCGAGCTCATTCCCAGCGCTCCCTCTTATAGGGAAAGCAACGGAGCCAAACTGGAACCAGCCTCCAGGATTCCTGCCTCAGTGCTCTCACCTACACGCTTGACTTTGCATGATTCAAATCGTAGGAGCATACTTCTCATTTCTTTTTCTTTTTTTTTTTAATTTTTATTTATTTATGATAGTCACAGAGAGAGAGAGAGAGAGGCAGAGACACAGGCAGAGGGAGAAGCAGGCTCCATGCACGGGGAGCCCGACGTGGGACTCGATCCAGGGTCTCCAGGATCGCGCCCTGGGCCAAAGGCAGGCGCTAAACCGCTGCGCCACCCAGGGATCCCATACTTCTCATTTCTTTGGAGATTTTCTCAGTTACGTATATGGAAAACAGGATCCCCTTCTCTGTAACACACTCAGCCATGTCGTCTTCCAGTGGACGTTGACAGAGCTCCTGCCTGGGCCAGACACCAGGACAAGGACCCAAGATACCGCCTCGGGGAGCCCAGAGCCTGGCCTCAGGGCAGACCCGTAAACTAGCAGCTGCAGCAGAAGAGGATGTTCTCCCAAGGAGGTCAAGAAAGGAGGCGATGGACTAAATCGTAAAGGACCCAGGAAGACAAGTGGAAGGATGCGACAGAAGGGGCCGTAATATGCGCACTGTGTGAGAGAGCAGACGTTCTGGGTGCCTCTGGCCTCCCTGGAGGTCACCTGCCAATGGATTCCTGTATTTCTCTGCCTGAGGATACTCTCTGGACAAGGAGCTGTTGGCTACAAGTGCAGGAGAGTTAACAGCTCCGGGAGTGACCCTCCAGCAACACATGGGTGGATTCTGTCCCCGCTCCCCCGCCTCGGTGAGCCCCGAGGGGTGTTCTGCACGGTGGGTCAGGGCGCGCCAGTGCCAACCTAGGCACTAACCCATCCTTGATGGGCTTTCTCCCTCCCCCTTCTGTCCTTGGCTTCCTCACAAATAAAGTACTTGTGCCCAGAGCCTTATTTCAGGGTCTGGTCTGGAAGCAGCCCAGACCAAGAGACATGGATGCACAGGGTACTCTGGACTGTACGAGGGACATCTCATTCAGTCTGATGTAGCCGTGCGGCGGGGCGACTACGGGGAGTGGCAGGAGGCGCAGCAGTACACCAACCCCATGATGGTAGCTCCTAGAACTTGAGGTGCTACGCTGGAGCTGCAGAAAGCCACTGAAGTTGTTGAAGATTTATGATTACAGATCAGATTTATGGTACAGAGGACCGTAATGGCATGACCCCAGAGGCAGAAGGAATCGTAGAGAGACGCTTGGAGCCACGTGGGGAATGTTGAGGGCCCGTGGGGGCAGCGGAAATAGGAGCAAACACGTGAAGAGGAGAAAGAATAAGCGTAAGAGAGGCGGCAAAGAGCTTGGTGACGTGGGAGGTAAAAGGAAGGGAGGAACCTTAAATGGCTCCCAGGTTTCTGACTTGAAATCTGTGAGTGATAGATGATATCCTCTCCAAATTAGGGATGAGCAGTTTTCCATAGAGGAAATATGCCTAAGGGCTACCCAAGGAGACCAAAGTCTTTGCATATATGTGTATTGTTTTTATAGACATATACAACTGGATTTTAAATAAATCAGTGATTAACTCTTGGTGGTTCTTAAGAATTTTCTTTTTGAGATTTTTTCTATTTATTTGACACAGCACAAGCAGGGGAAATGGCAGGTAGAGGGAGAGGGAGGGAAGCAGGCTCCATCCCAGGACTCTGGGACCACGACCCAAGTGGCAGGCAGACACTTAACTGTAGCAACACCCAGGTGTACCAAGAATCTTTTTTTTTTTTTAAGATTTTTATTTATTTATTTGAGAGAGAGAGAATGAGTAGTCGGGGCGGGGGGCAGGTGGTGGCATAGGGATAGAGAGAGGGAGAAGCGGACTTCTCACTGGGCAGGGAGCCCGATGCAAGGTGGGATCCCAGGGCCCCGGGCCACCACCGAGCCACCCAGGTGCCCCAGCTTTTAAGAATTCTCAATCCATTTTCCCACTATGATTTCCTTCTCCGACTTTAGTTATTCAACAAATTTCTCTTAGTAGGCCTTGCTACAAAAGCAGATTATTCTAGGAAAAAAGTCCAGGTGATTTCCTGGCTTGGTTTACCTGGAAATTCTTAGCAGGATCCGTGTGGCTGCTTCTGTGAATGAGGTAAAGGAAGGATCCCTCATCGCCGCTCTTCCTCGTCCTTCGTCCCAGCATTTCCAGAACGCCACCAAGCCACAGGGACACAGGACGGTTCTCCCCTTGAGACGAGTTCGCCTCTAATATTTACGAGACCATTTCATGCTACTTCCCAGCTCTCCACGAAAATGCTATTTCTCTGCCATCGACTACAACGACCCGTGGACACACTTTGCACACAGCTCTGAGGTCACAGCTGTGTCTGGGTGGGGAGGGAGGTGGTTGTCGTCAGGGGGAGCAACCACGTGACGCCCGCTCGGCCATCAGGCCCGGCAGCCAGAGCCAGGGAGGTGCGGAAGGCTCGTGGTCACGGCTCTCGTGTGTGCAGCCGGAATGAGGAGCCGGAGGCGCCGCAGACGTGGCTCCTGGGGAGCTGGAAAATCCTGGGGTCACTAAGCCGGATTGCCCAGGCTGCTGGGTAAACACCGCTCGGCTGCTGGTGGCCCGGCCTTTGTGGCGGGGATTACAGCGGGGCTGCCTTGCTCCTCTCCTATTGTGCCCTTAATCTTCTAATTTTCACCCAGGTATTCTGAAAGACACTTTGGGTGGCAGAGGCCATGTTATTAGTCTTTGCTTCAAGGTGGGGGAGAAAAGACTGATGATTTTTTTGTACCAGGCTTGGTTTCGAACTTGCTTTCAAGTAAAAATTGACATTGCAATCTTCTGGGGAAAGGATTGGTTTTCCATTAGGATCACTCCTAATGTGGGTGTGAGTCCAAGAACTTTTTACAAGTTGCAGTTCTTAATCATTTAAAAAATTCAAGCATCTGCAACAGGACTTTCAGAAATGCTCATTTCTTTGGCTTTACTGCTACCCCTTTTCCATTCTCGGTCCTTTAAGCTGTGAAGAGGAAAGGACAGTTTTCAAACCTCAGGGCAGCCTCTCAGCAACCCTAATTGGCTGAGACTCACGGAGCCCCCTTAAGTGTGGACTCCTTAGCTGAACTAATAGGATCAGAACCGTAATGAGTGATTATAAATTGCAGCCAACACAGGCCTTTCACTTAGCAGTCATTTCCTGATTCCATAACTGTACGAGGCACTATAGGGAGAGGGCCAGGAAGCAGGGGGGCCACACTGAACGAGTTTACAGTCCTTATGGCGGCACAGAATAAAACCTAGCTAATTCTGATTGGTTGGAGAAGACTGTTCTGAATTCTAGAATATATTTACACAAAAAGGAGTTTGTTGTTTTATGTATCTGTGGCCCTTAGGTTCATACCCGTAAACTACACTGACAAAACGGGTTCTAGCCAAAGTCCCTGGAAACTGTGTCATAAAAAGATAAGAATGATTTATAATTTAGCTCATTAACTATGTGGATATAAATGAGTGCTTCTCAAGTGTTTAAGGGTGCTTGAAAACCATTTGTTCAAGCAAAGGTAAACTTTGACTCTGCCTGCCTGAATTATTCACTCATGCATTAAACAAATATTTATGTAGCACTTGCTCTGTGCCAGGCCCTGTGCTAAGCTTGGGAGAAAGCAGAAATGACTCAGACATCATTTGTGTCCTCAAGGACCTCGGCAGCTAGTAGAGGAAGTAAGACACCTACACCGAGATGCGCGGTCGAAGCGAGTGGTGCAGAGGACACAGGACAGCATGCAAAGCACTTAGACGCTGCCTGGTACATACTACCTGCTTCATAAACACCGGTACTGTTGCTACGTCATCACTGATGGAGTTAAAAGGAAGGAGAGACCACTCTTGGCTGCACTGGCTGTTTCCTGGAACAACTAAAACTTACTGTGGGCCTTGAACGATAGGAAGGGTTGGAACGTTTACAGTTGAGAGGCAGATGCAGAAACAGCTAAAGCCGAGACATCGTGGCAGAGAACTAGGAGGAACGAACAGAGCACATGAGCTGGGTTGTGAGATGTGTACAGTGTGACTTTAGTGCATCCCAGGTTGCTAGGAGGTTCGACTGAGACAACAGATGTAAAAATACTGCGCGAACTCCATACGGTGACTTGCTGAGGTGTGGTGGCAGCGGTGTCATCAGGAGCCTTGATCAGGAAAGTGATGTGCTGAGAAGCATATTTTGGAACATTACCTGATGGAGAACATGTTAGACAGGAGATGGAAGGTGGGAGGGACCACGAACACTCACCTGGGCAAGAGGTGAAAGGAACAGGAAGGAATTTTCTTAAGTCCTCTTTATATATGATCTTCAGACTCCAGACGCAGTCATCTCCGTCTCATCCCTCTTCCCTGCTCCCCAGACCCAACCTGTTGTCACGTCTTGTTGACTGGAAGGAACCCTAACGTTACCTTAATCCAGTCTTCTGTCCATGTGTGAATCTCTTCTGTAGCCCCAGCTGGTCTGTATTTGAATCTCTCTTCTGACAGGGACCTCGTTACTTACTAAGGGAACCTATTGTGTCATTGATAAGCTTTAATGCTTAGAACAGTCTCTCATGACCTGTTTTCCTCCCGTGACCTATTAAACCAGTTCCGGTTGCTCTTGGGCAGCATACGGACTATTCTACTTCTGCCCTTCTCCCCGAACTTCTGTGTTCTCACCCTTCCACATATTCTCCTTCGCTTTTCTTCTCTTCGTACCAGTGGCTAGATAACAAGTCACTCCGGAACCTAGCGGCATAAAACAACCATCTTTTGGGGTGCCTGGGTGGCCCAGTGGTAGAGCATGCGACTCTTGACCTCAGGGTTGTGAGTTCAACCCCTGCATTGGAGGTAGAGATTACATTAAAAAAATAAAATCTTAAAAAAAAATAAAAATAAAAATAAAAATAAAATAAATAAATAAAATGTTAAAAAAAAAGCCATCTATTAATCTCACAGACTCTCTGTGTCAGGAATTTTGTCCAGATACATAGAAAACAGCTTATCTTTGTTCCCCAATATCCAGGCCTCAGATAGAAGAAGGTTTGAAGTTGGAAGGCTAGAAGTGGAAATCAGTCGTCTGAATGCTTATTCACACATGTCTGTGGTTCGTGTGGCTCTTAGCTGAGGACCTTTCCATCTGGTCACTCTGCAGATGCTAATTTGGGCTTCCTCACAGCCTGGTGGCAGGTTCCAAGAAGGAGCATCTTGGCGAAGACCCAGGGAGAAACCGTATCACCTTTTATGAGCTGGCCTCAGAAGTTATGCAGCATGACTTCCCCTGCATTCTGTTCATCAAGACAGTCACAACACCCCCCCCAAAACCCGGACTTCAAAGGAGGAGAAAGAGACCCCTCCTCTTCACGGGGAACCTGAGGCCCCAGAAGAGCATATAGGACTAGAAATATTGCTGTGGTTGTGTTTGAAAAATAGATCTGCCGCGTTCCAGCCTACCCTGAAGATAAATGTGTTTCCAATATCCTGTTCTCATCTGTCTTCTTTTCTCTGTGCGGTCTCATACTTGGTGTTGTCACCCTGTCTCTTGACATCACTTCCGTTAACTTGTAAACCAGTTGTAGTCATTAGCCACTGCCCTTCGACAAAAGACTTTCTGAGATTGGGAGTCAGGGAATGAAGTAAATATAAGAAGCTTCAGCAAGTTAAGCATAAAGGAAGGACCATTTGTTGAGTACCTGTTATGTGTCCCGGGCTGAGAGCTCCTTGTGAGGTTCCTTCCACCAACCCTGCCCACACCTGCCAAGGGAGCAGGGCAGCCTCCAGAGTGATACGGAAGAGTGATTGCCACACGCTTCAGCTCTAGAGTGAGAAGAATACAAGAGCAGGAACTTCTGGGCTGTTTCTGTATCGATTGCTAGTTTAGAGGTTTCGAAAGATCCACCCCTGCTTATAATAAAGCCTTAGTTGACTCATAGGGACGGAACGATGACCGTGTCATCGCTACAGTTCAACTTGTACTGCGTGCTCGGCACTGTGCCAGAGAAAGGGAGAGAGAGAAGAAGCTGGGGTTTTACTCTGTGTGTGACGGGAAGCCACTCGCGGATATTAAGCCAGAGGGTGGCAAGATCTGATTACTTAAAAAGTAAAAATATTAGGTTTCCTCTGTGAGGAATAGATCGGAGGTGCAAGGCTGGAAGCAGCAAAGATCCGTCAGGAGGGCACTGCTGTCCTCACGCAGCCCCGATACGACCGTTTTGCCTCTCAGTTGCTCACCCAGCAGAAGCAATTGCCTTCGCTTGGCCACACGGCAGGGCCCCGGGCAGGGCTCCTGCAGCCTATCTGCCAAATTCTGAAGATAGGGGAAGCCAAAACATGCGCAAGCTTAGCCAAAATCAGCACAAGGCCCTCCTGCTTACGGTGACTATGAGGAAGCTGGAGTTAGGAGATCGGAAACGTCCTGCCGGAGAGGCCTGTTGGGACAGCAGCCCTAGCCCGCGGGTCCGAGCTGCAGAACTGGAGCCTGTCGCCAGCCACCCAGAGCCGCATCCTCCCCTCCCAGCTCCTCCCTGCCCTTCCTTCCCTCCACCTGTGGTTGAGGCCGTCACCTCTGCAGCTGCCACTTTCTTGGGCCTCCATTCAGGCCTCCATTCAGGCCTCTGCCAGAACCCGGTTTCTTCTTAATGCCTCACCCTCTCCCTCCTGTTCCCATGGGTGTCCCGGCCTTCCTCTTTCTCCAGCCTCTTCCAGGTTGTTGATTCTAAACAGCAAGAATGTCCATCTCTTCTCATCATCTATTACTTCTCCTCCCAGAAAGGCTGCTTCTCAGAAGCCCCCCTTTTCAGCAGTTCAGCTGAAACTCATCATCAGGCACTTTGGGAATCCTCCCAAGTATTAGCCAGCCTCACCCTACTTGATAATCTTACTTTTTAACCGTCCCTATTTTTTTTTTCTCTTCTCTAACCAAATGTCCAGATATCCTAAATGCTCACACACACATCTTTCCCACCTTCAGTTTTCTCTTCCTCTCACATCTGCACCAAGCCATCCACATTCCCTTCGGTGGGGCTCACAATTAGATCTGCATTAAACAACCTATAGGGCGTGTGTGTGTGTGTGTATGTGTGTGTGTGTGCGCGCACGTGCACGCACGCACAGGAGGGTGTAATTTTCAAAGTAGATTCGCAGCTATTATAACATCCTAGGACTGAACAGAATCTTAGACATCATTGTGTTCCATGCCCAGCTGACGTTTGAGTACCCTCTGCCACTTGGATGGGTGTGATCCCCCACTTTTTCCAGAATAGGGAAGAATATAATACCTCCCCAAAATCCCATTGAACTTTGGAATGTCCTAATTGTTGGAAAGATTTTCATGAGTTTATCTAATACCTGCTTTCAGATAATGTCTCTTCTCTAGGGTCATAAGTAACAACAGAACACTTCTTCAGTTTGAAAATGACTTACAGCCTCTAGTTCTGAGGTGAATTTCCAAATCCTTCAAATATTCCTCAGATGACACTGTTCCCAAATACTTATACCACATAAGTCACTTTCCTAGAGAACTTTCTGGTACAAAAGTGTCCTGAATGTAGTATGGTACCATTGCTGGACCCAGTACTTCCAGGGTAGTGGAGCAGGACTAAACTTTTCTGGCTATGTACATTGTGCTCCTATTAATTCAGCCAAAATTGAGTTGTATTCATTGATAAACAACTCTCTACTGGTTTGAACTGTTAGGCAGGTAATTTGCTAAGCCTTCTTCCCCAGCTTATCACTGTGAGCTGTATCCCAGCCCCCATCACATAGCTTCTTCTTGTTATAAACATATACGATTAGTTTTTATAAAAATCTAAAAATAGGATATAACATTCATTTCTATAAATTCCATCCTTTTTTCAGTTCTCATTTATTTTTTAAACTTTTTTAATAATTACTTCCTTTCTCTTGAAGCTATCTTCACTTTGCTTCTAAGACACCACATCTTCCTCCTACCCCATGGGTTCCTCTGTTTTAGTTTCCTTTGCTGTTTTCTTATCTCCCCAACTTTTAAATGTTTACATATCCCAAGATTCAATCCTCAAACCACTATCTGTGTTCACTTACTGGATGAGCTCCTGACTTTAAATACCGTGTACATACGTGTTGATGACTCCCATATACCTCAAGCCCAACCACTCTTCTGACCTTAGACTTGTTTATTTAATCAGTCATTCACAAATGTTCATTGTGTGGCTATGTGTCAGACCACTGTTCTAAGCCCTAGAGACAAAACTGACAAAAATAGCTAACCTTGGTAAGCTCATTTTATCCAATTTCCAATTCATTATCTCCACTTAGAGGTCTAATAAGCATCTTGAATTCAGCAAGCTTAAAGCTGAACTCCTGGTTTTCCTCCCAAGACATGCTCTATCCACTGCTTTCCCCATTTCTTTTTTTTTTTTTTTAAGATCTTATTTATTCATTAGAGACAGAGAGAGAGAGAGAGAGAGAGAGAGAAAGAGAGGCAGAGACACAGGCGGAGGGGAAGCAGGCTCCATGCAGGGAGCCCGACTTGAGATTCGATCCCAGGTCTCCAGGATCACGCCCTGGGCCGAATGTGGCACTAAGCCGCTGAGCCACCCAGGCTGCCCTGCCTTCCCCATTTCTGTAAATGGCAGCCACATTCTTCCTGTTATTCAGGTCAGAATCCACCGAGCCATTTTTTTTTTACTCTTCTTTCTCTCACACCTACATCCAATCTATTAGGAAACCCTGTTGGCTTTCCTGCACTTCTCACCACATTCATAGCTACCAGCCTAATTCATCCACCATGATCTCGTCTTGAATAATTCAAACAGCCTCCTAATTGGCCTCCCTGCTTCTGCCTTGGCTCTTCTAAAAGCTTTTCAACCAATTAGCTATAGTGATTATCTTTAAGCCAAAGTCAGATACGTCACTCCTCTGCCCAGAACCTTACAATGGCTTTCATTCTCATTCAGTGAGATCCATAATGTCCTTACAGTGCTCTGTAAGACCCTATCTGATCTTCCTTACCTCTCTGACCTCATCTCCTATTGTTCGTCCACTCACTCAATCTGCTAGAGCCACAGTGGCCTTGCTGTTTCTTGAATATGTCCTGCATGTTCCTGACTCCAGGACTTGAGACTCGCTGCTTTTCTATCTAAAACAGCCTGGTCTCAGATATCCTCATGGCTTCCTTCCTCACTTTCTGTAGAACTCTGCTTACTTAACACCTTAGAAAGAGCTTCCCAACCACTCCGTATAAAATAGTATTACACATTGACCTACTTCTTTATCCCTGGCCATGTCCCGTGCTCTCTGTAGCACTTTGCACACCTGACATACTACATATTACATATATTGTGTATTTTTTCCTTATGTCTTCCTACACTAAAATGTAAGCTTTATCAGGTAAAGGGCATAGATTTTACTGCTGAATCCTAGTGCTTTGAGTAGTGCTTGTCATAGAATAGGTCTTCAACAAATATTTATTGAATAAATGAATGAATCGTGAGTAACTAGTCCTATTGTGGTGGGCAGAAAAAATGCCTCTCCTGAACACTACCCAACAAAAATAAAATACACATTCTTCTCAAGTATACTTGGGATATGTTCCAGGATAGACTGTCTGTTAGGCTGAAGATGAAGTCTCAGGAGATTTAAAAAGACAAAGTATCTTCTCCAACCATAACAGGACAAAGGTAGAAATTAATAACAGAAGTAAAATTGAAATATCCACAAATTTGTGGAAATTAAACAACACATTCTTAAACAACAAATGGATTGAAGAAAAACTCACAAGGAAAACTAGAAAATACTTAAAGATGAAAATGAAAACACAGCATATTAAAACTTATAAGACACAGTAAAATCACTGCTAAGGAGGAAGTATACAACTGTAAACATTTACATTGAAAAATAAGAAATAAATCAACAACCTAACTATACAACTTAAGCATCTAGAGAAAAAAGAACAAACTAAATTCAAAGCTAGCAGAAGGAAGAAAATAAAGATTATAGCAGGGATCAACGAAATAGAGAATAAAATAACACTAGAGAAAAATCAATGAAACCAAAGTTTGAGTTCTTTGAAAAGAGCCACAGCATTGACAAACCTTAAACCAGATGAAGTGAAAAAGAGAAAAGACTCAAATTACTAAACTCAGAAATGAAAATGGGGCACTCGTTCTGACAGCACATACACTAAAACTGGAACAATACAGAGAAGATTAGCCGGCCCCTGCACAAGGATCACACTCAGATTCTTGAAATCTTCTATGTTTTCTGTAGTTATAATATAAGATCGTATACTTGAATTGTACTGAGAGCATAAACTTTAAGCATTCTACCACCAAAAAAAAAAAAAAGATAACCATGTAAAGTAATGGATGTCTTACCTTTACTGTGAGAATCATTTCAGTGAATCCATTTTTTTTTTATTTTTTTTTTATTTATGATAGTCACAGAGAGAGAGAGAGGCAGAGTCATAGGCAGAGGGAGAAGCAGGCTCCATGCACCGGGAGCCCGACGTGGGACTCCATCCCGGGTCCCCAGGATTGCGCCCTGGGCTGAAGGCAGGCGCCAAACCACTGTGCCACCCAGGGATCCCCTCAGTGAATCCATTTATCAAATCATCATGTTGTACACTTTGAATAAGTTATAATTTTGTCAGTTATACCTGAATAAAGGTGAGGGAAGAAAAGATATGAAAGTGGGGGGCACCTGGGTGGCTCAGCAGTTTGGTGCCTGCCTTCAGCCCAGGGCATGGTCCTAGGGTCCCGGGATCGAGTCCCACATCAGGCTCCCTGCATGGAGCCTGCTCCTCCCTCTGCCTGTGTCTGTGCCTCTCTCTGTGTCTCTCATGAATAAATAAATAAATAAATAAAATATTTTTTTAAAAGAGAAGTTATGAAAGTGGAAATATTACTATGGATTCCACAGAAATAAAAAAGGATTATAAGAGAGTGCTATTAACAATATATGCCAACAAATTGGATAACCTAGATGAAGTGGATAAGTTTCTAGAAACAAAATACCTACCAAGACTAAATCAGAAAAAAATAGAAAATCTGTATAGACCTATATAATTAGTAAGGAGATTGAATCAGTAATCAAAAATGTTCAAGGAAAGCCCTGGAGCTGATGGCTTCAGTAGTGAATTCTACCAAATATTTAAAGAACTAACACCAATCTTTCTCAAGTTTTTTCCAAAAAAATTGAAGGAAAGAGAACACTTTGTAACTCATTCTTTGAGGCCAGCATTACCCTGAAACCAAAGCCAGACAAAGACACTACAAAGAGAGAAAATCACAGACTGATATCCCTTATGAACATTGATATAAAAATGCTCAACAAAACTACCAAACCAAATGTAGCAGCCTAGTGAAAGGATTATACATCATGACAAGTGGTATTTATTCCTGGAATCCAAAAAGGGTTCAACGCATGAACATCAGTCATTGTAATTAGACCACACTAACAGAATGACGGAAACAAAAATGCATGATCATCTCAGTTGATACAGAAAAAAGCATCTGACAAAATTCAAACACTCTTTTGTTATAAAAACACTTGGGGCACCTGGATGGCTCTTTCAGTTAAGCGTCTGACTCTTGCTTTTGGCTCAGGTTATGATCTCAGGGTTGTAAGATCGAGTCCCACACTGGGCTCCATGATCAGCGTGCAGTCTGCTTGAGAGATTCTCTCTTTCTCCTTTGCCACCACTCCTGCTCATGCACACACACACTGCCCCCCAAATAAATAAAATCTTTAAAATAATTTTTAATGGCACTCAAAAAGCTTGGAATAGAAAGACAGTACCTCCACATAATAAAAATCATATATAAAAAACCCACAGGAAACATCATAGTGATGGTTAAAGACTAGAAGCTTTCCTCTAAGATCAGGAACAAGGCAAGGATGCCCACTTCTATTCAACATAGTACTGGAATTTCTAGCCAAAGCAATTAGGCAACAAAAGGAAATAAAAGGCATCCAAATCAGAAGTGAAGTAGTAAAGAATTATCTCAGTTTGTAAATGATATGATCTTATATGTAGAAAACACTAAAGATTTCACACCAAAAAAAAAAAAAGAAAGAAAAACCTGTTAAAACTAATAAACGAATTTGGCAAAATAGGAGAATATAAAGCCAGGGCAGAAAAAGCAGTTGCATTTTTATACATTAACAATGAACAATCTCAAAAAGGAAATTATGAAAATTAGTCCATTCACAATAGCATCAAAGAAATAAAAACTTATGAATTAGTTTAACCAAAAAAGTGAAAGCCTAATACAGTGAAAAGTACAAAACCTTGCCAAAAGAAATTAAAGAAGGTATAAATAAATGGAAACACATTCCATATTCATGGATTGGAAGACAGTATTGTTGAGAAGTCATTACTCCCCAACACAGTCTGTATATTTTATATAATCTCTAACAAAATCTCTAAGACTTTTTTTTTTGCAGAAATAAAAAAGCTGATCCTAAAATTTATATGGAATCTGAAGGGACCCCAAATAGACCAAACAATCTTTAAAAAGAAGAACAAAGCTGGAGGACTCACATTTCCTGACTTCAAAACTTACTTCAAAGCCATAATAATCAAAACAGTGTGATACTGACAGACAGACATGTGTAACAATGGAACAAAATAGAGAGCCCAGAAATAAACCCTCACATATATGGACAAATGATTTTTGACAAGGGTACCAAGACCATTGGATGGGAAAGGACAATCTCTTCAACAAGTGGTGCTGGGGAAACTGAACATCCACATGCAAAAGGATGAAGGACACTTTCAAACACCATGACTTAAAATAACTCAAAGACCTAAAACTAATAAACTCAGCAGATAAGAGAGCAGAAGCTTCAGGATGTGGGATTTGGCAAAGATTTCTTGGATAGGACACTGAGACATAGGCAGTAAAAGAAAAAGTAGACAAATTGGATTTCATGAAAATGTTTTAAATTTATATGTCAAAAGACAGTATCAACACAGTAAAAAGGCAACCTGGAGAATAGGATAAAATATTTGCAAATTATATATCTGATAAGGAATTAATATCCAGAAACCATGGAAAACTCCTAAAACTCAACAACAAAAACAAAAACACTATTAAAAACTAGGCAACCAAAGATACAAATGTAGTGATATGAAGGGACCCCTGCACCCCAGTGTTAATAGTAGCAATGTCCACAACAGCCAAACTATGGAAAGAGCCCAGATGTCCATCGACAGATGAGTGGATAAAGAAGATGTGGGTGGCTCAGCAGTTGAGCATCTGCCTGTGGCTCAGGACGGACTACTACTCAGTCATCAAAAAAAAAAAAAAAAATGAAATCTTGCCATTTGCAATGGCATGGATGGAACTAGAGGGTATTATGCTGGGTGAAATAAGTCCATCAGAGAAACACAATTATGATATCACTCATATGTGGAATTAAGAAACAAAACAGAAGATCATAGGGGAAGAAAGGAAAAAATAAAACAAGATGAAATCAGTGAGGGAGACAAACTGTAAGAGACTTAATCATAGGAAACAAACTGAGGGTCACTGGAGGGGAAGTGGGTGGGTGGGTGATGGACATTAAGGAGGGCATGTGATGTCAAGAGCACTGGGTATTATATACAACTGATGAGTTACTGATCTCTACCTCTGCAACCAATAGTAAATTATATGTTAATTAAATTTAAATTTTAAAAATGGGCAAAATACTTAAATAGGCATTTCTCCAAAGAAAATACACAAATGCTCAATAAGCCCATGAAATGAAGTTTAACATTACTGGCAGTAGGGAAATGCAAATAAAAACTATAGTTTTTAAATACCACCTCATATCCATTAGGATGGCTACTATCAGAAAGACAATAGCAAGTGTTGGTGAGGATGTGGAGAAATTTGAACACTTGTGTATTGTTGGTGTGAATGTAAATGATATAGCTGCTATGGAAAACATGGCAGTTCCTCAAAAAATTAGAAATAGAATTACCATATGATCCAACAATTCCTTTTTTTTTTTTTTTAAGATTTTAGTTATTTACTTATTTATTCATGAGACACAGAGAGAGAGAGAGGCAGAGACACAGACAGAGGGAGAAGCAGGCTCCATGCAGGGAGCCCGATACGGGACTCGAACCCGGACTCCAGGATCACGCCCTGGGCCGAAGGCAGACGCTCAACCGCTGAGCCACCTAGGCGTCCCATGATCTAACAATTCTACTTCTGAGTATATATCTGAAAGAATTGGAAACAGCATTTTAAAGAAGTATTTGTATGCCTGAGTTCATAGAAGCATTATTTACAGTAGCAAAAACAGAAGCAACCCAAGTGTTCATCAGTGGATGACTGGATACATAAAAAGTGGTGTATACATACAATGAAGTATTATTCGGCCTTAAAAATAGGGAAATGGTTAAATATTCTATATCATGGTTAAACTTTGAGGAGACATTATGCTAAGTTAAATAAGCCAATCACAAAAAACTAAATCTTCTGTTATGATTCCACTTACGTGAAGTACTTAGTCATAGAGACAGAAAGTAGCATGTTGGTTGCCAGCAGAAGGGGGAGTGGGGAGGTATTGTTTAATGCGCATAGAGTTTCAGTTTTACATGATGTAAGAGTTATGGGGAGGGTTGATGGTGAGGTTGCACATTATTATGAATATATTTATTGCCAACAAACTGCACACCTAAAATAAGATGGTAAATTTTACTATATATATTTTTTAACACAAAAAAAATTGGGGAAAAGAATAGTGCCCTGCCAAAGATATCTATACCCTAATCCCCAAAAACTGTAAATGTTTTTACATGTAAATTATCTCACATGGCAAAAGAGATTTTGCAAAAATTAAGGATCTTGAGATGGGAAAGATCATCCTGGTTTATCCAGGTGGACCCAATGTAATACAGAGTTCCTTGTAAGTGAGAGAGGGAAGCGGGAAAGTGAGCATTAGAGGGACTCGCTGGTGTTCTGCTGCTGACTGAAGATGGAGAAGGGGCCCCGGGCCACGGAACGCGTTTGTAGTCCAGTAGCTGTGAAAGGCAAGGAAAGAAATTCTCTCCTGCAGCCTCTAGAAGGAACACAGCTCTGAACGCCTGATTTTAGCCCAGTGAGACTTACTTTGGATTCTGACCTCGCAAACTATAAGAGAATAAATGTGTATTGCTCTGAGCCACTAGCTTGTGATGTTCCATCAGCAGGACGACCTGATACACGTGTCTGCCCCTATGTAGGCTATCTAGGACAGGGGCCCAGTCCTCCTTGGCTGCACACGTCACAGTGGTCACTTCATGGAGCACAGGTACTTTGGCTTTTCAAATGGAGAGTATCTGACAGATGATGATCATCATGACCCTGGTGCTCACCTGGTGCTCGCCTGATGAACGATACCGCTGGTTGTAGGTCAGCCCCACACTGCACTACCTCTAAAACAACAATTCACTTTTTATTTTTTCTATTTTTTTTAATTTTTATTTATTTATTTATGATAGTCACAGAGAGAGAGAAAGAGAGAGGGAGAGACACAGGCAGAGGGAGAAGCAGGCTCCATGCAGGGAGCCGGATGTGGGATTCGATCCTGGGTCTCCAGGATCGCGCCCTGGGCCAAAGGCAGGCGCCAAACTGCTGCGCCACCCAGGGATCCCACAATTCACTTTTTAAACAGTAAAGTTTACATCCATCCCTGGGAGAGACAGTGGCTTAATCCCACCCACTCCCAACAGTGTGCAGCCCATTGACTGAAATGGAAAGTTCTCTCAGGATACCTGGGGATTTCAGACCTGAAGAAACAAACAGAACCCAAATCCAAGATAGAGCAGTCTAGAAGATCACTGGCACTGAAGGAGACCAAGGTTGATGTTACCAAGCCAGAAAAATGGGGGCGAGGCAAAAGAGAGAAAACCAGCCAGGAACAAAGGGGAAAAAGGCCTATAGTATCTGGGACTGTTACTGCTGCTTTTTGGGGCCAACTAAAACCTGGTATGTACGTGGTTTATAAAATACCGAAGATGGAATGGATGGCAATTGATTCAGGCCCACAGAAATCACTGCTTTTTTCACACATCTGTACTTTCCTTTAAGGCAGGGTAGGGTTTTCAGGTCCTGTGCAGGAGTACTGATGGTCCACTTAGAGTTTTTCCTAATTGAATCTGGCTTTTAATGAACAGAACTTGATATACACTAAGATCTCTAGTTCTAGAGAACAAACAAAAACACTTTAAAATTCAGTAAAATTGAGATATCAGAATGTATGTAATATATAAAATTTCAGATCTGAGTTTTCATATCTTCCATGTATTTTTAAAAGAAAGTTTTGTAACTTATGTCTGATATGAATGAGGCCTTTTACATTTTTATTATAAACATTTGGGCTTAAAGTGATTGTAACTGGCAGTTAAGAACAACAGGAGCTAGTGCCCTGTTCATGGACAAATTATCTGTATTTCAGACTAAATCAAAAGTAAACATTGCCTAAAGTCCTTTCAGGTCTACATTAGTTCTGTGCAAGCCAAATGCACTAGACAAGCCCTCTGCCTTCCCCTTGGTCCTGTGGATTCTATGGGCTCACTTTAAAATTAATAGTCTTAATTAGCTAAAAGGCAGCCTAGTATACAATAGGAGAAGATATTTGCAAATGACATATTGGTTAAAGGGCTAGTATCCAAAATCTATAAAGAAATTATCAAACTCAACACCCCAAAAAATAATTTAGTCAAAAAATGGGGAGAAGACTTGAATAGACGTTTTTCCAAAGAACACATCCAGACGGCTAACAAACACATGAAAACATGCTCCACATCACTCATCATCAGGGAAACGCAAATCAAAACCACAGTGAGATACCACCTCTCACCTGTCAGAATGGTTAAAATTAACAACACAAGAAAAAACAGGCGTTGGCAAGGATGCAGAAAAAGGGGTGTGACCCTCTTGCGTTGTTGGTGGGAATGCAAACTGGTGTGGCCACCCTGGAGAACAGTATGGAGATTCCTCCAAAAGTGAAAGATACAACTACCCAACGGTCCAGTAATTGGACTACTAGGTATTTACCCAGAGGATACAGAAATACTGATTTGAAGGGTACATACTCCCCGATGTTGATAGCATTCTCAACAGTGGGCACACTATGGAAAGGGTGCAATCGTCCTTAGACTGATGAATATGGATAAAGACGCTGCGGTGTATACGCACCCCGGAGTATTGCTCAGCCATCAGAAAGAATGTAGTCTTGCCATGCACCGTGATGTGGATGGAGCTACAGTATATGATGCTATAAGGGAAATAAGTCAGAGAAAGACAAATACCATGTGATTTCACTCATATAGTATTTAAGTAAAAACAAAAACGATGAACCTATGGGAGGGGTTAAAAGAAAGGGAAACAAACCGTAAGAGACTCTTAACAATGGAGAACAAACTGGTGATGGAGAAGGAGTTGGATGGCGGATGGGGATTAAGGAGCATACTTGTGGGAAGCACTGGGTGTGGTATGTAAGTGATGAGTCACTGAATTCTCCTGAAGCCAGTATTACTGCACTGTGTGTTAACTAGGATTTAAATAAAAATTTGGAAAAAAGTGGTCTTTTCTATGAAGCACTATTGTATCCATTTTGAACCATTTACACATTTAAGTTATTGAATGGTTATTTAATTCATTTTTCTGAATCAATATTTTTATTTCATCAGGAGAATATAGCAAAGTATCCTAGATTGTGCTGTTATATAGTTTGTGATTAGTATTTTTCTAAATAATGGGATGAGATGGAGAGAGGAAGAAGGAAACAGTCTGATGACCTTCACTTTTTTTTATTTGCACTTACTCTTTTGAAGAAGTAATAGCAGTGAATTCATGTCATTTAAACGTCTAGAAAGATTGGGGATCCCCAGGTGGCTCAACGATTTGGCCCCTGCCTTTGGCCCAGGGCATGACCCTGGAGACCCGGGATCGAGCCCCACATCGGGCTCCCTGCATGGAGCCTGCTGCTCCCTCTGCCTGCGTCTCTGCCCCTCTCTCTGTGTGTCTGTCTCTGTCTCTGTCTCTGTCTCTCTGCGTCTCTCATGCATAAATAAATAAAATCTTAAAACAAACGTAGGGAAGAGTACCGGAAAGGAGGACACAGAGCAGGGACCTGTCCCTTGTCTTCCTGGGGGAGCGGCCGGTGTGGGCCCTCGCCTGCAGCCCCCGGGCCGCCCCCGCCTGGAGGGGCCTCGGCCGCTGGCTCGTCCCTGCCGGGCGCCGGCACCTGCCCGGCCTCCTCCCCTGGGCGCGGAGAGCCGGAGAGCCGCGCCTGGAGCCAGCGATGAACCCCGGGCGGCAAAGTGAATCTAAGTCCCAAAAAAGAGAGAGGTCGTTGCTCAGAGAAATCAGGGTTCAGTTTCAGGGAAGAACGGGGGGGCAGAGCGTGGCGGCCGCGTTGGCACAGCTGCGGGCTCCGGCCGCGGGGCTGCGTGGGGCCCGGGTGGGGGCCCTGCTGCCTTCACTCCGGGACCCCCAGGACCCCCCAGGCCCCTGGCGGTGGAACCGCGCTCCTGAGGCCTGCGGGCCCCCCGCGTCCCCGCCACCCCTCAAGGTCCCCGTCGCGGATCCGGGCAGGAAGCTCTGGTGTCTCTACCCCGGTCCCTGGAGGTCTCCTGGGCTCTGTCCGTGTGTCCAGCCCCGGAATCTAAACGAGGAGCACCTGCTAGGCCTCAGGGAAGGAGGGGGCCAGCCACAGGTGCTCACCGCCCAGGGGTGCAGGGAGGCGGCCGCGCCCCCCCCCCCCCCCAGGTCTCTCGTTCCCTCCCCCGCAGCTCGGCTGGTCGCCCTCTAAGGCCTGCTCCGCTCACTCCATTTACCTCTAACATCCCTCGGGAGATGCCGTCTAAGCAGCTGAACGTTTCTTTGTCAGGTCGTGCGGCATATTCGACAGTAATCGCCAGGATCCCACGGGACTGACCGCCGCTCTCCAGGCCACGGACCTGGCCGGAGTCCTGCACATGCTCTACTGCGTCCTCCTCCACGGCACCGTCTCGGACCCCGGCACTGCCAGCCCCAAGGACACCTACACTCCCAACACGGTGCGGGTGGCCGTTCAGAGCCTACAGTTCTTCAACAGCTTTGCAGCCCTTGATCTGCCCGCTTTCCAGGTACCTAGCATTGCTCAGGGTTGGTGTCAACCAACCAAGAGTTAATATTTTAGTACAGATAAAGCTGTGCTGTTTCTCTCCTGGGTTGGGACATAAGGAATAAACTACAAAAAAAAAAAAAAGAAGAAGAAATCACAATACCTACCATTTATTAAGCTTCTGTCTCCTGGGAACTGTATTAGGTGCTCCACATATGCGTCATGATAGTCCTGCAAAATATTACACCCATTTTACAGACGGAAATGCTGACAGTTAAAGTAGTTTGCCCAGGGTTACACGTGGCTTTGCCGGGACTAGTACCTATGATGTTCTGACCCCAAACCCTGTGCCATTCTGCTACTAATAAATCTTGTCTTGGTTACTTTATAGAAAGGCATTATTATCCCATCAACTTTGAAACATTAAGGAAAATCATGGTTTCTTACATAAACAGAACCAAAACTAGATAAATCGTTTTGATTGATAGGACTTTCTGTGGCTGATTTAACTGATTTGTGTCCATTATTCAGTTTTTATAGCTGAAGAAAGAAAAATTGCTTTATGCTATAACACCAGACTGTCAGCTTAGAAATAGATTTTTTTCCATGTAGGAAATTTAATTTTCAAAAACACTGAACCTCTGGAACAGAGCAAGCCCCAAGGAGTAGACTTTCTCTTTCAGTTTATTAACTGTCAAGCAATTTCATTAAAAAAGGAACAAACTTGGCAGATGATGAACCCATAATTTAGATGAATTGCTTTGCTCAGAGGGAAGAAGGTTATAGAGATATAAATGTATGAAAATGGTGTTCTCTAGCCATTCCCAGATAGAAGAAATGCTTGTTTTGTAGCTGATGACAAATGTGGAATTCTTGTCTTCCTGTCATTGTGTTCACAACAGAAAATTAATGAGTAAGTTGTATCACTGGATTCGATATCTCTCAACTTTGCAGAGTTAGTTTATCCATCACAAGAACAGAAACCTCTTTAGGGTTAACGCATTTCAGCTTGCAGACCATTTGAACCAGCCTTCAGTGGTAACTGCATAGGCTGTAAAGTTCTGAGAGTTTATCGCACGCCTCAAACGGGGTGGCTGCTGCAGAAAATGCCAGTGGTTCTCGCCTCTGGGTTGAACAGAACGTCTGTGTTTTACGAAGACCCAAGCCCATTGCTTTCAGTGCAGAAACAGCTTGGAAATCAGGAGACAGTGAGTTTTTGTCTTCAGAACACGGAGACCAGCAGTCTCCCCATCAGCTCGTCCAAGTAGAGTGATTTCCTCTGTTGCCAGGGATCGTGGAAAGAAAATATCTAAGACTATCTGTGAGCTTCTAGTGTTCTAGGTCTTCTGACGAGGATTGATGTGGCTGCAGGGCGCCCCGCCCCCGCATCGTAAACGAAGCACCTGCACGAAGTCAGCCGCCTCCATCAGCGACACTCTTGAATGTCAGGTTGCCCAGGTCACGTCCCTGTGCTCCGCGCACCCTCCACGCACCGCAGCCCATTCCGTCTCACTCAGGAGGCTTACGCTGAAGTCTAGGCAGCCCCGCTCCCTTCGGGGCCTTTAGGCTCAATAGCCAATAATGTCAGAAAAATCAAAATCTTATCTCTGGAGCCCTTCATGGCAAACTAACGTAAAGGCCGAGCTTTCTCCTCCCTAGCTCCTTGACATATCCAGCCTGCAGTGTGCTCCCCACTTGAGCCACGTTTGTCAAAAACAGCAGGGGAAACACCGGGGTGACTCGAGAGTGGTCGAGCGAGAACCAAAGGCCCGGCCTCCAGGTAGGCTGTCTTTCCACGGCTGCTTCCTGGCGCCTCTCCTCTTCCTTTGCCCCTTTCCTCCCTGTCCTTCCTGCAGCTCTAAGTCTTTCTTTCCTATTTGTTTCTTCTTTTCTTAACCTCTCTCTGACTCTCCGGTCTCCTTTTATCTTAGTTTGGCCATAACAGTTTCTCATTCTCTCCCCAGGCATTATTCCCAGGTACTCTTTCCCCTAACTGGTGTGTGGGCCCGGAAAGCCTGCGGGGACCTCCTCCCTGGCTGCCATCCTTTCCATACTCAAGGCCCAGCATGTTCTTTCCTTACTTTACTGCTCATCAGCCTGTGTAGGCACCCAAATGCCCAGAACTTCTAGCATCATGGCCTTTAACACATCTACCAAGGATCACCTTATTGTTCCAGTTACTTATATGCATTAAAAAAAAAAAAAAGCTGGGATCCCTGGGTGGCGCAGCGGTTTGGCGCCTGCCTTTGGCCCAGGGCGCAATCCTGGAGACCCGGGATCGAATCCCACATCAGGCTCCCGGTGCATGGAGCCTGCTTCTCCCTCTGCCTGTGTCTCTGCCTCTCTCTCTCTCTGTGACTATCATAAATAAATAAAAATTAAAAAAAAAAAAAAAACTTAGTAGACAGTAATCACTTTATTACAGTCACAGATTCTATGGGCCCAGACTTCAGAGCTCACCACCGTATGGGTGGCTTCTCACTGCTCCACGATGCCGGGCTTTAATCAGAAGCCTCAGATAACAAGTGGGGGGACGGAGGGGCAGGTTGACACAGTAGCTGGGAGCTAGAATCTTCTTGAGGCTCCATCCATCTCCTGTTTGATCCCTGGGATGACTTACAGATGAGGCCCGCCAAGGTCCCTAACTAGGGCTTCTTCTGTGTGACGTGGGCTTAAAACATCATAGTGTCTGGTTCTAAGTGAGTGTCCTGAGAGGGAGCTGCCAGAAAACAAGTGTTCCAAAAGAAACAAATTGCATGGCTTTTTCTGACTTTGCTTACAAGTCATATAGCTGCATATCAACCGTAATTCTGGTTAAATCAGTCATCAGCCTTCCAGATTCGAGGGGAGAAGGCGTGGGCCCCACCTCTCGTGGGAGGACTAGCAAAGATTTATAGGCATTTGTTGAACCACCACACTGTGTCTGGTAAAGTAAAACATCCACACGGACGTCACTGATGTAGGTGGACCTCTGATGCAGCGTGTAAATACAGTACAGAGATACGGGATTTGCATCATAAAACAACGGTGAGTTTGGGAGGAATGCACTATTATGGGAAATATGGTCAGAGAAGCTCATGTTGCAGTTCATCAGAACAGCTTACATGTCATAAGTGAGATTTTAGGAACTGTTTATAAAAGGAAAACAGATTTTAGGTACAGCACGGATCTGACCTCAGAAAAATCTGGGAGACAATTTATGAATTGCCTGAGAGGATCCAAGGACCGAAGCATAAAACTGAAATGAGATAAATAGTCTGACCTGCTAAGGAGTTAAATAAGATGACGTACGGCGCGCTGACCGGTGCGTCACAAGAACGCAGGCTGTAGTGGGCATCGCCGCCACACCTTTGGGTCTGGAGTCAGTCTGCTGAGACTTTGGGCCGTTACGCTACCATGTCTGTGCCCTGAGACGAGGCATGTGGATTCAGCTTCTCATCTGCGTCACAGGGAGGATCCGTGGGGTCCTGGAGAGGCGCCGGGGCGGGCTGGCACGCAGCGGGCCCGCCGGGAAGTGGGCGAAGACTTTACTTCATCCTCCCGAACTCCTTTGCAGATGTTGATTCCGAAGGGTACCTTCTGGTGCGGCGTGGCCCGGCCGCCCTCTGCAGAGCCGTGGGCCGTGCGCGTGTTTCCTGTGCGAGCCCCACGTGGGGCGACAGGGCTTCGCCGCCGGCTGTCTCCCCGGCCGGTTCCGCACGGATGTCACGGCGGCTGGTCAGGCCGGGCCTCAGCGGAGTCCGGCTCGGGCCTCGGGGCCGGGTGTGCACGTCGCACCGCCGTGACAGGCCTCGCAGTCGCAGGGGTCTCAGGAGACGAATCAGTGCCCTGACTGCCTTGGCAATTGATTCTGGCTAAACAGGAAATATGGTTTCCTTGAAAAACTGGTTTAATTTCTATATTCGGCCTTAGGCGCCCCTTGCCCGCTCCTCCCGGGGAAGGCCGGGCAGGGCCCGGGTCGCCGCTGGACTCGCTGACCACAGCGGCTGAGCCAGGAGGCGTCGCCCCTTGATTTAAAGGAATGAAGCTCGGAGGCCTCCCCGGGCTTGGAGAACGTTGGCCTGAGGACGGGGCACGGCCCGGCCGCCCCACTCCCGGCCGCAGCCGTGGGGCCCGCTCAAGCCCGGGCCTCGCCTTCCAGGGCTTCCCGGCACCCCGCGGGCCTCGCCTCCGCCCTCCGCCTCCCGCCGCTCTGCCCTTTGACATGTTCACTAAAGGGGCTCGGGCTGCGCAGACGCCCCGACCCCCTCCCAGGCCACGGCCCGTCTGCAGGGGCGACCCCAGGAGCCGGGGCAGCCGTCCTGGCTTGCCTCCGGGGGACGCCGCTGCGACATTAGGGAGCGCTGGGCTCCAGGGCCGCTTGTTCCATTGCTTTCCTCTGCAAACATAAGTAAATAATTAGGATTGTATTTTTATCCGTGTGTTCAAGAAAGCATTTTCTCCCTCGGGAGAAAAAAAAAAGTATTAGAAGTTAGCTAAATGGTGGGTTCACAGGAGGATTGTAGTATTTTTAATATTTTTCCAGGTTTTCTGCAGCGAGATTATTTGCACAATGAAAAAGAACTTACTTGTTACACATGGAATGAATAACCCTGCTCTAGGTGGCAGTGTCGTGTCCACGTGGTGACGGTATTTCTCCGTGTCTCCTTTCGGGTTAAACGTTCTCTTTATTATGGTCATTTATTACAGCGAGAAGCCCCAAAATGAACTGTCGAACTTCGCGCTCTAGAAGCTTCCTATGCCTTTCCAGACCGTGCAGGAAGTGCGCAGGGTGTGGCCTCGCCGGGTGCTCTGCGCGGCCCCCCTGGCAGTTCTAACGGCCCCTGTCTTCCTCAGTCTATCGTAGGGGCGGAGGGCCTGTCGCTTGCATTCCGACACATCGCCAGCTCTCTCCTGGGCCACTGCAGCCAGGCGTCCTGCGAAAGCCTCCTTCATGAGGTCATCGTCTGTGTGGGCTACTTCACCGTCAACCACCCGGACAACCAGGTAAGAGCCCCCGGCAGCTCCTGAGACGGCCCCTCGGCACCGAGCCCGTGAGGTCCCTGGTGAGGAAGGGCGGCCTAGAGCCCGTCTGTCCCTGGGAGGCCCTTTAGCCAGGCTCCGGCCACGCGTCTCTGACCCGTTCTATCTAACGAGACCCCGCCAGCACCAGCTTAGCTCCAGGGCCTCCTCTTAGAGCTAAAAACAGGAAATATGTCAAGTAAAATAGTCCCTACATAGAAGCATCGTACCCTTACCACGTAGGTTCCGATGTGCCGTCCCAGGCTTGGTTGTAGATGAGCAGACTGCAGCCTTCAGCTTGGGTCCCTTTGCCGACAGCATCACACTCGGGTGCTTTGCGAAGCTGCTCTTGGTGCTTGGCTTCTGCCTCGGTGCCCAGGGGCTGTTGCTGTCCTCGGACGGGGCCCCAACTTGGGCTGCTCCCCCTGGAGTCACCCGGAGTAGTTTTGCTTTTTGCTTGTAACTGTTGGGAGTATGTGATTTCCAAGCAAGATTTCATTTGTAAATAGGGTTCTGCTGCTTTAAGAAGTTGGGAAGACGGTGTTACCAATTTTGTAAAATAATAATAATAATAATAATAGCACTTTATTTCTCTTGTATTTTTAAAAACAGAGTAATGGCATAACTAACATATCAAATAGTAGCTCCTGATGGCCTCATTTATCTAAAGCCTTCTGCAACCTTCACTGTAGAGTATAGCTGAGAAAAAGGCCGTGGACAACCCGTAAGCCTCACCCCAAGCTTAATAAGTATGATTTTAGGCAAATCTCTAAGAAGTGTGCGTAGTAGGTCTACTCGCCTACAGCAGACTAGACCAGGGCAGGAGAAGGACAGGAGCTGGTTCTGGTGACAGAGCCAAGCACAAGGTGAGAAGCTGCTCACTAAAAGCTGAAACCGTCCACCTAATAAGGACAAAGAGGAAATAAAATATAAGGCAGGGTCCAAACCTCAGAAATTGCAGTCATCTGGGTTTGAAGAACACTAAACGCTGTATTTTATTTCCAAGAAGAGTCTTGATGTCCTCAGTGCTGACCCCGAATGAGCAGAGAGGCAAAATGTATGTTCTCCGCATCCCCTTTTAAGGAGTCTGAAGAACACGCAGTCTATTCTAGAAAGATTTCTCTGATTAAAACAGAGAAAATGTGTACCCATACGGGAACAAGTGTCATACATGGAAAGGTTCCCCATTTTCAGACACGGTTGCCAGGAGGTGGATCTTTTCCACCCCGGCCTCGGGAGCATGCTGGCAGGGCTGTCCCCTTGGTGGCATCCACAGGTGCTGGGGCTTGGTCCTTCCCATGGACCAGGCCCGGCAGGCTCACGAGGGAAGGAAAGCTGCAGGGAATCTCCCGTGCGATTTTCTTTCCTTCATGTGTATCCCTTCAACTTACAAAATTGCATTTTATTTCCCTTTAGAAGTTTGTTTTTATTTTTCTCATTACAAAACTGTTCCTTACTCATCATGAAAAGGATAGGCAAGCATAGCAAAGAAGGCGGAATCACAGTTATTCCTGATCTCACCATCCGAGATAGCCACTGTTACCTTTTTTTTCAAGTTCCCTTGCAGCCCTGTTTCTATGAATATTTTTTCCACTTTTATTGAGACATAATTGGCATATAACACTGTATTAGCTTTAGTGTGAAAACTGATCATTTTATATATGCATGTTGTACAAAATCATTACCAGAGTAAGTTAATATCCATCACTTCACATAGCTACGGATTTTTTTTCTTGTGGTAAGAACTTTAAAGATTTACTATATTAGGGCCACCCGGGTGGCTCAGCGGTTTAGCACTGCCTTCAGCCCAGGCTGTGATCCTGGAGACCTGGGATCAAGTCCTGCGTCGGGCTCCCTGCATGGAGCCTGCTTCTCCCTCTGCCTGTGTCTCTCTCTCTCTCTCTCTCTCTCTCTCTCTCTCTGTGTCTCTCATGAATAAGTAAATAAAATCTATAGGAAAAAATAAAATATCTACTATCTTAGCAACTCTCAGATGTATGATACAGTACTAGCATCGTGTTCTACGTCACATCCCCCAAATTTATTTATCTTATAACCAGAAGTTTGTACCTTATGATCACCTTCACCCATTTCAAACACCTCCAGCCCTCCATAAATGTTTTACAAAGCTAAGATCATACTGTGCATACACTTCTGTCCTACTTTATACACTTAACCTTACAGGTCTTCCTCTACTTACACTGGGGTTATGTCCCAATAAACCCATCATAAGTTGAAAATATCTTAAGGGGAAAGGAGAGAAAATGAGTGAAAATATCAGTGAGGGAGACAAACCATGAGAGACTCCTCACTCTGGGAAACGAACAAGGGGTGGTGGAAGGGGAGGCGGGCGGGGGGACGGGGGGACTGGGTGCCGGGCACTGAGAGGGCACTGGGCGGGATGAGCACTGGGTGTTATGCTATATGTTGGCAAATTGAGCTCCCAATAAAAAAATTTTTTAATATATCTTAAGTGGAAAGCACAATTGCCGTACCTCACCTACCTTTAGCACAGCCTGTAGCTGCCTATTTTATAGTAAAGTGTTGACTATTTCATGTGATTCATTGAATACCATAGCGAAAGGGAAAACCCGAATAGTTTCGGGTACAGCATGGTTAACCGTATGAGTGCTTTGCTGCGTGATCCCGTGGCTGACTGGAAGCTGATGGGGAGTGTGGGGTGCGGGGGTGCAGGGGTGGTGCTGGCTGGGAGCCAGGAGGTATCACATCGCTAACCTGGGGACAGATCGGAATTCTAAGCACGGTTTCTACTGAATGGGTATTGCTCCCAGACACTTGAACCGCCGTACGTCAGGCGTCATCCGTCATCCGTATATCAAAATCCTTCCCTGTGAAGATCTTTTTATTGAGGCATAGCTGACACGCGCTGTTATGAATATCACTTTTATGGGCTGCATGGCTTTATCCTGTGTAGCCAGCCCATGGTTTACCGAACAATTTCCTGTTTTATACTTCAGTTGTTCATCGTGTATCATGATGCTCTCCAGTGCCTGTGAAGAGGTAATTTATGGCTCTGATAGTATTTTGCCGTTACGGTTCCTCGGCAAGATTCAGCTCATTCGCGTCTGGGGATGCTTGGAGACCTTTTGCTTAAGCCAGTTCCTTTGCGATGAATTTCCTGCACTCAGAGTTGTGTGGGAGTTCAGAGGGTTTGTCTCCGAAGCCGGATCCCAGACCGATCCCCCCTGGTGGATCAAGCCAGAGTGTCTGTGGGCTCACCTGCATGAATGGGAAATGAGGTGAGGGAACTGGCATTGGGACGGTGTGGCAGAACCGACTGGGACCGGGTGACAGCAGCGACGGGCGCGCGGGGACAGGAGAGGAGAGGCACGTGGAGATGGTTGTCGGTTGCTGAGCCCACTGTAAGGAAGAAATTAGGAAAGGGAAGAAAGCCACGTCCTCCGACTTGACACCTTGCCTCCCAGAAGGAGCGGAGACCGAACTGGGCGTCCACTTCTGACTTGAGTTTTTATTGCAGTCAATAAAACTTCAGCCCGAGGCAACTGATGAAGTCCCGACAATCTATGAGAAGAAAAACTATGATAAGAAGTAGAAGAGAAATCAGAAATTGATAGAAATTATAGTAACCGTCAAACACAGAGACACTGTACCTCATGGAGATGCTGTTTGTAAGCATGACCCCTGATGTTGCTAGAACTCTTGGGTCCACTCGGTGTATTTTTCATTTCATCCCATGTTCTTAAGAAAATCACACGTGCCACAGACCTCACCTACCAGTGATCCCTGATATGTATCCTGGGCAGGGGTTGGGGTCTAGAAAATGACGCCCGTTTACCGAGACGGTGCGTGGAGAAGCTGCTGTTCCGCAACTCTGAAGGCCTCCGGGACATGTCTATGAGCCTTATTCGGGAAACTTGTAAAGATCCTGGGAAGGTATGAATGAGTGTGTTTTATGAGCACAAAATCAACCACAATCTAGCAAATAGAAGGCCTGGGTTCTAACCCCACCTCTGCCACAAGCTGCATGGTCTTCCCTGCCCCCTGCGCAAGGGAGGGAGGGAGCCCGGAGCGGGGAGGCGAGGGGGAGAGAATCCTAAGGAGGCTCCATGCCCAGCACAGAGCCCGACGCAGGGCTCGATCTCATGACCCTGCCATCCTGACCTGAACCAAAATCAAGAATCAGACGCTTAACCCACTGACCCACCCAGGCATCCCAAGCTGTGTGACCTTAAATAAATCATTTTCCCTCTTGAGGCTTGAGCATTTTTGACTCTACGAAAAGGTTCTGGAAATGGTGGTGATGGTTGCCCGGTATTATGGATGTACTTAGTGCCACTGAATTGTAGGCTTAAAACTGCTTAAAATCGTTAGCTTTGTGTTACATATATTTCACCACAATAAAAAAAAAAAGTTTTGTTTTTTTTTTTAAAAAGGTGAAATTCTTCTAGATGATCCCCCTCACGGGTTCCATGAGTCCATGATGTTTTAAAAGCTGAGATTAGAACCACAGACAGACCAGCATTCTGATCTCATGGGGACTCCAAGCCATTTTGTGGTTGTTCAGACACTCCTGTCCCAGCACCAGGTGGCTTCCTGGCCGCCCACCGCTCCATCACAGCTCGTCCCTAAAGGCGGAGCAAACCCTGAGCCCCCACTTACTAGAGGAGCTCCTGGTAAGCAGACTCACAGGTGAGACGTCAGGGCCTTGCCCTGTGGAGCCAAGTCCAGCTGCCTTGTGTCCCCTGCAGCAAGGGGACGAGCCCACAGCTGGGGGAGCAGCCCCAAGCTCCCCCGCGGCAACCGCCCATATCCCAGCAGAGCGGGGGACTTTTCGGTACAAAGCTGACTGCTTATTGCAGTCTAACTACTTGTTTTATTAAATTCCCCCTCTAATCCCCCCAAAGCCAGTGATTAGTCGAGTGTTTGCTGCAGGCATGTGCTGGACGCGGCGTTAAGCTCTGGCCCAGCTCTGGTCACAGGCTCGCGGAGTCTTGGGGGGGTTGGGGGGGCCGGGGGGGGGGCCCACGCCGTCTAGTCAGGGCCTCGCGCTACGCGGACCCAAGTGCAGCTCACAGGGAGGGGAAGCGCAGGCAGGAGCGGGCTCCCCCAGCCCCCCAGCCCTCCAGCCTCAGTCCATCTCGCGCCCTCCCACCTCTCTCCTGCTCTCACGAAGGTGAACGCATCTGACCTGATGGCACGTTCTCTAAATCAGAGGAGAAATTATGCTCAATTCATCTAATGCTTCTGTGTCGTTAGTCAGAAGTCCTGTTAATTTGCAGGCCCTGTTTGTCCGCAGCGGATCCTTTATTTCCTCCTGGGGAAACAGCTTGCGTCTGAGAAGACAAGAGATTTTGAACTCCTGCTGCAGCTGGAGGCTGTTTTATTAGGTAGCTGCTCTGCATAAAGGATTGGCACTTTTTATTTGCCACCATTTAGTCTATTAACTGGAAGGACTGAGCCCCCCTGACACCAAAGATGATTCAGAAGAGAAACCTGGATAATAAATGCAATCCCCCCGTCTTGATGGAACCAATCCTCTGTTTCCTATCGGGCTGCAGTTTCTAATTAAAATGTTGTTTTAATCAAAAACTTCCTTGTATTTTATGGCAATTTCATGACTCTTTCTAAATCCCTTCCCATTTAATTATTATAATGAACATAATTAGTATGTGCTGTCAGCCCTTCACTTTATTTACATTTTATATTGAATAATTAAATGCGGTCTGATAATTAAATTAACTCGAATGACAGATTATCTGCCTGCCTGCCTATTACCGTATTGGGAATAAGCACCTTGGCATATTCATTTTAGTTAGTGACTTTTCCACTTGGAGAGCCCCCACAGATCCCAGCCCTCAGCCCGAGTGTCTCGTGGCAGGTGAAGGGAAGGCTCCCTGTGGCCCACCCTCCCCACCCAGCTTCCCCGCAGACAAGCCCTGCACTGTCCCAGAGGCTCGAACCTTCTGGGGGACCGAACCGGCGACTGAGCTGGACAGCCAAGCGTCTGGAAACTAGAGTCGGCTTCAGCAGGTGGCCTGCGTTGCCCAGGTCTTCTGTAATTTGATGAGTTAGTAAGAAAACCTAAATGTTAATTGACCAAACACGTCTGAAATGTACCCACTGTACCCACCTGGGACATTTCCCTGCGAACAAAACCTGGGCGCTTCCCCAGGTGTGCACCCCCCGCAGGTGAGGGGGCAGAGAGTGGCAGCTCTCCAGAGCGCCTTTCAGCCTTTAGGACTTCCAGAGCGGCCTAACTCCCGCTCAGACATTCTTGACTCCAGTCTTTGTTTTTCTCAAAGGCGGAAGGTCCGAGGTCACACCCACTTGGTAAACTCCCCGCCTGTGAATGGAGTCGCTGCCCCCGGCAGAAACGCCAGCCCGAAGGCCTTCCTGTCCCCGTGTTGGCAGCTCGTCCGTAACTGTCACACAAGCATCCAACCTGCTGTATCGTCTTTCTTCGTGTGACAGATACAGTTCCTTTCATAAAATGAAGAGGTATCATGTTAACCATTTCAACAATATACCATTTTGGAGTTACTCTCTTTATTCTATGGAACCAAATAAAAATATGGGATTTTCCCCCAAAAGAGAACAATGACTTTCCTAATTAATCAGAACCTCTGCCTCCCTACACATGTAACACTTCTAGTGAGTGGCCTGCCTGGTGCTAGAATGGAGACATTTGCCAGTTAGCCGTTTGGGCTGATTATATTAAAAGTAACCAATTTCTTGAAGATACTGTCCTTTTTCCAGTGCATGGTCTTTCCTGCTTTGTCGATGATTAGTTGACCATAGAGTTGAGGGCCCACTTCTGGGTTCTCTATGCTGTTCCATTGATCTGTGTCTGTTTTGTGCCAGGACCACACTGTCTTGATGACCACAGCTTGGCAGTACAACCTGAAATCTGGCGTTGTGATGCCCCCGGCTCTGGTTTTCTTTTTCACTATTCCCCTGGCTATTCGGAGCCTTTTCTGATTCCACACACATTTTAGGATTGTTTGTTCCAGCTCTGTGGAAAATGTTGATGGTATTTTAATAGGGATTGCAGTGAACGTGTACATTGCCCTGGGGAGCATGGACATTGTCACAGTATTAACTCTTCCAATCCATGAGCATGGAATATTTTTCCATCTCTTTGTGTCTTCCTCAATTTCTTTCAGAAGTGTTCTGTAGTTTTTAGGGTAGAGACCCTTTACCTCTTTGGTTACGTTTATCCCTAGGTATCCTATGCTTTTGGGTGCAATTGTAAATGGGATCGATTCCTTAATCTCTCTTTCTTCAGTCTCGTTGTTAGTGTATAGAAATGCCACTGATTTCTGGGCATTGATTTTGTATCCTGCCATGTTGCTGAAATCCTATATGAGTTCTAGCACTTTTCAGGTAGAGCCTTTTGGGGTTTCCATATAAAGTATCCTGTCATCTGCGAAGAGGGAGAGTTTGACTTCTGAAGGGATACTTACCATTTGCATCAACGTGGATGGAACTGGAGAGTATTAAGTGAAATGACTCAATCAGAGAAAGACGGTTATCGTGTGGTTTCACTCATGTGGAATATAGGAAACAGGACAGAGGATCATAGGGAAGGGAGGGAAAACTGAATGGGAAGTCAGCAGAGAGGGAGAAAAACCATGAGAGACTCTTAACTATAGTAAACAAACTGCAGGTTGCTAGAGGGAAGGTGGGAGGGGATGGGGACTGGGTGATGGGCATTAAGGAGGGCGTATGATGTGATGAGCCCTGGGTGTTATACTAATGATGTATATGTTGGCTAATTGAATTTACATTTTTTTAAAAGATTTTATTTATTTATTCATGAGAGAGGCAGAGGGAGAAGCAGGCTCCATGCAGGGAGCCCGATGCGGGCCTCGATCCCGGGGCCCCAGGGGTTCACGACCTGAGCTGCTGTGAGCTCATGAGGACCTCCTGGTTGCCTTCCCAGGGGATCAGCTGAGCAGATGGCGGTGGCCGCAAGGGACTTGCACTGAGCCCTCGGGTAGACACTGACCACTCGGCACTGCCCCCGGCTGCGGATGCTTGTGCTGTTTGAGAAAGGAGCATTCTTCCCCCTGGTGTGGGATTGCTTCCTGGTACGTAACACTTGCGATTGCCACGGATCCTCTGCTTGTGGCCGATGCCACAGTGGTTAGGGTGGTACCGGATCGATTCTCGTCATGAATCAACCTGCAGCTGAGGTTTTGAACTCCATCTCCAGTGCTTCTAGACGTCAGATGTCAGAGAGCTTAAGAGCATATGTTCTGAAATCAGCTGGCTTGGAAATATCTAATCTGCTCAATGCTACACGCTAACTGGGCAAGTTGCTGACTGCTGAGCCTCGGTTTTCTCGTCTGTAAAATAGAGGGGTCATCGCTACTTCCCCGCTTGTTGTGAGAACTAGGAGAGACCGTATTGGGCCTGACCCTCAGTAGATGCTCCTGAAAGGCAGCTGTTGCCGTTCCTGCCTGTCCCCATAACGTCTTCACGGCACTAAATAATACTCCTGATTCAGCAGTGGGCTAAATTCATAATTCTGACAGAGTGATCTGAAAAAAACAGGATCCTACAGATAAACTAACCTTCCTTTAACACTTGTCTATTTCCCATTTTTGAGGAACTCAGACCCAGAACATTCCAGTAAAATATCTGTCATGAAATGTAACATTAAAACTGTGAGGTTGAAAGCTAGCCATAGCTTCATCTCAGCTGGACTATAAAAAGTTGGGAACCCAGTAGGCCCCTTCACCGTGGCCACGAGACCAAGAGCGTGAGTAGGGTCATTGTGAGGGCTCATTTAATTAAACTGCAAGGTGACATGAAGTTAATCATTCCCTTCTGAGTCCCATCCAAGACCAGACGAGCTGTGGAAGACACATAAAGGAAGCCAAAAAATAAACCGTCAGCACCCTCTTCCCAAGGCATCCGGCCGGCCCTCCAAGCAGGATGAATACTGTCCGGGCAGCTGTGCACAGACCTCACGCATCCCTTGCTCCCGTGAAAATCTTCTATTGGGAAATCAAATGTGCGCAAGAAAATAAGGCCAGAAGGAATGTTTTGTCACAGTTTAACTCCTGACCAGTGGTAGATCTAATTTTTCTGGGTCTGCCTTGGTCTTCAGTCCCTGAGGGACCTTGTTCATAAAGGACCAAGATCGATCATAAAGGATTAAAATGTAGTCACGAAGAAAACACCTCTCCTGAGATAGGAAACTTTTTTTTTAATTGGAGTTCAATTTGCCAACATATAACACCAGTGCTCATCCCGTCACGTGCCCCCTCAGTGCCCGTCACCCAGTCACCACCCCCCCGCCCACCTCCCCTTCCACTACCCCTTGTTCGTTTCCCAGAGTCAGGAGTCTCTCATGGTTTGTCTCCCTCTCTGATCTTTCCCACTCATTGTCCCTCCTTTCCCCTATAATCCCTTTCACTATTTCTTATATTCCCCGTGTGAGTGAAACCATATAATGTTTGTCCTTCTCCAGGTGACTTACTTCACTCAGCATAAACCCCTCCAGTTGCATCCACGTTGAATCAAATGGTGGGTATTCATTCTTTCTAACGGCTGAGGAATATTCCGTGTATCCATAGACCACAGCTTCTCTATTCATCACCTTTCGATGGGCACCGAGGCTCCTTCCACAGTTTGGCTATTGTGGACATTGGTGCTATAAACATCGGGGTGCAGGTGTCCCGGAGTTTCACTGCATCTGTATTTTTTTTTTTTTTTTTTTTTTGCATCTGTATCTTTGGGGTAAATCCCCAGCAGTGCAATTGCTGGGTTGTAGGGCAGGTCTATTTTTAACTCTTTGAGGAACCTCCACACAGTTTCCCAGAGTGGCTGCACCAGTTCACATTCCCACCAACAGTGCAGGAGGGTTCCTCTTTCTCCACATCCTCTCCAACATTTGTGGTTTCCTGTCTTGTTTTTTTTTTTAATTTTTATTTATTTATGATAGTCACACACAGAGAGAGAGAGAGAGGCAGAGACACAGGCAGAGGGAGAAGCAGGCTCCATGCACCGGGAGCCCGACGTGGGATTCGATCCCGGGTCTCCAGGATCATGTCCTGGGCTGAAGGCAGGCGCTAAACCGCTGCGCCACCCAGGGATCCCCGTTTCCTGTCTTGTTAATTTTCCCCATTCTCACTGGTGTGAGGTGGGATCTCATTGTGGTTTGGATTTGTATTTCCCTGATGGCAGGTGATGCGGAGCATTTTCTCATGTGCTTGTTGGCCATGTCTAGGTCTTCTTTGGAGAAATGTCTGTTCATGTCTTCTGCCCATTTCATGGATTGTTTGTTTCTTTGCTGTGGAGTTGAATAAGTTCTTTATAGATCTTGGAAACTAGCCCTTTATCTGATACGTTATTTGCAAATATCTTCTCCCATCCTGTAGGTTGTCTTTTAGTTTTGTTGAATGTTTCCTTTGCTGTGCAGAAGCTTTTTATCCTGATTAAATCCCAATAGTTCATTTTTGCTTTTGTTTCCCTTGCCTTCATGGATGTATCCTGCAAGAAGTTGCTGTGGCCAAGTTTAAAAAGGGTGTTGCCTGTGTTCTCCTCTAGGATTTTGATGGATTATGGTCTCACATTTAGATCTTTCATCCATTTTGAGTTTATCTTTGTGTCTGGTGCAAGAGAATAGTCCAGTTTCATTCTGCTGCACGTGGCTGTCCAATTTTCCCAGCACCATTTATTGAAGAGACTGTCTTTTTTCCAGTGGATAGTCTTTCCTGCTTTGCTGAATATTAGTTGACCATAGAGTTGAGGGTCCACTTCTGGATTCTCTATTCTGTTCCATTGATCTGTGTCTGTTTTTGTGCCAGGATCACACTGTCTTGACGACCACAGCTTTGTAGTACAGCTTGAAATCTGGCATTGTGATGCCCCCGGCTCTGGTTTTCTTTTTTAAAATTCCCCTGGCTATTCGGGGTCTTTTCTGATTCCACACAAATCTTAGGATGATGTGTTCCAACTCTCTGAAGAAAGTCCACAGTATTTTGATAGGGATTGCACTGAACGTGTACATTGCCCTGGGAAGCATGGACATTGTCACAGTATTTATTCTTCCAATCCATGAGCATGGAGTGTTTTTCCATCTCTTTGTGTCTCCCTCAATTTCTTTCAGAACCGTTCTGTAGTTTTTAGGGTACAGATCCTTTACCTCTTTGGTTAGGTTTATTCCTAGGTATCTTATGCTTTTGGGTGCAATTCTAAGTGGGATGGATTATTTAATTTCTCTTTCTTCAGTCTCATTGTTAGTGTATAGAAATGCCACTGATTTCTGGGCATCGATTTTGTATCCTGCCACACTGCCGAACTGCTATATGAGTTCTAGCCATCTTGGGGTGGAGGCATTTGGGTTTTCTATGTTCAGTATCATGTCATCTGCAAAGAGGGAGAGTTTGACTTCTTCTTTGCCAATGTGAATGACTTTTATTTCTGTTCGTTGCCTGATTGCGGAGGCTCGGACTTCTAGGACTATGTTGAGTAGCGGTGGTGAGAGTTGACATCCCTCTCGTGTTCCTGATCTTAGGGGAAAGGCTCCCAGTGCTTCCCTATTGAGAATGATATTTGCTGTGGGCTTTTAAGATGCTGAGGAATGTTCCCTCTATCCCTACACTCTGAGGAGTTTTGATCAGGAATGGATGCTGTATATTGTCAAATGCTTTCTCTGCATCTATTGAGAGGATCATATGGTTCTTGTTTTCTCTCTTGCTGATATGATCAATCACATTGATTGCTTTATGAGTGTTGAACCAGCCTTGCATCTGGGGGATAAATCCCACTTGATCATGGTGAATAATCCTCTTAAAGTCCTATTGGATCCTATTGGTTAGTATCTTGTTGAGAATTTTTGCATGTGTGTTCATCAGGGATATTGGTCTATAATTAATTCTCCTTTTTGGTGGGGTCTTTGTCTGGTTTTGGGATCAAGGTAATGCTGGCTTCATAAAACAAGTTTGGAAGTATTCCATCCCTTTCTGTCTTTTGGAACAGCTTTAGTAGAATAGGTATTGTTTCTTCTTTAAATTTTTTTTAAAGATTTTATTTATTCATTCATGACAGACTCACAGAGAGAGAGAGAGAGAAGCAGAGACACAGACAGAGGGAGAAGCAGGCCCCATGCAGGGAGCCCGACGTGGGACTTGATCCCGGGTCTCCAGGATCATGCCCCAGGCCGAAGGCAGGCGCCAAACCACTGAGCCACCCAGGGATCCCCTGTTTCTTCTTTAAAAATGTGATAGAATTCCCCTGGGAAGCCATCTGGTCCTGGACTTTTGTGTCTTTGGAGGTGTTTGATGACTGCTTCAATTTCCTTGCTGGGTATTGGCCTGTTCACGTTTTCTATTTCTTCCTGTTCCAGTTTTGGTAATTTGTGGTTTTCCAGAAATAGATTCATTTCTTTTAGATTGCCTAAAAAGTTGGCGTATGGCTGCTCATGATACGTTTGTAAAATCGTTTGTATTTCCTTGGTATTGGTTGTGATCTCTCCTCTTTCATTTGTGATTTTATTAATTTGAATCTTTTTTCTTTTTCTTTTTTTTATTTTTATTTTATTTTTTTTTATTTATTTATAATAGTCACACAGAGAGGGAGAGAGAGAGAGGCAGAGACACAGGCAGAAGGAGAAGCAGGCTCCATGCCCAGGAGCCCGACGTGGGACTCGATCCCGGGTCTCCAGGATTGCGTCCTGGGCCAAAGGCAGGCGCTAAACCGCTGCGCCACCCAGGGATCCCTCTTTTTTCTTTTTAATAAGGCTGGTTGGGGTTTATCTATCTTATTAATTCTTTCAAAGAACCAACTCCTGGTTTTGTTTCTCTGTTCTACATTCTTCTGGTCTCTATTGCATTGAGTTCTGCTTGAATCTTTATTAACTCTCTTCTTCTGCTTGGTGTAGGTGGTGAGAGTGGACATCCCTGTCGTGTTCCTGGGATGTCCCACCCACAGCAAATATGATTCTCAATGGGGAAAAACTGAGAGACTTTCCCCTAAGATCAGGAACATGACAGGGATGTCCACGTGTTTGAGTTTCTTCCAAATTTCTTCTTGTGATTGAATTCTAGTTTGGTCTGAAAGCATTGTGGTCTGAAAATATGCAGGGGTCAATCCCAGTCTTTTGGTATCAGTTGAGACCTGATTTGTGACCCAGTATATGGTCTATTCTGGAGAAAGTTCATGTGCACTTGAGACGAATGTGTATTCAGTTGCGTTCAGATGGAAAGTTGTGTATATATCTGTGAGATCCATCTAGTCCAGTGTATCATTCAAGGCCATTTTTAATTTGGTGATGTTCTGATTAGAAAATCTGTCACTTGCAGAAAGTGCCTTGTTGAAGTCTCTTACTATTAGTGTATTATTATCTAAGTACGTCTTTACTTTGGTTAATTGATTGATATACTTGGCAGCTCCCACATTAGGGGCATAAATATTCATGATTGTTAGGTCTTCTTGTTGGATAGACCCTTTAAGTAGATAGAGTGTCCCTCTTCACCTCTTACTACAGTCTTTGGGATAAACTCTAATTTATCTGATATGAGGATTGCTACCCCTGCTTTCTTTTGAGGACCATTTGAATGGTAAATGGTCTCCACCCTTTCATTTTCAGGCTGGAGGTGTCCTTAGATCTAAAATGAGTCTCTTGTAGACAGCAAATAGATGGGTCTTGCTTTTTTATCCAGTCTGAAACCCTGCGTCTTTTGATGGGATCATTAAGCCCATTCACGTTCAGAGTTACTATTGAAAGATATGAATTTAGTGTCATCGTAATGCCTCTTCATCCCTGTTCTTGTGGATTGTTTCTTTGGACGTCCTCTTTCTTTCACAGAGTCCCCCTTAATATTTCTTGCAGAGCTGGTTTGGTGGTCACATATTCTTTCAGTTTCTGCCCATCCTGGAAGCCCTTTATCTCTCCTTCTATTCTGAATGAGAGCCTTGCTGGATAAAGTATTCTTGGCTGCAGGTTCTTCTCATTTAGGAGTCTGAATAGATCATGCCAGCCCTTTCTGGCCTGCCAGGTCTCTGTGGAGAGGTCTGCTGTTAATCTAATATTTCTCCCCATAAAAGTTAAGAATTTCTTGTCTCTCACTGCTTTAAGGATTTTCTCTTTATCTTTGGAATTTGCGAGTTTCACTATTAAATGTCGAGGTGTTGAATGGTTTCTATTGATTTTGGGGGGGTCCTCTCTATCTCCTGGATCTGAATGCCTGTTCCATCCCCAAATTAGGGAAGTTCTCAGCTATGATTTGTTTAAATATACTTTGTGGTCCTCTCTCCCTCTCGGCCTCTTCTGGAACCCCAATTATACGTAAATTCTTCCTTCTCAGGTTGTCATTTATTTCCCTAAGCCTTTCCTCAGGGTCTCTTAATTGTTTTTCTCTTTTTTTCCTCAGCTTCCTTCCTGACCATCAACTTGTCTTCTGTGTCACTCACTCCCTCTTCCACCTCATTAACCCTAGCAGTTAGGACCTCCAGTTTGGATTGCATCTCATCTAATCTATTTTTAATTTTGGCCTGAGTAGTCTCAGTTCTGCAGTAACAAATCTCTAGAGTCCTTTATGCTTTTTTCCAGAGCCACCAGTAGTTTTATAATTGTGCATCTGAACTAGCTTTCTGACATCGAATTGAAATCCATATTCTGTAACTCTGTAGCAGAGAGTACTGTTTCCAGTTCTTTCTTTTGTGGTAAATTCCTCCTTCTAGTCATTTTGTCCAGTGCAGAGTGGCTGTATGAGCTGGCTGAGTCAAAAGTATCAACCACAACCTGAGTAAACTACATCCTAGATGCTTCCAAAGAGGTCAGAGACCAGAAAATGAAAAAGGAGATCAGAACAAAATAAAACAAAGGATCACTAAAGTGAAAAACAAATTTTCAAACAAAGTAGTAAAAAATAAAAGGCCAAAAACTCCAAGGAAGAAGAACAAAGAAAAAAAGAAAAGAGAAAAAAGAAGAAAAAATGGGAGGACTGTGGATGGTGGTGGTGACGAAGTTGTAGTGCAGGGAGACTGTAGTCTACCTGAGGGGTCCTCGAGTGTGATCCTCTTGGTTCTGAGTGTATTAAGTTCTGTATGTTAGAAGATGCTCAGTCCCAAATTTATATAAACCAGTAATACTTGTGGAAAGCCCCAACATGGACCACGAAAACATAAATGAGATAAAAGAGGGGGTCAGAATGGGAATGAAGAGGGTATATGATCTCACAGAAGGAACCAGCACGGTGTCCCACTTGGCTCTGGGTGCTGCTGGTCATGATTTAGAAGGTATTAACTTCCGCCATTGCAGAACAAAAGGAGGGAGAGAAAACAAAAGCAAAACAAAGAACCATATCTTGTCTATCTCCCGAAATTAAATTGAGTATGTTGAAGGGAATCTAGAAGTGGAAAATGTATCTAGGACCTGTAATTGTAGAAATCTCAAAGTCAAAAAGGAAGAACCTTAAAAATGAAGAGGTGGTAAAATATTGTAGTTAAGGTGGGAAAAGAGAAAAATATTGGAAATTTTTAGCCGGATATAAAAAGGAGTTGTACTGGCAAAAGGGAAAAAAGGGGGGGGGGAACCCTCTAGTTCTATAGACTGTAAATCCCTCGACTTCCCCTGGAGCTTTCCAGCGCTGCTGGGTCCAGAACTTGCTCCTCCCTGTCCTTCCAGCTGGTCTCTGGGGGAAGGGCTGCTGTGCTGACTCTCAGGTGTGTGCACCTGGGGGAGCTGCCCCGCCCCTGCCGGGTGCCGGGGTCAGTGGGAGCTGTTGACCCCGTGAGGCCCCTGTCCCCTGCGTCCCCCCACCCCAGGCACAGGGTGACACAGGAGGAACACCAGTGGCCACGGCCAGCTCCCCAGCTCTGGAGTCAGCTCCCCCAGTACCCACCGCAGCACCCGGTCCGCACTGGCCTGGGTGCTGGGGGGTGGGGGGTGCTGACCTGCACAGCTCGGGGGAGCCTGGCGGCAGGGGCATCCCCGCCTTCCTGTGCCTCGCACACTCACTACCTCCCTGCCCGCGCCCCCCGCGTGCGCCGCCCGACGGAGGCCCCTGCGAGCACGTCCTTGTCCCCAGGGCCTGCTGCGTTGCCCTGCACGTTGCTACTAAACTACCTGACAGTCGTTTTTTTAATGAACAAGTGGCTGCACAACGATCCAGCTCTCCTCAGGCAAAACACTGCAGAGAAGGTTAAAAGGCCCCAGATTTTGAAAGATGCAACACTCCTCACCCTCCGGATTGGACCGAATAGCTAAAAATCTAATGAGCCATTTCTTTGGCCCCGTGTGTTGTCTTCTAATCTGTTCTAAAAGAGACTTCTTAGTTTCATTTTTGCTGCAATCAGTAGTTCTGAGATCCCAAGGGAACTACCGTGTTTAAAGATGCGGAAGGTCCCGTATTTGAGAAAACACCGGTGTGTGAGAGACCGCTTGGAGGGTGGATTTGGGCCACATCCCAGCCCTCTTCTCCCTTGGGCGACACACGTGGGCAGCCTGTCCTCCGGGTCGCCTCCCAGCCTTCAGCGCAGGGAGCGCCCCAGCCCCTGGTCGTTGTGAAGTGTCGTCCTTACTCCCCAGGCCTCAGATTTGACGCTCAGCTAGGACTGCAGGTGTCTGTGGGGTCTTTGCCCACCACGTTGGTGGCATTGTCATGGCAGATCTACTCTGACTTACGATTTGGTTTTAAAAAAAGGTTTTCGGGGCTTCTGGGTGGCTCAGCGGTTGAGCATCTCCCTTTGGCTCAGATCGTGACCCCGGGGTCCCGGGATCGAGTCCCCCGTTGGGCTCCCTGCATGGAGCTTGCTTCTCCCTCTGCCTGTGTCTCTGCCTCTCTCTATTGTCTCATGAATAAATAAAATCTTTTTAAAAAAATTAAAAAGATTCTAAAAGGTTTTTGACACACTTGATGGGATGAACACTGGGTGCTATTCTATATGTTGGCAAATTGAATTTAAATTTTATTTTTTTTAATTTTATTTTATTTTTTTTTTCCAAATGAATTTAAATTTCAAAGAAAAGGTTTTTGACAGGTACGTCGCACTCTGAGAAAGCACACTGCAGGAAAATCTACACTTAAAGACTCCCAAACCACCAAATCATTCATTCATTTTAACCTGTTTCCTAGGGGCGTCTTTCAATATGTCTCTTAAACCCCTTCGCGTGTAGTTCCTTTGGGAGCACGCACCCTCAGCGGCCGTCGATGCTGATGGGACGGCCGTGGGGGCCTGCGGGCTGGCGTCTGCTGTGAGGCGCCCGCGGCGTGTGTTTGTAGCTTGGTGCGAGGAGCGAGCTCCGGTCCCAGCTATGCCACTCCCTAGCTCTGTGATGCTGGACGAGCCACTTCCCTCCCTGGTGCCAGTTTCCTCGTCTATAAAGTAGAGAGACCGCCGGGAACACTCGAGGGCTTTGTTGTGCAAGTTCAATGAGATCACGCACGCTGTGGTGGGCACGTCCCCTGGGCCAGAGCAGATGTGCGCCGTGGTATTGCTGGAAGCATCAGTGTCTGCCTCCAGGCTCCCCGCTCTTAGGTGGGAGGAGCCCTGGAGGCGCCCTCTGTGAGCCTTGTCACTTGGTGTCGCCTTAGACGGGCCGTCGTTGCTGTCTGCGTGTCTCCCCACCCGCCGGGAAGCCGGAGGGAGCCGTGTGGCCCCGTCTCAGGGTCCTCTGTGACCCGAAAGGTGTAGCAGCACAGAGGACCCCCCGTGGATGGCTGGGCCGCCCCCCGGTGCTCGGCTCTGCCCCCCCCCCCCCCCCCCCCCGCAGGGCTCGCTGCTTCAGCGGAGCTCCTGACAGGCGATGCGCACGCGCTTGTCCGAGGCGAGCGAGAGTCGCCTCCTGGGGCTGGGGAAGCAGGAGGGAGGGAGGCCTCACCCCAAGCAGTTCTCCTTTGTACAGGCAGCTGCTAACTGGAAACACACCGGAGAGCCTCGGGGGTGCACGGGGATCCTTGGGAGGGGAGACTGGGAAATGGCTCCCATGAATCAATGTGAGCACTTAATGGGCCTTAATTGGAACCTTATCCTACTGTGCTTGGAGCCGCGAGATGAAAGCGGAAGAAATCGGAGAGACCATTTATTTCACTCGAGAAAGCAGTAAACTGCAACTACAAAAAGATTGGACTGTCTTATTTTTATGATTAAATAAAATTGTCATGGGCCGGTGGTGGCGAGCGCGTCAGTGCAGGGAACGCGCCGCGCCCCCGGCTGCCGCCCGGTGTGGCCGCGGCGCCCATCGGCCCCGCTCCGCGTGTCGGCCCCGCGGCCCTCGCACCCGCCCAGGCCGGGCCCGCTCTCGCCGCAGCCACCAGGGCCCACCGCGAGGGTCTGTGCTTCAAGGCCTACCCGGGGCCTGCCGTGCCGCCTCCCGCCCCGCACACGCGTGTCCTTTGGTCTGTGAGCGACGCGGCCCTTGCGGTACCGTGTGTGTGTGTGTGTGTGTGTCGCTGTCGATTCTCTTTTCTTAAAGAAGCTGCTTTAGAAAATCAGAACAGCGACTAGCTGAGACTCCGCGGGCAGCATGTTCTATGATGACTCTTATTCATCCGTAAGAAAAAATACAAGCTCGCTCTCGCTCTCTCTCTTCCTCTCTCTTTTTTTTACCAAATTGAAACGTAACGTCTGTGCAGGTGGAGGCAGCACGAGGTGCTCCGTGCACGTGCCCACCACGCAGGGCTGTAGCGCTTCTGCCCGTCGACAGCCTTCGGAGGCCGTGCAGTCCATCCCCCCTCATCGCCCAAGAGAAGGACTTGCTCCGAGTCCCCGGAATCGGGCCCCTGTGACCAGCCTCCCCCCACCAGCGGTAGGCGGGACACAAGTAAAGCAAAGAGGCGGAAAATCCAAAGTAAAGTCCCTCAGATGACGACGATAGGACGAGGCTGTCTTGTTTCCGAGGACTTGTCTGTGCTCCTGAGACAGGGTCCCTTCTGCGACTTGACGCGCAGCAGCGCTCCTGGTACGGTCCCCGACGGTGCGGGCCCGTGACTTCCAGGGCTGCCCGAGGGTCTCGGATAGTCTAGCCCAACCTCCTAGTGCCCGGGACGCGCCTGAAGGGAATCTAGAACGTGCCTCGTGGAAAGGTAGCTCTTCTCCGAGGAAGACCCCGTGGAAGGGGGGGGAGGCCGTGGCCCGGAGCACGGTGCTGGCGGGGCTGTTCCGGGGACGCCGGCCTGGGGGCCTAGGTCCTCGGGAGCGCTGGTCCCTCCTCTCCTCCGTCGCCCTTCCCCGAAGCCCAGCTCGGCCTCGGCCCCCTTCCCCGCAGAGGCCCTGCCCCCAGCAGCCGGCCCCCGGCTGGCCCCCAGTTGGCCCCTGGCTGGCACCCCACCTAGCACCCCGGCAGGCCCCCTGGCTAGCTCCCCGGCTGGCCCCCCGCTGGCCCCCGCCTGGCCCCGCTCTGTCCGCGTAGCTCGGCCCGGGCCAGCAGGGCCAGGCCACCACGGCTCCGGGCAGCGAGGCTCGCTGAGGAGCGGCCGCCGGAATCGGGGCCTGCTGCTGCGGGAACCACCGCCACCCCGGTTCGGAGCGCGGCCCTTGTGGGGCACGGGGCGGGACGAGGGACGGCCCCAGGCAGGCCTCGCCCCCAGAGGGGACTCCTGGTGCTGGGCGCACGTGGAAGGCAGGCCCCCCGCAGGAGCCTCGGGCCGCGCGCCCCTGCCCCGGCGCTGCTGGCGTCCACGGCGAGGCCCCGGGCCGCGTCCCACTCGCTCGTCCTCCCAGCCCTGCAGGCCGCGTCCGTCCTCTTTTCCCCTCAGCTGAGTGCAGCCGGCGCACGGCGTCCAGCAGGCTGTGGGCCCCGCGGGCTCGGCCGGCAAGGCCCCCTGGTGCCCCCGTCCACCCGCGCCCACCCCCCCCCCCCCCCCCCCCGGCAACAGTTTATTCGCTGTAGTTGGGAGCCCGGTTTTGGTTTGCCGTTTTTTCCTTTGGTCATTTGTTTTCTTTCTTAAATTCCACAGAGGAGTTCCATCATGTGGTATTTGTCTTTCTCTGACTTCTTTAATGATTTTTTTAAAGACTCATTTATTTGAGAAAGAGAGAGAGAGAGAGCGAGCAGGTGGGTGGGGGAAGGGTGCTGAGCCCAGAGCCGGACACGGGGCCCGTCCCAGGACCCGGGATCATGACCCGGCACAAAATCAAGACCCGGCCACTTACCCGACTGGCCACCGGTGCCCCAGTGACGGGCCCCTTTCCCTTAGCGCCACATCCTCTGGATCCATCCACGTCGCTGCCAACGGCAAGGCTCCACTCCCTCTGTGGCTGCTGCTCCCGGGGTCTCCTCTGCCGCCCACCGTGGACGCGGGGGCTCCTCCCTCAGCTGGCCGTGGTGAATGACGCCGCGATAAACGTGCGGGTGCGTTTGTCTTCCTGAAGGAGTGTTTTGCCCTCTTTGGGTGAACGCCCACCGGTGGAATCGCTGGGCCGGTGGTAATTTGGGGAACTCACGGTGTTTTCCAGAGTGGCTGCTCAGCTGGCGTTCCCATCAGCAGGGTAGGAGGGCTCCCCCTCCCCACAGCCCTGCCCACACTTGTTATTTCTCGTGTTTCTTAGTCGTTCTGACAGGTGTGAGCTGATCTCTTTGTGGCTTCAAGTTGTGTTTCCCTGACGGGTGCTGAGCATCTGTTCCTGTGCCGTCTGTTGGCCATCGTATGTCTTCCTTGCAGAAATGTCTGTTCATGTCTTCCGCCCATTTTTAATTGGATTATTTGATTTTTGGGTGTTGAATTGTATGTTTTTTTTTTTTTTTTTTTTTGGTTTGGGTTTTTCTTTTTTTTAGGGGGAGAGAGAGAGAGAGAGAGAGAGAGAGAGCGCGAGCGCACACGAGCATGCGGGGGTGGAGGGGAGGGGCAGAGGCAGAATCTTAAACAGGCTCCGCGCCCAGAGGAGCCCGAAGTGGAACTCAGTCCCAACACCTGCTGTCGTGACCTGAGAGGTCGAGGGTCAGAGGCCTGACCGCGCCACCCGGGGCCCCGTCAGGTCCCTATACCTTGCGGATACTAACCCCGTGTGTCATCTGCAAAATATCCTCCCCCGTTCGGTAGGTGTGTTTTGGTTCCGTTGTTTCCTTCGCTGTGCAGAGTGTCTGTATTTTCCGGAGGGGACCCTGAGGGTCAACTCGGCTAACTGACCGGAGCCGCCCTAGAGCCCAGGGCCGCCCCACGGCGGGCAGCCTGCAGCCTGTACACTCCCGGTTTCCGGCAGCGGAGGCCCGGGTGACCGATCGGCTCTCGGATGCACCGGCCAGCGCGGGCGGCCGTTCTACTGAAGCATCGTTCTGGCCGCGGGCAGCGAGGAATCCGGGCCGTGCTGCGGGCTGAGCCGTGTCCCCCAGAATTCGTGTTTTGTACCTTGACCCCCAAGGTGGCTGTACTGGGCCAGAGGGCTCTTAAGAGCTACTTCTGGTTAAATGAGGACACAAGGCTGCGGGTTCACGGGAGAGCACCGCTGGCCCCGTACGGCAAGGGGGGGAGCGCGCGGGGTGCGGGCGCCGGGGGAGGACCGCAGGGGCGGCGGAGCCCACACCAGGGAGGCGCCCACCCCCGCTGCTGCCCGCGGCTCCCGGACGTCGACTCTGGAGCCCTGAGGAAATAAATTCCCGTTGCTTCGGGCCCTGGTCTCTGGTATCTTGTTCGACAGCCTGAGGGCCTCACCCGGGTGGGTGCCTGAGCCTGGGAGCCTCTCCCCACCCGCAGTCCCCCCCTTCTCGGAGTGGCCTCCCCTCCCCCTAGGGGTCCCCGTTCCCTCCCAGGGCCCCAGTACTTTGTCTTTCCTGTGTGACGACCCAGCGTCCTCGTACGGCCACTCGTGTGCACACGCATCTCCCGAGAGCCCCAGCCCGGACTCTCCGTGTCCCCGAGCCAGCGGCACCCGACACGCCCCGGACGAGTCAAGGACGCTAGAGCCGCCGGCTCCCGTCCACGCCGAGCTCCACTCCCCGATGCTTTGTACTCGTGGGAAGCAGAAGGCTCGGCGCTGCTGGGCGGGCAGAGGCCGCAGGTGGACGAACCGCCACGGCCGGGTCTTCTCCAGGTTCCTCTGCAAAAGTCTGCTGCCGCCGCCGCTCGCTGGAGGCCCGACGCCGGCATCCCGCCATCCCGGCCTCCGCCCGTGACCCCCTCCCGGAACTATTGATCAGTCACAAGGGGGAGCACAGTCAAATAGGTTCTGTACGGTTTGTCCTAAATTCAAAATGTGGGGCTCTAATTTTGAGTGAGAAGGAGCGTAAAGATCCGACACCCTCGGCCGAGTTCTCTTTCTTCATCTGGTTCTGGTGACGCAGGTAGGTTCGCTCTGTGAGGACTGAGCTACTCACGTAGGAGGGCCCCGTGTGCACCTCCTACAAGATTCTTTCCACCTTGAGACCCAGAGACACGGAACCATTTTCCCAGGGCCGTGCAACGAGTCGGTGGCTGGAGTAAAGGCGGGAGCCGGGCTCTCCTGGCTCTTTAGTTAGAATCTGCTCGAAGATCGCACCTAAGAGCAGGTGGAAAGTTCAGCTTCAGCTTGTTTTGATCTGAACGTTGCTGGGAATTCCCTTGTTTCCCTGGAGGCCTGCTCTGCACTGGGCGTGGGCAGCGTCTCGGGGACGGCTTTGCTCACCCTGTGGAACCCTGCGGCCCCCGCGTGCCGTCTGCCCGGACGGTGACCCCGAGGAAGTCGGCAGCAGACGCCCCCCCAGGGGTGCTGGTGTGGGGAGGAACCCTGGGGCAGGCCCTCTGGAACGCAGGGCGGGCTCGGGGTGCCCCTCACGTTGGGCCTTAGCAGCCGGCGCTTGTCGAGAGAACGGGACGGACCAAGTTGCTGACTTAGTTGCGGCTCCGTCGGGAAGACCGACAGAGGAAACGTCATTGTAAATCTGCTTTTCTTTTTTAAACGACTTCCATTTCGTCCATTCACCAAGACGTCGGTATTCCGTGGTGACTGTCCACCGACTCCGGAAGGCTGGAGCAGGTCACGGTGACGTGACGGCCCCGGGGCCTGGAAGCGCCTGGATGAGTGGACCCGAGCCCTGCCCGAAGCCCCCAGCTGCCCGGAGCCTCAGGGACTGGCCTGGCGCCCACGCCGCACCCAGGGTCACCCTCTGCGCCCCAGCCTTGCTTCCCTGCCCCTCGGCCCCGTGCAGCCCACCACGCAGCTGTGCCTCTTGACTGCTGGAGGCCCCCGTGGACCACAGCCCCCCGCGTTACCGGGAGGGGTCTCGCCCGCCCGGTCCCAGCGCCGCGGCTTGGCCCGTTCCCGGCCCTCCTGGTGCCGTCTCCCCGCGGTGCCCGAGATGCGGTTCAAAGGACGGGCCGCGACGTCCCGCCCTGGCTCGGCCTAGCGGGGGGCGGGGGGGCGGCTCCAACCACCCCAAGACCCTTCCCCAGACCCCGACTACGTTGTGTCCCGGGTGGGCCCCTGGGTGCGCGACACCCCACAGCCCGCGCGTCGGTGTCCGGCAGTGGCGGGCTCTAACCCCGAACCTCACTGCACGTTTGCTGACCTCCCTGGAGTCGCGTCCTCATGGGGCAGCTGCTAGGCAGGCGCGCTCGGGAGGGGCTCTTGTCCCCCAGCGGGGTCGGGGCGCGGCGCAGTCCTCGTGAACCAGGAGCCGGGAGGCGGCGTTAGCATTGCGCCTGTGCCAGCCACACTGGGCAGTTGAATATCCGTTCAATTAGTGAATCTTCCAGTAATAGCATTTTAACAATGAAGTTCCAAAGAAAAAAACTTCTGCTTCATTTGGACGAGGGGGTAAAGGGACTGGTAGTAATGGTACCGTTACAAACTCTGGAGGGCTGGTCATTTGGCTCCGCTACAGCATTTGTAGCTGATAATTAAAGATTGAAGTAAATGCTTTATCAATCAAATAGATGACGGCACAGACTTTTCTCAGCCCGTGTCGGAAACGGCAGCACGTAGCCATGTGCCGAACGGTCACACTCCGCGTCTTTAAAATTCCTGCTGGATTTGAAGGTATTAACAAGTCCCTGTCAACATTCTCTGAAGATTTTTGATGTCATTTTAGCTATTGAGCTAAAATATGTGAACTATTACTTTGTTGATTTTGTCCTTAAACCAAACTGCATTATCATCCAAGAGTGTGTTCTTAAAGTATTGTTAAAAGTACTTTGAAAACTTGTAAATCCCTGTAATTTATGTTTCTCTGCCTCTGCTGTTTCGTTCTGTCCCTTCTGGTTTTAATTTGAACGTAGGCCTGTCTGGGTACGTACCTGCAAAATCATGTTTTTCCAAGTGCAACTTGCAGCCCTGACCTCGGATTTCACGGTGTCCTGACTCTCTGTGCCCTCCCTCTATGCCAAGACGTGGGCCCTGGGTCGCCGGGCTCTTCCGTGTGAGCACCGGCACCGCCCGATCAGGGTTTACTTGGAAGAGATCTCGCTTGACCTCCCCTAGTCTGTGGTGTGGGCCGGGGGGAGACGGGGAGGACTCCCCACAAGCCTATTGATTGCATCGCTCCGTCCCTCCATGTGCACAGTGGTGAACCCAGCCTGCTCCGAGCCCCGTCTCGTTTATCTAAACATTCTCCTTTTAGACTCGGTGGCACTGATGGAAACGGAGATAAGGAGCACGGCTCAGGAAGGGGCCCAGGAGCCTGTGCTTTGTGGAAGCTCCCCTCCCCTCGCGGTCCCCTTTTCTCCCCAAGGCCTCATCTGCGTACTGGATGCGCCGCCTACCCGGCCTCTACCCCAGGCCTGCCCCAGCCGGGTCAGGGGGCGGGGGGGGGCTGTGGACCCTGGCCTGTACCCCAGGCCTGCCCCAGCCGGGTCGGGGGTCGGGGGGGGCTGTGGACCCCGGCCTCTACCCCAGGCCTGCCCCAGCCGGGTCAGGGGGCGGGGGGGGCTGTGGACCCCGGCCTCTACCCCAGCTCTGCCCCAGCAGGGTCAGGGGGACTGTAGGCTCAGACCCCGGCCTCTACCCCAGGCCTGCCCCAGCCGGGTCGGAGGCCACGGGCCCGGACGCAGAGCAGAGCCCTAGCAGAGGGCATCTCTGCCGAGCAGCTCCACGGCTTCAGGGGATGGGGCTGCTTGTTAAAGGGGCTGGGACCGGCCCCGCGTCCCCTCTCCATGGCAGCCCTGCGCCTCGTCGTGGGGGATGAATGGCCGCAGACCTTCGGGACCCTTCCCGTAAGTCAGGAGGCAAGATCCCACCATTTGTGTTGCTCTCGGCGCCACGGAGCAGTGTCCTTCCTCCTGCTGCGGCCCTCGGGGTCGCGGCCGGGGGGCGGGGGAGCGGGGGTGCGGGGCGGCCGCTGACCCGGGCCCTCTGCCTCAGGTGGTCGTGCAGTCCGGCCGCCACCCGACGGTGCTGCAGAAGCTCTGCCAGCTGCCCTTCCAGTACTTCAGCGAGCCCCGGCTGACCAAGGTGCTGTTCCCCTCGCTGCTGGCTGCCTGCTTCAACAACCGCCACAACAGGACCATCCTGGAGCAGGAGATGAGCTGCGTGCTGCTGGCCACGTTCGTTCAGGTACCTCCCGCGGCTGGCTCCGGCCTCACGCGCGCCGCACGCCCACCGGCTGCAGACCCGCGCCCGCCCCGTGCTCCTGGAGGTTGCCCACGGGTTTCTGTGCTTAGAAATTAACTCCTAAAGCATCAGGATAGTGAAGCGGGGGTGGAGCGCCGTGCGAGTCCTTGGAGGATTCCAAGGAAGGGACGTTTTTCCAGTTACTGAAGTGGCAGATCCACACCAAGGAAACGTTTTTAAGAAAGGAGGCCGGACTTTGTCAAGGCGGCAGCGCTCACGTCCACGTAGCTGCTGGTCTGGCGGAGGGAATAGAGGACAGAGGGCTGCCGAGGAAGAGAAGTTAAAGCTTCAGTTGATTTGTAAGCTTTTAGAGAAGTGTGATTCATACACACGTGTGCAGCCGTGATGAAATCCTGGTATTATTTTCTAAAAAGATCTCACACTCGTAAGAATGGCCTTCTGTGCTTCTGATCCAGTTAGGTTCTGTAGGGCTGGGACCAGGGTCAGGGGGGCCAGACCAGGGTCAGGGGGGCCGGGACCAGGGTCAGGGGGGCCAGACCAGGGTCAGGGGGGCCGGGACCACGGTCGGGGGGGCCGGGACCACGGTCGGGGGGGCCGGGACCAGGGTCAGGGGGGCCGGGACCACAGTAGGGGGGCCGGGACCAGGGTCAGGGGGGCCGGGACCAGGGTCAGGGGGGCCGGGACCAGGGTCCGAGCCGCAGCAAAGGAGAGCAGTGTTTCCACATCTACGGTAATTCAGTCAAGTGACCATAGAAAATCAGGTTAGCTGTTCTTTACTGTTTGCTAATAGCTAATCCTGTTATTTTTTTCTGTCCCTGTGGATCATTATTTGCTGAAAATCTTCCGTTTTCTTTGAAATGTTTTGCCCTAAAAACCAGTGTGCTTTTGTTCCATGACGTACGTGTGATTGGCAATGTTTTCCGTCCGTGACGATGAAACAGAAAGCAGAGCTCTGTTAGAGCCGCTCCTGTTGGGCTGATACACGTACGTCATTGCCGAAAGGACGTGATCCTGCCTGGCCGGTTGGGGCAGCTGCAGACCCCAGCTTCCCTCGCCGCGGACGGCGGTTACTGGCTTCTGCGTCTTAGGCCACCCTCCATGAGACGGCCGGTTAAGAAACACGGCCAGGTCAGTTGTGTTTAGAAATGTTTACTTTCACCTTAGTTATTCTCTTTGAGTCTGGGCTCTATTTTCCGGAAATTTTTTCGAACATCTTTAGACCCATCGGTAGGGTGTGGATTCTCCAAAAAACACCTTATGCTTAAATTAAAATCTTAAAAAAGTCTTACATGACTGTCATGTCACCATTTAAGAATTTCATATATTCTCAAAGCCTTGGGATTAAAAAATAAACAGAAAATACAGTATAGAGGACTTCTAAGACTGTGACCTTAAAATTCATTCTCTTATTCAACAGGTAATTTTCTAGTGCACCTGGCGTACGGGTGCTTCCCGGGCACCGGGCACGGCCGTGAAGAAGCAGACAGAAGGCCCTGCCTCCATACAGCTTTCCTTAAAGTGGGGGGAGTCAGACAGACGGCGGGTCGGGGGCTCAGTGCCGTGGAGCAAAGGCAGGCGGGAGGACGCGGCCGGGCCGGGCGTGCTGTGCGCACGGGGGCCTCAGCCGGGGCCGTGACAGTCGACCACGACGATCCGGCCTCTGTGCCAGCTTAGTCCCCCGCATGTCCAACTGCTTGGAAAACAGTCCACAAAAATACAAACGATACAGGAATCTAAAGTAAAGAACATACGAATGACTGGTTTTCGTCTCCGGTTCACCTGAAAGTATTTCTGGCTCTTCTCTGTGTATTTAGCGCACATTTAAATGTGACTTCATGTCAATACAACACGTTCAGCTTACACCCATTTCGTAAAGGTCACAGAAATTTCTTAGCATCTTAGAGAAATTGAATCAAGTTTTCTGTTCTAGAAGTAATTATCATCAGAGGAATGGATGTAAGATCTTAGTTTATAGAAGGGTTCTGAGGTCCCCATGTGTCAACGAGGGTTCGTCGACAGTCACTAGAAAATGATGGTAAAAACAGGAGCCGGTGGTTTGTCCGAAGTTTCTGAAAAGTTATATATTATGTACGACGTTTTCCCTTCCCATCTAAAAGCAGAATCACTGGACTTTAAGATGTGGCTGCAGAACACATCAGGGCTTTAGGAGTTAACACTTTTTTTAAGAGCGTGAACAATCTGTCAGCATTTTAGAATAATAAATCCGGCGAAAGCCTTCAGTTTCTTAGCGGAGATAAAGTCATAGTCCCTGCAGGAGACGGCACCGTGGCCCCGGCTGATCGGAGCAACATGTGCGTTGTCGGTATTTGATTTAAATTGAGAGAAGCCGAACGTCGACTTCTTACGCTCCGGTATTTGGGCTGCAGAGGATTCACGCAAGAATAGTTGTCTCGGGATTCAGAAGCACATTTAACGCCGCCCCCAGCGAAGTTCTCAGTTCCTAGCATTGGTATAAAGACCCTTTTCTTGTCGCCCACAGGATTTCGTACAGACTCCAGGTCAAGCAGACACCCGGGCCCATCAGCCCAAAGGTACGTCTCTCATGACATGAAATGTGTGTGTGCAGCTGGACACACGTGTTTCTTCCTCCGCCCTCTGGGACCACACAGAAACCCGTTTACCGCCCCACCTAAGACATGTGGATGCACACGCCGAGTGTATTTCAAACAGTAAAGAAACAGATTTTGGCACCAAGCATAAATGCATCCGAATATACAGAGAAGTCTGTGGAAGTAAAAGCACAAAACATCTTTATGTAATTCATATGCACCTCATGCAAGATATAATAAATGGTGAATAATCACTTCATAATACAGGAGACAAGCAGATCGTTAACATTGGCCGACGATCGTTACTCACAGAAACGCTACAATCACATCGGTTTGCTTCCCTATGTTTAGAATAAAATTATTAATAATAGTCGCCCATATTTTCCCCCTAAATTCAAGTGCTCGGATATTTTTAATTAAAAATTAAAAGTGTAAAACTGTGTTACTTGGAGAAAAAGCCATCAGACTAACAAGAGCCCAGAGGCCAAAAGATTTACAAGTTCCCCCCCCCCCCCCCCCCGCAGTGTTCCCGCTGAGGCGTTTGCTATGATCAGAGCTGGAGATGTAGAATTTTAAAGTGCATTTTTACGCTTTTCAATATTCTACACACGCTGTAATTGAGAAGCACAAGTTGCTCTTTGTCTGTCAGGACAGCGTCTCTGATTAATGAGACCCTAATACAGATTTTCCCCAAGTCGTCCATCAAGTGGCCGAGGCCCACTCCCAGCAGGACTGTCTAGGGCGCCCACCAAGTGGCCCTTGCTTGGCGGGTGGGGAGTCGCCCTGGACGGACAGATGGACACACACACACACACACACACACACACGCTAATCCTCTGTAGTGGGCAGGTGTCGAAAAGTACACAGGAAAGAATACAAAGCTGTAACAATATTGTGGAAAAATGTCATGTTTTATTGGTTCAGGCATTCGGAGAAGTAAACGGACAGCTATGCCTGTCTTCAGGAATTCCAGTCAGCATCAGAGTCGGTACCATTTGTATCTAAGCCAGAATTAGTGTGCAAGTTCAGGTCTGTCCTGACGCACTCACAGCCCTTTTTTTAAAAAGAAAAAAAAAAAAAAGAAGGCAGCAGCGGCTATTGGAGGTTCTGTGGGAGAAATCTGTATAAATGGTTACTGTGTCTTAGAAAACAATGTCTTAAATTTTGAATATATGAAAATGCCTTGAAAAGTCTTCTAATGTATTTATTTTTAAATGTACAGCAGGGTTTTTTTTGTTTTTTTTTTTTTTGTTTTTTTTTGCCAGTAAGAAGCTTAGCCATTCTTTTTTCTTCCTTTCTCCTGACTGTAAGGATGAGTCACCATTTGCTTCGAATCTGGCAGGCGGAGTCCCAAGAGCTGCCTCTGCTTGGTGGGCTGAGGCCTGTGGGAGTTTCAACTTACTTTCTTCTCCAAGGGCCATTTTCTCTGACTTCCATGCTTTCCCCAGGTACAATGGGCTTAAAGCACAAAACGGCAAATGGGGACCTGTTCTCTGCATTTGTCAGAAAAGGTCATCATCATGTTCCTGGGTGACAGCCCCTGATGTGCTCACTTGGTTTAAAAGAAATGACTACGCCCCACGAAGTGCCAGTCTGCGCTTCGGACATCTGTTCCCCTTTTGCTTAGATTGAGTCCCCGGAAAACGTTTCAAGGCCTTTTGAGTTCACTGCCCAGGTGAGCCGCGACAGCTCCGGGTAGCGCCGCACGCACTCTCCATGACGGAGGACCTGCTGTCGGGGCGCCCGCTGCTCGTCCCTGCCGGCCACGGGGCGGTTTCCTTTGCCTGCGTCAGTAATAAGAAACTCGCTCTCTCTGCTTCGTTAGATGACTGAATGCCAGATTTCAGCATTTTAAAAGTTAACTTAAAGTATTTCAAATTAGACCGATTTAGAGGACAGACATCAAGCTTTCATATCTACCCTTTCAAGGCTGTCTTACGGATTGAATGAATGCCATTTTACCTTGTTCACCGTGCTTATTTTCCCCTTTTCTTACTCTGGAGTCCAAAAACACTTTTTCGTCATGTTTTACAGAGGGATTAATGCCTGAATATGTTAGAAGCACAAAATAAATTGTGATTAAAATATATATATATAAAATGCTACGGGTGAATGTAGGTGGACGGGGGTCGCCTTTACATAAACGCGCATTATGGTCTATTCGAAGTGCACGTCCCTGTTTTGTAGTCCGATGTTGAAATAATTCCAATTGCTTAAACTTCAAAGAATCTAACTTCTCTCTCTCTCTCTCTCCCCCTCTCTCTCGCAGGCAAATCCCTCGGTTCCCAAGACTATCTTGAGCTGGCCAACAGATTTCCCCAGGAGGCCTGGGAAGAAGCGCGACAGTTCTTTTTAAAAAAAGACAATAAATGAACGGCCTGGTTGGCCCGTCGGGCGCCCGCGGAGGCTCTGAGTGTCGGGACCAAGGCCTGAGCCCGGCTCCCTGCTCGGCGTCCCCAGGGCGCTCGGCGTCGAGATGTGGGTGAAGTTAGACTAAACTGGCGAGTCTGTTTCCTTCTTGTAATAAAGTAACTTATTCTCTTTGCGTCCGTGGCTCTTCTTACGGAGGCGGCACGAGGGGGCCGGGCGGGGCCGGGGGCGGGGCGCACCTGCCTCCCCGGGGTCCGCGCAGGTGCCCCCCCCCCCCCCCCCCGGCCGCCGGGCAGAGACGGGGCTGCGCTCGGGCCGCGGGGCGCCTCCTCCAGGACGGCCGCCGGGCTCTTCCTCCGCGGCCCGGGGCGGGGGCAGGGGGCTCGGGGCTCGCGCCCGCCCCCAGGACAGCAGCGCCCCGACGCCCGCGGAGCATCCTCAGGGCCGGGGTTGGGGGGGGGGGCGCGGGCAGGGGGAGGGCGCGGGGGGCGGGGAGGGATGGAGGGGGGAGGGGCAGGGGATGGAGGCGGGGCCGCCGCGGAGCAGCCGGTGCCCCGAGAGCGCAGCGCCCCGGCCCCGACCCGCCGACCGCCCCGGAGCCCCCGAGCCCCGTCCCCCCCCAGGGCCCGCCCCTCCGGCCCGACTGCGCCCCCCGCACCCGCCGCGGCCCAGGGCGGGGAGGACCGGCCACCTCGGGGCACCCACGGCGCACTCGGCCTCCAGGTCCCCGCACAGCCTGGAACGGACGAGCCCCCGCCCTGCCGCGCCCTGCCCTGCCCCGCCCTCCCCCCCCCTCCCCTCCCCTCCCCTCCCCCCCGGCCCCGCAGCCCAGCCCAAGGCCGACTCCGCCCGCGCCCCGGTCGCCAAGTCCGTCGGGGACAAGCCCCAGGGCCCGGCCGAGCGCGGCCCCCACGGCCGAACCCTGAGCCCGACGGCCTCGAAGCCCCCCGGGAACCCCCCGCGCGGGCCTCTCCAAGGACCGATGGGTCTTCGGGGACAACCGCCGCCCGCGGCCCTCGCCCCCTGGTGGAGCGACTCCCACACCGGTCCCCGGGAAGCCCCGAAAGCAGCGCACACCACGCTCCTCGCTGCCGCACCTGACCTGACCCCGGGGAATCCCAAGCGTGTGACCCACGTGCTTGGCGCTGACCGGGACCGCGACCCGGTGTCCCTCATCACGACCACCCAAGGCGGGCCTGACGCCCGGGGGCAGCGACCATCACCAGGGCTTGGGAGCCAAGGCCCCCCGGGACCCGCGGGACACGGTCACCCGGGGCGCGGCAGCAGGACGGGCGCTCGCGGGGCTTCGCAGCAACACAGGCCCGGGCGCCCCCATGCACGGGGACCACGTCACCCGGGTCGTTTCCCAACATTCAAAGTCCGCACCGTGGGATCCCCGGGTGGCCCAGCGGTTTGGCGCCCGCCTTTGGCCCAGGGCGCGATCCTGGAGACCCGGGATCGAATCCCACGTCGGGCTCCCGGTGCATGGAGCCTGCTTCTCCCTCTGCCTGTGTCTCTGCCTCTCTCTCTCTCTATGTGACTATCACAAATAAATAAAAATAAAAAAAAAAAAGTCCACACCGTCACACAAACGTCAAAAGAGAAATTAGACATTTGACCCCAGAACAAGAGCCGCCTGCAACCGGACACGCAGATGCCTCCACGCAGAGCAAATCCCGCGCTCGGCTCGGCCGATAGCAAACGCTCAAAGCTCATTGACAACAAACAGGAGCGAAATTCTTTTCTCGAGAACCTGTTTCGTTAACATGACAAAGCCCAGGAGTTGATCGAGAAAGTTATCGAAAGGAAGGTTTCCTAGAAGCGGAGCCTCGCCCACGGCCGCCCGGAGCTGGGAGCAAACGCCCAGGCCTCCCTTGGGGGGGGGGGGGGGGGGGGGGGAACGGGTCCCAGGGGAGGGGGCGACGCCGCAAGGAGCCTGACCCGGGTTATGAGAACCGTTTGCAGGCGCTCGAGGGGCCAAGCTGGTCCTCAGTAAGTCTGCGGGGCTCTTCCCTCATCCCCGGCTTCGCAGCACCGTTCCCTAAACCCCAGAAAAACGAAATGTTCTCTACGAATTTCGTGTGAGCATCGCCTAGACCCTGAGGCAGCGAAAACCAGATTCACTTGGTTCCCACCTCCCGCCTCAACGGTTGGCGGCGGGTCCTCCAGGTGCCAGTCCGACGGCGGCGGCTCCTGTCTGACGGCGGCGGCCACAGGGTCAAGCGTGTGCTGAGCCCGCGCTGCCCGCCGGGCAGAGTCTCCTGCTCATTTCCTGCCACCACCAAAGCCGGGTTTCGAGACGGCGAGTGGCAGCGGTTTGAAATGTCACACCGGGTGACCCGGCGCCCCCGCCCCGCGCTTCGGGCCTGGAAAGAAAATAAACCGAGGACACGCCAGGCTGGTTCCGGGTGGACGTTCCGGCGGCCGCGGCCGGGCTGGGGGGTCGCCCGCAGGTGATGCCGGGCGCAGATAAGGGGCCGCCGCCGTCTAGACGGCGGGACCGGGACCAGTGCCCAGGGCCACGGGGATCAGGGGAGCCTGGGAGCACCGGGGGTGCGGGGGGGGGGGAGCAGCGGCGAAGCCCAGGGAATCGGGCGGCCTCACAGGTCTCCAGCTGCAGCGAGGGGCCCGCACCTGCCCCCAGCACCAGGCCCGGTGGACACGGGAGGGGGCAGCAGGGAGGGTAAGGTGGGGGACAGCGCACGGCCCCAGCCCAGACCCGGCAGCAGGGAGCCCCGGGTGCACCAGCCCTGCGCCCACCCCGGGACCCTGCACCACGCTCACCCCCAGGGACCTTGCACCGCGCTCACCCCAGGTGCACCGGCCCCGCACTCACCCCCGGGACCCTGCACCGCGCTCACCCCAGGTGCACCAGCCCCGCACTCACCCCCAGGACCCTGCACCACGCTCACCTCCGGACCCTGCACCACACTCACCTCTGGACCCTGCACCGCACTCACCCCAGGTGCACCGGCCCCGCACTCACCCCCAGGACCCTGCACCGTGCTCACCCCGGGACCCTGCACCGCGCTCACCCCGGGAGCCAGCACCGCGCTCACCTCCGGACCCTGCACCGCGCTCACCCCTGGGAACCTGCACCGGCCCCGCGCCCACCCCCGGACCCGGCACCGTGCTCACCCCCAAGGACCTTGCACCACGCTCACCCCAAGTGCACCGGCCCCGCACTCACCCCCAGGACCCTGCACCGCGCTCACCCCCAAGGACCCTGCACCACACTCACCCCGGGACCCTGCACCGGCCCCGCGCCCACCGCCAGACCCTGCACCGCGCTCACCCCCAGGAGCCTGCACCGCGCTCACCCCCAGGGCCCTTGCACCGCGCTCACCCCTGGTGCACCGGCCCCGTACTCACCCCTGGGACCCTGCACCGCACTCACCCCCAAGGACCCTGCACCACACTCACTCCGGGACCCTGCACCATGCTCACCTCTGGACCCTGCACCGGCCCCGTGCCCACCGCCAGACCCTGCACCGTGCTCACCCCCGGGACCCTGCACCGCGCTCACCCCGGGACCCTGCACCGGCCGCGCCCACCCCCGGACCCTGTACCGCACTCACCCCACATGCACCGGCCCCACGCTCACCTCTGGACCCTGCACCACGCTCACCCCACGTGCACCGGCCCCTGCGCTCACCCCCAGACCCTGCACCGCGCCCACCCCCGGGGTGCACCAGCCCCGCACCCACCCTGGGACCCCGCAGCAAGAGCTCCGAGCCCCAGCTCCGACCCGACGCACCCTCCCCTGCCCACCGCACAAGGAGCAGCCTCGCAACGGGTTATTAATTTTTTTATTAAGATCAAAATATTCATCCCACCGTGAACTGGCTGTTCTCACAATAAATAACAATAACTTACGTTTTGTTCGGCAAAGGCTCACACGCTGTCCTCCGTCGACTGATAACTTAGAACGTTTCCAAGGAGAGTCCCGTTTCCGCTTTGCTCCGGCAGCCCCGCGCTCGGGACCCGGCTCTGTCCCCTCGGGCCCCGGGAGCCGCAGGAACCGGAGCGGTGGCCCCACCCGGACGGACGGGGCGGCGGCGGCGGGGCCAGGGCGGGCGCACAGCTGACCCTAGTAAATCCCAAATTCTGGTTTTGAAAAAAATAGCCGTTCTTAGAGCAGGGCCCTCCGGCCTGGTGAGAGCAGGCTGCACCCTGCAGCTCCGGGCCTCCCGGCCGCTGCGGCGTCTCTCTTTAAATAACAATAATGATAATTACGAAGGCGAGAGTTTTCGGAGCAGGAATGGCCTGAGCGTGGGTGCGTCTCATGCGGGGAGCATGCGAGGTCCGCGGGCTGGCGACGATGGGCCCCTCACGTCTCCACGGGACTCGGCACCATGCTGTTGGGGGTGTCGGGCAGCTGCGAGGACAGGGAGGTCACGTCGCTGCCCGAGGAGTTGCCCAGCGAGCCAGACTCGGAGAAGGAGACCTGGGGAGGAGCCCCGGGAGGAGGCGGTGAGGCGGCGCGGGCTGCAGCCCCAGGCCACTAGCCAGGGACACGGCCGGAGCAAGCCCTGCGGGGAAGGGGCCACGTCCCGAGCGCGCGCAGGGGTGGGAGGCCGGCTCGGCTGCGTCGGCCCCAGGGCCTCCCCTGTGGTGCCCTGGCCCAGGACACCCGGTTTAGAGCGGACTGCGGCCGACGTGCGCCAGCAGTACCCGCACCTGTGCCCTCAGCGCCAGGCGGTCCCCAGCGCCCCCTCCCCGGGGAGCCCCTAAATCCCACCCCTCCGGGACCTGAGGTCCGAGGGCCCGGGCGGGACCTCACCAGCTGCTGGAAGGCGGGTTGGTCCAGGTCGCTCTGCAGGGCGAACTCGCTGAGGGCTTTCCACGGGGGCTGGTAGGTCTGCACCTCCACGGCGCTGCCCTGCACGGCGCTCTCGTGGCGGATGGGGCTGCCCGCCACCAGGGGCGTCCCCGTCAATCCCTGGAGGCTCTGAGGGACGAGCGCAGGGGAGGCCAGGGATGCTCAGGCGGGTCCAGCGCCTCCCAGCACCCCGGCACTGCCCCGGGCGATGCTGAGAGGTTTGGGGCCTGGCGCTCAGGCCACGGCAGCCCAGTGGGTCCTCCGCCCCGGCCAGGATGCTCGGCGGCCTCCCAGAGCCCGGAGCCCGGAGCCCGGCCTCCCTGCTGGAAGCCAGTCGGGGGCCGAGAGGAGAAGCACCTCCAGGCCTGCGCTCCCACTCGTTGCGATCGTGTCCCAACCAAACCAAGCCAAGAGGACCCACCCGGCCGGGCGAGTGGAAGACGCAGACCCAGGCGGCTCGGGCTCAGGCCGGCGGCGGGGACAAGGGGCCCCAGCTCATGCGAAACGAAGCAGCCTGAACCCCCAAAGCAAGCCTGGCGCCGAGCGTGCAAACACGCCGTTGGGAGTGCCCCGGTGCCCCGTCTACCCAGAGCCCCCAGAAAAGGGCCCGCGGATGTGCCCCAGGCCTCAAGCCCCCCCGCTTCGGCCGCGCAGCCCCTCACCGTCTTGTCGTTGTGCTGCTGCTGCTGCAGCTGCTTCATGAGGATGGACTTCTTCTTGTCCTTGCACCGCTTGTTCTGGAACCAGACGCGGATGACCCGCGGGCTCAGGCCCGTCATCTCCACCAGCTGCTCCTTCATGAGCGCGTCGGGCCGCGGGTTGGCGGCGTAGCAGGTCCGCAGGGTGTGCAGCTGCTTCTCGTTGAGCACCGTCCGCACGCGGGTCGTCTTCTCCGCCGGCTTGTGCACGTGCGGGCGCAGCGAGGGCTGCCGGGCGGCCGCGGGCTCTGCAGGCACCGGGCGGAGGTGGGCGCGGGCTGGGCGCCCAGGCCCGGCTCCTTGTCCTCCCTCCGGCTCCGGCTCCGCCGGCGGCCGCTCCCCGACCCCAGGGAGCTCGGCATCTCCCGCCCTGTCCCCCGCGGCCGCCCGGGCTCTGGGAGCCCTGCACCCGGCCGCCGGCGCCTCCGGCACGGACCGACCCCAGGGAGGGCTGCTCAGGGCCCGTGGGGCGAGGGAGGGAGAGGGAGCAGGGGCTCCGGGCCCGACACCGAAGGGCCGGCGGCGGCGGGGGCCTCGGGGACTGGGGGCCTGTCTCCCGCTCGCTGGGGCCCGCGGCAGCCCTGCCTCCTGCTCTGGAGACTGCGGACCGGCCGGGCGCCGGGGGCTCCGGCCCCAACGGCCTCCTCCAAGGGCCCAGGCTCCCGGCCCTGCGGCCGACATTCCCGCTGGGATCCGGGTTCTCTCCACCCGGGACGCAGCCTGCGCCGCCCACCGCGCCGAACAAAAGGGAGCGGAGATGGGGTGCCCCCAGCACGCGCCCAGCCGGCCTGGCTGCCCCCTCCAAACAGGACCTGCACCGATAGCCCCTCGGGGTCCGGACAAATACGCACAAAGAGCCCCTCGGCCCGGCTCAGTCTCCTTCCCCGGGGGAGGCAAGCAGAGGAGCGACCGCGCAGCACCCAGGGGCGCCGCCGGGCCTGCTGGAGCTGCCCAGCCGGGGCCACCAGCCCTGACCCCCTGGTGGCCACACTCCCACTCCCACGCATCTCTGAGCGGCCCGAGCGGCCCCCGAGCCGTGTTCCGAGACCTCGAGGCCTCCGGCCTCCGCAGCGGCTCCCGAGTGGTTCACGCAGGGGCCTGAGCGGGCGGCCGAGCCCCTCCGTGTCGGGGCAGGAATCCCCCAGGGCCCGCTGGCCCCCCCGGCCCCCGCTGGCCCACGTCCATCTCGGGGAGCGCCTCGCTCCTCCCGGCCCCGGCCCGCCCGGCCCGCGCTCCCGGCTTACCTGGCAGGTGCAGGCCGCGGGCGCCGGGGAGCGGGCCGGGGCTGTGCGGGCTGCCGGCCGCCGCGCGCTCCAGCAGGAGGCCGTGGTCCGCGCGGCACAGCAGCTCGTGCTCCCGCAGCGAGAACTCGTCGCCGGGCAGCAGCTGGCGGCTGCACACGGAGCAGCGGAAGCACTCGACGTGGTACACGCGGTCCCGCGCGCGCATCACCAGGTCGCTGCTGCTGAAGCCCACCTGGCACTTGGCGCACTTGATGCCGAACAGCCTGCGGGCCCGGGGCGCGGCGTCAGCGGGCCTGGGGCGCGGCTGGGTCCCGGGGCGCGGCGCCCCCGCCCGCCCGCCCGCCCGCCCGGCCTCACCTGGCGTAGTCCCGCTTGCAGTAGGTCTTCCCGTCCCTCACGAAGCACGTGCAGGTCTCGTCCAGGTACTGGCTGCACTCGGCGCACTTGAGGCAGGCGGCGTGCCACTCCAGGTCCGGCGACACCCGCAGGAGGAACTGGTCGTGGATCCGGCTCCCGCAGCCCACGCACAGGGCGGTCCCGGGCTTCCCTGCGGGCACGCGCGGGCGGGGTCAGGCCGGGTCGCCCGCGGCCGCCGCGCCCCCACCCTCGTCCCGCTACCACGAAGCCGCGCGCGGCCGGACGGTCGGAGACGAAAACGCGGCGCCTTCGGACTCGCGGAGCTGCGCCCTCCCCGCGGCCGGGGCCGCCCCCGCCCGTCCGTCCGCCCGTCCGCCCGCCCGTCCGCCCGCCCGTCCGCCCGTCCGCCCTCCCGTCCGCCCGCCCGTCCGACCTCCCGCCCGTCCGCCCGTCCGCCCGCCCGTCCGCCCGTCCGTCCGCCCCGGCGCGGCCCCGCAGTCCCCGGCGAGCACCGCGCGCGGTCGCCCGCGGAGGCACCGGGCAGCTCGGGGCCCCGCCCGCCGGCCGAGCCCGACACCTGCAGGCCCGCGCCCCCGCGCCCCCGCGCCCCCCGGCCGCGCCCCGCACGCGGACTCACTCTTGGGAGGGTCCCCCATCGCACCCAGGCGCGGGGGGCGGAGAACCACATCCACCGAGCGGGGCGCGGGCGCGGAGGGCGCGGCCGGCCAGGACCCGGGTCGCGCGCCCAGCCGGCTCTCGGGGAACTAACTCGGCGGCCCCGCGGACTTGGAGGGGCGACTCCGCACCGGCCCGCACGCAGCATGACGTCAGCACGCACTCGCCAGGGGCCGGAGCCGGGGGCGGGACCTGCGGCGTCACGGAGCTCCCCGGGACCGCGGGGGCGTGGCGGGGGCGGGGCCGGCGGAGGGGGCGGGGCCGGCGGGCGGAGGGAGGGCGGGGCGGGGCGGGGCGGGGCGGGGCGGGGCCCGGCGGCCGCGGGGGACAAACCCGATTGGCCCGCAATGAACAATGGAGCGCAGCCGCCCCGACGAGCGCGGACCCCGTCGGGCCCCGGGTCGGGCTCGCCCCGCGGGACAGGCGGCCCCGGGCTCGGGGGGACACGGGGCAGTGGGCGCGGGCCCCGCCTGCAGACGCCCCGGGCCTTCGCCGCGGGAGGCCCAGCTGCAGGTCCGAGGCGGCCGCCGGGCGGGAGGCCCACCCCGTCCACCCCGTCCACCCCGTCCCCTGCCGCCTGCGCCGCCGCGCGCCTCCGTCCCCGGGCCCGGCCGCGGAGGGGGCTGGAGGGGGCTGGGGGGGCCGGAGCCCGGGTCGCGGCCGAGCGGTCGGGGATGTGGGCGGGCAGCGCGGACCCCGGCGGGCCCCGGCGGACCCCAGCCCAGGCCGCGCCCCCGGGGCCGCAGGGGGAGGGGAGGGGAGCGGAGGGGAGGGGGGCGGGACCCAGCCCAGGCCGCGCCCCCGGGGCCGCAGGGGGAGGGGAGGGGAGGTGGGGCGGGATCCCAGCCCGGGCCCTGCCCTCGGGGCTGCAGGGGGAGGGGGGGAACCCCAGCCCAGGCCGCGCCCCCGGGGCCGCAGGGGGAGGGGAGGGGGAGGGGAGGGGGGCGGGACCCCAGCCCGGGCCCTGCCCTCGGGGCTGCAGGGGGAGGGGAGGGGAGCGGAGGGGAGGGGGGCGGGACCCAGCCCAGGCCGCGCCCCCGGGGCCGGAGGGGGAGGAGGGGGACCCCAGCCCAGGCCGCGCCCCCGGGGCCGCAGGGGGAGGGGAGGGGAGGGGGGCGGGACCCCAGCCCGGGCCCTGCCCTCGGGGCTGCAGGGGGAGGGGAGGGGAGCGGAGGGGAGGGGGCGGGACCCAGCCCGGGCCCTGCCCTCGGGGTCGCGGGGTGGGGGACAAGCTGCCGCGGACCCGCGCGCCCGGGGGCTCGGCGCCGTCTACGCAGGGTGCTAGGGTCGTCCGCGCGTCCTACTCCCAAATCACCGATCTTCCGTCAATTCTTCCGTTTCGTGTCACGAACCCGCGGCAACGAAAACAGCTGCAAACGTGGCGCGCGGGACTCGGCGGCCGCCCGGGACCTCGCCGCGGGCTCCGCGTGCCAGCGCGTGACGGCGGCCTTCCCGGTGGAGGGGGCGCCCGGGCCGCAGCTCGGCCCTGCAGCTAAAGCTCCCGGGAGGCGGGGCCTCGACTTCTAGGCTGCCGTCCGGGAAATGGGCGCGGGGGGGGGGGGGCCTGCAGGGACGGAGCGGGCCGGGCGCACCTGCCGCTCGCGGGGGGGGGCGGGGCGGGGCGGGGCGCGGCGGGGGCAGAGCTGCCGGGAATGTGTCTGCAAATAAACGGGGCTCAGGGGAGGGGGAAGGCAATGTGTGCTGTGCGCGCGCCAGGCCACCCCGGACCTAAGGCATCTCATCTTACTTTTCTGTGCCTCTGTTTCCTCATCTGTAAAATGGGGGATAAAAGAGCGGGTATCTGTACTAGAGGGAATTTTGAAAGAGTTTATGTATTCATGAGAGACACAGAGAGAGGCAGAGACACAGGCAGAGGGAGAAGCAGGCTCCAGGCAGGGAGCCCGACGTGGGACTCGATCCCGGGACCCTGGGGTCACGCCCCGGGCTGAGGCAGCCCCAAGCCGCTGGGCCCCCCCGGGCTGCCCCGGGAAAGGTTTGCAAGGACGCCGGCGGGCGGCGAGTCTGCAGCAGTCCGGGCTGTGACGGCGCTTGCGGTGGGGGCCTCCGTGGATGCTGTCTCCGGCGTGGGTGCCCGTGTGGGTGCGGGCCGAGGGGACGTCCGCCCTGCGCACACCGTTAGCCTCCCCCGGACCCCGAGGCCTGGCCCAGCTCCCGGCCAGGGGCGAGGGAGTAGCCGGATCCGACGGTGAGGGCCGCCCCGCGGGGCTTCTGGCTGCGGCAGAGTCTTAGCCTGGACCCCAGCCCTCTCCTGCCAAGAGGAGAAATGCATCGTGGCCCAGGGTGGAAACCATCTCGGTGGGCATCGCGGGGCCAGGGGAGCAGCACCGGCGGCTCCCAAGGGCGATCCCCCTCCCGGTGGCCTGCCGGGCTCCACGGCGCGTCAGGAGGTGGTGGCGTTAGACTCGGTCATCCCCGGGGACACCGAGGCTTCCTGGGCAACGTGACTGGTTCCGGTCGTCGAGGCTGGTGGCCCAGCTCCACGGCCGTGCTTCTGTCCCCGCGCGGCCACCAGCTGCCCTTCTCCTCCCTGGCGCTGCAAGGTCCCCGGTGCACACCCTGGAGTCGCAGCCGCGGCACCGGCACCGGCGGGACAGGAGGAGGCCCTCCCCGCTCGTCACGGTCTCGGGCGCCCTCTCCCTGCCTCCTGGGCGCCCCAGGTGCCCTTCTGGGGAGGGCAGGGGCCACACCTGGCACACAGGGCGCCTGGCGCCTTCTCGGGCTCGGGAGCCCCAGCTCCAGGCCGTCCTCCCGTAGGGCCCGAGCCAGCGCCGCGGGGGGTGGTCAGAGGCGCAGAGGGGGCTCCTGACCCCGAGCTTCTCCCCACATCACACCGCCTCGCTGACCACTGACCGCTGAGCATCAGGAGCCTGGAGACAGGAGGGACGCGGCGACGCTGGCCCGGGCCTGCGGAGCCCTGGGGAAATGGGGAGAGGCCGGCCCGGGGCTGCAGAGCTGGGGTCCCCGAGCAGCCCGGGTCGCAGGTCACACTCCGCAGCCGCACTGTCGTGGTTTTACCGGCTTGCTCAGCCCCCGCCCTTCCCTTCTTGTCTCCAGCTCCGGAGCCAGGAGGCTGCAGGGGCCCCGGGGCCTCGGCCCGCAGGCCCGTGTGTGCCAGGGGAGGTGCCGTCCACCCCCGTCTGTCGTGTCAGCACTGGGAGGCCGGGCACACGCACCTGAGGGGCCGGGCACACGCACCTGCACATGCAAACCTGCACACGTGCACGGCCACACGGCCTCGCACATAGGCACACACGCAGCCTTGCTCCCGCGCTGCCTTCCCGTCCCTGCCTGCTCAGGAGGGCCTCCTTGTGCACAGAGGGCAGTGGCCTTGTGCCCATGGGGTCACGCATGGGGGGGACACTGGGTACAGCCTCCACCTCCGGCCGTCGCCTTGGTGGCCGCGGGCCTCCCCTCAGCTGCCTCCACACGTCCCTGCCCTTATCCCCGCAGCCGCCCCAGAGAGCAGGCCCAGTGTGGAAATGATCCGACTCACCCACTGCGGCCTGGGAAGGGAGGCGACCGGTCCCAGGGGACCCGCTGGTGTTGCCCACGAGCAGCCTCCGCCTCCAGATCCGCGGGTGGGTGGGGGGACGCCCCACGGGGCAGCCGGCGGGGGAGGCAGCGCTGCGGGAGTCACCGCGGCCCGGAGCCTTGCCCAGCAGCAGGTGACCAAGCAGCTGGAGCCGGGCCCCTGCCTCCGCCCAAGGCCGCTGGGGTGCCGGGCGGGCCCAGGGAGGGCGCCAGCATTCCTAGGCCCTCGCCTAAGCCTACCGGAGCTCATGGGTGTGGGAGGCGCCCACCTCCCTGGCTCCCGCATCCAGACCTGCGCCCTCGCCCCGCTCGCCTGCCGCCTCCTACAGAGTCCCTTTGAGCAAGCAGGCACCCAGGGGTGCTGAGGGCCCCCTCCGTCCCTTCTGGGCCCCCTGCCTCCCCACTGGGCCCCTTCCCATCCCCCCCTCCGGGCCCTTTCTCTCTTCCCTGATGCCCACTGAGCCCCTGAGCAAGCTGGGCCCTGAGCTAAGCCGGTGCAGACCTCCTCACGCCAGGCACAGTGGCACGCATGCCGCCAGCCCCGCCTCCGAGGCCACCAGCTAGGCCGCACAGTCATCGAGTCATCGCGCAGCGCTCAGGGGTCAGAGGTGGATAAGAGGTGTCAGGACGCCCAGCGCGAGGTGGGGCTGAGGCTCAGCCCCGCAGCCCGAGTCCGTGGGCCTCCTGGCGGATCTGGGTCCTGGGTCTGTCCAGATGCGAGCGGTCTGTTCGTTCATTGTCACGTTGTTCACAGTGGACACGAGTCCAAGTCACGGTATGAAGGGACCCACGGTCTGTATCGCTCTTTTCCTGGGGAGCTCGAGTTCATTACGGGACGATGAGAAAATGAGCCTTTTTAAAAACTATGTGCGAGGGGCGTCTGGCGGCTCAGTGGTTGAGTCTGCGCCCTCCGCTCGGGTGCGATCCGGGTCCTGGGGGGCCTCCGGGGCTCTGCGTCTCCCTCCCCCTCTGCCCCTCCGCCCCTCCGCGAGCACGTGCTTTCAATTAAATAAATCAAAATCTTTTTAAAAACCCACAGACACAGGAACCCCAGGTAGGAGGCCTTGTTTCTTTCCGAGTCCCGGCAGGTTGGCTGCGGGGCTGGCGGCCGGGCCCCCTCGGGCAGGGGCCTCCTGCAGGTGGGGCAAGTCGCAGCTTTCCCGTGTCTCCAGAAGGTGGGAGCGGCGCCAGCTTGGCGCGGCCTGGGCCCTGGGGTGCCGCCCGCCGCCCTCTGGGCCTCCCGCCGCCGCTTCCAGCCCCGCCTGCGATCCAGGTAGTAGGGAGGGAGGGCGGGAAGGGGGTAGACTCACCAGGCCGCCCAGGGGCTGCCGTGCAGAGAAACCAGCCTCCTGCCCGGCGGCCCCAGGCTGGGGCCCTGGATGGACGGGGTGCCCCTCCCCGAGACAGTAGGGGGACAGGAAAGTATCGCCGGCAGGGGTCCCCTGTGACCGAACCCCGGCCCGGCTCCTCCGAGCCCTCTGTCCACTAGGCCTCAGCCTTGACCAGAACCCCAGCGGGTCCCCTCCGGGTGCCCTCCTGAGGAAACCCAAGGCCGAGGGGAGCCGGCTCGCCCCGCCGCACCCGAGCCTCAGGCCCAGGCCATCGGCCCCAAGGGGCAGGGGCTCCTCCCCGGCCCAGGCGTCCTGCTGGTATCCTCGCCCTGCGTCCCCCGAGCCCCGTCCTCCCTGTGACCACCTGTCCCCTCCCTGCATGTGGAAGCTGAGTCGGGCTCGCCCAGGACCCGCCCTGTCACCACAGCGCCTCGCGGGTGGCGTCTATCGCCGTCCCCTGCCTGGCACCCGGCTCCGGTCACCACAGGGAGGGGGCCTGCAACCCAGCCGTGACCTACAGGATGAGTGCCAGGCCTGCAAGGAGGGGCACGGCGGGGGGACAGGAGGTCACGGTCACGCAGGAGGTGACAGCCAGGCTGGGGCCAGGCGGTGGGCCAGCTGCGGGCAGGAGCTTCCGACAGTGAGGGACGCAGCTGCAGGGGAAGGGGTCACACGTGCGGCGTCCAGCGAGGCCCGAAGGACGCAGGACGTGAATGGGGACCTGCCTCTCCTCCCGGCACGTTGGCCGGCTCACCCAGCAGCTGACGGGGCTACGGGGAAGCTTCTGTAGTTACCCCAAGGAAGGGGGAAGAGCATCAGTCACTTGGACACCCCGGGTAGATGCACTGAAATCCTACATCTGGGTCAAGACCCAGACCCCAGGGTCATCAGGACCAATCTGCCCCGAGCTTTGCACCTTCCTGGGCCGGAGCCGACCTCAGGGCCCCAAGTCCGGGAGTGCGGGTGTGGACTAGGGACTGCCCCGACTCCTGTGGTCCTCGTAGCTCCCTTTAGCAGTATTTCTGGAATCAGATTAGAGGAACTGTCAGCTCTCCGGTTGACCTGAACATTAATGACGCCTTCTTTTCAAGTTATGTCCCCAACAGAAAAACTAAAAATTGCAATAAGCTCCTCCATCCTGCACAGATGTGTGTGGGTTTGGGTTTTGCAGACTTGGGGGGCCAGTTACAGTCCCCTTACCCATCGTGGATGCTTGCCTTTTATGATATGAAGACAAATGGGTAAGGATTTAATGTACGTCATCAGCTGTGAGGATGCCGCTTCATAAAGCTATTGTCACAGTCTTTGAAAAGGTGTTTTTTTTTCTTTTTTTCTTTTTTTTTTTAAGTAGGCTCCACGCCTATTGTGGAGCCCAAGGTGGGGCTTAAAATTCCTGACCCTGAGATCAAGACCTGAGCTGAGATCAAGAGTCAGATGCTGAATCAACCTCACCACCAGGCATCTCCCTCCTTGAAGGACACCTTTTGTTCTTTCCAACGCACATTCATACGATGCCAACTATGTACATTTTTTCTCATAACAAGGACCACCCTCTCATGCCCTATTTTGTCTCTTCGTCACCTTAAAATAAAATAGGAATTATAAGCGGTGCCGCATGTTTGGTTACAGTCAAAGCCCATCAAGCAACAATTTTTCAACAGATCGCACAGATGATCCTCTTTTGCTGGAAAACATCTTCTGGAGGCTTCAGTTACCAGCGAATTTCAAAAATAGAATAAATGAGATAATAGAATCTGGGCTGTCACCTCCTGTCCAATGAGATTATCCGATGTCTAATCATGGACAGATTGTGATTAATGTGGTTGCGGATGGGGCATTAATCCGATTCAGGAGGGAATCCAGTCAGATTTTCATCTGCTCCAAGTGTGTAATTGGTTTGGAGGCAGCAGAAAAGCGGCTTGTACCAGATTTTGCTGCATCACGGTGGTGAGGTCTATTTTGATCAGCTTGAGTTATGGACAATATAAATTATTTATAGCTACTTTAGACATGCCTTATACTCGTAAAGACCTTCAAAACACAATCACCCCCCTCTTGCTGTTGTGGGAATCTCGTCCAGCTGAATCCTGGTGCTTATAAAAAGCAAGGGGGAGTAGAGACTAAAGGCTGGCGGGTTCCCCATGAAGTGCTGACTGGACACTACAAGGAGCAGGAAGTTGAGCCAGGCAGTAGAATAGGGCCAGAGGGTGCACACGGAATGGCCTCGGCCCAACAGCACGTTGCTCTGGTTGAGAAAAGGGACCCAGGCTCGGGAAAGCGCAGGCATCCACAGACAACAACGCACGGTGAGGCTCTTGCAGGCTGAGCACGAAGGAGAATTTCCTTGAACTAGACAAGTTTCATGAAGGTGGTGGGGTTCAAGGCGGATCTTTAAAGGAGAGAGATCGGGGATCCCCGGGTGGCTCAGGGGTTTAGCGCCTGCCTTTGGCCCTGGGCGTGATCCTGGAGTCCCAGGATGGAGTCCCACGTCGGGCTCCCTGCATGGAGCCTGCTTCTCCCTCTGCCTGTGTTTCTGCCTCTCTCTCTCTCTCTCTTTCTCTATCATAAATAAATAAATCTTTAAAAAATAAAATTAAAAAAAATAAAGGAGAGAGAGCTTCCAACGTGGCCTGTGAGGAGGGAGAGTGCTGGGCAAAGGCTGCGCTGCATGTGTGCACAGGGTGCAGGCAAGGATGGCGTGGGTGCAGCGGAGGGGGGAGGCTACGGGGTGCTACGGATGGCCCTCCAGACACCGCCTTCATTCTTCGTGTATCATCAGGGTGCTCCGGGCTGATAGAAAGCCTATCAAAAAGTGGCACAAGGGGGAAGTGAGCTTGCTCAAACAACAGGCCCAGTGGTAGGGCAGACGTGCAGCTAGAGGACCCCAGGGTCGACAGGCGTCATCAGCAGGGTCTTCTGCTTCCCTGCTCTTGTGTTACCGATTCAGCTGCGTTCAGAGGATGGTTCTTAGGGCCACACAATGGCTCCCAAAATACTTGGGATCACGTGCCTCCTGTCTGTGACCGTTGGGAGGAGCTGGCTTCCTGAGGCTCTCACTAACCAAGGAAGCTTCTTTTCAGAATCCCCCAGAAAACCTGTTTTCTGTTTCATTGACCCACACTGGCTTTGATCTCTCCCCTTCTGAACCAATCACTGATGAGGAATTAGGGATTCCCTTGCTGGCTTAGACGGACCAGCACAGGCGTATATACCTCCCTGGCAGGGTGCTGATAAACGTTTAAGAACCTGGCTCTTTAGGAAAGAATTTGTATATATATACATATTGTTTATTACAAATTTATTGATACAAGGAAGGATAGCAAATAATTTACAAATAATAACAAAATATGCAATTGTAATTGTATATCGTAATTTGAATTGTAAATTAGAATTGTAAATATGTAATTGTTTTGTAAATTCCACATAGCCAGTTGATTCTTGCCAAATTTTTGCTAACTTATGGTTGCATAATTAAGCAAATTCATATCTTTTCTACCTAGCAAAAAACAATTATAAAAATATACTATAATTAGGGGCACCTGGGTGGCTCAGTGGGTTAAGCGTCTGCCTTCGGCTCAGGTCTTGATCCTGGGGTCCTGGGATCGAGCCAGACATGGGGCTCCTGCTCAGCGGGGAGTCTGCTTCTCCCTCTGCCTCTGCTCCTCCTCCCTGCTTGTTTTCTCTCTTTCTCTCAAACAAATAAATAAAATCTTTAAAAAAGTATGCTATAATTAATTTATTTAAGGCTGCGGGGCAAGAACCCCGGGATGCGCAGCCTTCCCCGGCATCCGGGGACCAACCCAGCTCTGGAGAATTATATAATTAATTTATTAATTTTTTAAATATTAAATATTTAAAAATATTTAAAACCCTATCAAGTCAACAAGAAATGTAAATAGTCTATTATGAAGAAAATTTTCTTGACTAGGACCATGTAAAACAAAAACCAAAAAAAAAAAAAAACACAGAGAGCACCAATATACGTTCCAGTATAGAATTACATAGATGATGTCAATTTTCCTCCAGTTTATCTATAAATGTAATTTGGTATACCACAAATATAATTAAATTGCCAATGTTATTCGATGTAACAATTCTAAGGATAAAATGGAAGAAGATGGGATCCCTGGGTGGCGCAGCGGTTTGGCACCTGCCTTTGGCCCAGGGCACCATCCTGGAAACCGGGGATCGAGTCCCACGTCGGGCTCCCCGTGCATAGAGCCTGCTTCTCTGCCTGTGTCTCTGCCTCTCTCTCTCTCTCTCTCTCTCTTTCTGTGACTATCATAAATAAAAATTAAAAAATAAAAAATAAATAAAATGGAAGAAGAAATGTGTGAGAATTAGTGAGGACAGTTTATTTCTTTTAATTTTTATTTTTTAAAAGATTTTATTTATTTATTCATGAGAGACACAAAGGCAGAGAGAGACACAGCAGAGGGAGAAGCAGGCTCCCTGCAGGAGCCCCGATGCGGGACTCGATCCCAGGACCCCAGGGTCATGCCCTGAGCTGAAGGCAGACGCTCAACCGCTGAGCCCCCCAGGCGTCCCATGAGGACAGTTTAGAAAGGAAGAGAAGTGAAGGGTGCTTTTCCCTATTAGATATTAAAAATGAATTATAAAGTCCTAATAATGAAAATAGTTTGATACCAAGGCAGAATCTAGCAGATTTAATATGACATAGAAAAGGCCAAAATCAGACTTTTAGTTTGATAGGAATTCAATGGAAAAGCAAACGATTATTCAATATATATTATTGATACATTTGAAAAAACGTAAAGGCAGACCTCTCAGTACCACGCCATTTATCAAAACCCTCTTCAGTTGGATTAAAGATTTAAATGCAATGACAAAGCTACAAAGGTACTAGACAAAGACAGAGGTGCCTCTTCCTGTAGGCTTGCCTGGGTCGGGCCTTCCGCGGGGCGCCAGGAGGGTCTGCTCCCGACAGGGAAGACCAGCGGCTTCGGCCGCTTAAAAGTGCACGGGCCGTGGCTCTCTCGGGCTTCCTGGGAGGGTGACGCGTCCCTGTCCCTGTATGGCCTTCCCCACGCGCCGCCGCGATGCCCGGGGAGGACAGCGGGCCCTAGAGGCCCAACTGCTGCCTTAAGATCACCCAACTTTTGGATGATCATCCCGAATGCTCCATCGTGGAGCGGACGACATGGAGCCCACGCAGGTGCAGCAGATCCGCGCGGCCCTCGGCGGGAAGGCTGGGAGGCTGCGGGGCAAGAACGGGGCGCGCGGCCTTCCCCGGCATCTGGGGACCAACCCAGCTCTGGAGAAACTGTTGCCTCCCGACTGGGGGAGGGTGGGCTTTGTGTCGCCAAGGAGGGCCCCGCTGAGGTGGGGGACGTGCTGGGGCCGCCGAGGCGCTAGCTGCCATCGGTGCTGGGGCCAGCGCCCCTGCAAGTCACTGTGCCAGCCCAGGGCACTGGTCTGGGGCCCGGGAAGACCTCCCGCCTCCAAGCTTTGGGCATCAGCATTAGGATCCCCGGGCACCACCACGAGACGGGCAGCCGACCAAGGCCAGACGCTAAGAGGAGCCCGCGAAGCCACACCGCTGGGCACCTGCCTTCTGCCCCGGCTTCGGGCTGATCACCCAGCAGGTGGTTGACAGCGGCAGCATCTCCCGCCCTGAAGCGCTTGGCACCGCAGAGGAAGCTGCATTTCCGCCCCCGAGGGCGTCTGCCACGCGGCCCGCATCCTCCCGCAGGCCGTCACCCGAGGGTTGCGCGGGTCCTGGCTTCGTCTTTGGGGAACGAAGCCACCTTCCCTTGCTGAAGAGGTCAAGGCCCGCTTGGCCGAGGCGGCTGCCACTGTGGTCGTGGACCGGCCAGAGTCAAAACAAAGGGGGAAAACACACACACACACACACACACACACACACACAAACAAACAAAAACAAAAAGAAACAAAGGGGGGTTGCAGGGCCAGAGCAACCGGGTCACCAGCCGGATTTCTGAAACCAGGAAGCAAAGGCCCTTCCCCTCCCAGGGAAGCGAGCAGCGGCTCCTTATGGATCGGGACAGACGAATGGGCTGATGCCTTATAAAGGAGGCTTTGGTGCATTAATGACTCAAACAAGAAAGTGATGAGCACTCACAGAAAAGTGGGCTGCGGAAGGAGCTCATGGCCCATTACACGCGCCCAAAGTTCTCGCCCCACAGACCCCGCAGCTCCGGAGCCGCCGCCGCCTCCCGCGTCTGTGTGCACAACTCTGGGCCCCCCTTACCCGGTTCTCGGCTCAGCGCCCTGCGGGCCGGAACGGAGGCGTTGGCCCGGGGCCCACCGAGGCTCCACAGGGGAGACTGCGCCCCGAGCTCCCCGGCTGGCGGAGGATGCACCTGCCTGCCACGTCTTGCTTCCTCAGCCTGCAGCAGCCGAGGGAGGGAGAGAATGAGAGAGAGAGATTTTGGTGAGTCTCCAAGTTGACGGAGCCTTTTTCAAAAAGGCATGTAGTTAGTTAGTTAGTTAGTTAGTTAGTTAGTTGAGAGAGAGAGAGAGAGAGAGCGCACAAGCAGGGGAAGAGGGAGAAGGAAGATGAGGGAAGCCGACTACCCAGTGAGCAGGAAGCTGGATGCAGGGTTTCATTCCAAGACCCTGAGCTCATGACCTGAGCTGAAGACAGACATTTAACTGAGCCACTCAGGTGCCCCTGGGGAGGGGGGGGGGCCTTTTAAAGCATTCATCTAAATAATTAAGGCCCACTCACTTTTCATGAGCCCCAAATCAGCTGGTCAATCACGTGCACAATCCATTCACTTTTGCTATATTTGTCAGAAACAAATCATAGGCATTCAAGGGGAGGGGACCATGCGGGGTTTAGATCATTGGGGGTTATCTTACAGTGTATCCACATTAGTAATGAAAGAAAAGAAAAGAAAATGAATGAAACACAAATGGATGGTCGTTTTTGGCCTCTCACACTGGCAAATATCTAAAAATAAAAACAAACCCCCAAATTCCCAGTGTTGGCAAAGTGTGAGGACACTGGCCCTATCACAGCCTGTCGGAGAGAGTGTCGAGGGGCACAACCTTCCAAAAAGGCACAATCTGAAATGCGGTTTGGCAAAACTTGTCGAAGACTTAAAATTCTGCAGTTTCTTTGACCCAGCAAGCCTTCTGCTAGAAACTATTCATGGAAATACTTGTGGCTAATGTACATATAGACTTAATCCTGAGGTTTTACACTGAAGCTTTATGTATAACACCGATAACTAAAAAAAGGGGAGGGGCATAAACATGAACAAAAGTTAAAAGGCTGGTTAAATAAATTGTGGTAAATCCACATAACAGAAGTGACCTGAATCACACTGTTTTAGTTTGAGCTCCAGCACCAGGCACCCCTGGTCAGAATCCAGGCTCTAGCATTTGCTGGTTCTGTGAAATGGGTGCTTATCATCACCTCCCTGAGCCTCACTTACAAGGATGGAAAAATAACAGTGCCCACCTCATAGGTTGTTGTGAGGATTAAGCTCTCATTCATACACCTGCTGTGCCAAGTCAGCCCATAATTGTGCAGGAGGGGGTAATATGAGGTTACCTAACAGCTTATACAAAATAACTCTATTTTCTTTAAAAAGTTAAGTGATAAACTGAGCAAACGGAATAGAAAGTCATCTTTCAGACCGCTTCATTTATTTTCTCTGAGAACTGGGATTATAGAGGATGTCTATTTTCTTCTTTATGAGTTGCTAAATTTACCAGTTTACACTCTACACTTATGACTTTAGAGGGAACATACCCAAGATTTCTTTTTTAAAAGAGTTTATTTATTTATTCATGAGAGACACAGAGAGAGAGGCAGAGACACAGGCAGAGGGAGAAGCAGGCTCCATGCAGGGAGCCCAACGTGGGACTCGATCCCAGGACCCCAGGATCACGCCCTGGGCTGAAGACAGATGCTCAACTGCTGAGCCACCCAGGAGCCCCAAGACATGTTTTTAAAAGCTACGATCTAGGGATCCCTGGGTGGCGCAGCGGTTTGGCGCCTGCCTTTGGCCCAGGGTGTGATCCTGGAGACCCGGGATCGAGTCCCATGTCGGGCTCCCGGTGCATGGAGCCTGCTTCTCTCTCTGCCTGTGTCTCTGTCTCTCTCTCTCTCTGTGTGACTATCATGAATAAATAAATAAAATCTTTAAAAAAAAAAAAAATAAAAGCTACGATCTACTATCACTTAATATAAGAGGAAACATATTAATACCAAAAAAAAAAAAAAAGAATAGTTCAGAATAAATAGTCCTTTCCATTGAGTTTTGTGAAAAACTCATTACATCATTTTTATTGTTCCCATTTGGCCAAAAAATGCTGAAATCTTCATCTTGGGCTGAAGATTGGGAACACGTTGGGCAGAGTCTTGAAGTGAAAAGGGTCATGGAGCAGCAGGGATTGGCCGCAAATCAAGGAGGCTGGAGAGTGAGCACCGCACAAGGTCTGGCCTCTGCTCGGCCCCACGGCTCTCATTAGAGTTTCACGGTGCGTGAGGTGAGTGTGGAGACTCCTGGGGGCCAAGTGATGATTTAATTCTCAGAGATTCTAATGAAGATAACTCCACGTCCCTTTTCTAAGCACTGAGAATACTTCTGTGAATAACACAGAATCCTGACCCTTTCTCGTGGAGGAGGAGACCATGGGACCAGTGTCTTTCGTTAAATCCATGGGATCAGAGGTGGTATCCGTTCCTCTCCGGCATCCTCTACAGGACTGGTGGAGGGCAGCAAGCTCAGCAAAGAGCTACCTAACCACGGGGTCTTCAGGAGCCCTGAAAGGCTGGCCTAGGGCATCACAGGGAAGGACAGCCATCCATCCAGTGGGCCCTCGGATGGCATCTGTTGGGCCCTTGCAGGCTCTTGGCACCAGCAGACATTTTAGCATTCATTCTATCTATGGTATATTGGAAAGATATGCATGTTTTATTAAGCTCAGAATAAGACGTCAATATTTATGTATAAAGCTCAACCTTGACTGCAGCATTATGAAAGCTAGTGAAACACAAGGCTAATTTGATAATGTAGGCAGATTCCTTGGCCATTAATCCCATGAATCATACATGTCTCCTCTAAGAGTCTGAAATTTGAATATTTTAGGATGAGTAAAGTATCAGGAGAGTAAAAACTCACTAATTGGTACACACTGGCGTGGTCAGAATGCATTCTAGAAGATGTGAAGCTCAAAGTTATCTTCTTATATAATCTACCATGTCTACATATACATTATATTGTCAACAAAATTGACGGCAGATGAGTCATGGCCAAACAGAGGTCCCACCTTAGCGGCTTTCACGAGGACCTGAGAACGTCATGACTTTAGAAGCTCGTTTATTAGTGTGCCTAGAGTGCAACCAATGTCTGAGAATAGATTTGGAAAATAACCACTTTTTCACGATGGTGGATACCATCAATTTGCTTATTACACATTTTCTCACAGATAATTATAATGGGTGTCTTTACTGCAGCTAGGATTCTTTTTTTTTTTTTTTAAGATTTCGTTGTTGTTCTAATTTTCCTATATGTGCTGCCAAAGCGAGTACTAAAGATCTTATTATTGAATCGAGCCCCGCGTCAGGCAGGGAGCCGGCTTGGCCGGAGGCCTGCTTCTCCCTCTCCTCCCAGCTCATGCTCCCTAGCCATCTCGGTCACTACCTTTGTCTCTCTCTCCCTCTCTCTGTCTCTCAATAAATAACATCTTTTTTTTTTTTTTAATGCGAGCAAGCAGGGGGAGGGGCAGAGGCAAGGGAGAGAGAACCCAAGCAGACTCTGTGCTGAGCGTGGAGCCCAATGCGGACTCGACCTCATAGCCCTGAGATGATGACCTGAGCCACCCCGCACTCCGCAGCTAGGATTCTTATTATAAATTTCCAGCCTCTAAACTGAAAACCGCAGTCTTCCGTCTTGTAATTGGCACATACGGGGAGCGCTCCCCAACTTTCCCAAGTGGGAATTGGTCAGCCTATAGCTGTACTTCTGATTGGTAAGATCTCATTTAATGAAGTATTTTTGTTTCTTTCTTATTAGGAGAAAACACATTTCTTAAGCATTTCTTGAGCTTCTAGAATGGAGGCCCTGGAGGATGCGGCCCGTTCTGTTTTATACGCCTGCACTCAGAATAGAGCCTGCACACAACTGCCCAATAAATGGTTGTCGAAGTCGTGGTGCCCAGGTGTGCCTGCTTAGGTGGTAGCCAGCCTCCACGATGGCCTCCAATGACCCCTGCCTCCTGCTACCTTAACCATTGCTTTGTCCTCTCTTACACTGTTGCAGGGTTGGTGAGTGTGACGGGTGGATGTGGCAGTCATGATGGGATGTCACCACCAAGCTTGGGTTAATAACATCTTGGTGTCTCTGCCTTTGGGGAAGGTCACATAGAGAAGTCCCTGTGGTGAGGGCCTGAAGCCTCCTGCCAACAGCTACACGGGTGGTCTTGGAAGTGATTCCCAGTCCCACATGAGTCTTCAGAGCCTGCAGCTCTGGCCAGTAGCTTGAATGTAACCTTGTGGGAAAGTCTGAGCCAGAACCACCCAGCTGAGCCATTCCACGGTTCCTTAACCTTCAGAAACTCTAAGTTAATAAAAGTTGTTTCAAGATGTTATATGTGGAGGGTAATTTGTTATACAGCAGTAGGTAACTAGTACAACATGAAATCCCAAACATTTCTCACCAAAACCCTATGAGGAAGGCATTACCAACACTTCCTGACCCGTGAAGATACAGAGGGTTGGCAAAGAAATCAGGGAACTTGTCTAAACGCGTCTCAGTTACCAACCAGGTCAGACACCTGCTATCTCACAAAATACAAAAACATCACATTTCTCTTGCCCAAATAATCTTACCCTTAAAGTCTGTCGCTCTGTTATCATTTGGGATCTTGACATCTGGTAATAATAAAAGCAATGACTATTAAAAATACACCAAGGGAAGCTGTTAGCATAACCCATAAATGTTTGAGGTTTCATGGTTGTGATTTCCAAACAGAGAAATGACAACATGTTGGAAGGAACAGATGAGTTGAAAGGAGAATCTGAACGTGGCACAGTTAAAATCATCTGTAGGTATTTTTAGCACAAAGAAAGAAGTCCCCTTGGTAGACATGGCTAAAAACGTAGGACCATTTTCCTGTGCTATGTATTTCATGTGCTGTGTATCTCGTGTGCTATAAGTCAACGAATGTCATAGCAAAACGATTGCTTGTTGAGAACATGGATGGGCCTTGAAAGTGTGAAGCACTTTTTTTTTATTATTTTAAAAGATTTTATTTATTCATAAGAGACACCCAGAGAGAGGCAGAGACACAGGCAGCGGGAGAAGCAGGCTCCATGCAGGGAGCCTGATGTGGGACTGAATCCCAGGACCCTGGGATCACGACCTGAGCTGAAGACAGACGCTCAATCACTGAGCCACCCAGGGGCCCCTATGAAGCAGGTTTAAAGAATACAGGCTCATTTCTATGTAGCCTTTACTGAAGTGGAGGAAGGGACCACCCAGAAGCAGCACTCTAGGATCCAATCTCCATCAGCCTCCAAATTTTAAGTGAAAGAGTGACTCTGCTATGCCAACACAGCTTCAGGACAAATTCTTAGACCTCTTTTTCTTCTAACCGGACTGCTGCCCCTAAAATATTCCTATACAGAAATTCTGGGGTGGCTCTGGGAAGCAGTGAGATTCAGCCACACAGCTGGATAACAGAGAGAACTGAGGGCTATTAAGCGTATCAGAACAAGGTGGAGTCCTGGAACACTGGTGGGCCCACGTTGGTGTGTGCAGTGTGTCCAAGACCCTTGTAATCACCAATGATTAAATTGCTGCCTTTTCCCTTTTTTTAAGATTTTTATTTATTTATTTGTTTGTTTAACAGTCAGAGAGAGAGAGAGAGAGAGAACAAGCCAGGGGAGCGAGAGGGGGCAAAGCAGACTTCCCAGGAGCAGGGAGCCCATGTGAGGCTCAATCCGAGGACCCTGGGATCATGACCTGAGCCGAAGACAGACACTTCACTGAGTGAGCTACCCAGGCGCTCCAAATTACTGCCTTTTTAAAATATTTTTTAAAACAGAAAATGAATGACAGAACTTATAACACCCCTCACCCTCATGTGTGACGTGTGTACCTATGTTGCATGTGTATCTACATCCTATGCAATTTACACACTTAAAGTATCTGGTTCGACGGGTTTTAGTATATTCAGGGTCGTATGACCATCACCACAATTTTAGATATTTTTGTTACCCCCTAAAAGTACAAACACACACTCTTGCACGTGCACAGTGAAGTACATGCATTACTCAGTGCCCTCAGCCACAGGTGACCACTTCTCTCTGTACAGACTTGCCCACGCGGGGTGCTGCGTGTAACCAGGACCATATGACACGCGGTGGTGTGACCAGCTTCTTCCATGATCATAAAGATGATGGTCTTCTCAGAAGGCCTCCTGGTCCCCACGGGGGTCAGTGCTCCGGCCGCCCTGTCATCACAGTCTGTCGTGTGACCACATCACATTGAATGTATCCACTTGCCAGTTGATGGGCGTTTGCATTGTTTTCACGTTTTGGCTGCTGCCAACATTTGGGTAGGTCTGTGCCAACACACGACATCTGGGGGCAACACCGGAGCGGAATTGCTGGGTGACGTCTGACTCCCCCAAGTGTCCTGAGGAGCTGCCAGGTTATGGACCCAGGGGCCTCCAGTCTCCCCACATCCTTCTCGATGCTTGTGGTCACCGTCGTGTGGCCGGTACCTCTCCATGCATGGGACAGCCGCAGCAGGCTGTGGCCCTGCCCCTCCTCCCCTGCCGGCCAGGGATGGGGACGTCGCCCTCTCCACTCGCAGGCACCCCAGCATCCACCAGAGCCCACGAAGTACTCTGTGTGGAAAAAGTCCATTCAGATTCTTTGCCTATTAAAAAAAAAATGGGTTCTTTTTTATTACTGGGTTCGAAGAATTCTTTATATATTCTGGATACAATCCCTTATCAAATCTTTTTTTTAAAGATTTTATTTATTTATTCATTAGAGTCCCACAGAGAGAGAGGCAGAGACACAGGCAGAGGGAGAAGCAGGCTCCATGCAGGGAGCCCGACGTGGGACTCGATCCCGGGTCCCCAGGATCAGGCCCTGGGCTGAAGGCGGCGCTAAACCGCTGAGCCACGCGGGCTGCCCTCCCTTATCAAATCTAATTTTCCAATACTTTCTCCCATGCTGTCTTTCTTGATGGTGTCTCTTGAAATACAAAAGTTTTAAATATCGATAAAGTCTAATTTATCAATGTTTTCTCTTGTTGCTCATGTTTTTGGTGTCATATCTAAGAAGGCTTTACCTAAGATAAGGTCAACATGATTTTATTCTAAGAGTTTCATAGTTTTAGCTCTTATGGTTTATTTTGAGTTAATTCTTGTGTATGGTGTAAAGAAGGGGTCCCGCTTCATTCTTTTGCATGTGGAAAATCTCACAATGAGAGAGTTACTTTTTTTCAGGGAGAAGCAAAAGAATGAGCTTTTTGATGCTTGACCTTTCATTATAATATTTAAAATTCAAATGATTAGGTTCTAAATTTCCCTATGGCCCTGAATTCTTTCCTTCCTTCCTTCCCTCCTTCCTTCTTTCCTTCCTTCCTTCCTTTCCTCCTCCCTCTTTCTTTCCTTCCTTCCTTCTTCCTTCCTTCCTTCCTTCCTTCCTTCCTTCCTTCCTTCCTTCCTTCCTTCCTTCCTTTTTTCCTTCTTCTCCTTTCATAGTTGTTGCCAACTTCTGTTGTTATTCTTTGAGATAATTAACAGATAGTTAGTTATTGAACACCTCCTGCATGCCTGGTACTTCACCATGTGGTGAAGGGGAATATGTACAAGACATAGACTCTGCCCTAAAACAGTTTACAGTTCAGTTGAGGTAGTAAGTGTCACATATGTTAAACATCGACCAATAACATAAGGTCAATAACAACCTAAGCTTGAAGTGGTCCCAGAAATACAGTGAAACGTTTGTATTGTGATAAGACAGCAAAACCACATATAGATCAATGACATACAACTAAAGAGATGTGGCAATCGGGCTCACACACTGCTGGTGGAAATGTAACATGGTGTAGCCACATTGGAAACCAGTTGGCAGTTCCTTAAATGGTTAGATCCAAAGTTGCCATTTCTAATCCTAGAGAAATGAAAACATATTTCCAGGCAAAACCTTGTACACAGATGTTTATAGCAGCATTATTCGTAAGAACCCCAAAGTGGAAAAAGCCAAAATGTCCATCAACTGATGGATAAATAAAGTGTAGTATATCCATACTATAGAATATTATTCAGTCATTACCAGAAATAAAATATGGATAATGCTACAACATAGATGAACCTTGACAAGAGTATGCTAAGTGAAAGAAGCGAGTCACAAAATAGCACACGTTATATGATTCCATTTGTTAAAAATGTTCATAATAGGCAAATCCATAGATGGAAAGTAGATGAGTGGCTGCTTAGGGCCTGGGGGATGAGGTGATAGGGGAGCGGCAGCTAGAGCGTGAGCTTTCTTTTCGAGGTGATCAAAATATTTCAAGATCGACTGTGGTGATGGCTGCACAACATTGAATTTATCAAAAATAATTTATCTGTAAAAAGTAAATGGGTAAATTAAATGGTGCATTAATTATATTTCAATAAAGCTGTTATTAAAGAAACAAAGACATAAAGTCAACCAAAGCCAGAGGGATGAGGGAAAGAGAGAGGTAAGTGAGTGCAGGCTGGGAAGTCTAAGAAGGCTTCAGAGCAACAGCTTATCTGTTCATCTGTGTCTTCGTTGTTCATCGATGAAGTACGCAGTGAGCACTTAAACGTGCCGGATATTGTTCTAGGTGCAAGGGAGCCAGCAATGAATAGAACAAAGCTCTAGCTCTAAAAAATAAAACATAGTTAGAAGGAGAAAGTGGAGAAGGGCTCCCATATCGGAGGTTGAAGAAAGCCTCTTCGGGGAGGTAGTATTTAGGCTGAGACCTGAGTGAAGGGTAGGAGCAGAGTATGTAGGAGCTCTGGGGGAAAAGCATTCTGGGCAGAGGGAACAGCAAGCACAGAGGCCTCGAGGCAGGAGTGTTGGAGGCTGAGTAGAAAGCCTCCCTGAAGCGGGAGAAAATAGATCAATCAGAGGGCCAAGCAAGGGCCAGATCAAGGGAGGACCTGAAGCCACGGAAAGATCTTTGAATTTTTTCCCTCAGTGTGATGGGGGAGGGTTTTGGACAGAGATGGTTTAATGTGGTTTTTAATAATAGAATTTTCTTTTTTTTAAAGATTTTATTTGTTTGATAGAGAGAGAGAGAGAGGGAGAGCAGGTAGGAGGGGCAGGGGGAGAGGCGGGTTCCCGCTGAGCGCCATGAGGGGCTCTATCTCAGGACCCTGGGATCATGACCTGAGCCAAAGGCAGATGCTTAACCGACTGAGCCACTCAGGTGTGCCTACAAAATGATTAATATTTTAGAGCATCTCCGTTTGTTCCGAGGTGTATAGCTTGTAAAGGCAAGAGCAGAAGCTCAGAGCCTAGGTGGGAGGCTGCTGTGGCCTGAAAGCAGAAAGCTAAAGCCAACACGATTGGCTGCTGGATTGAACTAAGGACATGGGTCAGATTTCAAAATGAAATGTTTCAGCTATGTTTCTATCAACATCCTGATTATAACTTACACAAGCAGAGACTTCAAGCTGGCGACCTGCCGTGCACGCTTGTGTGTGGATGTGCTTTAGATAACTTTATTGAGGTGAAATTTATGTATAGTGAAATTCACCAATTTAAAATGTAGGGTTTTTTTTGTTGTTTTGATAAATGTACACAGCCAGTGCATATACTACAATCACGATATAGGATGTTTTAATCCCCCTAGAAGGTTCCCTCACGCCCATTTGCCAGGCTCAGCTCCTAGAAACCACTTATCTGTCTTTTCTTCCTGTAGTTTTGCCTTTTACAGACTGTCCTATAAATAGAATCATCTGTCTTCTGTGTCTGTCTTGTTTCACTTAGTGCTTTTGAGATCGATCCACTTCATGGCATTTGTCAGTAATGTGCACCCTTTTTACTGCTTTACGGTGAATGCAATAGACCATACTTGGTCATTTTGGGAAAGCCTTAACAAAATGCCATAGACTAAGTGACTTAAATAAGAGAGACTGGTTGTTTTTTGGTTTTTGTTTTTTGTTTTTTTAGTTCTAGAAGTTTGAGATCAGGGTATCAGCATGGTTGGGTTCTTGTGAGGACTTTCGTCCAGGCTTGCAGATGGCCAACTTCTCTCTGGGTCATCACATGCAGGAGGGGCACATTAATCCCATTATGAGGGCTCCAGCCTCATGGCCTCCTCTACGCCTAATTACCAAAGGCCCCATCTTCAAATATCAAATCGGGTGTTAAGTCTTCAATGTATGAGTTCTGGGGGACACGATTCAGTCCATAGCACAGCCGAATACACTAGACCACGATCTGTCCCATGAATTTGCCAGTGAATAGGCAGTTAGATTATTTCCAGTTTGGGGCTGTTATAAACATTTGAGTGCAATTTCAACCTGGTCTTGGGCTGAAGCATTGCAATAAACCCAATAAACTGCTGTGTGATAGGGCAAGTCAGATGACTCAGCTTCTATTTTTGACACAAAAAAATCATGCAATTGGCAATATTCGCCTAGAGAACGATGTTCACTGTTGACACTGTGAGTGAGTGACATGTGACAGATTCAAAGTATTTTCAATGACGTGGCTGCTGATGCACAACTCGGTGGGCCCTTCACATCTTATGCATTCACAAGCTTTTACATTTGTCTGAGTCTTTCTCTGCTCCACACATATTTTTACCACCATCAGTTGTAATCTATCTTTGCAGATTCCACGTTGGGTTGTATTAAATTAGTGGTTCCTCAACTTCTTTGAAAACTTCCTGTTCATTCAGACCATTCACAGAGGCCCATCCTATAGTCATTTCAAATTTGGCGTTGACTCCTCAAATAAATACTAAGCGAGCAGGATCAGTAACATCTGTTAACTCATCAAAAGCCAAGGAAAGCTACCAGAAATAATCTGCTTTGGCTTTCAATTGATTACTGATTTGCTTCCCCATGTTCTCTTCTGCCCCCAAATCTCATAGTAGCAGACAAGTTCATTTTCTCTGCACACGTTTTGTCAGCTGCTCAGTCAGACCCAATCTAAGTAATTCCCCATCAGTAAATGGCCACCCTTGTTCGGCTAACACATGAACAAATCAGAAACTTCGGCTGCAGCTCTTTCACCATGAAGAAATTCTGATGTACTGAGATAGTCTGTTTTATTATTTTTAAAAGATTTTATTTATTTATTCATGAGAGGCACAGAGAGAGAGAGGCAGAGACACAGGCAGAGGGAGAAGCAGGCTCTCTGCGGGAAGCCCGATGAAGGACTCGATCCCGGGACCCCAGGACCACACCCTGAGCCAAAGGCAGACGCTCAACCGCAGAGCCTCCCAGGTGTCCCTATCCATTGTATGCCTTTAGCATGGCTATCATGCTATTGCATAAGAAACCCAATGCTTTGCCATCTAATTCAATAACAGAATAATTCACATCCATTGGATTATTGTTCAGGCTGGTACCTCAGCCCAGCTTCTCCTTCTGCCCCAATTCTGCTTCTGTCTTGCCTTACACAGATGTGAATTCTAAAAGCACCCTCCTGCTGGTCCTCGTGTGCTTGCATCAAGAGGAGAGCCTGCTCCCAAGAGGAGCAGGGGGGCAGGAGTGGTCTGAGAAAGCAGTTCATCAGGTGGGGTTCTGGAGCTGTAGTGGTCTTTGCTAGCCTAGCCCCGAGCGCCCCCTGACCGCCAGTACCTGGAACACAGATAGTTGTTGGTTAGCATAAAGTGGGGGTCCAATTGTGAAACCCTTCACGGGTGGTGACCTGGGATGGTATGCTTCCAGAAGGGAATGTACGAGACATCTGAGCAACACAGGGGGACCACAACGGCACAATGGCATTGGGTGGCAATTACTAAGCTTCACTGACATCTTATGGAAAAAAATTTTTTTTTAAAGATGAGGGTTAACAGGCAATTGTATAAAAGCCACGTGGCCACTTATGCTTCTATAGATGGTATAGATGGTATTACTGTTTTCAGTGGTAAAAGATGCTGTGTGTGGTTTGCGGCAACTTCCCCTGGGAATCACAACATAGGTCCTTGGGGTGTTGGAGTAAGGCCATGCCATGTATCGGAGAGGTTTGTGTGCCTTTTGAAAAAAACTGCTCATGTGCCACTGGGCCCGATCATAGGACATCGAGGGACCACATGTCAGAACTACCCATCATGAGCGAGGCTCTATCAAACCCACCAAGACGTAATACCAGGCAGCCAGCAGTAATCCATCCTATGATGGAGCCGGTGCATCTGGGATGGAACACAAGTGATAGGATCAGATGGTTCAAGCAAGTTTTGCTTGGACAGGCAGCCCAGATGCCAGGTCGTGACACACCCTTACACCAGCACCTCCTCAGCTCACACTGATGGCTATATGTAGGCTTCCTTTCCTTACAGCCAGCTGAAAGAGGAGGGAAAATCCTGTGTTTGACTTGTGGAGAGTTGTCTCAGTATGTGATTGAGAATGGAGGGTAGTTGCCCCTCACTTAGGGGTGACCTTGAGAAACAGGTGAAAGATCTTCTCAGTGGGCAGAACTTCAAGAGGTGCACCTGGGCACCGACTCTGTAGACAGAGCAGTGCCCCAAGGTTAGAATACACATGAACTCAGGGGCAATGGTGAAAGGACTGTATGACTGGTAGGGGCCTGGAAGAAGAAATTTGGGAAGATTAGGGACAAAGAGTTTGGGATAGAGACACAAGGATGGATAGACGTATGGGAATTACCACAAGGCATGACGATCTTTAAGTAGTCTCCACACCCAACATGGGGCTTGAACTCATGAGCCAAAGATCAAGAGTTACATGTTCTACTGACTGAGCCAGACAAATACCCCGAGTAGGATCTTTGTATCACATGGCAACACCAGCTAGAAAGCATTCACCATGGAAGAGACACTAAATAACTAAAAAAGGCAAAATTCACTTGGGCAGGCGACCTCAGCCAGTCTCTCATCAGCTGCCCAGTGCTGGCTCGAAGGAGACACGGATAAAGTGGCCACAGTGGTAGATGCAGAGGCTAGTGTGAGCCTGAGAGCATGGGCTCCCACTTACAAGGACCACTGTCAGCTACTGTTGAATATGCCCCCGACGTCATAACCATCCTCCAGGAGACCAATTGGCCAGGTAGTGGTAACTTGACTACATGGAATCCCTTCCATCCTGGTGGAGCCATGACTCATCCTGATAGGAAATAGCATATTCTGGGTACTGTTTACCTTTCCTTCCCACAAGATCCCATCCAGTACCGCTACCTGAAGGCTTTTTGAAGATTTCATTCACCAGCACAAGATCTTACATAACATCAGGTCAGGGACCCAACTTACTGAAGTGGATGTGCAGGAATGAGTCTATGATCACAGAATTGAGTCATCTAGTCATATACTGGACCACCCAGAGCTGCTGGCCTGATAGGGCATTGGAATGGCCTCCTAATGCCCACTTGAAGCTCCAGCTTAGAGGCAATACCTTATGAGGATGGGGTTCAGCTTCCAGGAAGCCACATCCATCTTGAATCAAAGACCTTTATACGGTGCTGTGTGCCCAGTCAGAAGAACACATGGGCCCAGGAACCAAGGAGGTAGGAGCAAGAGGGACCTAGTACCGTCACTCTCAATGGGCATTTGTAGAATTTGGGCTTCCAGATCTCACAATTCCAGATCTCTGGGCCCTGCAGGGATAGAGGTATTTGTCCCCAAAGGGGAATCTTCCACAAGAGGACACAGCAGCAGTCCTATTGAACTGTAAGCTGCAGAGGCTACCTGAGTGCTCTTGGCACCTTGTTTGTAGGGACCAGCAGGCAAGAAGGAGAGTCATCATCTTGGCCAAGAGTGATCTACTTAGGTGCTTCTCAGTACTCTCGTACTCAATTTTGACAATAAATGGGCAAGAGCAGCACCCCTGAGCCCCTGAGAAGTTGTGGTGGTTAGGGGCTCAGATCCTCAGGGAAGCCATCGAGATCAGAAGAGATGCTGGCTGAGAGGGAAATTTAGGATTGAATGCAAGCAAGGAAAAAAAAAAAAAAGCAAGCAAGCAAGGAGACAATAAGTTCCAGGTGTGGCTTCCAGGTGGAGGAATAAAGAGGTGTTGGGAGAAGTTGTTGATTTGTAGGCATCTTTTGAAGGGAAAGCCGATGGGATTTGTTAGTTAGACTTGACAAAGATGGAAAGGTTGATTGTTGACAAATTGGGAACTGAGATCCTTTCTGAACATGTCACTCTCCTGCTTAAAAATTTCATGGTAAAGTTCAGCCTTTTTTAGCAAGTCATTCATTAGTTTGTTGATTCATTCAGCAAATACTGACTGAATGCCTACTATGAGCCAGGCACTGTGCAAGGTGTTGAAGACTTAAAATAATAATATTAAAATAATAATAATAATAATAATAATAATAATAATAATAATAATGGAGATAGGATAGCTTCTCTGCCTTTACAGGCCTTATAGTCAGATGGGTGAGATAGACAAGTAACCAGGTCATTACAACCCATGTGACAACTGCCAGTATAGGGAAAGTACAGGTGAAAATAGGGGTACATGGGAGAAGTACCTCATCCAGAGTTAGTGGGAGGAGGAATGTTCAAGCCAAAATTTCAAGAATAAATAGGTTTTTTTTTTAAAGATTTTATTCATTTATTCATGAGAGACATGGAGAGAGAGGCAGAGACACAGGCAGAGGGAGAATCAGGCTCCGCTCAGGGAGCCCGATGCGGGACTCAATCCCAGGTCTCCAGGATCAGGCCTGGGGCTGAAGGCGGTGCTAAACCGCTGAGCCACTCAGGATGCCCAAGAATGAATAGGTATTAACAAGTTGAAGGAGTAAATGGAGATGGAGGAAGAAATGAGAGGGGAGGCAGAGGGGGTAGGGCATTGGAGGATAGGAAGGAAGTTCTGTATGGCCACGGGGCGGGGGTGTTGAAGACAAGTCTCAAGAGAAAAGGAAGGATTAGTTCACACAGGGCTTATATGTCATGGTAGGGGGTTTGCATATTATTATATAAGCTCATGGCGGGGGGAGGGGGAAAGCCCATGATGGGGCACTGAAGTGTGTTCAACAGAAGAGTAACATCATAGATTTGCCCTTATTTATTTATTTATTTATTAAAATATTTTATTCATTTATTCATGAGAGAGGCAGAGACACAGGCAGAGGGAGAAGCAGGCTCCTTGAGGGGAGCCTGATGTAGGACTTGATCCCAGGACTCTGGGATCACACCCTGAGCCACCTAGTTGCCCCCAATTTACCCTTTTGAAAGAGCCCTTTATTTGCAGTAGGCGATGGATTGGAGGGTGAAGACTAGAAGTTAAGAGAACAGTAAGAAGGCAACCGCAGCAATCCCAACACGGAGTCGGGTAGAAGGGAGTCCTAGATGGATCTGGGAGCTGTTTCTCGCATGAGCAGTTGAGTGGAGGTGGAAAGCACTTCCTGACAAAGGGAATACGGGAGAATTAAATCTGGAAGGGGATGCTGTCAACTGTGTACGTGTGGGTTTGAGTTGTTGAGGGACATCCTGAGGAGATGCCCAAGTGGGCAGGTATATATGTGGATGTAAAGGTCAGGAGAGATTTGGCAGCCAAGGGCACTGAAGCCAGGATGTGGGTGGGGTGCCCAGGGACAGGAAAGGTGGAGCAAGCGAGGGCCAGGGTGGGCAATTCACCCACATTGAAGGCCTTGCCCAAGGAGGACGGTAGTTGTAGTTGTGTCTCCAGCCGCTCTGCCTCTTTCTGCAGCAGCGCACGGCCCCGATCCTGTCCTTGGACCTTCCCCTTATGGGCTTTTGCCTACATGGTTTCTTTCTTTCTTTTCTTTTCTTTTCTTTCTTTCTTTCTTTCTTTCTTTCTTTCTTTCTTTCTTTCTTTCTTCTTTCCTTCCTTTCTTTCCTTTCTTTCTTTCTCTTTCTTCTTTTTTTCTTTCTTTCTTTTTAAAAGATTTTATTTATTTATTCCTGAGAAACAGAAAGAAAGAGAGAGAGAGAGGCAGAGACACAGGCAGAAGGAGAAGCAGGCTCCCTGCGGGGAGCCCAACGTGGGACTCGATCCCAGGACCCCGGGGTCACGTCCTGCGCCAAAGGCAGATGCTCAATCGCTGAGCCCCTCCGGGGCCCGGTTCTTTTTTTAATTTAAGATTTTATGTAATTGAGAGCGAGATCAGGATTGGATACTGCATTTTGTCGAATGCTTTCTCTGCATCTATTGAGAGGATCATATGGTTCTTGGTTTTTCTCTTGCTGATATGATGAATCACATTGATTGTTTTATGAGTGTTGAACCAGCCTTGTGTCCCGGGAATAAATCCTACTTGGTCATGGTGAATAATTTCCTTAATGTACTGTTGGATCCTATTGGCTAGTATCTTGTTGAGAATTTTTGCATCCATGTTCATCAGGGATATTGGTCTGTAATTCTCCTTTTTGGTGGGGTCTTTGTCTGGTTTTGAAATTAAGGTGATGCTGACCTCATAGAACGAATTTGGAAGTACTCATCTCTTTCTGTCTTTCCAAACAACTTTAGTAGAATAGGTATGATTTCTTCTTTAAACGTTTGATAGAATTCCCCTGGGAAGCCATCTGGCCCTGGACTGTTGTGTTTTGGGAGGTTTTTGATGACTGCTTCAATTTCCTCCCTGGTTATTGGCCTGTTCAGGTTTTCTATTTCTTCCTGTTCCAGTTTTGGTAGTTTGTGGCTTTCCGGGAATGCGTCCATTCCTTCTAGATTGCCTAATTTATTGGCGTATAGCTGTTCATAATAGGTTTTTAAAATCGTTTGTATTTCCTTGGTGTTGGTAGTGATCTCTCCTTTCTCATTCATGATTTTATTAGTATGAGTCTTCTCCCTCTTCTTTTTAATAAGGCGAGAGGGCGAGCCCGCTGCCCGCGGGAGCCAGGCCGGGTGGGGGCCCGATGCTGCCTCGCAGGACGCTGCGACCGTGACCCCCGTGACCCGGCGCCCTGGTGGGTGCCTCTCCCTGCTCACCTGTAGGTTTCCCGCGCCGTCTGGGGAGGCCGCCGCGTCCCCGTATCACGTGCCCTGACCTGGAAGACGGGCTGACCCGGGGCAGGTGCAGCGCTGACCTGCGTGACCCGACGGCCGGGAGCAGGGCGAGGGGCGGCCCCGCGCGTGGGGAGGCGGGCGGAGCGGCCGGGGCGGGCGGGGCAAGCGCTGCGGCGGGGAGGCAGGTGCTCCCGCCCCGCCTCCCCCCGGCCGCCGGCCCCCGCCGCGCCGCGCGAGGCCTCCCCTTTGCCCCACTTCCCAGGCCCCGCCCCCGCCTTCCGCCGTCCCGATTGGCTGCCGCCCGGCCAATGGGCTGCTGGGACCGAGCGTCTCGCGGGATTCCCGGGCTGCGCGGCCGCGGTGACGGCGCTGCGGGGCGGACGGAGCGGACGCCATGTTCCGAGCGGCGGCCACAGCTCGGCTCCGGCGGGCGGTGAGTGCCGGAGGGAGGCGGGCCGGCTGCTGCCCCGCGGGGGCCTGGGCGCCGACGGGCCGGGGCGCAGGCGGGCGGGCCGGGGCTGTGCGGCGGGCGCCGGGCTCCTTCGGGCGGGGCGGGGCGGGGCCGAGGTGCGGGTCAGGGTGACCTCAGGTGCGCGGCCGGCTGCCCTGCGTCGGACCCGCGAGCTCCCCGCGTCCCGGACATCGAAGCCTTTCTGCGGGCGGCTAGCGGAAGCGCTCCCGGGGGTCGGGGGCCGAGGAGACAGGGGGCCCGAGGGGCAGGGGGCGGGGTCGGGCGGCAGGAGGCGGGGCCCGAGGGGGCGGGGCGGAGACGGGGGGCGGGACCGGGGGGCAGGGGGCGGGGTCGGGCGGCAGGAGGCGGGGCCCGCGGGGGCGGGGCCGAGGAGACGGGGGAAGGGGGCGGGGCTAGGGGCGGGGCCGGAGAGTCGGGAGGGGAGGGGGCCGGGAACCGGGGGCGGGGGGGCGGGGCGGGGGCCGAGGAGAAGAGGGCCAGGGGGCGGGGCGGAGGAGATGGGGGCAGGGGGCGTGGCCAGGACAGGCGGCGGGGCCGGGGAAACCGGGCGGAGCGAGGTGCTGGGAGCTGGCGGGGGGGCGGGGGGGGGCAGCCGCCGCGAGCCTGGAGGGCAGGCGTCTGTACCCCGGGTCTGCGGTGCTGGCCGAGGAGCGGGGCTGCTGACCGCGGTCGCTTTCTGATGCTTTACTTAGAAATCATGTTTGCCACATTTCCATCTTGCGCGAAACGCTGATAGAGAGCATATTGTCTCTACGCTCTGGGATGATAGTGTTTGGAGACTGACCGATTACAAGTGAAGTGACAATTTATATTGTGGATTCTCTAAGTTTTCCAGTTAAGTGAAAAACAAGGTCGTTAAACTGGGTCAGAGACCTTGGTGACCTTTTTCCTTTTCCGCAGGTTTGTCCTCCTCCGCAGGTTGTTTTAGGCGTGTATATTTTCCTGTCCACCCCAGAGATTTTCTCCCTGAGACAGAACTTGCAATCTTCCGAGATGTCTGTAGGCTCTTTTGTATGTGTGTGTGTTCCTTGCTTCATTAAACAGCAACAAAACCTGTGTGCCCCTCTCCCCTGTGAGAAAAGTTCAGATCTCCATCCTTCAGGTCAGTCTTTCTCCCAGAACATTTTTCTCCCCAGGAGATGTAGGCATAAACAAGTTAGAGTCATGGCTTTGGAAGATGCCACGTATAGAGTCAGACTGGCAGAAAATAGCTACGCAGTTATTGAAAGGTAATTTTGTGGGCAGGTTAGAAGTCTGGCATAAGTGAAATAATTTGGCACCTGGGTGGCTCAGTTGATTAAGCTTCTGCCTTGGGCTCAACTCTTGATCTCAGGGTCCTGGTGTCGAGCCCCACATGGGACTCCCTGCTCAGCCGGGAACCTGCTTCTCTCTCTCCCTCTCCCCCTCTCCCCCATCATGTTTTCTCTCTTGCAAATAAATAAATGAATGAATGAAGTAACTTTAGTAGGGACAATTTAGGATGTCTTGTAGATATGTGAAAAGTGAAATGATTAGCTTAAGAAATTCTTGTCACACAATTTGCTAATAGACATACATGGTATTTTCAGATCTTTATTGTGGTTTGCCAAAAAGCTTGACCTTGACTCATTTTGGAAATCTGAAGTCAGGCTAAGTAGAGTGCTTGCTCTAAAGGAATAAGAACATTTCAGAGTGGAATTTCAAGAATATAAGGAAGTGATAGGAACACTTCTAAAATAGATCCGTAAATACACATACATAACTTTTTAAAATTTTGAAATAATTTCAAACTTACAGGAAAGTTGTAAGAATAATATATGTAATTCTCAAAACCTTTTTAGTTTCACCAGCTGTTAACAGTTTGACACATTTGCTTCATCTCTTTTCATGGATACTTTTTCTTTCTTTCTTTTTTTTTTTTTTTTTAAGATTTATATATTTGTGGTGCCTGGGTGGCACAGTCAGTTAAACATCTGCTTTTGGCTCAGTCATGATCCCTGGGTCCTGAGAACGAGCCTCATGTTGGGCTCCCTTCTCAGTGGGGACCCTGCATCTCCCTCTGCCCCTCACTTGCTCTCTCTCAAATAAGTAAAATCTATATATATATATATTTAGTTTATTTGAGAGAAAGTGTACAAGAGTGCAAGAGGGGGAGGAGAGAGAGCATGTGCATGAGAGGGTGTGTACTCAGGGAGGGGTGGAGGAAGAAGAAGAGAGAGAATCCACAAGCAGACTCCTCACGGAGCCCACGTGGGGCTGGATTCAGGGCTTGATCCCAGGACCCTGAGATCATGACCTGAATTGAAACCAAGAGTTGGCCACTCAACCTTTGAGCTACCCAGGTGCCCCTTGTTATTTTTCTGAACCATTTGAAAATGTTGCAGACATGCCCCTTATTCTTGTGTCAGTGTAGTGTGTATTTTCTAAGAGCAGGGAGGTTCACATTTCATTTCCACAGTAAAATCAGCAAAACTAGGAAGTTTAACAGTGATACAATATTGTTATCCAGCCTACAAACATTCAGATGTTGTCAGTTGTCACATTAATATTTTTTATGGCAGTTTTTCTCTCAGTTTGGTTTAGGGTAGTCCAGGATTGTGCCTTGCATTTAGTTTTCATGTCTCTTTAGTCTTTGTTAGAAAAGCCCCTCAGCCTTTCTTTGGCTTTGATGGCATTGACATTTTTGAAGAATATAGGTCTTCTTTTTTGTCCCAGATTGAGGTTCATCTGGTATTTCCTCATGAGTCTCACAGAAGTGATATGTGTTCTCAGTGCATCATGCTAGGAAGCTCATAATGTTGATTTATCCCATTATTGGTGATGTTAACTATACTTGGCTAAAGTTATCAGGTTTTTCCACTCTCAAGTTACTACTTCTCCCTTATGATTTTTACTTTTTTTATTTTTTTAGTTTTTTAAATTTTTATTTATTTATGATAGAGGCAGAGACATAGGCAGAGGGGGAAGCAGGCTCCATGCACCGGGAGCCCGACGTGGGATTCGATCCCAGGTCTCCAGGATCATGCCCTGGGCTAAAAGCAGGCGCTAAACTGCTGCGCCACCCAGGGATCCCCTCCCTTTATGATTTTTAAATAACTTGTAGGGAGATATATATTTAAAAAAATTTTTTTTTAAATTTTATTTATGGTAGTCACACACACACACACACACACACACACACACAGAGGCAGAGACATAGGCAGAGGGAGAAGCAGGCTCCATTCACCGGGAGCCTGTCGTGGGATTCGATCCTGGATCTCCAGGATCGCACCCTGGGCCAAAGGCAGGCGCTAAACCTCTGCGCCACCCAGGGATCCCTGTAGGGAGATATATTGAGATTATGTGAGTCTCCTCTTTCTCATCAGACTTCCACCCACTAGTCTTAACATAATATTGATGTTAAGAGAAATTATTACTGTGATGTAAAATGGTAATTTTCTAATTCCATCATTCCTTCTGTATTAGCATTCTATTATAAGGAAGATTTCTTTCTTATTTATCATGCATTCTTTATTTAGTAGGTTATAATCCATTAGTATCTTACATTTTCTTTAAAACATTTACTTTTTATTTTAGAGAGAGAGAGAATGCTCACACCCGTACGAGGGTTGGGGGAGTGGGCAAAGGAAGAGGGAGAGAATCCTCAAGCAGATTCCCGGCCGAGTGTAGAGCCTGACATAGGGCTTGGTCCCGGCTGAGAGCATGACCTGAGCCAAAATCAAAAGCTGGCCAGGTCACTGAGCCACACAGGCACCCTTTGATGCTTTCAGGTTGTCCTGTATTTCTAAAGTGAGCATCCCTCCTGGCTTCCATTTACTTATAATGATGTGGGAAACAAAGGCAGAAGAAAAGAAATTTCTTTATTGCCTACAGCCCACTGACAAGTTCTTGAAACAGGTAGAGTGACCTTCACTTTAGGAAGTCAGCTGCCTCTATGTTAATACTTTGTTAAGGGCAAAAGGCAATCTTAGATTAACATTATCCTGACCTCCAGTATCCTATAAATCTTCTTTAACATGTAAAAATTCCTTTGGAAGCTTCCTTTATTTCTACTCCCAGGATACATGTTAGCAATCATCCTCCAAGAATATGGCCTACTGATATACATCTGAGGGGTCTTATGACTAAGGTTTTACAAGACAGTAATAAATGGCTTTTTCCCAACAGTAGCTGGCCCCCCTCAAGGTCCTGAAAACTTTGCTTTCAAAGTTCCTTAGAGACTTACCCCTTCCCTAACCCTCTCTCAACTTGAAAGTACATAATCAGTCACCCGTCAAAACCGCAGCATAGGTCTTTCTGCCCACCCGTCCTGTCCCTGTGCTATAATAAAAATCACCTTTTTTCACTGAAGACAGGTCTAGAATTTTTTCTTGGCCATTGGCTCTGAACCCCAACATTTATATATCAACGATGTCATAAACCCAAATAGTTTATCTGAAATCCCTACTCTTGAAATTTAAAAAGATTTCTTCCATAGCTAACCATGAGTTATTTAGGAGGATATATTTTCACAAAACTATATTTTTAATAATAGATTAAAGTGAATCTATTGAAAAATTATATTGAACTCTTACCGTGTATATAGTTAACTGCACACTTAAAAATGATTAAGATGATAAATTTTCTAGGTGTTATTTACTACAGTTAAAAAAAAAAAAGTAAAATGTAAAGTAAATGACTTGCATTTGGTATCCAGGTTCTGTTTCCAGTATTGACCTGATTTGTGCCCTTGAGCAAAGTCTTTCCTCTTTGGGGGGCTCTTCAATGTCGTCTGTTCAGTGAAGGTGGTATTCTACATCTACAGTAAGCTGGAGAACGCAGTAAGAGGAAAATAGGTATTTGCAATTAGTTAACATTCTCCTGGGGAAATTAATCTGAATTATGAGTATTGTTTTATATTCATTTGCATTTGAAATTGATTTGTTGACTAATAAGATACCAAAGAAATATTTTATGCGGAGAGTGAAGCAACCCTTTTCAAGGGCATTTGAATATTCCTGTTTTTATATTCACTGCCAGACGGGAAAGAGTAATAATCATAATTCAGATGCTGTGAAACTGGTGTGAAGGAACATGACATTTTTCAGAGTCCATGCCCTGTCACTGACAAATGAGCTTGAACTCTGTAATTTGCATGCAAATTTTAATTTCTTTTGAAAGAAGAAAGGGAGCCAATTTTGATGGGGTTCTAAAAGATTTATTGTATAAGGTGAATTCTGTAGAATTATGCTGCCTGCCAATGTGTCTACTAAGGGTCTTGTCTGTTTTTAAAGTGAATGAAGTTGAGTATATTTTTAATATTATAATCAATGTCATACGACGTTTCTAGTCATGATTAAAAGTTACCATATTTTATTACTAAAGAGGTTAAAGTAAGTTATTTAGTTTAAGTACATAAATGTAATATACATTTTATTATTACAAAATGTACGGTAGAGTAGGGATAGGTGGCTTTAATTACATATTTATTTTTTGCTTTAGAACTTGGAAAGTCCTCCCCCCCAGATTTTATTTATTTGAGGGAGAGTGAGCATGAGTGAGGGGTGGGGTGGGATAGGGGCAGAGGGGAGAGGGAGAAGCAGCTCCCCTGTGAGCAGGGAGCCTGATGCTGATCTCCAGGGCTTCTTGTGGGATCAGCTATCTTTGTTGTGACTGCATAGTAATCTTGGAGCTTAGCTTCTTCCACTGCCCAGGCCTGTTTCCTTGATGCCTCACAGATGCTGTTTCTAGTACTCCCCAATAAACTTCTTGTACAGTCACAAGTCACACACACAAAAGGAAGTGTAAGTATAAGATGGCAACAGGCATTTAAAGCATCCACTGTCTAGCTGTGTTCATTCTTGGAAGAATTAAGACAACAGTCTTTTTGATTTTCTGTGGCTTAGATGAGCAACCTTGGGGAAAGGCAGATCTAGAGTCTTAAAATTGCTTTCTATATTTCAGTGTATAGAAGTATTTAAAGGATGTTTTTTAAAGCAACAGATTTTTTTTTTAAATAGACTATTTGGGGGAGCAATTTTAGGTTCACAGCAAAATTGAGCAGAAAGTACAGAGAGTTTCCGTATGTACCCCCCCCCCCCCACCTGTCCTCACCTTCCCCACCCTCCCCAGCCTCTCTATCAGGGACCTACACCAGAGTGATAACATTTGTTCCAGTGGATGAATCCATATTGACATTATCACCCATATCCATAGTTTACATTAGGACACAGTTACATTACATATTTATATAGTTCACTCTTAGTATTCTATATTCTATGGGTTTTGACAAATGGACAGTGGCATGTATCCACCATTATATTAAATACAGAGCAGTTTCACTGCCTTGAAATATACCAGGCTCTGCTTCTTGCCTCTCAGTTCCTGCCCTGAACCCTGCAGCTGCTGATCTTTTCACTGTTGCTACAGCTTTGCTACAGCTTTGCCTTTCCAGCGTGTTAAGTGGAACTATATAGTATGTAGCCTTTTCATAGCCTGATAGCACCTTTTTTTCCCCTTCTTTTTAAAGTGCTGCATATTCTGTTCCCTGGATGAATTACAGTTTATCCAGTTACCTACTGAAGGACATTTTGGCTGCTACCAAGTTTTGGCAGTTATGAGTAAAGCTGCTGTAGATATCCATGTGCAGGATTTTGTGTGTAAATAAGTTTCAAAACTCCTCATTTGAGGAGTATGACTATTGGATTGTATGACAAGATTTGAGAATGGCAGCTTTTTTGAGAAGCTGCCACATTGTCTTCCAAAGTGGCTGTACAATTTTTAATTTCCACCAGAGTTCCTATTGCTCCATATCCTCACCAGCATGTGGTGGTGTCAGCGTTTTGGATTTTCACTATTCTAATAGGTATGCAGTAGTATTTCAGTTTTGTTTTAATTTGCAGTTCCCTCATGATACATGATGTTGAACATCTTTACATGTGCTTATTTACCATCCGCATATCTTCTTTGGTGAGGTGTCTCTGTTCAGATCTTTTGCCTTGTATTGGGTAGCAAAGTTAACTAGTCTAAGGAGACCCAAGAAACCTTTTATACGTAGCTGACTTTTATCAAGAATTTGTGTTCCGGCCACTTTTCCCGTATTTCAATTCTCACAACTCTGTGAGGTTATCATCATCATCATCATTTCATCTCTATTTTATGATCAGGGAACTGAGACACAGAGACGTTACAGTGGAGGTGGAAGTCTAAAGCCAGGCAGGGTGGCTCCAGAGCCTGTACTCTTTACTACTGCACTGTACTAAGGCTTCTTGGAAAGATTGGCATTTAAGCAGAAAACTTTTTTTTTTTTTAATATTTTTTTTCAATTTTTATTTATTTATGATAGTCACAGAGAGAGAGAGAGAGAGAGGCAGAGACACAGGCCGAGGGAGAAGCAGGCTCCATGCACCGGGAGCCCGATGTGGGATTCGATCCCGGGTCTCCAGGATCGCGCCCTGGGCCAAAGGCAGGTGCCAAACCGCTGCGCCACCCAGGGATCCCTAAGCAGAAAACTTAAGGATGATTGACTGGAAGCGAATCAGGTAACAGAGGAAGAGGTCCTCTAGGTAGACGGAACAATATGAGGGAAGGCTTGGGGTCAGAGAGAGCAGGGCAAGTTCAAATATCTGAAAATAAGGTGTAAATGGAGAGAGAAATATATGGCTAGAGAGGTAGATCACACCATAAAATAAATGCCTGGTAAGCCAACCTAAAAAGAGCTTACTAATCCTAATGGGGCAGGAAGCAATTGATATGTTTTAAGCAGGGGAATAATGTGCTAGAGTTGTGTCATGGAAAGATCAGTGGGAGAAATGGATTGGGGCAGGGGGGGAAAGCTGGGTTGGGAGATGTTTGGAGTGATCTAGGAGAGGGATAATCAACTGCAACAGGTGGTGGCATTGATGATGGAGAGAAGTGAATGGATTTAGGAGATACTATATTTAGAAGGGGAGAATTGTTAGGACTTTAGCAGTTGATTGGATGTGAGGGTTGAGAAGAAACCCTCTGAATGTGACTCTCAGATCATGGTTTGGGCAGCTTGTTAGAGAGTGGTGCATCCCCTGAAGAATTCTGGAGAAGCAGTGTGGTAAGGGGTTAGAGGATCAGGGGAAAGAGGAGTTAAGATTTTGATCTGCTTAGTTGGAGAGTGTTTGAGAAGTTAGGCAAGTTAAGCAGTTGGATGTACAGAAGTAACTTAATTTTAGGTCCAGCGCTTGGGAACAAGATTTAATATCTCTTTCCTCCAATATATACATGATTCTTTTTATAGGTGATAAATTATAAATTAAGCCATGGCAATGAGAATAGTCAATAATTTTGAATATTCTGAGAGAATAAGTAAGGTGAAGCCTGAAAAGTATCTATTGGTAATTTTGGTGTGAATTGGAATGGAAGGTGGGGCTGTGGGTTTTTAATTTTGGCTTCTTTAAAATTGGGAGAGCCTCAAACATGTTTAAATGTTGATGGGAAGGAGCCCTGGAAAATGGGAGAGGTTGGAGATCTTGCTGAGAGATTAGAAAGAATTCTGCTAGATTTGAGAGGACAGACTTGAGAGCCCAGATAAAGTGATCTGTAGCAGCTTCCATTTTGATAGGACAGGGGTGGGAATTTCTGTTGGATATCAGGAAGGCGAAGCAGGTCCCCTCTAATGGCTTCAGTTTTCATTGTTGAATAAAATAGAAAATGAAGCTCTCAGGGTAGGAAGCATACTCTGTTGGCATTTGACAAACATCAGAAGGGGATATTTGACACAGTTGCCCTGGCGAGTGAGAGTACCAACAGGGATAGCATCGTGACATTGTCAGGCAGTTTTGAGGGCCCACATAAGGTCAGGGACCCAGAACTTACGGTGACTGAAGCCTGCGTTAAGTTATTTAACTGTTTGGAAGAGGTTGGGATTCCTTTTTGGGCTGTTACCTTATTAAGTCCTTCAATAGTTCTCTTTAAATGTTTAATAATTTGGCTCCCTTTTCTCCATAAAAAAGAGGGCCTTAAAGTGTACAGATGCAGTGGATCATGAGATAATAAAATGTAACTTTTGTTTAAAAACCTTTTCAGTAATGGATCTGTACTTTTTGAATCTTTAGTGGCATCTATACCACTCCTCTACCTAAAGTAGGATTTTAAGGCTGTAGAATTTTTAGACCTGGAAAAGAGGGCTTTGGCATCTTTTTTGTTTGTTTCTTTTTTGAGCAGTGCTATTTTTTTAAAAAGATTTTGTTTGTTTATTCATGAGAGACACAAAGAGGCAGAGATGTAGGCAGAAGGAGAAGTAGACTCCCCTCGGGGAGCCCGATGCGGGATCACGCCCTGAGCTGAAGGTAGATGCTCAGCCGCTGAGCCCACCCAGGTGTCCCTGAGCAGTGCTAGTTTTTAAAAATCAGGAAAATATCTGCTAAGTGAAATCTTATAGGAGTGACCCATATACCGGTTTTCCCTGAAGCTTTCCTATACAACCTTTCATGAGGTTTTCGCTTCACAGTTGAAGAAGCAATTGCCATTAACTTATAAAATTTTTGAAGTGTTCTCAGACCCAAAGATAACCTCTCTTAGGCTTTTCTTTTTTTCTTTTTTTAATATATATTTTTTAAAATTTTTATTTATTTATGATAGTCACAGAGAGAGAAACAGAGGCAGAGACACAGGCAGAGAGAGAAGCAGGCTCCATGCACCAGGAGCCCGACGTGGGAATCGATCCTGGGTCTCCAGGATCGCGCCCTAGGCCAAAGGCAGGCGCCAAACCACTGCGCCACCCAGGGATCCCTTTTTTTTTTTTTTTTAATATATTTTTTAAAAATTTTTATTTATTTATGATAGTCACAGAGAGAGAAACAGAGGCAGAGACACAGGCAGAGAGAGAATCTTAGGCTTTTCTGATATGATAGGACATGTCTTGTTAATGAATGCACAAAATAAATAGAGATAAATCACAGATGCCCACACAGTTCAAAGCTATGGTAGCTTGACTGCTGAGTGTAGTTTCAGGGAAAGAGCTTGATGGTGCCACTCTCACTGCTTTGGAGTGCACAATGCTTCAGGGTACAGCTGGCTGCAAAACAAATGTAATGCTGTTTTTGCTTTTCACTTTTTTCATAAAAAAGAAAATCCTCTTCAGATTTCTTTTGGTTAGTGAAAATAGGTAGGTCTTCCATAAAAGTGAAATGGCATAAAATGAACTTTTGAAAAGCTAGGGATATGTATATAAAACAGCTTAAAAGTGATGGTACTTTGATGTGAGCTAGTAATTAAAAACTCAGAATCTGGAGTCTGCTTACACATTTTTAAAAAATTACTTATTTGGGAGAGAAGAGCATGTGCATATGTGAGCGAGGATGAGTGGGAATAGGGGCAGGAGGAGAGAAATTCTCAAGCAGACTCCCCTTTGTGGGGCTGGATCCCGGGACCCTGAGATTATGACATGAACCAAAATCAAGAGCCAGCTGTTTAACTTGACTCCTTAACAACATGGATTTGAACTGTACCAGTCCACTTGCATGTGAAATTTTTTTTTTTTTTTGGATAGAGTGCAATACTATAAATATTTTCTTATCTAATGATTTTATTTTCTCTAGCTTACTTTATTGTAATAATATAGCATGTAATACCTATAACCTACAAAATATGTGTTAATCGACTATTAATGTTATTGGGAAGGCTTCTGGTCAACAATAGGGTATTAGTTTTCGGGGAGTCAAAAGTTACATGTAGATTCTTGACTGTATCAAGGGTCAGTACTCTACTCCCCATGTTGTTCCACGGTCAGCTCTCTCACTGTATATTTTGGTGTAGTTAATTTGGTTAAAGCAAAGCTGAGGAGCCATTCTGGCAACCCTGCTTGTCTGAGCTTTACTTTATCCTATGTGGTGGTTCCTGAGGTGTGCCTCCCTGGAACCCTTAGACATCTATGGAATGTAGTTTGAAGTCCTTTGAACTAGTTCATCTCCCTCAATTTGCAGATAAAGAAACTGGGCTCTAGATTGAGGCATAACATTTTAAAAGCTACAGACCAATTTCTCTTGCTACACACAACTATTATTGCTGAATTAAGCCACATAACCATGTTTAGGTGCCGAAGCTTCTCTTTAGGTGGTATCTGAGGAATAAAAGGTAGAACTGAGTTAGAAAGAAGCTCAGTATTAAAAACTATACGGAGTCAGTTGGTAAAGTATATAGAGTGCCTGTATGGTGTATATAGTAATTAGTAAAGATTAATCAGGTAGATGAACCAAGTGGATTCTTACGAATATTTTGTTGTTGTTGTTTACTCTTATAATTTTGAATGGTCTTTTAATAAGAATATACAGTATCCCCCCTAGAAGCTCTAAAAAGCTTGATGATTCCTTGGGAGAACTGCCTAATTGTCTTATGATAGAACTATAATTTATGGCAAATATGGGCCTTCTGCCACCAAATCTTGGATTTATTCTTCAGATAGTGATGGAAATCTCATAATTTTTATGGTAAATGGTGTGTGAAACATCACAATATGGTGTCTGATATATATTGGTAATAAGTAGTTTATTACTGGCAATTCTTGTGAAATGTGATTTAAATAATAAATTAGGCCATTGAGTCTTTATTAGAGTTCATTGCAAGATACTGTGCTCTTCTGATTAAAAAGAAGAGAAAGTACTACATATTTCTACAGATGTAGATTTTAAAAAGTTGTATTAGATTCTTTGATGAATAGGCACGGTATTTCTAAGAACTTTGATTCCATCTCAAGAATTGTGACCTGTTGTGAATTGCTACAACTTTCTGGAGAACAGTTTGTGTCAGTATTAAAACCTTTAAAAATGTGCCTGTTTCTTGATCTAACACCAATTAGAGCAATTTGTCATAAGAAAAGAATCATACGATATGCATACTTTAACCACCTCCTGTAAGAAAGCAGTTTTATTGTAAAAAAAAAAAAAAAGTTATACAAGCAAGTACGTGATCTGGCAGCAACAAAAGTCTCATTTCTTCCTCCTTCTTTGCTTCCTTTGAGTAAACATAAAGGGAGGAAAAAGACAAATGCCATCCATGGTATATAATGCAGTGATTCCTTCCTCTGGCATATCCCTAGAGTCTCTGGTCCCCAGCTCTGGGATTGGTGCATCAAAGATAGAGATGATTAAGAGGACTGAGGAGGAGGTTGAGGATGAACTGATACAGGTAGGAAGCTTAGGGGAAGAAGGGTCCCTATAGCTTGTTGAAGGTTCCATTGAATCTAGCTTAGTCTTCTATGGAGTCAGAGCAGCTAAGGTCTAGCCAGCTTCCAATCAGAAGGTTTTGCTAGAATAAAACATTCTCGTTTGTTGAGGATGAGTGCAAAGATTTAGTTATGAGGATGATCTTCTCTGCATTGCTTGTTTTTTTAAATGTACTTTATTACTATTTTTTAAAGTAATCTCTACACCCAGTGTGGAGCTCAAACCACAACCCTGAGATCAAGAATCACACGCTCCACTGACTGAGCCAGCCAGGTGCCCCTGTGTTGTTTATAATAATAAAAAGCTACTAATTACCAAATATATTAAAGGACTGGCAAAACTGGTATATTCATATACTTCACCAATACAAAGGTGAAGAATATTAAAATATAGCAGCTGGTATGTACAGTATAGTAATGAAAATGAAAAAATATGTATTTTGAAAATTTAATTGTGTAATGAGCATTTTAAATTTGTGAATTATACAAATATATGTACATTATAATTTGTAAATATCCAGCTCTGGGTATAAATTTTAAACCATGCTTTCCTCACTCCAACTCCAGATCAAAGATTTTTGTTGAAGTAAGCCATATAGCTGTGCCATTTGATCCTCAATGGCTCTTTTTCTCATTTCTCATTGTGATTTTTCACAAGGATAGTTCCAGAATTTTATTATTCCGTCACAGCTATGGTGCCCTTCCTCATGTTTTCACTAGACAGGAACACCTGAACTTCTTCCCTTCTTCCTTTTGATTTTATAATTCATGATCTGGAACCCCCCAGCATTTTGTATTTCTTCATTAATTGAAAAACTGTTCCCATAATTGTATGTAAGCAAATCTTATTTCCCTTAAAATCTTTGAGTACGGTGACCATTCTTGTTCATCTTTGTGTTCCTGGTGTTTGAAATTCTTCCAGATGACCTTGAACTATTTATTAGTGGTCTCTTGATAGTCAACAGTAGATACAGATGGGTCCTGGTTGGTTTCAAGATACGGTTTTGCAAGCTTCTTTTTTGAATTCAGAAACATGTTTAAACAATTGAAACCCAGCAAGATTACTATGTGGTGTTGTATTTTAAAGACATATTTACATTATCAGTTACTTGGGTGTTGAATATATTATGCCTGAAACAATAGAAAGCAGCTTTAGTAATTGATTTCAAACCCATTATTTCTGGATATACTGTATCTTTAGCAGTTTTGCTGCAAGTGAATGTACTTGGTAATAGTTGGATTCCTCATTCTTAATAGGTTCCACTTAAGAATTTTATATTTATTTTATTTTTATTGTTTTTGAGAGGGAGCGAAAGCACACATGCCTGAGTGGGGATGGGGGTGAGGGGCAGAGGGGGAGAGAGAGAGAGAGAGAGAGAATCTCGAGCAGGCTCCACACTCAGCGCAGAGTCTGAAATGGGGCCCAATCTCATGACTGAGATCGTGACCTGGGCGGAAATCAAGAGTTGCATGCTTAACCAACTGAGCCACCCAGGCCACCCCTCGAACTGAGGATTTTATTTATTTATTAGCACGAGTGGCAAAGCGGGACGGAGGGAGAGGGAGGAGCAGACTCCCTGCTGAAAAGGGAGCCTGACAAGGGGCTCCATCCCAGGACCCTGGGATCATGACTTGAGCTGAAGGCAGACGCTTAACTGACTGGGCCACCCAGGCGCCCCTCTACTTAAGAATTTTAATTTAGATGTAGTTAGCGATTTCTCATTGAGCATACAATATTCAGAAGCTTAGATTAGTGGGAGCAATTAAATTTTTCTGACAATACAAATTTGTGTTTTCTCTTTTTTATTTATTTTTTTTTTTATTTTTATTTTTTTAAAGATTTTATTTATTCATGATAGTCACAGAGAGAGAGAGAGAGAGAGGCAGAGACACAGGCAGAGGGAGAAGCAGGCTCCATGCACCGGGAGCCCGATGTGGGACCCGATCCCGGGTCTCCAGGATCGCGCCCTGGGCCAAAGGCAGGCGCCAAACCGCAGCGCCACCCAGGGATCCCTGTTTTCTCTTTTTTAGGAAAGAATATTAGTAATAGAAAATAGACACAAATAGCTTAATTTTTGCCATTAAGGAAGTACTTTATGAATACATTTATAGAACTGAGTGTTGTGTACAGTTGTTTTTTTAAAGCACACGTGCTTAACAATTAGAGGTAAACCTTTTCTTTTTTTTTTCCTTTTAGGCCTCACTGCTACGATTTCAGAGTACCCTGGTAATAGCCGAGCATGCAAATGATACCCTAGCACCCATTACATTAAATACCATCACTGCAGCCAAACATCTTGGAGGTGAAGTGTCTTGCTTAGTAGCTGGAACCAAATGTGACAAGGTGAGAAATTTTTAAGGTCAACCATAGCAAATATAATCTCCATCAAGAGACAGGGAAAGATGGCAACAGAGAATTATGCTGAGGACTGTAACCCAAACTGGGCACTAATCCTCATTAAATGGCCAATGTCACAGTCATTACTACATGTGAAAAAGGAACTAAAAGGTTTGCTCACTAAGCAATTCTGTCTTTTGAAATGAGGTAAAATACTTGATTTAGTTCCACTGGCACCATCATGTGCCATCAGGTACCAAGTAGAATGATAATATTTGAGTTTGAGGTTAATAGCCGATCCCTTTTGTGTATTGATGAATATACTAGCTAATTGCTTTTAATTCCTGAAAGTGGTAAATCTGCACAAAGTATCATCGGTACTAATTTTTACTTGGTGTAAGAATTCACAGGTAAGTATTATGCTTTTCAAACTGTAGCTGTTACTAAAAGATTATTTCATTTTCGTTGTTGAGGAAATGAGATAACAGCTTTGTAAACTAACCCTTTAGAAGGGTGCTATAATACGATTTGCAGGATTCGTACCACTGGGCATGGAATCATGCTTCAATTCAGTTGAATCACCAGTTCTCTCCTGTACCACACAGGAGTTGCCAGGTGTGCAGTTGGGGACTTGAACCTCAGAGGAAGAAATCTGGAAAGAGTATGTTTCTTTTTAGAGGATTTTATTTTTTATTAAATGGCATTGCCTCAGAACATGTGGTATAATGCAGATGCAGAATGCTGGCGTCACTACTATCTTACGTGAAATCAGTATCTTGAAAGAATGTACTCTAGCAGGTTTGGGGTTAAGTTGTATGGACTTCTTTACCTAAATCCTGCTAACAACTATAGCATCTTTTATTTATTTGATAGTAACCACGATGTATGATGACATGAGTAAGCTTTTTTTGGTTGCCCTGCTTTTAGATTTAATGTAAGTTCTGGGTTTGGTTATTTGACTGTGATTTTAAATAAATATTCAGATATTTTAAAAATATTTGAAATGCTATTTTATTTACACTATTTTGAGAAAAATCAAAGCAGAAATAATTTTCTCTTTAGTTACAATCTTACTGGTTTGTCACATTCTAATCTGAAAGAAAAAAAGTACCTGTATAAGGAGACTTTTAATAGCCTAAGCAGATTTCAGTTTTATGTTTTTTTGGTAGCTATTTATCGTAAGTAGCAAGTGATTTTTCTATGTAGTGCCAGAATTTTTTGCTGGTAAAAAAGATCATTTTGATAGAAGACAGTGTGCCAGTGAATACTTGGTGCAGCAGAGGTACTTTTGCAACCTCGGAAACAGTGAATATTCTTGCAGCCTTTCTTTCCATTGAAGGAGGCAGGAGGCACAGCTTTTTATGCCTGCTCATCGGGGAATTGGCATGGAGGTAAAGAAGAAGACAGAAGACCATGATGTGATGTTTCTGTCTCTGCTAAAGCAGAAGCCAGTCTTGCTGTAATTTAGAGAATTAAAAGGGGGCATTCCTATTTTTTTTTTTTACATTTTTTAAATTCAATTTGCCCACATGTAGTATGACACTCAGTGTTCATCCCATCAAGTGCCCTCCTCAGTGCCTGTTGCCCAGTTACCCCCCACCAACCTCCCCTTCTGCAACCCTTTGTTTCAAAAGGGGAAATTCTGCTTGCCTTCTGTATATAGGAAATCTGAGTAAACAAAAAGCTTTCTCAGAACTTCATTTTGATTCCACACAGGAAAAATGAGAAATTAAAATAAAAATTATTTTGCTTTATTATAGATACATACATGTAACTCGGCAGGAAATTAGAAGTTGACAATGGACCATCATAAGATTTTTCTATTGCCTAAATTCACTAATTTTAATACCAGCAGAAATTACTATTGCCAAATAAAGTGCAGTGGCCTGTAAACCAGTGTTGTTAAGTCCTGTTCTTTACGTCTAGGAGGCCCATTGGCTGTGTTATTGTGTGTGTGTATGAGAGAACCTAACCATTGCCTCATTTTCACTGTTTCTTTTCTTTTTTTTTTTTTTCACTGTTTCTAAAATGATGAATTTACCGTTGCATTTAATGAGAGGTAAAAAGTACAATTTATAACTAAATTTGAATAGAGAGCTGCGCTAGTTTTGGCTTATCAGTTAATACTTTTTTTTTTTTTTCCAAGGCAGGAATTTTTGTTTAGGGTCAATTGGTAGTAAGATTAATTAGCCTAAGTTTTTTTTTTTTAATTAAATAATTTTCTTTTTTCCCCTAAGTCCTTTTTCTGATAAGAACGATTTCTGTAGTTGGCCATTAATATCTTATGCTCTGTTGATTTTTGTAGTGGTGGCTCTATTTATATTTTTCTCTTAGATAATTAAAAAACTCTTTTAATTATAGGTGGCACAAGATCTCTGCAAAGTAGCAGGTGTAGCCAAAGTTCTGGTGGCCCAGCATGATACATACAAAGGCCTCCTTCCAGGTGAGATTTTCCAGTGGAAAAAGTTTAGTATCTAAAGTATGCTTAAATATAAGAATATGAAAATATTATGAAATGTGTTTATAAAATGTGTTTAATTCTCAGAGGAACTGACGCCATTGATTTTGGCAACTCAGAAGCAGTTCAGTTACACACACATCTGTGCTGGAGCATCTGCCTTTGGAAAGGTGAGAAGATCGAGAATGTGGATGGAATCTGATGTCATTATTTTGATGGGTTAGATTTCATTGTGTTGAAAATGTGCAACAGACTCTGTTTAGATAGCTAATCCTGGCTTTCTGAATTAATATGATAGTTTTGCTAAAATCCTTTTAAGTCTTTCTTACAATTTTTGTAAAGATGCAATCTTTTCAAATTTTTCAGATTTTATCACAGAGACAACTCTATTCTTTCAAGATTTTGTCATAATTTACTAGAACGCCACTTCCAGATTTTCAAATTTTCTCATTGAGAAAACTCTAGGATATTTTTAAAAATTACTTTTTTTGAAAACAGTGTTGAACTGTGTGCATGTGAATGTCATTTATAGTGGTAACCCATCTTAAGCAATGGTTTATTTAAGTGGTTGATGGGCCAAATTCTATCTACTTGGGGAATTTGGAAGGGCTGTGTAGTAGTTGAAAACATCATTAGGGATCCCTGGGTGGCGCAGCGGTTTAGCACCTGCCTTTGGCCCAGGGCGCGATCCTGGAGACCCGGGATCGAATCCCACGTCGGGCTCCCGGTGCATGGAGCCTGCTTCTCCCTCTGCCTGTGTCTCTGCCTCTCTCTCTCTCTCTGACTATCATAAATAAATAAAAATTAAAAAAAAAAAAAAAAGAAAACATCATTAGTGTAAAGAAAGCTGTAATCTGATGCACATTGTGATATGTCTGGAGAAAGAATTATCAGATGATTATCTGCATGAAGTTTTTTAAAAAAAGAGAGAAAGTAAGGGGAGCCCAAGAGAATTTGTCAGTGGGTTGTTCTTGCTTTCTGTGGACTTGGGTATTCTAGCTCCCTTTTCTTTTTACCCATTCTTAATAAGCTGCAGGTTTTAGTTTTACTTTTAAAGATTATAAATTAGGTTGTACACAAATACGTTTGTATTATAAAGGATACAATATAGATAGTAATATGCAGAGCAAGGTATCAAATTCCCCTTTTCTTCCCAACTGCCTCTTCCTAATTCAGAAGTATAGGTGTTAACAAATTGTACATTCTTTTAGTCTTCTTGCTGTGGATTTTGAAATTATAATACCCACACAAATCTTTTTTTTTACTCCTAAAATATATTAACATATCATGAATTGTTTTGTGACTGGTGGTTTTTACTTAAGAATGTATCTTGAAAATATTTGCTCATGTCCGTCTCATTTTCTATGGCCATATAGCTTTTAGCTGTACATCTTTTTAGCCAAAGATGGACAGTTTAGGTTGTTTCTAATTTTTTACATTTATAAACCTGCTACAAAGGAAGAGTCCTTATACATACATCCTTATATACATATGCTGCTATTTACTTAAAATAGAGCTCTAGAAGTGTAATAGTTGGGTCAAAGACTGTGTGCTTTTAAAATTTTGATATATATTGCTAATTGCTGTCTTAAGAGGAGGTCTCAGGTTACATTCCATTAGTCGCATAAGAGAGTACCTTGCCAACATCTGGTATTTAAAATTTTAACATTTTCCCCTCAATCTGATGGGTAAAAAACTCTATCTTTTTAAATTTTGCATTTATCTGATCATGAGATCAAATATCTTTTCATATAGTTATGGTTTTTATTTCTTCTTTGAGTTTTCTCAATTTGACTTTTTTTCCTTTTACTATAATAATTCTGATGTAATTGATTTTAAAATATGAGTTTGAGGAATAAGGTATAATATCTTAAATCACTAATCATGTTGAGTGATGATAACTGTGAGCTTCCAAGACATTGATCTCTTCTCTTACAAATGAGTAGTGTTAGGGAATATTTATTTGTGATGTGGTATTGCTTCTAGATATGAATCACTGCAAACCATGTAGAGAACTTGCAGAATAACTCCTGTAAATTGCTGTAGTTTGTTTTTTACCTTTAGAATTATCAATTTGAACTCACTAAATTTTTTCTTTTAAAGTTAACAGAATTTCTAGGCAGTAACGATACTCAGTCTACAATGTAAATTCATGAGTTTAATGAACAATTATCCTTTTATTATTAGGTTGTCATATTACAGACTATCATAAAGTTTTGGTTTTTTTAATACTATTTAGTAACTGATAAGTAAAATGGCTCCATAGACCTATATGACCTTCGGCTAGTCATTTTACCTTCCTGAAGTCTGTTTTTCCTTATATGTAAAATGATGCAGTTTGACCAAGTGATATCCAAGGTCTACCAAGTAGAGATGTTAAAAAAAAAAGGGAATGCGTTTCCAGAGTAAGGGTTGCCCTTACTCTGGAGAAGATTAAGTTAGAGGATTAACATCCAACTTTCTATTATAGATGCGCATTGAACTAAATGATCTTTGTGGACTGTTCTGAGAGTTTTGATTCTGTGCTAGATGATTTAACCGATTTCATGAGTCTTGAGTTTGTGTTGACAATTCTTTTAAAAGATTATTAACCAAGAAAGGATGTTTGTTGCATCTCATTAGCTAGATTTTAATAGTCTGACTTTTTTTTTTTATGGCAGTGAATTTCCTTTAATCAAAGACAACCATGACAAATTCATTAACTATCAAAAGCTACAGTTTACTAAAAACAATGTCTTTAAAAATGTTTAATCATACAATATATACAATACATGCTGCTTCCCTTTTTGGATTTCACTATCCATCTGAGTCCTTTGCTGGCGTCAAGTGCTTAGCCTCTGCTGGCTCTGGCCTGAAGCAATCACAGGCTCTGATATCTCGAAGGTCTTCATATCTCCTCCCAGTCACGGTAGCTCAAAGCTATAATTCCTTGATTCCTAATTTGGGTGTTTTGGTCAATTCCCTCACTTTCTTCATTAATATTAACAGGTTCTATTATTGGTAGTCGGTCTTGGTCAAGCTTTATTCTTGCAAAACCATCCCTTATAATGAAGGAAACATGAAAGATGTTTTCTGCTATTCGGGGGAAAGAATGTGGATCAACCACAAAATTAAAGAACAACATAGGAGTATCGGGATCTTCTCGGAAATATGTCTGCAACAATCCCAAAATTCTTTCCACTTCTTTCTCTGTCACTTCTTGATGTGATTCTTCCATTTCACTTAACTGGTCAGGCATTGTCTTCTATTCTGTCGTGGGACCTTTTCTTGGACGTTCACTTCGTGGCTTTGGCACAGGGAACTCTCCTTGTATTGAACCCAACAGAAGTGGAATGTATGGGTTTTACTAAAGGTGTTTTCTGCTCTTTTGCCTGATATTTTCCAGGAGTCATAGACTATGAATTCAAAATCAGAACTATCTTCATCACGGATGAGTTCTTCAGCTTCTAGTGGATTTACACCCATATGTGTTTGTAGAGTTTCAACATATCTTAACATATCAAATGAGTTCAGATCAGAACGCAGTTGCTTTGCTTTCTCTTTGCCCAAATCTGAAGCCAAAACGAGAAACTGGGCATCTAGGACTGCTTCTCTTGCTCGGGACACTCCATTAAACAGAGTGTTGGCCTCTTCAAGGACCTCTGTTAATTTGTCTCTGGCATTCAGTATATCCTCCCGGTTTTCTCTAAGCTGCAGGAACTCTCAAAGGAGCCCGGCCGCCTCTCGCCTTCACCCAAGGGGCTCCCGGGCTCGTGCAGCCGCAGACGAGCGCTCCTAACGGCGGCTCCCAAACTTTGCAAGCCCGGAGGCCCCGAGAGGGCGAGTGGGGCCGCCCTGAGTTTCCGAGTGGGCGGTGCAGGTGCGGTGCGGCCCGAGGTTTCCGACAGCTCCCCGGTGGCGCGGCCCCTGCCAAGGTTGCACAGCGGGGCCACCCCGCGCGAGCAGACCCAGTGCGGCCGGGCCGCAGGGCCTGCCTAATAGTCTGACTTTAATTGCTGTGTTGTAACATACGAAATGTTTTGAAAACAAGGGTTACATAAGAGTAGCTGGTGTAGTCTCTGAATGGGTTTGGAATGAGAAAGAGTCCGTTAGGTGAAGCTAAGTAATCTGCTCTGTAACAGTCCTTTACCAACTGTGGTTTTGAGTTAGCACCCTTTTATACCGGTATGCTAGAATTTAAAAATCTGTCATCTTTTTGCCTATGAAAAAACACCCTGACAGTTGTTGCCTTTCCTCCCCTGAAACCATGTGGTCAAGCCTGTTTGGATGGCGTAGAGATAGATGATCTACCTTCTCAGGATACTTAAATGAAAGATCAGACCTGGAGAAACATATGCCTCTAAGCATGGTGGCAAATCTTTTTCAAGGTGTGCTGAAATTAAACAAGGGATAATGGAAGTACAAAAGATACTAAGTTTCAAGCAATTTAGAAAGTTTAAGACTATAAAAAGAGACAGACTGTGTTTGTAAAAGAATTTGCTCAGCCAGGTAACAATATTCCAGTAGTATTTCCTGAATAGTTAAAGAAGGTGATTTCAGAAATGACTGCATGAAGCAAGCTTTAAGTACTGTCAAATTTGATTTCTTTTGAAAATAGGTATCTTCTAAAATTCTTATTTACCAAGTTAGAAGTATGTTTAATGGCACTTTGTTTTCCCAAACGCTTTATTTTTTGAGTGATCTTAATTTTTCTCATTGTGATTTTATAAACTGTGGTACTTTTCAGTAGCTCTGTCATGGTTAAAGGAGGCCTGCTATATAATGAAGATAAAAATAAACTGAAAATTAGGAAATCTTTCCTGTTGTAGATATGACAGGTGGAAAATTGACTGAGAACACTTGTTAGTATCAGTATATATAGAACCACTTACTAGATACAGGGTAGGAACACAAGAGGAATAGAAGACACAAACCTCTACCCTGGGGGTGCTTATAAGTTTACTTGAGGATCATTATATAGTATGTATATTAAAATTATTTTAAAACAAACTACATGTTAATGCAATTAAATAGTATAATTGTACATGCTTGTAGGAGGATACAGAATAAAGGAGTAATCTTGGGAGACGTATTAGAGAACAAAGAGTGTTTGGGGACAGAATTCAGGAGAGGAACTTGAACACTGTTGCAGTGAGAGTTTGCTAGAGATGGTGTCATGTACCAAGTTCAGGAGATGCCATGGAGTAAGCTCTGTGTAGAAAGCAGTGTAGAATTCAGCTTTCCATTTGTTTGATAAAAGCAATGTGGGGCGCCTGGGTGGTTCAGTCGGTTAAGGGACTGGCTTAGGCTCAGATCACAATCTCAGGGTCCTGGGATGGAGCCCCCAGCTGGTCTCCCTGCTTGGCAAAGAGTCTACTTCTCATTCTTCCTCTGCCCCCCCTCCGCCCTCCTGGTGGGGGACACGTGTGCGACCTCTCTCAGATAAATAAATCTTAACTTGAAAAAGAAAGCAATACTTAACTTTTTGGATTACATTTAGATGATAGAAACCTTTGAATCCAGAAAGTATGGACATTCTGTCTTCACTAAAATTCTGTTCTAGAGCCCTAGGGTTTAGAATTTTAGACTAAAGGCTAGGAATTCTCTTTCTGTCATTGGTGAGGTGAAGTAACTGAGACCTGGGGATATTGTGGCTTTCCCAGAGATCTCTACTAGTGAGGGCAAAGTTATCACACATACCTATGTCAGAGAGATGTTGTATGCATATACAAGGAAAAGCATTTACATTAATTTTGTTGCTCCCATATGTATTATACAGGCTGTGCTTCACCTTTCTCATTCTTGTTTGTTTTATGGTTACATAGGATTCCATGATATAGATGAGGTATAACTAAGAAGCCTATCCTCTGTTGATGGGTATTTAGGTTAGTTTTGATCTTTTTGATGTAATATTGATTTTTAATAAGACGAAATGTCTGCTTTGAGATATTTTCTTTCATATATATTAAGTAAATATATACATGTATAATATTTTCTAGTACTTGAGAATTTTATTACTCTTTTAAATATTTTTCTGTTTTACCTAAATTCAGTAATCCAAGATGGTCATACTTTGTGAGTGATGTTCATTAAAGCAAATATCGTATCTTATAATTCAACATACTGAGTTAAGATGGTTTATTACTGTATAACTCATAAAACTCTTAATTAATCTCAAAGACTATCCAAAAAGCTTGAAGTTTTGGTATGTCTAAAGATGCATATGAAATAAAAAATATTTGAATTAAAATTTCTACAGAATATGCATTTAGAAAATGTTAGTGTCGATAGTTGATAGCCATCTGTAAGTGTGTATGTGTGTAATTCACTATTTTTGCTTTTAGAACCTTTTGCCCAGAATAGCAGCCAAACTTGATGTTGCCCCAATTTCTGACATCATTGCAATCAAGTCTCCTGACACATTTGTGAGAACTATTTATGCAGGTGAGTACCCAAGGAAAAGAATTAATCAACCTGTTAACTTTTCATGAATTTTAAAAGCAGAAATTAATTTGAAGATAGGATTTTAAACAAGTCATACACTTGCTTTAAATGGACCATCTTAAAGGTTTTTTTTGTTTTTTTTTTTCTTAAAGATTTTATTTATTTATTCATGAGAGACAGAGAGAGGCAGAGACATAGGCAGAGGGAGAGGCAGGCTCCATGTAGGGAGCCCAATGTGGGACTTGATCTCAGGACCCCAGGATCGTGCCCTGTGCTGAAGGCAGATGCTTAACCACTGAGCCACCCAGGCGTCCCTAAGGTTTTTGAGAAAAATCTTAATCTTAGAATTGCTTCTAGACCATGACATGAAATTCTTTTTAATAGATTCAGAGCACAGTTCTTTCTTGCTTATTCAGTTTATAGAGCGATGAGATTTTTCCAGTCATCAATAAAAATTAGATTCATTATTCAATATATTTTGTTAGTGGCACCTGAAGAAGCAAAACTTTAACTTAAAAAAAATATATAGTATTCTTAATCTTCACAGCTTCTACTCCGTTTCCATCTGCATTAGGAAATTCATTTCAGTGTCTCTAGTTGATCTTTTGTAAGCCCACTGGTCCCTAATGGGGCTAGAGAAGGCAGTGAACTCTTTGTTCTTTCTGAGTGCAGTTGTGTGTTTCAATTTAATGGTCAATTCTCAAATTAGATCTTTCATCTTTAGTAGAGTTAGGGGAAATATGGGTGAAGTTTAGGTCACTCTTATGTGATTGCTAATCCATAATAAATGTCTTAAATTCTTTTAAAATCCTGGCATATCACACCTCTTGTTCTTTATGCCCTATCATGTTTTCATTTATTTTCCTCTTTTAGCAAGCCTAGTAGCTGCATTCTCATATTGTTGAGTTACTGACTGTGTTTTTGGAGAAGGAAGCTTTTGTCTATATTCCTTTTAGGAAGAGTATGCCTTATTAGTGTGGCTGCCTAGGTTATTCCAATTTCTTGCTTCCAGGAACCCTTGTCCTACTTTTAAAAATACCCAAGGTTATATACATAACTACTGATACGTTTCTTTAATGTTATTGTACTTTTTCGTGTACTTAGTAGAGGTAGAAAACAACTGGTCCACAGTTATTTATTTCTTCTTTTCATGAAGTAAATTCTGAACCTCAAAGGAATACTTGCCTTCCATGGGTGATTTTTAAAAAATAAATGTGTATTTCAGGCAATGCTATATGTACAGTGAAGTGCGATGAGACCGTGAAGGTGTTTTCTGTCCGAGGAACATCTTTTGAAGCTGCAGCAACAAGTGGAGGTAGTGCCAGTTCAGAAAAGGGTGAGTGTTCATTTGAAGTTTTTTGTTTGGTTTTGTTTCTTGGTTTTTAGTTCACTGATTATATTAGAATAAGAAAAAAAAAAAAAAAAAAAAAGAAGAGATGGCCTCTGGTTAAATTTCTAATGCAGACTGTCTGAGAGCTCAGTCTAAATAATATTTCCAAGCATTCCAAAAATAAGAAATATTTATAATGTGCCTTTATCATATAATTTTTGGTACTAGGATAGATCAAAGGGGTGTTTAGTTTTACTTTCTCTTACTGTTTCCTATTATAATACTTGAGAGACTTGGTATAATAAAAGAATGTAATTACTAGTGAATGTAGAGAGGGTGTTATTCTTTAATATTTATAGATATCTTACTTGGACCTCATAGAGGGTTATTCCAGTTTTATAGATAGACTCAAAATTAAGTAACTTCTCAAAAGACATATAGCTAATGAGGTGAAGGCTGGAATCTAATCCCTTCAATTCTTTCCAAAAAAACAGAGAATAAAATTAGAAGCACAAAAAATTCACAGTAACTAACAAGCTTAAATTTCATGGAATTAATTCTTTATGTGTTTCTCTTAAAAGTTACTGTTACTGAATTTTAACTCCCAGCCATTGTTATCTGTATCAATGTACACAGCATCAAGTACTTCCTCAGTGGGGATAGCAGAATGGCTTGACCAGAAATTAACAAAAAGTGATCGACCAGAGCTAACTGGTGCCAAAGTGGTAGTATCTGGTGGTAAGTGGAATATTGTAATTTATTAATTTTAAAAGATGTTGTATACTTAAAAATACTTTGATTTTATTAGTGTTTATTATAGAGGAGCACAGATATTTTTTTTCAGATGTAAGAAGTAGATAAGTTGCAAGTATTATTCCGATTTTACCAATTAGGAAAATGAAACCATGAGCTTAATAACCTAGTTTGGGCTCTCAGATGCACATCGGTATGGCTAGCACCAGGGGGAGCATGGCACAAGTCATCTCCATAGCTGTATAGAATGGAGTTTATGTTTCCATTATAGATTGGGGTTTATGTTTACTTAATTTGCTGTTTCTTTTTCCCAACTTAATAAGGTCGGGGTTTGAAGAGTGGAGAGAACTTTAAGTTGTTATATGATTTGGCAGATCAACTACATGCTGCAGGTAAAGTTATTTTCTTGAGTAAAAAATTACTCCCTTTTTGTTGGAAGTATTTTTTCTAACTTCATTTATATGTGAGTCACTCAAGGCTGCAGATGAGCTTTATTTGATTTTCAGATTTTCTCTCTGAAATGATTTTTCTTAGTCTCCAGGTAAAGGGTATAGCATTCAGTGCAGAGAGGGTCCCTTGTGCTTTTTTATTGTTTATGTGACACTATATTTGCAAAACCTTTGTTGTTTTTCCATTAAAAAAAAAAATTTAAATGTCAGCTTCAGTACCTACTTCAGATTCAGGAATGCCTTTGTTTTTTCTCTTTATTGGTAGTGTAATATAAATCTCTCATAAAAATAGAAATTAACATTATTTAAAAGTTATAGTTAATCATTTAGAGGAAAGATAGGACGTATTAAAAATGTACTGATGAGAGTGGAATGGTTTTTGAAAAATCAGAATTGGAAATTTTTTTAAATTATAGAACTATTACATGAATATATTCTTTTTACAATGGGGCTCCTGGGGGCGGGGGTCTGCTGGTTAAGCATCCAACTTCTGATTTTGGCTCAGGTCATGATCTCAGGATTGTGAGATCAAGCCTCATGTCAGGCTCCAAGCTGAGCATAGGGTCTGCTTAAGATTTTCATTCTCTCTCTCTCTCTCTCTCTTTCTCCCCCCCCTCCCCCTCTCTCCCTCTCTCTCCCTCCCCCACTCTGCCTCTCTAAAAAAAAAGTCTCCATTCTTTTCTTTCTTCCCCCTTTTAGGAGTTTTGTTGTAACTTTCTAGGTTATGCTTTTGTTTATCTGAATGAAGGCATGGTATTGACTCTATAATCAGATGGTTTTATTTGAGGGTGTTTATTTCATTCATTTATCCTTCTTTTAAGGTTTTTTTTTTTTTTAATTAAAGATTTTACTTATCTATTCATGAGAGACAGAGAGAGAGAAGCAGAGACATAGGCAGAGGGAGAAGCAGGTTCCTCCCGGGGACCCCGATCCTGGGACTCTGGGATCATGTTCTGAGCCAAAGGCAGACGCTCAACTACTGAACCACCCAGGTGTCCCTAAGATTTTATGTTTTTGAGAGAGCAGGAGACACAGAAGGCACAAGTAGGGAGAGGGGCAGAGGGAGAGGGAGAAGCAAGCTCCCCACTGAGCAGGGAGCCTAATGTGGGGGGTCATTCCCACGACCCTGGGATCATGACCTGAACCGAAGGCAGAAGCTTAACTGATTGAGCCACCCAGGTGCCCCTCATTCATATTCTTTTTTTTTTTTTTTTTTTATGATAGTCACAGAGAGAGAGGCAGAGACACAGGCAGAGGGAGAAGCAGACTCCATGCACCGGGAGCCAGATGTGGCATTCGATCCCGGGTCTCCAGGATCGCGCCCTGGGCCAAAGGCAGGCGCCAAACCGCTGCGCCACCCAGGGATCCCCTCATATATTCTTTAATTGAACAAATGTAGGGATCCCTGTGCATGGAGCCTGCTTCTCCCTCTGCCTATGTCTCTGCTTCTCTCTCTCTCTGTGTGACTATCATAAATAAATAAAAATTAAAAAAAAAAATTTGAACAAATGTTTATTGAGTGTCTGCCATATGTCAGGCATTATTTTAGGAACTGGGAAATGGCAGTGAGCAAAAATAAGCAAAGTCTCTGCCTTTGTGGAAGTTAAATTTGTATTTGGGTGAGACTAGACTTGTATTAGTTTCCTGTGGGTACTGTAACAAATTGCTGTAAACTCGGGTGGCTTAAAACAACAGAAAATTAATCCCTTACAGTACTAGAGGCCAGAGTATGTTGAAATTACGGTGTTGGCAGGACCACACTCTGGGAGCAAATCTGTTCATTTACAGTATTTAGAGGCTGCCCCAACATTCCTAGGCATGTGGCTGCATCACTCCAGTCTCTGCCTCTGTCTTCATATCACCTTCTTCTCTGTATATCTGTATCAAATCTCCTTCTGTATCCCTCTTATAAGAATACATGTGATGACATTTAGGGACTACTTAGATAATTGAGGATAAGCACCCTCTCTTAAGATCCTTAACTTTATATCTGCTGCCATGTTGGTAATATAAATTCTGGGGATTAGAAAGTGAATATATCTTCGGAGGGGCCATTTTTCTGCCAACCATAGATACTAAACACAATAAATTAGTAAATAATAAATAAATTAGGATGTTAGAGGGTAAAATGCTATGAAGAGGAGGAGGAGTTTGGAGATGGAGATTTTTCTAGTTGAGTGTGATGGAGTTTGGAGAGGGAGGATGCAGCTTTAAGTAAGATAGTCAGAGGAGGCCTTAAAAAGGAGAACTGAACAAAGGTTTGATGGAGGTGAGGAAGCAAGCCCTGAGGAGATCTGAAAGAGAATGTTTCAGGTAAAGGGACCAGTAAAGTACAAAGAGTCCAACTAAGGGAGAAGTGTGTTTGGTTTATGTGATGAATAGCAAGGAGGCCAGTGTGGCTGGAATGGAAAGTACAAAAAGGGAGAGTAGTAAGAGATACAAGTGGGAGTGATAGACCAGACCACACAGGGCATTGCATGTCTTCGTAGAGAGATTGCTTTTCTCTGGATAAAATGGGAAACCATTGAAAGATTTGAGTAGAAGAGTCACATGACCTGACACTCAAGCTGCGATTTTGAGCATAGAGTGTAGGAGATTACGTGCATTAACAGGAAGATCAATTAGGAGGCTATTTTAATCCTTCAGGTGAGAGATACTAGTGGTTTGGACCAGGTTAGTAGCAGTAGATGTGGGGAGAAGTAGTATTAGGATATATAGTTGAGGGATCCCTGGGTGGTGCAGCGGTTTGGCGCCTGCCTTTGGCCCAGGGCGCGATCCTGGAGACCCGGGATCGAATTCCACGTCGGGCTCCTGGTGCATGGAGCCTGCTTCTCCCTCTGCCTGTGTCTCTGCCTCTCTCTCTCTCTCTCTCTCTCTCTGTGTGTGTGACTATCATGAATAAAAAAAAAAAAAAAAGATATATAATTGAAAAAAAAAAAAGAGGATATATAGTTGAAGGTAAAGAAACACTGGGATTTCTTGACAGATGGGTTATATGTATGATGAGGGAGAGTTTTTATTTGGCAGTTGGTAGGAAGAAGTTACTATTAGCTGAGATGGTCAAGACCCCAAGCACAGGTTCCAGGGAGAAATCAGGAATTGTTTTGGGCATATTAAGTTTTGCACTAACAGTAAACATACAGGTAGAGATGTCTGTTAAACTGTTGGCATTGGAACGTGGAATTCATTGGAGAACTTTGGGCTGGAGAATAAATTTGGGAATCAGTTGCGTTTCGGTGGTATTTGAAGCCATGACACTGGATGGCATCACCAAGGAAGTGAGTGTAAATTAAAAAAAAAAAAAAAAAAAAAAAGGTCCCAGGAGCCCTAGAGACTCTTGGTAGAGGAGAAGGAGAGAAAGAAGACCAAAAAGGAGTGGTATGTAAGGCAAGAAAACCAGAACAGAGAGCATGATATTTTGGAATCCAAGTGAAGTGTTTTTGTCAAATACTGTAATAGATCAAGGAAGATGAGGACATAAAGTGACTAATTGATTTATCTACTTAGAGGTCACTGGCTAAACAGTTTTAGGGGAGTAGTGGGGGCAAAAACTTGAGTGGAATGGATTTAAAAGAATAGTCCAATGTAGTCCTTACATGATTGCATTCACTTTATGATAAGCCATTGAGTATTACATTTGTGATTTGTATGTGTTTCTGTATATGTGTTGTGGTTTAATAAAGAAGTTTTTAGAGGGGCACCTGGGTGGCTCAGTCGGTTAAGTTAAGCATCTGCCTTCAGCTCAGGTCATGATCCCAGAGTTCTGAGATTGAGCCCCACATCTGGCTCCCTGCTTGGTGGGGAGTCTACTTCTCCCTATGCCCTCCTCTGCTCATGGTGTGTCTCTCTCTCTCTCTCTCTCTCTCTCTCTCTCTCTCTCTTATATCTTTTTAAAAGAAAAGTTTTTAGAAATAGATTGGGGGGCCTGGAATTGGAATCAGTGAATACAGATAACTCTTTATAGAGAGATTTTGCTATATGAGAAAACAGAGAAATGAACAGTATTTAGGGGAGAATGGGACCAACAGCATACTTCTGTGCTATGGGAATGCTTCAGTGAGAGGGAAAAATTAATTACATAGGAGAGGGAAGGGAGAGTTGCTGGAGTGATGTCCTTAATTAGGCAAAGAAGTATATGGACCAGGTTAATGTGTATGTTAGTTGGAACATGTGAAAATTTGCTTGTGATGATTTCAATTTCTTAAGTGAAATAGGAAGCAAGGTCATCAGCTGAATGGGGTGTTAGAGTATTGGAAGGTTGACGAGAGAAGAAAAGATACAAAATTATAGTTCAGGAAACAGAGAATGAAGGCCTATTTATTTATAGTAAAACCCAGTTAACACAGCTTAGTGTTGGTGTTTTTCTCCAATTATGCTGAACTACGGGGACCAGGTATAGAAAAGGTATAGAGATTGCTTAATAAGTTAACCAGAGATAGAGGTTTTTCTAGTTGAGTGTGATGGTGAAGGCAAGGAGATTGAAGGCATAGGCAATGAAGTGATTAGAGCCATTGATCATAGAATTTAAGCCAGGTAAACAGGAGACAACATAGTGGGAGAGAGGGACAGTGAATAAAATGTAGATCCTGGAGCGCCTGGGTGGCTCAGTCAGTTGAGTTGTCTGCCTTTGGCTCAGGCCATAATCCCAGGGTCCTGGGATTGAGCCCTGGCATCAGGCTCCTTGCTCAGCAGGGAGTCTGCTTTTCCCCCTCCCTCTGCCTTTCCACCCCTGTCATGTATTTGCTCACTCTCTCTGCTTTCTCTTTCAATTAAATAAATAAAAGCTTAATAAAAAAAAAAAAAGAAAGAAAGAAATACAGATCCCAGTGAGGTCAGAGGATTGTTGGGAGTTGGGTGCTAAAGGAGTGAGCCAGAAAGAGTAAGTCACAGAGAGACAGTGGAAATTGAGATTGTCAAGGGATATTGGTAATGGAAAGGTTGGGGATCTGACCGTGGGTGTGGCTGAGGACATAGATGACTGGAGAAGAGTTATTTAAGGAACTATGAGGCCAGGTGTTGAAATATCTGAGAATTAAGACTAGTATTGGAGAAAGTGGCAATGGCCCAGAAGCTAAAAGTCATTGAGAAATGAAGGAGCTTGGCTTGTGGTTAATAGCTGACAAAGCAATAAATGGGTGACATGATCTGATGATGTGAGATTCTCAGCTGAAAGCTTTTAAGGAGGAAGGAGGGAGAACTTCCTGAAGGTGTAAATGAAGAGTCCCATCTCCATGCCCAGCGTTATAAAGATGGTGGCAGAAAAGAGCAACATCAGTTGGAGAGAACTGCAGGGGAATCATTGTCCTCAGGGAGCATCTACATAAGTGGGAAGATGGGTATACATTAGGGAGCATACAGGGCATTCGGAGATTAGTCTGTGGATTATGAAGGATAACCTTGGAGTCTGGGCCTTATTGTAGTGATTGAAGTAAGTAAAGAGCAGGATGTGACCAGTCGTCACTTACTCAGGTAGTATTGAGACTGCACGTTAGGAGGCAGTACGGAGTGCTGTCTGTGGCTTCCTCATGTCCCCTCTAGATGAAGGTGAAGAGGACCTGAGGCTCCTTCTTGAACCCTGCTGTGAGAGGAGCGACCTTACTCCAAGTACAGGGCGCCTTGTTCACTCCTGCTGAAGGAAGATAGAAGGCTACTTAACTTCTCTCTTTTTTTTTAGATAGTGTAACTTGTTATGTGTAACTTGTATTTATTTATTTTTTTTGTAACTTGTCTTTAATCATAGGAGATAATGATACCATAGTACCTTCAAGAGTTGTGAAGTTACTGCCTAAAGAATCATTGTATAATGGCATGCCAGGTTATAGTGTATGTTTTATGAATGCCTGGATACCTTTTTGATAAAGCAAGCAGAAGACTTCAGCCAAATTTAAAATCTTAAATCCTTGGGTATAAGTAGAAGGCATTTCTTGAAGTTTTGTGTATAAAATGCACTAGTACTTCATTTTAGAATTCTTGATCCCTGATAAGGAGATTTTTTTTTAAATAAGGGCTTTATAAAATAAATTCTGATTGTACTTACCAGTGCCTTTGTATATAGTAGTGAATATCCCAGCCAGCTGACTAACAGAGCTTAAAAAAAATGACAAATATGTTTTCCCCTCTAGTTGGTGCTTCTCGTGCTGCTGTTGATGCTGGCTTTGTTCCCAATGACATGCAAGTTGGACAGACGGGAAAAATAGTAGCACCAGTAAGTATTGCGATAAAATATGCCATGCAAAAAAAAAATTTTTTTTTTAAGATTTTATTTATTCATGAGATAGAGGCAGAGACACAGGCCGAGTGAGAAGCAGGCTCCATGCAGGGAGCCCGATGTGGGACTCGATCCCAGAACCCCAGGATCATGCCCTGAGCCAAAGGCAGGAGCTCAACCACTGAGCCACTCAGATGTCCTGCTATGCAAAATTCTATGGGGATAAAAACCAGATCGGATTGAATAACCATCTCATTACTTAGTGTATTATTAGTGTATTATTTAGTGTACATTAGGATATTATTTAGTGTATCTAAGGAGTTTGCCATTACCGTGGTGAATATGTCCTCCTCGCAGGGTCTATGGATTTCTTGGTCTCAGTAAAATGCGTAGCAGTTCTTTTTTTTTTTTTTTTTTTTTTTTAAACTTTTTATTTATTTATGATAGTCACAGAGAGAGAGAGAGAGGCAGAGATAGCAGTTCTTAAATCCAGCATTGACTTTGAGATTTTTTTTTTAAAGATTTATTTTTATTTATTTATGATAGACATAGAGAGAGAGGCAGAGACACAGGCAGAGGGAGAAGCAGGCTCCATGTAGGGAGCCTGACGCGGGACTCGATCCCGGGACTCTAGGATCGCGCCCTGGGCCAAAGGCAGGCGTGAAACCGCTGAACCACCCAGGGATCCCCTTTGAGATTTTTTTTTTTTTTTTAAGTTTTTATTTAAATTCCATTATCTTGCAGTGCCTTGGTGGCTCAGTTGGTTAAGTGTCTTACTCTTAATTTTAGCTCAGGTCGTGATCTCACATGAGTTTGAGCCCTGTGTTGTGTTCTGTGCTGGGCCTGGAGCCTGCTTGGAATTCTTTCTCTCTCCCACTTTCTCTACCCCTCCTCATTCTCTTTTCCCCTCTCTTAAAAAAAGAAAGAAAGAAAGAAAGAAAGAAAGAAAGAAAGAAAGAAAGAAAGAAAGAAAGAAAGAGAAAAAAAAAAAGAAAGAAAATCCAGTGTCTTTTGATTTCTTAAGAACATTGGCAAATTCATATCATAGGGGCACCTGAGTGGCTCAGTTGGTTAAGTGTCTGCCTTTGGCTCAGGTCATGATCCCAGGGTCCCAGAATCAAGCCCAGCATTGGGCTCTTTGCTCAGCGGGGAGTTTGCTTCTCTCTTTCCGTCTCTGTCTCAAATAAATAAATAAAATCTTAGAAAAAAAAAATTCATACCATAACACCAAATATAAAGTTGGTAAAAATTTTATTAGTAAAGGATTTTATAAGTTCACATGAACATTTATTTACCATAAAACCTATTTATTATAATATTAATAGAAACAGTTTGTATTAGTGAACATAGAATCTTGAAATCAGGAGCTATGAATCATAGTTGTCTTATCCTGAACACCTAGTTTATTTTGTGTAGCTGCATGAAATACAGAAAATTCTTTTTTTTTTTTTTTAAGATTTTATTTATTTATTCATGAGAGGCACAGAGAGAAAGAGAGAGGCAGAGACACAGGCAGAGGGAGAAGCAGGCTTCATGCAGGGAGCCTGACATGGGACTTGATCCTGGGACTCCAGGATCACGCCCTGGACCAAAGGCGGTGCTAAACCGCTGAGCCACCCGGGCTGCACCCCCCCCCCCTTTTTTTAAGATTTTATTAAAAAAATTTTTTTATTTATTTGAGAGAGATAGTGAGAGAGAACATGAGTTGGGGGAGGAGGAGAGGGAGAGGGAGAGGGAGAAGCAGACTCTCCATTGAGCCACCCAGTCGTCCCTATATTGAAAACTTTAAAGACTTTTTATTTTTATTTATTTATTTTTTTTTTTTTAATTTTTTTTATTTATGATAGTCACACAGAGAGAGAGAGAGAGGCAGAGACATAGGCAGAGGGAGAAGCAGGCTCCATGCACTGGGAGCCCGACGTGGGATTCGATCCGGGTCTCCAGGATCGCGCCCTGGGCCAAAGGCAGGCGCTAAACCGCTGCGCCACCCAGGGGTCCCTTTAAAGACTTTTTAAAATATAAATCATATAATCCCCAGAGATTCTGATTCATTAACTCTGAGTTCGGCCTGGTCATGTATCTGTGTGTGTGTGTGTGTGTGTGTGTGTGTGTGTGTGTTTAAGCTTAAAAACTCCTGAAGCAATCAGGTGCCTAGGTGGCTCAGTGGTTAGGCATCTGCCTTAGGCTCAGGTCATAACCCTGAGGTCCCAGGATCAAGCCCTAGGGCTCCCTGCTCAGTGGGCACTCCGATTCTCCCTCTGCCTTTTCTCCCGGTTATGCATGCATGCGCGCTCTCTCTCTCTCTCAAATAAATAAAATCTTTAAAAAAAAAAACCTTGTAAAGCCATCTAGGGGCAACTGGGTGGCTGAATTGTTTAAACATCTCTTGGTTTTGGTGCAAATCATGATTTTAGGGTTGTGAGATCAAGAGTACGGAGTCCAGTTCTGCCCTGAGCATGGAGCCTGCTTAAGAGTCTCCCTCTCTGTCTTCCTCTCCTCCTCCCCTGCATGCTCTCTCGCTGTCTCTCTAAAGAAAACAAAACTCAAAAAATCCTTTTTGAAACAATCTCAAGTATACAGAAAACTTGGAAGTACAGAATTTTCTTTTTTATTAAATATAATTTATATTACATAATTACGTAGTTATATGAGCTTCTTGTGAGGTGTGTTTTACAAATATTTTCTCCCAAACTGTGGCTTGCCTGTTTGTTTTCTTAATGGTATCAAGTTGAGGAACTTCCCTTCTGTTCCAGTTTTGTTGAGAGTTGTTACCATGAATGGTTGTTGAATTTTGTCAAATGTTTTTCTCCATTTGTTGAAATGATCGTTTGTTTTTTCCTCCTATATCTTGTTAATATGATGAATTGCATTGTTTGATTTTTGAATGTTAGAGTACTGTGAGTTACTGTGATAAACCCTACTTGATCATGTATCATTTTAATATATTGCTGGTTTTGATTGACTGGCATTGTATTAAAGATTTGGGGGTCTGTCTTGATCAAAATAATCTGTAACTTCTTTTTAAATACATAGTTATCTAATTTTGGCATCCACATTATGTTGACTTCATAAAACGGGTTGAAAGATATTCCTTACTGCTCTGTTTTCTGAATGGTTTGTGTAAGATTGTTTTGTTTTTTACAAAAAAAAAAAAAAAGATTGTTTTGTTTTGTCCTGTCCTAAATGTGGTAGAATTCACCAGTGATGCCGTTTTGGCCTGGAGTTTTCTTTGGTGGAGTATTTGGCAATTAACTCAAGTTCTTTAATGGCTTTAGAGCTATTCAGATTTTTTATTTTATTTTAAGTCTGTTTGGCTAAGTGGTATGTTTCAGTGAATTGGTCCAGTTCTTCTAAGAGTCAAATGTATTGGATAAAGATGTTTATAATATTGCCCTGTATTCTTTTTATAGTCTTATAAGATCTGGATCATCTTTAATTTCTACAATTGGTAATTTATGTCTTCTCTCTTTTGTTTACTTTCCCTTCATCAGTCTAGTGGGTTTATAAAAAATATATAAAAAATCTCAGTGATCCAACTTTTTTAGAATGACAGCCTTATTGTGATACAATTCATATACCATACAATTCATCCAATTTAAAGGTTCAATTCATTGGCTTTTAGTATATTCACAGAGTTATAAAACCATCACCTCAGTTTTAGAACATTTTCATTGTCCCCAAAAGATACATACCATTTTTCTCCAACTTCCCCAGGCCAAAGCAATTAACATTCTACTTTCTGTGTGTGTGTGTGTGTGTGTGTATAATATATATATTTGCCTGTTCTGGGCATTTCATATTAATATTTCATAATAATGATTATATAATAGGTGGTCTTTTGTGTTTTTTTCATTTAGCATAATGTTTTCAAGATTTATCCATGTCATAGTATTACTTTTTATTGCTAAGTGTATTCCATTATGTAGGCATACCACATTTTATTTATACATTTGTAATTTGATGGACATTTGGGTTATTTACACTTTTTTGGCTATTATGAATAATGCAGATATGAACATTCATATACAAGTTTTTGTGTAGACATATATTTTCATTTTTCTTGGTTATATACCTAGGAGTGGACTTGCTAGATCATATGGTAACTCTGTTTTACCTTTTGAGGATCTGCCAAATTGTTTCCTGTAGCAGCTGCACCGACAGTAAGCCAAATTTTAGCTTAGTTAACTTGTTTTCATTGTCTTTTGTGTGTGTGTGTCTTAATTTTCTTCCTTCTAATTACTTTGGGTTTACCTTGCTCCTAAGGTAGAACATCATTAATTTTGTATTGTTTATTTATTATTATTTTTTAAAGATTTTATTTATTCATGAGAGGCACAGAATGAGAGGCAGGGACACAGGCAGAGGGAGAAGCAGGCTCCAAGCAGGCAGCCCAACGTGGGACTCGATCCCGGGTCTCCAGGATCACGCTCTGCGCTGAAGGCGGTGCTAAACCGCTGAGCCACCCAGGCTGCCCTGTATTATTTATTTTTAAAAATTGTTTTGAAAAAAAAAATTGTTTTGAAGTTTATTTACTTAAGTAATCTCTGCATGTAACATGGGCTTGAACTCATGACCCCAAGGTCAAGTGTTGCATGGTCTTCTAACTGAGCTAACCAAACTGTATTGCTTATTTTTATTTTTATTTTTATTTATTTATTTATTTTTTTTTAATTTTTATTTATTTATGATAGTTACAGAGAGAGAGAGAGGCAGAGACACAGGCAGAGGGAGAAGCAGGCTCCATGCACCGGGAGCCCGATGTGGGATTCGATCCTGGGTCTCCAGGATCGCGCCCTGGGCCAAAGGCAGGCGCCAAACCACTGCGCCACCCAGGGATCCCTATTGCTTATTTTTAAATGTAAATATTAAAGGTATAAATTTCCCTCTAAGCACTGCTTTAGTTGCATCCCCAAAATTTTGATATATTGTATTTTTATCATTTATTTAAAAATACTTTCTAATTTATAAAATTATAAATGTTTAATTTCTAGATATTTGTGAGCTTTTTTCCTAGAGCGCTTATTACTGATTTCTAATTTAATTTTGAAGATATTAATATTTATATTTACTGAGATTTATTTTATGGTGTGGCAAATGCCCTGTCTTGATGAACTTGAAAAGAATGTATATTATGCCATTAGACATTGCAGGAAAAAAGATTAGTGAACTTGAGGATGTGGTAGCAAAACTCCACTGAGAGAAAATAAAAAAAAACACAGGAAAAAAAATGGACAGAGCATGGATGAGCTCTGGGACAACTTTAGCAGGCCCAATATAATTGGAAGAGCCAAACTTTCTGAAGAAATAATGACCAGAAAAAAAATTAAATTTGATGAAACCTATAAACACACAGATCTCAGTAGCTCAGCATACCCCAAGGAGAGTAAACATGAGGGAAACTACAAGGCACATCATAATAAAAATGTTTAAAGAATGAGGGGCACCTAGGTGGCTCAGTGGTTGAGTGCCTTCGGCTCAGGTCATGATCCCAGGGTCCTGGGATTGAGTCCTGCATTAGGCTTCCTGCAGGAAGCCTGCTTCTCCTTCTGCCTATGTCTCTGCATCTCTCATGAATAAATAAATAAAATCTTTTTAAAATGTTTAAAGAATGATAGACTATCTTAAAAGCAGAGGAAAAATAGGAGTTAAATGAATACTCCATTCAAAAAGCATACTGAAAAAAAAAAAAAAAAAACAAAAAAAAACAAAAAGCATACTGTCAGAATGTATAAAAAGCAAGACATCATCCATGAACCACCTATAAGAAATACATTTTAAAATCTAAAAAAGATATACACTGAAAGGGAAAGGGTAAAAAAAGGTACACTGGGGCTCCTGGGTGGCTCAGTTAAGCATCTGACTCTTGATTTCAGCTCAGGTCATGATCTCAGGGTTGTGAGATCAAGCTCTGCGTTGGTCTCTGTGCTTAGCAGGGAGTCTGCTTGAGATTCTTTCTCTCTCTGCTCTTGCCTGTGTGCACATGCTGTCTCTCAAATAAATAAATCTTTGAGGAAATAAAAAGGAAAAGATATACCACACAAGCAGTAAGCATAAGAGATTAAGAAATCTGAGTATCTTTATTAATATTAGAGAAAGTAGACTTTAAGACAGTGGTTACTACCGGAGATAGAGATTATTACATCATAATAATAGATATTATTACATAATAATAATAGGGTTAATTTATCAGGAAGACAGAACCATCATGATTGTAGAAGTGCCCAGTAACATAGGTTCAAAAAATTCATCAAGCAAAAATTAAGAGAACTTAAAGTAGAAGCAGACAAATCCATAATCACATTTGGAGTTTTTTTTTTTTTTTTTTTTTTTTTTTTAATTTCTGATAGTCACAGAGAGAGAGAGAGTGGCAGAGACATAGGCAGAGGGAGAAGCAGGCTCCATGCACCGGGAGCCCGACGTGGGATTCGATCCCGGGTCTCCAGGATCGCGCCCTGGGCTAAAGGCAGGCGTAAACTGCTGCACCACCCAGGGATCCCATATTTGGAGATTTTAACACTTTCTCTTAGTAATTGATATAACTAGGCCAAGAAATTCAGTAAGAACATAAAAGATCTAGACCAAGGTTCACCAGACTTCATCTGTAAAGAGTGATATACCAAATAATTTTATGGGCCGTAGAATGTCTCTGGTAGTTGTAGAGCAAATGCAGCCATAGATAAGTAAATGAATGAGACAGAAAGCAAAAGAATGAGCATGGCTATATTCCAGTAAAACTTTATGTATGGGGATCCCTGGGTGGCTCAGTGGTTTAGCGCCTGCCTTTGGCCCAAGGCATGATCCTGGAGACCCGGGATTGAGTCCCACATCAGGCTCCCTGCATGGAGCCTGCTTCTCCCTCTGTCTGTGTCTCTGCCTCTCTCCCTCTCTCTCTGTGTCTCTCATGAATAAAATAAATAAAATAAAATAAAATAAAATAATTAAAATAAAATAAAATAATTAAAATAAAATAAAATAATTAAAATAAAATAAAAATAATAAAATCCTTGTGTACTAATTCCAAAATCTGGGTTGTTTTAGGGTTGATCTCCGTTTTTTTTTTTTTTTTTTTTTTTGAAAGATTTTATTTGTTCATTCATGAGAGACACACAGAGAGAAAGAGGCAGAGACCCAGGCAGAGGGAGAAGCAGACTCCACGCAGGGAGCCAGATGCGGGGCTCCATCCCTGGTCTCCAGGATCAGGACCTGGGCTGAAGGTGGCGCTAAACCGCTGAGCCACCCGGGCTGCCCCATCTTCTTTGATTGTGTTTCCACATTTTCCTGTTTCATTGTATGTGCAATATGATACTTCTCAAATTTTTTGTCTTAGGATTCCTTTTCAAGATTGAGGGTTCTCAAAGAGCTTTTAAGTGGGTCTTATCTATTGACACTTTCTATGTTAGGAATTCAAACAGAGGGGTGCCTGGGTGGCTCAGTTGGTTAAGCCTTTGCCTTTAGCTCAGGTCATGATCTTGGGGTCCTGGGATCAAACCCCACATTGAGCTCCCCATTTGACAGGAGGCCTGCTTCTCTTCCTCTGCCTGCTGCTCCCCCTGCTTGTTCTCTCTCTCCCTGTCAAATAAATAAAATCTTAAAAAAAAAAAGAAATGCAAACAGAAAAATTTTAAATATTTAAAAATATTAAAATAATAAACTATCTTCTTAATATAAATAACATCTTGGTGAAAATATTTTCTAAAACAAAAGTGATTTTAATGGGAATAGTCGCATTGCTTTACATTTTTGCCTTCATAGTTGGCTAATAGAAAATTACTAGATTCTCATTTCTGCTTCCTCTGTTTTCTTATATTAGTTTGATTAAAGTATGTAAAGAGGGATCCCTGGGTGGCGCAGCGGTTTGGCGCCTGCCTTTGGCCCAGGGCGCGATCCTGGAGACCCGGGATCGAATCCCACGTTGGGCTCCTGGTGCATGGAGCCTGCTTCTCCCTCTGCCTATGTCTCTGCCACTCTCTCTCTCTCTGTGTGACTATCATAAAAAAAAAAAAAAAAAAAAAAGTATGTAAAGAAAGTCTACTATCACATAGATATATCATTGAAAGAGAAAGGAGTATTTTAATAGCCTCTTAAGAAAATTGTGGATATATTTCTTTTATATTACACCAAAGCTTGACAAATAGTAATTTTTAAAAAGACTTAGGTATTTATTTGAGAGAGCAAAGAGACAGCAAGCAGGGGGAGGGGCAGAGGGAGAGGAACACAAGCAAACGATCTGCTGAAGGGGGGAACTGGATATGGGGCTTGATCCCAGGACCCTGCGATCATTACCTGAGCCAACTGAAGAGTTGGACACCTAACTGAGCCACCCAGACACCTCGACAAGTAGTAATTTCTTAAATGTTATTTGCAGTGTGGAATGTGAAACCTATCAATTAACTTTTCATATTCTTGTATTAAGATCCAGTGGTCTATATTGCACTTTGGATCTTTCACAATCTTGTACATCATGCATTGTTCATTTAGAAAATATGGGCATATCTCGTTTATTGTGTTTCTGTTTATTATGCTACACATGTATTCTGATGTGTGGAGTTTTTTTTAATGAATTAATGGTTTGTAGCAACCCTGCGTTGAGCAAGTCTATTAGTGCTATTTTTTCAATAGCATTTGCTCACTTTGTGTCTTTGTGTCACATTTTGGTAATTCTTGCAATAGTTCCAAGTTTTCATTATTATTATATTGTTATGGTGATCTGTGATTAGAGATCTTTGATATTACTATTTTAATTATTTTGGGACACAATGAACCTCACCCATATAGGGCAGTTAATTTAATAGATAGATGAATGTTGTATGGGTTTTGACTATTTCACTGGCTGGCTGTTACCTCATCTATCTCCCCCTCCTTGTGCTTCCCTATTTTCTGAGACACAGCAATATTGAAATTAGGCCAGTTAATAATCCCTCAGTGGCCTCCTCAGTGTTCAAGTGAAAGGAAGAATTGTACACATCTCTCACGTTATTTTTTTATTATTTTTTAAAGATCTTATTTATTTATTCATGAGAGGCAGAGACACAGGCAGAGAGAGAAGCAGGCTCCTCGCAGGGAGCCCGACGTGGGACTGGATCCCAGGACTCCGGGATCACGCCCTGAGCCAAAGGCAGGAGCTCAACCACTGAGCCACCAGGGATCCCAAAATTGTCTTTTATTGAAAGAAGACGCCATCTAGGACTTTCATAGAGAGGAGAAATGGATGTCTGGCTTTAAAACCTCTAAGGACAGGCTGACTCTCTTGTTAGGGGCTGATGCAGGTAATGACTTTAAGTTGAAGCCATTGCTCATTTATCATTCTGAAAATTCTAGGGCCCTTAAGGATTAAGTAAAATCTTTTCTTCCTGTGCTCTGTAAATGGAACTACAAAGTCTGGATGACAGCATATCTGTTTATAATATGGTTTACTGAATATTTTAAGTCTACCATGGAGACCTCAGGAAAAAAATGATTTCCTTCAAAATGTTACTGTTCAGCAATGCACCTGGTCTCCCAAGAGTTCTGATTAGAAGATGTGCAAGACGAGTGTTGTTTTCATACCTGGTAACACAGCATCTGTTCTGTAGCCCATGGATCAAGGAGTCATTCTGACTTTCAAGTCTTATTGTTTAAGAAATACATTTTGTAAGGTTCTAGGTGCCATAGATAGTGATTCTTCTGATGGATCTGGGGAAAGTACATTGAAAGCCTTCCAGAAAGGATTCAGCATTCTCGATGCTATTAACATTCATGATTCATGGAAGAGGTCAGAATACCAACATTAACAGAATTTTGGAGAAAGTGGATTCCAGCCCTCATGGAGGACTTTTGAGGAGTTCAAGACTTGGGGAAGTAACTGCAGATGTGGTGGAAATAGCAAGAGAACTAGAATTAGATGTGGATGGAGCCTGAAGATGGGACTGAATTGTGGTAATCACATGATAGAACTTTAATGGATGAGGAGTTGCTTCTTACCAGTGAGCAAAGGGGGTGAGTTCTTGAGACAGAAACTGATCCTGGTAAAGATGCTGTGAAGATTGTTGGCAACAGAGGATTTATAACATGACATAGAGTTAGTTGATAAGGAATTTTAGTAAAAGTTGTATTGTGGATAAAATTAAAAAGCATCATATGCTATAGAGAAATTGTTCATGACAGGAAGAGTCAACTGATGTGGGAAACTGCACTATTGTCTTATTTTAAGAAATTGCCACAACCACCCCAGCCTTCAGCAGCCACCACCCTGATCAGTCAGCAGTCACATCAAGCAAGACCCTACACCAGCAACAAGATTATGACTTGTGAAAAGCTCACCTGATAGCATCTTTTAGCAATAAAGTACTTTTGAATTATGGTCTGTACATTATTTTGACATACGTATTATTGCACACTTAATAGACTATAATACAGGGTGAACATGCACTGGAAAACAAAAAATTAATTTGACAGGCTTTACTGTGATATTTGTTGCTTGATTGTGTTGGTCTGGAACTGAACCCACAATATCCCCAAAGCTGTAATGGTTTACTGAGTTTTGCAGATCTCCCAAACATTGACACATATTATCAGTCTCAAAAAGTCAGGTTCATTAATATCACTCAGCTCATTAGAAGAGTCTTTAAACTTCATATTTATGGTAATAAGTTTTTTAGAATTCTGATTATCACTTAAAAGCTCAAATTTTGGGCAGCCCGGGTGGCTCAGCAGGTTAGCGCCGCCTTCAGCCCAGGGCATGATCCTGGAGACCTGGGATCGAGTCCCACATCAGGCTCCCTGCGTGGAGCCTGCTTCTCCCTCTGCCTGTGTCTCTGCCTCTCTGTGTCTCCCATGAATAAATAAATAAAATCTTTTTGTTTTAAACAATAGTAAGTGAAACCAGCTTTTTATTTTTCAGGTTTTTAATTTTTTTAAGATTTATTTATTCATGAGAGAGAGAGAGAGGCAGAGACACAGGCAGAGGGAGAAGCAGGCTCCATGTAGGGAACCCGATGTGGGACTCGATCCCGGAACTCCGGGATCACACCCTGAGCCAAAGGCAGATGCTTAACCACTGAGCCACCCAGGCATCCCTTTTCAGGTTTTTTTTAAAACTGAGTATGGGGCAGCCCCGGTGGCACAGCGGTTTAGCGCCGCCTGCAGCCTGGGGTGTGATCCTGGAGACCCTGGATCGAGTCCCACATCAGGCTCTCTGTATGATGCCTCCTTCTCCCTCTGCCTGTGTCTCTGCCTCTCTCTCTCTGTCTCTATGAATATAAAAAAAAAAAAATCTAAAACTGAGTATGTAGTTGTGAGGAGTGCAGCGACAACTAGTTCATTTTGGTGCAGCTGCCTGGTCTAATGCAAATAGGAGTCTTACCCACTGTTGCTTTTTTGCATCATGACTGCAAAAGTCAGTACAGTTTTTCCAGGATAAATAACGAGATTCAAAAAAGTTATTTAACCCTGTATATTTATTTCAGCACCATTTTTATTTGTTGGCAAGCATTCATATAATGAAATTCTTTGGTGATTAGTTGGTATTGATTCTGGACAAATGCAACTAAAACACAAAACAGCACCAAAACTCCAGGTTCTGTCTTCTGTTTCAGTACTAGCCGGAGTGGCTGAGAAGCCACCTCCCACATGCCTAAGGTGGCGGTCACCAGGGTCTAAGCAGAGTACATATGTAGAGTTTGTGGTTCTCTCTAGAATTTTTTTCCTTTCTTTCCAGCTAATGTGACAGCCACAAACTGTTTCTGTGTGTTTTCTCAGCTATTGAGACTGTGGGTTTCTATCCAAAGTGTCTGCGTTCTGATTGGTTTTTATCCTCTGTGGGAAATCTGCAGATGCCCCAAGGGAGAAAGTAGAGGTATAAGGTAGGCTCATCCTTTTGTGCCTCCCTCCCTCAGAATTCTGCCTTCTGGTTGTCTTGGTTGATCTCCAAAATATTTAAATAGTTACTGTGTCTGTATTTTAACAAGGTTTTATAATTTATCTCTGGAAGAAAGTTTAGTCTGATAGGAGCAGTTCCCTCAGGACCATGAGCAGCAGTCCTAAGGCCCAGAATCAAATGCGGTATTTCACATGTGCTCAGATACGAGTACGGAATTAGATTATCTTCTCAAATGATACTTTAATTAATGCTACTTAATACTGCATTAGGTCCTTGGCAAGCGTATCCCACTGTTGGCATGTATTACACTTGTGGACATCCAAACTCTCAGTCTTCTCCTTCACCCATATTTTGTTGCCTACAATTAAACCATGTCTCCTTTGTCTAATAATAATGAAGTGTTCTTTGTGTTTAAAGCTGAACATTGTCTTTATTAAATTTGGGTTTTTGTTGGGGCACCTGGGTGGCTCAGTCGGTTAAGTATCTGCCCTTGGCTCAGGTCATGATCCCGGGGTCCTGGGATCGCTTGGGTCCTCTGCTTGGCAGACAGCCTGCTTCTCCCTGTCCTCTGCTGTTCCCCCTGCTTGTGTGGGCTTGTGTGCACGCGCGCTCTCTCTTTCTCTCAAGTAAATGAAATCTTAAAAGAATTTTGGGATTTTGTTCTGTACCATTGAAGCCTCTATCCTTTAAAGCTTGATTTTTTCTTTTCACATTCCTCTCAACTTTATATTCTTTGTAAGAATATAATGTAAGATCCTACATTCTGTTTGGTTGCCATTTGGTAATAGCTATGGAAAGCATCACACGGTTCTCTCTGATAAAAATAGTTAGAAGTTCCCTATTCAAGTAAAGGGACACAAAGGCAAATTTTATTATCCTCATGAAACAATTTTACTTTTATCGATTGAGAAAGTATGAAAATATATAATACCCAAATGATGCTGTGAATTTAGTTATACTTTTAAATAAATTTTTATTTTATCATTCATAGCAGTTTACACGTTCATATGGAAGATTATTGAACATGTTTGGAGAACAATTTCTGGTATGTTTATGGATTCATGTTCCCTGCAAGAATTCATACCCATGCTGGGGAACCACTAATCTTACAGCTCACTATTACAACAAATTCGTCTATATTACTCTTTATTTTGTAATTAACTCTTTGTTTGGAAATAATTTCAAACTTGGATCCCTGGGTGGCTCAGTGGTTTAGCGCCTGCCTTTGGCCCAGGGCGTGATCCTGGGGTCCCGGGATCGAGTCCCGAATTGGGTTCCCTGCATGGAGCCTGCTTCTCCCTCTGCCTGTGTCTCTGCCTCCCTCTCTCTCTCTCTCTCTCTCTCTCTCTCTCTCTCTCTCATGAATAAATAAATAAAATCTTTAAAAAATAATAATTTCAAACTTACAAAAAGTTGGAAATTAAAAATAGTACAGTGTGTATATTATACACATATATACATAGTTTTTTTCCTGAGCATACGATAGTAGCATCATGACCCCTAAAATATTTTAGTTGTATTATTTTTATTTACTTGAGAGAGAGAGAGAGTTGAGCACTAGTCAGGAGAGAGGCAGAGGGAGAGGGACCGAGAATCTCAAGCAGACTCTGCAGAGTGCGGAGCCCAAAGTGGGGCTCAGTTGCATAACACGTGAGATCATGACCTGTCATGAGTCAGGCACTTAATTGAGCCACCCAGGTGTCCCTTTAGTGTGTGTTTTCTAAGAAAAGAAATATCCTCTTAAATAACCAAAGTTACATGTACATCCTATATTTGGATTTTGTCAGTTTAAATTCTAATTCATTTTCCATATTCTTTTTTAATTTTTTTTTTTAAAGATTTATTTATTTATTCATTCAGAGAGAGCGTGATAGAGGCAGAGACACAGGCAGAGGGAGAAGCAGGCTCCATGCAGGAAGCCCGATGTGGGACTCGATCCTGGGTCTCCAGGATCACACCCCAGGCTGCAGGCGGCGCTAAACCGCTGCGCCACCGGGGCTGCCCGATTTTCCATATTCTAATAGGATATTCCAGTTCTGTCATTTAGCTTTGTAGTGTTCATTATAGTATTGTCCCCTCTTCATACAGAGTTCAGTTTAGGGTCAGGTATTGCATTTCTTTGTCATTGCTCTTTAACCTTTAGTCTTGTGGTAGTAGTAAGGAGTAACTCTCACTTCTTATTTAACCTCAGTCTTAGGCCCTCTGTACCCAGGCTTTAGGGCTGGGGCTTTCTTAGTGTTCCTATTCCTATTCTCCACTCCCCTGCCTGTAATTGCCAAACTGTCTTTTGTTTCTTAGGGGAGAATTTGGTCTTGAGGAAACTCAGATGAAAGATAAAGGTTGGAGATATGTTAAAACTAGGAGAGAGATTTTAAAGAAAATAAATTCTATATTCTGTCCGTTTGCTAGATCTAGTCTGCACGTTTGGCACTAGGTTTTCTAAAACCTAGGTCATATTGGGAAACAAGATCAATGTTCTGGTTTACAGTGTCCCTAAAGTAAAAAACAAACTGATTACACATGGGAAGCATAATTTGGCCTGTATCGAGAATCGAGATCAGAGAGAGAGATTTATCCCTTGAGTCCTTCTGAAGAAGACACTATTGATTAACATCCTCAACAATGTCCTTACTGTCTTTACTATAAAAAGGACAGTGGTTTCATAGGACTTTTTTTTTTTTTTTTTTAAATAATACCCCTCAGTGTCAGCCAATTGCCTAATATTTAAGTGCATTTCCATAAGGAGCCAAATTATTTGGTTTGGGGCTTGCTCTGGCTTTTCCAGGATAAAGTTTCAGAGTAGTGATTTAGTTGTAGAACATTTCTTGTCAGGAAGCCTCATGGATAACAGGAAAAGTGGAGTTGCAGTGAAGTGGTGTAATCTAGAGTGCTGCTGCTAATGAAGCTCTTTTCCTTCCCATTTTTCTGAAAGAGTCTCTGTGGCCCTTCTGCAGAATGACTGGAGCCCTGAGCACATTTTAAAAACCACTTGTCCAGGAAAAACTGGTGGATTACATAGTCTCGGTTCCCCACAAATAGATCTACCTGAACTGAATTTTGATTTTGCCTTCTGTTAGTATATATCAGCATTACCTTAAATTGTACCAATTTTTAGAACTCCTTATTTCATACTGTTTCCCTTAGTCTCAGGCACTGATCTTTCCTTCTACTTCACGAGTCAACTTACTGTCCTCTCTGTAAAAGCAAAAACAATGCCACTTCCTTATATACATCAAAGACCTGAGCCTGCCTTTTCTAATTGAATGCTAATCTCTCTACCTATGTTCTTGGATCCCATTACCTCTACCTCCTTTGGCACAGTATCCCATTATTTACCCCCCTGTTCTGGGTTTAGAGCCTCTCCCTCTCTACTGGCTCCTTTTTTATAATCTTAAAAAGGAAAATTCTTTGTCGACCCAGCAGCCTCTTTTTCCCAGTAGCTACCTCCCTTTTCATCTCTCTTGGTAGGCTGAGCTTGAAAAAATAGCTTACATTTGCTAAATCCACTGTTCTTCCCATTATTTTCTATTTATTTAATATATATACATTATATAATATATATGTAATACATAAAAAGAATACCATATACACCTTTTACTACCAAATTTAAGATTTAAGAAATCGAAAGCCCCTATGTACTTTGATACATGTCCTTCTTTTCCCTGAAAAGTACCCATTACATAAATTTGATGATGATTTCAATACATTTCACTTATACTGTATATCTACAGTTCCCTAAACAGTGTATAGCTCAACTTTTCAACTTGAGTACCATGAATGATTTACAAGTCTGCTGAGATGTTGATCCTCTTAGCCTTTGGAACAGGAGACATTACGACTAGCCTTGTTCACTTAGCCCAGTGTACCATACACATGCTACCATCGTCTGTGCCATAGTATAAAAAAGTTGGGAAACATTGATAGGTAACATTGTTTTGTATACATTTTTTTTTTAATTTTTATTTATTTATGATAGTCACAGAGAGAGAGAGGCAGAGACATAGGCAGAGGGAGAAGCAGGCTCCATGCCCCGGGAGCCTGATGTGGGATTCGATCCTGGGTCTCCAGGATCGCGCCCTGGGCCAAAGGCAGGCACCAAACCGCTGTACCACCCAGGGATCCCCATTTTTAAAACTTTATATCAACAGCATGTTGTGTGTGTTCTTTATGTTTTTTAGTCTAATGTTTGCGAGATTCATCCATTATATTTTAGGTAACGGTTTTTTTTAAGATTTTATTTATGTATTCATGAGATACAGAGAGAGAGGCAGAGACACAGGCAGAGAGAGAAGCAGGCACCTCACACAGAGCCCGATGTGGGACTCGATCCCAGGGCCCCAGGATCATGCCCTGAGCCAAAGGTGGATACTCAACCACTGAGCCACCCAGGCATCCCCAGGTAGCAGTTTTACTTCATTTGTGTTTCACACAAATGTATGGTGTCCTATTATATAAATATGTCATACTTTTCTCATTTCTTTAATAATAGATGCTTATTTAGTCTATAATTCTTGCTGTTACAAATAATGTAACTTGAAAATTCTTTTTTTTTTTTTCTTTTAAAGATTCTATTTACTTATTCATGAGAAACACAGAGGGAGGCAGAGACACAGGCAGAGGGAGAGCAGGCTCCATGCAGGGAGCCGGATGCGGGACTCGATCCCTAAAGTCCCGGATCACGCCCTGAGCCAAAGATAGGCGCTCAACCACTGAGCCACCCAGGCATCCGTACTTGAAGATTCTTATGTCTCCGTGTTAGTGTTTCCCTAGAGACGTATGCCTGAGAGTGAATCTGCTCAATTAGAGGAAATATCGAGTCTACCACATATCGATGAAGGGTCTACCAAAGTGGCTGTTTATACTCAGCAGTTTATAAAACTTACCTCTCATCCTCTTTGAACTTTTGTATTTTGGTTTTTTAAAATTTTGCCGTTCTGGAGATAGAAGGTGTTCTGGAGACAGTGATGATTGCACAAGAAGGCAAATATACTTAATGCTACAGAACTGTACTTAACAGTGATGAAAATGGTAAATTTTATATTATGTATATTTACCACAGTTTTGTTTTAAAAAAGCTTTGCTAGTTTGATGGGGATGAAATCTGTTTTTTCCTTTTCCCTGGTCATTAGTGAGGTATCTTTATATTCTAAATCTCCATTAATGTGGTTTTTTTTTCTCTCTGAATTTCCTGTTCATATCTTCTTGCCCATTTTTCTATTGTTTTTTTTTCTTATCAATTCTTGGAAGTTTTTAATATATTTGGGGTACTCTTTTGTTGGTTATGTGTGTTGCATACATTTTTAAATCAGTTTTTAGCCTCCTTTTAAATATGTCTTTTGATACACAGAATCTTTTAATTTTAATGTGGTTGAACTTATCTTTTTCCTTTGTAATATCTACTGTCTGTATCTTGTTTAAGGAATCTTTCCTAAGATAGGGTCATAGTGATATTCACCTGTATTTTTTTCTAAAACCTATAAAGTTTGCTTTTTACATTTTGGTTTTTAATCTACTTGCTTTGGTTTTTATGCTTGGTGTGAAGTAGGTATTGTTTTATTCTCATATGACTAACTTTTGGTTACATACTCTCTTTCTCCTCCGCCGGTCCCTAGTGTCACCTTGTACATGTTTATAGACATGGACAAGTCTATTTCTCGGGTCTCTGTTCTGGCCTATCAGTCAGATGTTTGTCATTGTACCAGTATTACACCTAAAGCTGTAATAATAAAATTATCTAGTTGGACAATTCCCCTCTCCTCTGTTCTTCTCCAGAACTGTCTTAGTTATTCTTGGCTCTCTACCATTCTCTTGCAGTTTTAGAATTAGTTTGTCAAATCCCACAATTTAAATTTTGGTTGGAAATGTAGGTTTGTCATATCAGATTTATTGTGGTTCTTGAAATTGTACACAATTACTGAAAACTCACAGAACCCAAATCTGTATTTTATTTTTATTAAAGAGAAAAATGGGACGCCTGGGTGGCTCAGTGGTTGAGCGTCTGCCTTCAGCCCAGGGCGGGATCCTAGGTTCCCGGGATCAAGTCCCACATCGGGCTCCCTGCATGGAGCCTGCTTCTTCCTCTGCTGGTGTCTCTGCCTCTCTCTCTGTGTGTGTCTCTCATGAATGAATGAATGAATGAATGAATAAATAAATAAATCTTTTTAAAAAGTACAAATTGTAGCAAATACTCAGAAGCAGAAATTCTTCAAGTGAGGAACTATGGATGCATAGATTAATTTGGGGGGTGTTGACATCTTTGCAATATTTAGTCTTCTATACAACATTATTTTTTTAGGTAGTTTATAATTTCTTTATAAATGTAGATAGGTAAATAAGAATGCAGTTTATACATTGCTTTTATTCATTTATAGATTCTTAGGTGCTGTACATAGTCATGTCTTCTGGGAATAATTCTTGGGCGTGGTACATACACAGTCATGTCTTCTGGGAATAATGAAATTTTGTTTTATCCTTTATTTTTTTTCTTACTATGTCAGCTGTGGCTCCCTGGACATTGTTAATAGAAGTGATGACGATAAACATCCTGCCTCTTATTTTTCAGTAATTTCTAATAGGTTTCATCACTAGGTATGATGTTTGCTATCTCTTTTTAGTAGGTATCTTTTATGAGATTAAAGAAATTTTCTATAATAGTTGTCATATAATAATTGTTTGCTTGAAAAAAAAAATAATTGTTTGCTTGCTTCTATAACTTCACTTGACTTCTATGTACCACAGTTTTCTCAACTATATCATGGTGATAATAGTCTCTATCTCATGGGTAATTGTAAAGATAGAATAAGTGATATGTAAAACACTTAAAACCATACCTGGCATATAGTATAAGTATGTTGGTTATTTTTATAGTTACAAGTCCTTGCTTGCTAAGAGATAATTTTTGTTTTGAAATCATGAACAGGTATTGAAATGTTATTTCTATAATTCATATTTGATAGTCTCATTGGATTTTGTGAGGACATTAATTAGTATTTATTGAGCTTACTGGAATGACTATTTGTGCTATGACCAAAATTTAATTCCAATGACTTTGTAAGCCTTGGCATATTTTATGGTAGTTCCTGTTTTACATTTTTCTCTGGATTGCCTTTTAGAAGCTCTGTTTGTGACTTAACTTTCTTACGCATCCAAACATAAGCATACCGCAGTCATTAAAGAATCTGTTACCTGCTTCCAGGGAAATGTGTTTTTACACTTAGTGCAACTTCTTAGTGGCAATAGATTACTTTGTCTATATTTTGGTATTTTACTAACAGAGCTGTGGTCTGTTTACAACTTTGAGAGTAAATGAATAGTTGCCAGGTGAGCAAGCAATTTTGGGGGATTTTCCAATAGAGGACATTTTGTTTTGGGGGTTCTCTTTTGAAAAATTCACTAATGTTGAAAAGTCTGTGTAGAAACAGACTTTATAGAGTTATTTGTATACAGCTGGGACTGAATTTATGGACTGCTCTTCTGACTTGCTAAAAAGCTAAAGACTGACAAGCCCTTTCATACTGCATTATCCAGCTTGGCTTTTAACTCCAAGAGAACTGTGTTCTCAAATTGATGCTCTGTTCCTTTGGGGTTAGTATAGAAGCATTAAATTGTACTAAAATATTCATATGTGAGTGCATTTAGCTGAAAGCAATTGATGTTCTATTCCCAAGAGGGCGGAGAGAAATGCTGTATGGACCTGCAGTCCAGAAAACACCCTAAGCATGCTTTTTAAAGGTAATTACGTGGCCTGGATGATCAGAGTCCTTACCATGAAGCTTAAAATGACAAGGGAAAAAGTTGTAGAACTTATAAACTGGGGTTAGGCACTATAAACTGTTCAGTTGTGCAGTGGCTAAAAACTTATTTGCTAAGAATTAGTTCTGATTGTATCTTTGAGTTAAAGTGTAACCAAATGATTTTCTTTATTTCTTAGCTAATTTTTATTAGACTGGTTTCTTTAAACATTTATTCCAGAGGACCAATACCAGTGAAGTTTGTTACTCACTGCTATTTTATATATAAGGTTGAAATTTTTAAGTTTTGGAGAGTGTTGAACTCTTTTTACATATATAACTGCTTAAAAGCATGCTACTGTTAGGATAAATTGACATATCTTACAAGCAGTCAATCTAGTTTAACAGCTGACATGAAAATCAATGAGTAGACAACAGATCATTATTGTAGCTGTCTTTGTGTGGTAACTTGAAAGAAAGTTATTCTAAATTTCTATTCTTATTCTAGTTATATTGTTGGTTCTTTCATGTAAATGCTAATTTGTTTTCTAATGTATAGCTTCAGATGTGATAAACATGCACATGAATGTCAGAGAAGATAAGACTGTAATACAAGGAAATGTTTATTTAATGGATAATCGATCATTTAGCATACGTGTTTCAGTCCTTTTGTTCACTTTAGGGCCAAAGATAGGAGTACTTAAAATCTTTTTTTTTTTTTTAATATTTTATTTATTTATTCATGAGAGGCGCAGAGAGAGAGGGAGGCAGAGACACAAGCCCAGGGAGAAGCAGGCTCTATGCAGGGAGCCCGATGTGAGACCCGATCCTGGGACTCCAGGATCACACCCTGAGCCAAAGGCAGATGCTTAACCACTGAGCCACCCAGGTGTCCCAAGTACTTAAGATCCTGTACAAAAGAACATTTGAACAACTTAGTCTAATCGTTATATATGCAAATATATACACACATATATAATTACCATATAATGTTATATATTGATAGTAGCAAGTCTGAAAAGGGACTTGGGAAATGGTATGGTGTTTGGGACACAGTGTATTCCATTTCCTTGAAGTGAGATTACATAGAGGGTCTCTAGTTAGGTTGGATGAATAGTAAATGTATTATTTTCTTCCTTTACCACATTACTAGCTCCACTAAAATCCTTCTAACTTTAGAAGGCACTCAAAGGAGTCTTTGTGTAACTTGGGCTGAACTTCACAACTCTGGTTGCTTTTTTTTTTTTTTAATAAACTTTACTTTTCCCCTGGTCACTTTGTAGCTCTTATGAGGTCATTGGCATAGAACTTAAGAATTTTAGAGTAAAGATCAAGAAATGTTATGCAGAAGCAATGGCCTAACTCTTATTAATTTTAGGAAGGAGACAGCTTGCTGAGGGAAGAGAATGCTGCTTGGAAGTCGGGTTCTAGTGCCATCTCTGTTTTGTGGGCCTCAATTTTTTCATAAGACAAAGTGATTACATAGATAATCTTAGGGGTCCCTTACTATTCCAAAATTCTACATAGGTATATAATAATTTAGCATGTTCTAACTGATTTAGATCAATTAAAAAACCTTGCTGACAAGAAATTTGTTAATCAAACTTTTTATTTGACCTGCTAAAATGCAAAGCTTTGTAATAGACTGATTCTATATCTGAGTGTTCTGATGGCATATACCCAAATATTTCAGTGTAAATTAATCATCTGACTAATTTTAGCAATGTATATAATAATAAACTTGGCTTTCTATTATTCCAAAAAAAATTTTTTTTTAAAGACTTTATTTATTCATGAGAGACACACAGAGAGAGGCAGAGACACAGGCAGAGGGAGAAGTAGGCTCCTTGCAGGAAACCCAACAAGGGACTCAATCCTAGGACTCTGGGATCACGCCCTGAGCCAAAGGCAGATGCTCAACCACTGAGCCACCCAAGCATCCCCCCTCCCCCTTTTTTTAAAGATTTTTCAAATATGCTTGAAGAATATTTTCCCACAATGGAAAATCTGTGAATTAGCATGGAAGCGAATTAGGTAAATACTACACATTTAATCGCAAAATAGTTGAATATTAAAAATTATATTTTATTATAAAAATTATACTAAGAAAACTTATTTCAGGTCCAATGTAGTCAATTTGCAATTAAAAAAACAGTACTAAAGGGTTAAGAGTGGAAATTTCACTTTTTCTGGCTTACATTTAAACTTTTGAATTGCAGGTCATAATACAGTTAATGTTCTTATTTTTTAAAATAATCTTTTAACTTGGGATGCCTGGGTGGCTCAATGGTTTAGTGCCTGCCTTTGGCCAGGGTGTGTTCCTGGAGTCCCAGGATCTAGTCCCATGTTGGGCTCCCAAGCCTGCTTCTCCCTCTGCTCATGTCTCTGCCTCTCTCTCTCCCTCTCTCTCTCTGCGTCTCTCATGAATAAATAAATAAAATCTCTAAAAAGAAAAAAAAAATCTTTTAACTTTACATTTGAGAAAGTGGGTTATTAAATTTGTATTTTGAATAAAAATAGTGAGGTACAGAATGAAGTAAGTATATGCTAGTGGTATAAATTGCCATCTGCTTTGGGTATACTGTAACTAGACCGTTGTGAAGAAAACAATTTACTTGGCCTCTGGGGAAAAAGGTGGGGCTGTAGAAAGAATATGGAAGCACTTAGGTCTAAAGATGAGTTTAGGATTTCAAAGAATCTTTGACTAAAAAATCCAAGCTATATATTCTCTGCCTGATCATCACCAAGTCCATCTACTGAGACATAGAATGTCCATTCATGTGAGCAACCTTCAGAGGCTAGATGAGGATTATGTTTGTTTGTTTGTTTTTTTCCCATAAACGCGTTTCTGGCTTTGCTTCTGGGCCTTTCCTATAGGTCATTTGGAACCAGGTATTGGCTTCATTGCAAAGCAGGTCAAAGTTTTTATCTGAAAGTATTAGTTTTCAGTACATGTTACTGAAATTAAATCAAACAAATTAAAACAAACATCAACAGCAGCAAATGATTTCTGAGTCTTATCTGTGAGTCTGTCTCTTTGATGGACTTGTAGCTAGTCTGTGTTAACACAATTTGGCAAACAGAGGAAATAGTTTGGCCTTTTAAATGAGCAACAGGATGAAATATAGCAAACTAATGCACCGGGGACTTGCAGTAATTAGAAAATATAGTTCGGTTAATCTACTTCTCAGAGACATTCATTATTTGCTGTGATAAATTCCATTTAACTCCTAATCTGGCATTTGTCTTGTGTATGTGTGTTATGTTTTAGCTGTAACAGTTGCTGTTTAAGATCATGCTTCTGTAGCTTTCTAAATAAAAAAGTTGAGAAAGCACTTGCCATTTTGCAAAACTCGTGCTATCTGAAGCCATCATAGGGATATTGTTTTTCAACACATAACATTGGATCTCTGAGCTCTAGAACTACTTTATAGGATGTCTTTTAAAATTTTTTATCTCTGAAGAAATGTAGTTTTTTATTTCTTCCCCAGCTCTATCTAGGAAGGGAGACTGTCAGAAAAGAAACTTTAAACCTGAGTTGTTTTTTAAATATTTATTTATTCATTCATTCATTCATGCACACATGCATGCATTCATTCACGGTAGACACAGAGAGAGAAAGAGGCAGAGACACAGGAGGAGGAAGAAGCAGGCTCCATGCAGGGAGCCTGACGCAGGACTCGATCCCGGGACTCCAGGATCACACCCCGGGCCAAAGGCGGCGCTAAACCACTGAGCCACCCAGGGTTCCCCTAAACCTGATTTTTAAAGAGATGAAGCAATATTGGCTTGGCTTGGCCTTTCTGCTACTCCACTTATATTTCATATGAACAAAAAAGTAAATGTTTAAATCTTTCCTTTCTACTTTGTTTAAAGCAGATCTGAACTTGCTGCTGGCAGAGTACTGTCCGATTCCAGAAAAAAAGTGAATGTATGAATTTACATCATAAACTCATGTAATTTCGACTTTATATATATATATATATATATATATATATATATATATATGTATGGATATTTATTTATTTATTTATTTATTTATTTATTTTTAAGATTTTATTTTTTTTATGAGACAGAGAGGCAGAAGCAGGCTGCATGCAGGGAGCCTGACATGGAACTCGATCCCGGGTCTCCAGGATCATGCCCTGGGCCAAAGGCAGATGCTCAACTGCTGAGCCACCCGGGCTGCCCTGTTTTCTTTTTAGAGCATGCAAATCTGGAGGAAGGACAGAGGAAGAAGGAGAATCTTTTTTTTTTTGTTTCATGAGAGACACAAAGAGAGAGAGAAGCAGAGACACAGGCAGAGGGAGAAGCAGGCTCCATGTAGGGAGCCTGACATGGGACTAGATCCCGCCCGCCCCCCCCCCCCCCCCCCCCCGTCACGCCCTGGGCTGAAGGTAGACACTCCCCTGCTGAGCCACCCAGGCATCCCATGGAGAGAGACTCTGAAGCAGGTTCCACACCCAGCATGGAGCCCAATTTGGGCTTGGTCTTAAGGCCCTGACTTAAAGACTAAAGACTCAAGACTTAACTGACTGAGCCACCAGGCACCCCACATATATATGTTTTATATAACCAATATGATATGTCTTAGTACCTGAATCTGGGTATGTATCTCTATAAAAAGATTGTGTTAGAATCTTATAAAGAAGGCACCTGAGTAGCTCAGTTGGACAGTCTGCCTTTGGCTCAGATCATGATCCCAGGGTTCTGGGATCAAGTCCATCATTGGGCTCCCTGCTCAGTCTGCTTCTCGCTCTGCCCTTTCCCCGACTTGTGATCTCTCTTTCTCTCTCTCTCTCTCTCAAATAAATTAAATCTTAAAAAAAAATCTTGCAGAGGTATTTACCCCAACTTTCTAAGCCAGCCAGCACTGTCTAGAAAGTTGGGCAGAATTTCTAATTTCTAACTTTATAGCTAGTACTGTATGCAGTAAAGAAACTGATAGGTATCAGTAAAAAGAAACTTTCCCAATACATTATCCCAGAAGAATTGTATCAAATTAATAACTTCCTTGAGATGGTGATGGTTGCCACTTTACAGTGGAATGTAGATGATAATTGTCTATCTTATGCTTTCTGGTTTAAGGATTTAGTGATCATTTAGTAATAATAATAACATGAATAATAACATCTAACCTATTTTAAACACTTCACATGCATTGTGTTATTTAATGATCACAGCAGTCCTATTAACTACAGTTGTTTGTCTCCATTTTACACATGAGATTTTGAGAGGTTAAATACCTTGCCCAAGAACACAGGGTATGTGGAACAGTCAGAATCCAAACCCGTCTGTTTGATCTTACTTATTTTGTTATAATAGTGATTGAATAAATGTAGTGGTTTTGTATACTTGGTAATTTTCAACTTTCTTTTTTTAAGATTTTATTTATTTATTTGAGAGAGAGAGCAGGAGCAGGGGGAGGGAGAAGGGCAGAGGGAGGAGAGGCAAGCAGACTCTTGGCTGAGCAGGGAGCCCAACAGGGATCTGGATCACAGGACCCGGAGATCGTGACCTAAGCCGAAGTCTGAAGCTCAACTGACTGAGCCACCCCGGCACCCCTCATTTTCAGCGTTCTTGAGTTGAGATCCTAACTCACGAATTTTCTTTCTTCCTCTTCTTTTTTTTTTTTTTTTTTTAAGATTTTATTTATTCATTGATGAGAGACAGAGAGAAAGAGAGAGGGATGCAGAGACAGAGGGAGAAGTGTGCAGGACTCGATCCCAGGACCCTGGGATCATGACCTGAGCTGTAGGCAGACGCTTAACCGACTGAGCCACTCAGGCAGTCAGCTCACTCATTTTCTATCATCCTTATTTCCTAATATAAAAATTTTAAAACTATAAATTTTTCTGATATACTTTGCCTTTTTTTGGTGTTTCATTCCAAGTATTTTTAAATTTTTATTTAAAAACTTTTCTAGGGGGATCCCTGGGTGGCGCAGCAGTTTGGCCCCTGCCTTTGGCCCAGGGCGCGATCCTGGAGACCCGGGATCAAATCCCACATCGTGCTCCCGGTGCATGGAGCCTGCTTCTCCCTCTGCCTATGTCTCTGCCTCTCTCTCTGTGTGTCTCTCATGAATAAATAAGTAAAATCTTTAAAAAATAAAAATTTTTCTAAAAAATCATTATTTAGATACTTTTTTTTTGAAAAGTGTGTTTTTAAGGACGAATTTGCAAGTCCTTCTAGAGCTTTAAGAAAAATTATAGCTTACAAGAGGACAAAATTTGATAGTGTCTTTTCAGATTATAAGTTTACTATATTAAGCCAATAGTTTTCATCTGCCTCTGGCTTTCTTATAATGGTCCACACTACCTAAAATTTGAGACTCTTGGCTGCTTGCTCTCTTGTTTAACCTTTCATGCTGGTCTTCAGCTTTGTTAGACTGCTGATTTTTCTTTTCCTTCAGTTGTCAGAGTTTAAAACCTATAAATGATCTTCTGAGTCCATATAAGCAAAGCAGACACATTAGACTAATGTCATTTTATCTTTAGATCGACTGTCAGACCATGTACCCTTGTAGAGTTTACAAGAAAGCTGCTCTTTAGCTTATTATAGAATTATCTTGGATCTGTGCTATCCATTGTGGTAACCACGAAGCTACATGTGGCTGTGAGACACTTGAGATGTCATTAGTCTGAATTGAGATTGCATTGTTAATATTAGTTTCACTTGTTTTCTTACTTTAATGTGGCTAATAGAAATTTAAGAATTAGATATGTGTCTCACAATATAAATATTTTTTGCAGTTAACAGTGTTAGACAAAAATCACGATGTGCAAGTAAGAGACCACTTTCTCCTTAGCTTCTTCTGCACTAAAGTCTCTGGAGAGTAAGACCCAGATAATACCCCTTGGAATTCCAGGTTTCTGGCGCAAGGTTTCGGTTGAGCAGGAGTAATGTTCATTCTTTCCAAAGAAAGTAACCAAAACTCAAGTCACCTATCAGAATATTCGACCATATTGATTCCACAGGTTGGCTGAATTTCTGTAAGAGTGCTTTAGATTTCATCCCAGTCATCTTTCTGTTCGTCAGACACAAAGGTTTATTATTAAATTAGGACCAATAAAACCTACTTTTAAAATCTTGTTTTGAAGAGAAAAAAAGAAAAGCTTGTTTCGTCTAAAGGACTCAGGGAGCCAGAGAAGATGGGATACGCTGCAAAAGTGGGTTCCTGTTTGGCGGGGGTAGAAATGACTACAGAGGAATGTCCTCCCCCATTTGCTTCCTGCTTCCCTAGCCCTTTGCACTTCTCAGTGGCGGGTACTGAAAGCATTTGCACGGGAGACCAGAGCTTTGTCATACTTTGATTTATTTCCCCCTGGTTGGATTATAGACTTCTGTTATTTTACCTTCATCTATGTTGTTAGACTGTGAGCGTCTTGAGGACGAAGAGCCCCGCTTGTCTCTACAGGACCTGTGAGGTGTAGCAGCAGTATCAGCAAGGCTCAAATCATAGTTAACTAGTGTCTCTCTCTCAACTTTTTCCTGTTACGGCATGTGTAGAAAATTACAGCATTTGTACCGCAGCGGATTCTGGCTCCCCTGCACTTCTAGTCCATACACATTTTTAGTATGAATTAGGAGAAAAGTACCCCTTTCTCAAGTTAACTGCATTGCCATCTGTTGGAAGATTACTGTAATAAAAAGGAGTTCTGTAATGAGGATGATGTAAGTGCTGCCTCCTCCCGAGCTGTTCAGTGTACACGGTAGCTCAGCTGGACGCTTGGCCGTGAAGCCACCCCAGGAGCCCAGCCGGCCACCCAGTGGGCCGAGAGAATCAATATTTGAGCAAACCTCAAGGCACGCAGTGTCTTAGGATCCTGGGTACTGTGCTAAGGACTGCAGCCTCACCGAACCCTTTGAGGTAGGGTTCTCAGCTGGCCCACGGTCCCGTGTCTATCAGGTGGCTGAGCTGGAATTTGAACGTAGGCAGGGAGATTCTCGAGCCTCGGCTCCTAAGCACAGTGATACCCTCCTCTTGCAAGCTGGGTGCAGCAGTTCCCAAGCCCTAGCCCTGTGTTCACCTCAGCCCACTGTAACCTGTTTAGAGCCCTGCCCCGAGTTCTTTCAATGAATCTACGGTATAGTCTTTTTGGATTTTGACAAAGAGGGATTTGTGCCGCCCTCTGCTGGTCCTTGTTTCTGTTGAACTAAGTGCTGTCCCTCCTTCGCGTCTCAGAATAACCTCTGGTCCTCTTACTGCCCTGGGGGCTTTGCGTCTTCCTTTGCAGTGTTGCCTGTTCCTGTTCGTGGATCCATCTCACTTCTAGATTCCCTCCCTTTGTTAAGGCTCCTAGGATTTCATCTTAAGGACTCTCCTTACTTTTCTCTTTGCTCCTTCTGTTAATCCTACCTCTTTTTGAGCCCTTAATTGCTGCTCCCTCCAACATCACATCTGATTTTCTATCCAAATTATCTTGCTTACTATCTGATTTTAGAAGGTAAGTGCCTCAGGGCAGGGACTGCCTTGTTATGTTGTGAAGCAGGGTCTAAAGTGCTCCATAAATTAGCATCTGTGGAGAGTTTTATACATACTAATTATTATTATTGAAATACAGAAGTGCTTTCTAAGCCATAAGGAAACATCCTAAGATAATAGTCTAATTGCCTGTACATGTTTTTTAAAAAAGAAGAAAAAAAGTCTCTCTTCCTGCCTAAGAGAGCTATCAGATCTCATAACAGATCTCAGAACAGCAGCCCAAATCCCAGGACTCTTTCTGGTTATTGTTTCAGCGTCTTTATATTTATTCAGAGAACCATGTTTGTAAGACAGCAAAATGAGGCCCTGTTGGCCATGTGAATCCATTTGGATCACTTATCCTGGTCGGAAAGGCAGGAATGGCCCTTTGGTTTGCTTTAGCCCAGAATCCTTTATTTCCTTAGTGACATTTATGGTTAAAGTCAATGGTACTCATTTCTCAGGGGGTTTAAAGTAAATTTCATTTATGTTATATTTATGTAGATGTTTACTGCCAGGATGATCAACATTTTTTATTAGCATTTTATGATGCAAATGGAGCTTTTAAGACTTGTTGAATTTTAATGTGGCCATGTATGTTAGAAGGACTCATTTATAGAACTATTGATCTTTTCCAATGCTTGCTTTGAGAGTGTACTGGAAGAGTGGCTGGTGAGACAGTTTTCTGTCTGGATGTTTGTCTTTCTGAATAACTTGCTTTGGAGATTTTGTTGGCCTGGTTTTCCTGAATGTGAGATTTAGTAAGTATATTTTAATTGACAATTTAATGATGGTCCTTTTATTAAAGAAATGCTAGTTAGAGTAAACTGAAATGATGTTAAAATTATCAGTTGAAGTTACCTATAAATGTTACATAAAGAATAGTGGTGCTTTTTCAAAGAAAAGAAGCTTGTTTATCTCATGGCAGTGGCCATGCCTGATGAGAAGTATAGTATCAGGGCCTTATTGCATTGTTCAGATGTATATGGTCGTGACAGACACACTGCATATGTTTAAGATAGAATCATGGAGCCATGGGAATGTGTTTTATCCTTACCCATACATTTTACTTTCTATCTACCGCCCAAGACGGTTTTTTTTTTAGGCCAAATTGTACCTACTTACCTTTAGGCTTTTAGGTGGTAACTGTAGAGCAAGTTGAATTGGAAAACAAGCCCACCTCATTTTCAGAAGATTTAACTCACTTTGGGGACTAAGTTGTTTCCTTTTACAGGGTACACAGTAGTATCTTGCTGCTTTAGAAGCAGTTAGACGCTTTATGCCTTAGAGATAAGGCCCGGGCATATCCCATCCCCTGGCCTGGTCCTGTTGAAAAGAGTTACAGGATTCCAGCTGCGTAAGAGCTGAGGGATCATCTGCTCTAATGGTTCTTACCCTGGCTGCACATTAGAGTATCCTGGGGAGGTTTTTTAAGAAGTTCCAGTGTTGGGGCTATACCCCCTGTTTACAGTTGGGAAACAGAGGAAGAAATTGGTTTTTATTCATATTGAGGAGAGACTAGTGTCAGTTGTGACAAAACCATAGCATCAGTCTGGTTATGTGGTAGGGGAACCCCCTCCCCAAGGCAGGACTTGCTCAGCTTATGTGTGGGGAAACGTTTTTCAGTTAAAGCCTTAATTATGTTTAGTAGACAGAATGAAGCAGCTAAGCTCCATTAAATTAAGCATTTATTAGTTTTCCAAACATGGACACTTTATAAACTTTTCAGATAAAGGGGCAGAGAGCAACAGCCAGTAGTCATTCTCTTTGTTATTACTGGGGGCAGAGGATCAGGAGGTACAAAGATTATCATTAACCTTTTCTTAGAAACAACAGTCTGAGGCCCTTTTAGTAAGAGCTCGAAATACAGAGATTTAGCCTATTCCTTCAAGAACTTTGTATTTCTTAGGGAGATTGTGTGTGCACGTGTGTGTATGTCTGTGTTTAGAACCTCTTGAGGCTGATTTGTACTTTTGTTTTTTTCTAAATACGAAGTTTAAGAAGTATATCAATTATCATTTTACAAATATCCTTTTATGAGAAGGCAAACAAGTCAAAATATATTTTATTTTTATTTTATTTTTTTAAGATTTTAATTTATTTCTGAGAGAGAGAAAGAATGAGGCAGAGACACAGGCAGAAGAAGAAGCAGGCTCCATGCAGGGAGCCCGATGTGGGATTCGATCCTGGGACTCCAGGATCACACCCTGGGCTGAAGGCAGATGCTCAACCACTGAGCCACTCAGGTGTCTCCAAAATAAATTTTAATATGTGTATGTGTTTACATGTACATTGTGTATATATTGTGCATGTATATATAAAGATATATACTGATATTCATATGTACGTATATATATGAAAATACATCGCGCACACACATACGTGGTAAATGAATATATACAGAGTGATGAGTTTAAAGTGTGGTATCTAAATGAGCAGCCCAGACAAAAAGTGCTGCCTCACAGGAAATTGAGATTAATTGAAACGGTTGATGCAAAATGCTTATTATTAGCACAGTGGTTGGCACATACTTAATTGTCATTGATTCTCATTATGCACATATTTATTATATCCCCACTAGTATAGGAATTTGGAGGAAAGAGAAGACTGGTTTAGATCAGGGAAGGAAGAAAACATAATTTAAGTAGCACATATTGCATCTACTTTATTTAAAATATCTTTAGCCTAAGACTTGAATTGCTAATAGCAAATACTATGGAAGATACAATATAATATATGTAAGTATGTATTAATGGTATGGTCTCTTTTGTTTCAGGAGCTTTACATTGCTGTAGGAATATCTGGAGCCATCCAACATTTAGCTGGGATGAAAGACAGCAAGGTAAGTATACAGTAATAATGATCCTAAAAGAAAAATTTTCCTATTTTAAAATTTTGGTTTTACTCAGTTTCCATATAGTTACGGTGTGTGTAGGTTCAACCATTCAGATTAACACAGATCTACGAGTAGAAAGTAATACAAGGTGCTGATCACTGCTTGACTATACCACTGGTAGGAGAGGCAGTGCTGTGTCATGGAAAGTAATGTGACCCCACCCAGCTCTGCCCCTAGCTTACCACAGAATGCGTCTTGGCTGCACCTCAGTTCTTTATCTAACACAGGTATTCGTTGATGATGTCTAAGGTCCCTTTCAGCCCTGATTCTCTATAGTTAGAAAATTTAGGGTGAAGACAGCTTAATGAGGTTCTGACCATCTAATTAGTTTATAAAGTTTCTAATCCCTGACTCTCTGCTTCACCCTGGTCCCCTAAATGTCCCACCCTCATGGCGACAAAGCTCCTTTTCTCAGGTTGGTGACAAATATATTTGGGGTTGAGGCATCTTAATACCACAGTAATTGTTAACAATACAGTATATAGAGGAAGCATTCGAAGCTAACTTGCTGCTTTGGACTATATTGGGAAGCCCTGTGTAAGGATTCTGTGAGCATATATTTCAGAATATGACACATTAATTCATGCATACCAATGCACAGTTTGAATTATGAACTTTAGTCTTTCATGAAGACAGAGATGCTTCTGACATTCCAGCTTTTTTATTCATTCAGATGGAAGTTTGATATAAAAGGTAATAAAAGTTTTAACAGGTTTAACTTCTAACTTGAAAAAATGCATTCACTACCTCCATGTAACCTCTAAATGAATTGGCCCAAAACCAGTCAGATTTCACAGTTGGATGGCAGGTTTCTTTACTGAGCTATGAAAACAAGCAGTGCCGATGGGGAAAATGTTGTTGCTGCATTAAAGGAAAAAAGGAAAAAAACACTCCAACACCAGCAACCTGAAGAAATATTTTTAGCTGGGCCAATTCAGACATATCGTAGAATTGTTTCTCTAAAATAAAAGATTCTGTCTGCCAAGAAGATCCTGGCAAAAATTGTGATGCCACAGCAACATGACTGGATTGAGGGACAGATGGACTAGCTAGGTAAAGCAAAAAGGGAACAGTTGAAGTCAGGAGACCAGTATTGGGGAACAGTCTGTAAGAAAGTTGAACCAAGGTGTCCTCTGTTTATGCAGTCAACAAATATTTATTAAGCACTTACTTTGTGCTAGATGCTGGGGTTGCTTAATGAAAAAACGTACTCTTATCATATTACCTTGTGTGGGAGACACAACAGTCTCAGGTTATAATTTTGGTTAAGGTCTAAAATGAGATATTAGAGTAAGGGGTTTAAACAGATGATCATGGGACACCTGGGAGGCTCAGTGGTTGAGTGTCTGCCTTCGGCCCAGAGCATGACCCCGGGGTCCTGGGATCGAGTCCCACGTCAGGCTCCCTGCATGGAGCCTGCTTCTTTCTCCCTCTGCCTGTGTCTCTGCCTCTGTCTCTCTCTCTTTCTCTTTCTCTCTTTCTTTCTCCCCGTGTGTGTCTCTCATCAATGAATAAATCTTAAAAAAAAAAAATCTGATGATCACATCACATACAACTTAGTTTTTTTTTTTAAAGATTTTATTTATTTATTCATAGACACAGAGAGAGAGGCAGAGACACAGGCAGAAGGAGAAGCAGGCTCCATGCAGGGAGCCCAATGTGGGACTCGATCCCGGGTCTCCAGGATCACACCCCAGGCTGCAGGCGGCGCCAAACCGCTGCGCCACCAGGGCTGCCCACAACTTAGTTTTAATTAACATCATCGTATAGTTTAAAGAGTATGAAATTTGGTTTATATCAAACAAGTCAATGTAATGAAAGTACTTTTTGAACTATATACATATTAATATCATTGAATATAATCTGTGCTGTAAAAGCTGTGTAAAGAAGGGACCGTGAATTTATAAGGGTATAGTAAGAGAGCTCGAGGATGCAAGCAAGATTTTATGATACTTTACAGTTGACAATTCAGGAATATTCTTTTAGTAATTTGAAAGACTATAACCATCCCAAATCTTCTTACATACTTTAGTGGTTCCTTGTCCATAGTTGTGTGCTCTTGCTTTAAAAATAACTTTTATGGGCAGCCTGGGTGGCTCAGCATTTTAGCACCACCTTCAGCCCAGGGCGTGATCCTGGAGACCCGGGATCGAGTCCCACATGGGGCTCCCTGCATGGAGCCTGCTTCTCCCTCTGCCTGGGTCTCTGCCTCTCTCTCTGTCTCTGTGTCTCTCATGAATAAATAAATCTTTAAAAAATAATAATAACTTTTATGTAGTGGGAATGAAAAAGCTTTCAGAAGATTAAACTGTCAGATATTTGACCAGGTGGCCTCCAGGAAAATCATCAACCACATTAATTAAATAATTCTCTGCTAGTTCCTGCAAAGGAGGCTTCACCTCAATGCAAACCAAATGCCTGTGATTCGAAATGTTTGTGCTTGTGACTTTGGGTTTGAGGCTCATATTGAAACCATCATTTCTTGTCTCTGACCACACATCTTTTAATACATGTGCCATGTTTCGCTGGAGTAGTAGTCATCTGGACTACACTATACTCCATTCTCAGATATTCTGGAATATTTTCATCTTTTTGAGAGACCCTAGGGGAGTTACACATATGTCATGTGGGCTATATGTTAAGTCAGACTGTATCAAAATTCTCTTAAAAATGTGTTCCAGTTGTTTTCATGTGTTAGGATAATAGGCAGGGAGAAACTTGATTCCTAGAGAAATGAATTATTATAATCTATTAAAATAACACCAAATAGAGTCAAATAATAGAGTCAAAACTTTAAATTTACTTTAATTGCAGTGGTGTTTGAAGCACCCATAGAGAGGATGCCTGAGTGGTACATTCGGTTAAGCATCTGACTCTTGGTTTTGGCTCAGGTAATGATCTCAAATCAGCCTTTGAATCTCTCCAGTGAATTTTTCACTTTAGTTATTGTACTTAGCATCTCCAGAATTTTTGTTTTGGTTTCTCTCTCTTTTGATCTCTGTTGATATTTCCATTTATTCATACATTGTTTTCTTGACTTTCTCCACATCTTTATAGTGCTTTGAGCATCTTTAAAATGATTGTTTCAAAGTCTTTCTCTAGTAGAACTGCCATCAGATCTTTTTCAGAAGCAGTTTCTGCTGATTTTTTTTCCTTTGCACTCGTACTTTCTTGTTTGTTAGTATGCCATGTGATTTGTTGTTGTTGAAAGCTGGATATTTGAATCTAATGATGTGGCATTCCTGGAAATCCGATTCTCCTCCTTCCCCAGGGTGTGCTGTTTCGTTGTTGTTTTTTATTTATTATTCTTGTGTTTTGTGTTGTAGGCTGTTTCTCTGCCAAAGATTAACCTGAGGTATAAATTTAAGGTCTTTTTGTCTTTTCTAAGCCTGCATGTGAGGTTAGTTTGTAATTTTCTCTGTATATGCAGTTGTTTTTGAGTATTCTAGTCTTGAATGTCTGGCTCTCAGAGAAAGAACAATGCTGGGGGGCAGAAGTGCTTTGACTTTTTAAATCCCCTGGAGGTAGCTTTAGCCAGAGGAGGGGAGGGATCTGCAACAGTGGGGGAGGTGCAACAACAGTAGTCTTCCTCGGCCTGCATCTCTGATCGGTAGCAGCAGTCAGTAATCAAAGCACACGTCCCCAGTAGTTGGAGGACAGGCTGCTTTTTTGCCCACTCTGGCTCCTGCGGGCGCTGCAGGCTGCTGCAGGCTGCTGCAGGAATGTGTACACAGGTGCTTGCCGCTGGGGGTGGGAAATGAGTACCTGCGCCTGCAATAAGAGCTGCAGTTTACCTTCCCCTGGAAGTTGCAAGCCTTATAGACTCTGGAGTCCCAAAGTAGTTACCTTAGACAGATGATGCCAGTGCAGTTGTTAGCAGTGTAGGTGGGAAGACACGTTCCTTCTGATGCTTCCTATTTTTCCGTCTGCCCAGAATCCTCTCCTGATTTGTTACTTCCTAAAACATTATTTTTCATAAGTCAGAAAAAAACTAAGAAAAATAATGGTTTAAAAACCTTTATTAATACTGTGATGGGCTAGTAGTGGGGTGGGAGATAATTGTGCTATGTTCAAACCCAGAAATTTCTCAATTTACAATATTGGCACAAATGAATCAAATTAATCTTACTTGGTAGACATTTTTAACCATGTTAATTTTTCGTTGAGGGATCCCTGGGTGGTGCAGCGGTTTAGCGCCTGTCTTTGGCCCAGGGCGCGATCCTGGAGACCCAGGATCGAATCCCACATCAGGCTCCCGGTGCATGGAGCCTGCTTCTCCCTCTGCCTATATCTCTGCCTCTCTCTCTCTCTCTCTCTCTCTCTCTCTCTGTGACTATCATAAATAAATTAAAAAAAAAATAAAAAAAATGTTTCATTGAGAGTGTAAAATAGAACCATCAATCTATGGTATGCTTTCTTGATAAAGGCCAAACTCTTGGTTTTATTTCACAGACAATTGTGGCTATTAACAAAGACCCAGAAGCTCCGATTTTTCAAGTGGCAGATTATGGAATTGTCGCAGATTTATTTAAGGTAAGCTGGCTTTGGGAGAGATGACTGTTACCTAGATTGTCATCCAAGAAGAACCTCTTAGAGTTGGTCATAGAGGAAACCATTACAGGAGAACGTCGTATGTCTGTGTACCTGTGTGTCTGTGTGTATTGTATTAATATATGTATGTAGTTTTAAACTACTTAAAGAGAAGTTGTCCTAATAAATACATGAAGTTTATATAGAGTATTATAACTTTACCTTTGAAAAGGAGTCCATAAAAAAAGAAAAGGAGGGATCCCTGGGTGGCGCAGCGGTTTGGCGCCTGCCTTTGGCCCAGGGCGCGATCCTGGAGACCCGGGATCGAATCCCACGTCGGGCTCCCGGTGCATGGAGCCTGCTTCTCCCTCTGCCTGTGTCTCTGCCCCTCTCTCTCTCTCTCTCTCTGTGACTATCATAAATAAATAAAAATGTAAAAAAAAAAAAAGAAAAAAAAAAAGGAGTCCATATTGTCTTTAAAGTATCCACATGACTTTTGGCATCTTGTGTACTAAGGTAGTACACGATGTGAAGTGACTCAAGTAATTATAACCTAGAATCATATTTGGCAGGTATCTTAAAGAAATTCACATCAGGGACGCCTGGGTGGCTCAGCGATTGAGCCTCTACCTTCGGCTCAGGGCGTGACCCCGGGGTCCCAGGATCGAGTCCCACGTCGGGCTCCCCGCATGGAGCCTGCTTCTCCCTCTGCCTGTGTCTCTAATGAATAAATAAGTAAAATCTTTAAAAAAAAAAAGAAAAAAATTCACATCAAATACCCTCATTCAGAGATTTGCCAGAAATGCTACAGCTTTTCTTTTCTTTGTTTTCTTTTAAGTTTTACATATTTAAGTAATCTCCACACTCCCCATGGGGCTCAAACTCTGACCCTGAGATCAGGAGTTGGATGCTCTTCTGACTGAAGCAGCCAGGCACCCCGACTCAGCTTTTGAGTGGGCGCTCGAGTGCGGCTTGTCTGGCTCAACAAGTATGCTCTGCTTGCTGTGTTGGAGAGTTCAGGGCCTTCTTAATGTGATCTACTTAGGGAAGAACACTTCCCACTCTTCATCCTCTTCACTTTTGAGTGTTCCTTCTGCCCTGCCACCACCCCTGTACTTGCCCTCTCCATGAGAAAAATTATTTTAATGATACTGATGTGTAACATTGAAAGGTCATAGCTCGTGCCTGGCCCGGCTTCTTTTTGTCCCTCAGGACTTGCCTGCACACCCGTAGGTTGCCTTATGCAGAAATCGCTCTCGCCGTCATTGAGGCTCTGAACCTAGCATCCAGCCCTGGGAGCAGTGGGTTTGCTAGTGAGGAAGCCCTCACACAGAATCACAGCAAGCCAGTGCGGGCCTTAATAGCGCCACGGTGTTCCCCTTGGCAAAAGACTTGGCCCCTTACCGTGGCTTCGCCAGTGCTGCGTATGCTCCACATGAACTAAGGATTTACTCTGAGAGCACACCTGTACTTGGAAGTGTATGTTCGTGCTCAGCGAGGACGAACTTCAGCTGCTCATGCAGAGACTAGGATGGGGCTGTTGCCCTGGGTCAGCCGTCCCCTTGGCAAACCCCCACCCGGGCCCCTCTGAGAGCCCCTCTTCAGTGATCCTGGGCTCCTGTAATTGAAATTTAGGATTTGGGTATTTCTGCTGCTCCTGTCACCCGGCCCAGCTGTGTGAGAACAAACAGTAATTAATGACACTCATTTGACCACTGAGATATACCAGTGGGAGGAAAAGTTAGAATGAGAGAAAAATTTTTTGTATCTCTCACAAGGGTAAGTAACTTTGTTCAAATAGCAAGCATTTAGCTACAGTGAGAAGCTTAACGAGTAAAGACCTTTTAATTTAAAAATGAAACCCTCTTTTTTTTTTCTTTTTCCCCCAGAGTTAGGAGTCTCTCATGTAAAAGGTAGTGGAGGGGTAGGGTAGTGGAGGGGTAGTCGAGCAGGGGGATGGGGTGACTGGGTGACGGGCACTGAGGGGGGCACTTGATGGGATGAGCACTGGGAGTTACACTATATGTTGGCGAATCAAACCTCAATTTAAAAAATTAAATAAATAAATCAAACAAAAAATAAAAGTGAAACCCTCTGAACGCTCACCATGTATTCAGTTGATATGTTTGGAAACAGACATCTACTGTAGTTGCCTTTTTCTTCAAGAGAATATTTAAATAAGTTTACAAATAATATTGTTTATTTTAACATTTTTTTTGTTTTCTTGTGCACTATATGTTGCAACCTACAGACTGGGCTTACTTGAAAAATGGATGAAGTGTTAGCTGGAAATTTGTTATGTTTATATAGTAGATGACTGCCTTGGAGGAGGAGCAACTTTGTAGCAATTATTGATGGCAAGGTGTCACACAACTATGCCTCTTGCATTAAGGACAGCTCCCGGGTCTGACAGGAGAGAAGGAACACGCAAGTGAGGAGGTGTGTACATGTGTGTGCTGAAAGGTGTGTACATGTGGTGAGAGTCCTAAGACAGTAAAATTAGATTACGAAAATATTAAAAATCTGCCTGAGGGGCACCTGGCTGGCTTGGTTGGTAGAGTATGCGACTCTTGATCTTGGGTCATAGGTTCAAGCCTCAGGTCGGGTGTGGAGATTACTTAAAAAGTACTGCTTGAGTTGTAGCCTCCGAGTTGCTACTACATATGTGACACCAGTGAGTTATGTTTTTTTTCAAGTTGTGTGTGTCCCAGAGAGATCTGATTTGGGAAGACTACTCAGCAATTTTTTGGCACAATTAAGCCAGGCACCTGGTTCTGTTTTGCGCTCATCACCGTGCCTTCCCAACTCGTTAGGGACCATGGCCAAGTGGTTCACTGCTACTCCTCTACCTATAAATTGCAGTAAGAAGGACCCTCCTGGTGGGGCAAGGTGGCTGTGACGGGATGGCCCTGGTGGGGTACTGGAACTCCACCCTGCAGCTGTTCCTGAGGGCCATGCAGGTGCGAAGAAGCAAGCTCACAGTCCAGTCCAACGAATGCATGTTGACTTTCCTTGCTGTGGCCACGGGGGATGGTCCAGTAATGGCTTTGCCCCGGGAGGCAGGCAGTCCAGCATTTTGCAGCCCTGACCTGGAGTCTCCTGGAGGGCTGCAGCATAAGAGCTCTGATGGAGGCGCGATGCCACTCGAGGTCCTGCCCCAGTCCAGGTCCCAGCAGGTACAGCACTGAGCCAGGCCTGCGGGCGCAGGGAGGTGTGGCTCTGCTGGTCACCCTGCGCTGCGGAGACAGTGAGCACCTCAGGTTTGCCGTGCTGGCTGCGGGGAGAGTCTGGTGGCAGAAGAATGTGCTCCATGTTCTAATTTCCAGGCTAGAACCACCCGAGTGGGGTTCCACGGCGTATGTGGAGAAAGTCTCACGCAGCTCCTCTTAAGAGGAATGAATTCAAAAGCTACCCCAGCCCTGATGGAATGACACTTACTCTGAAAGTTCGAAGAGGCCGTTGTGGCTGCGGCCGTGGTCTTTGCCTGCCTTGTTATCATTCCTCAGTGACAGCTGGACAGAACGGCCCTGAAAGGGGTCCAGAAGCAAGTCGAGTCCATAGAGTTGTCTCCTCCTCTTTCTAGGAGCCTCGGGGTGGTGCCTTGGACACGGTGGAATGAAAGGACGTGTACCCCTCGTTCTTGGGAACGTGTAGTGGGCCCCCTTCTCCGTCTCTTGTCTAGATCATTAATAAGCAGAAGAGGAATAGTTTTCTTCTCTATTATAATTTGGTTTGGGACAGGAAGTCCTGGTGAAGGAAGTGGGACAGGAGAGCACCTTTAGGCCCAGTTTACCAATGACCTATCTTATCTTCCCCTTCATCTTTTACTTACTTAAAACTTGATATAATTTTAGCAAAAAAGTTTATTCCTAATCAGAAACCTCTGTTTCCCCCCAACCCTAACCACAAAGAAAAAATAAAGACCTCACTTTTGGCAGACTCCAGGAACCTAGACAGTATCCATCAAATTGTTCTTTTAGTTGAAATCAGAATGCGTGTAACATAGGTGAGTATTACAGTAATTCTGACCGAAGAATGGACAAGGTGGTGTAGTGAGTATACTCCTCAAATAGTTATAACAACACATAAAAATACAGTGATACAAGTTATGAATGAGAGTTAGCATTATCTATTTCAGATTAAGATTTTAAAGAAAATACCATAAAGTCAGGAGCACCTGGCTGGCTCAGTAGGTAGAGCATGCAGCTCTTGACCTTGGAGTTGTAAGTTCAAGCCCCCCACGCTGGAGGTAGAGATTATTTTAAAAAATAAATAATTTATTTACTTATTTGTATTTTGGGGGGAGTGCAGGGAGAGAGAGAGAGATTAAGCAGGCTCTGCACAGGGCACAAATCCGTTCATTCTCGTGTCCGTGTCTGTGCCTGAGGTACAATCCCTAAGATTTCCTATAAGAGTGGGAGGTAGCTATACAGATGCGGGGCTTGATCTCCCAACCCTGAGACCATGACCTGAGCCAAAGTCAAGAGCTGGATGCTTAACCGACTGAGCCATCTCCAGGCGTCCCCCAAAATAAAATATTTTTAAAAAAGAAAAGATACCATTAAGTCAAATAATAGTTGTGTAAAAAGGGTGGCTTTAGACTAAATTTTTGTGTAAAAATTTTAAATTTCAAAGTATCACATAACAGACTAATAATGATCTAAGTGATATGGTATCTGGAGTAAAAATGTGTATGCATTTTATTTTTTAATACTATTTTACTTAACCCTTCAATAATCATGAGTTAGAGACAAGTCTTTTTCTTCACATGAGAAATAATTGGTATATTAATTATGAGCTTTAATTCAAACAGGTATAGTTGTTATGAACTCATAGAGTAGTTGTGAGCCACATACTAGTTAAATTATCTTGGCCAACCTGTTTAATTTTTTTGAATGTAAGCTTTCTCAAAAATAATATAAATATCATACTACCTACCTTACAAGGTTATACTGAAGGTTTATACAATATATTGAATATATAATGTATTGAAGGTTATACAGTATAATGAGCTTATACTGTACCTAGTACAGTCTGTGTTAAATATTAGGCGACCTGTTTGTATTTCCTTTCACACAGATACATAGTAGGTGTTCAATAAATGGTAAATATTATAATCGGAGTTAGAGTGAGAATAGGACACTACCTGACTCGTGGTGGTGGTGGTTTTTTAATAGCTTTTCTGAGATTTAGCTCACAAATCATAGAGTTCACCCTTCTAAAATGTATAGTTCAGGGATTCTCGGTACATCCAGAGTTACACAACCATCAACTATGTAATTCCGGAACATTTTCGTCACACTGAGAAGAAACCCCATACCTCTTCGTAGTCACTTCCTATTCCCCACTCTCCCCAGACCGTGGCAGCACCTCATCTATTTTGTATTTCTATGGATTTTCCTGTCCTGCTATTTCATATAGACAAAATCATGTAATATATGGTCTTTGGTGGCTGGTTTCTTAGCATAAGGTTTTCAAGATCCATCTGTGGTGACTCCTATATCAGCACTTTCTTTTATTGCTGAATAATATCCACTGTGTGGATATGCCTCGTTTTGTTTATCCATTAATCATTTGATGGACACTGGGGTTGTTTCTACTTTTTTGCTATTATAAGTAACGCATTGAAGTTTTTGTGCAGACATATGTTTTCATCTTGTTTGGGTATATAGCCAGGAATGGAATTTCTGGGTCACTTGATACTCTATTTTTAACATTTTGAAGAACTGCCAGGCTGTTTTCCAAAGTGGCTGCCCCACTTTACGTTCCCACCAATACTGTATGAGGGCTCCCGCTTCTCCGTACACTCGCTGACACTTGTTATTGTCCATCTTTTTTTTTTTATAGACATTCTAGTGGCTGTGAAGTGGTAATTCATTGTGGTGGTGGTTGTGTTTCCTTGATAGCAAGTGATGTTGAGCATCGCCTCCTGTGCTTGCTGGCCATTTGCATATTCTTTGGAGATCTATCTATTCAAATCCTTTGCCCATTTTAAATTTTTGTTATTTGTCTTTTTTGTTGTTGAATTGTAAGAGTTCTTTATATATTCTGAATACAAGTCCCTTATCAATATGTGATTTGCAAATAATTTCTTCCATTCTTTAGGTTGTCTTTTTCCTTTTCCTTCTCTTTTCTCTTCTCTCCTCCCCTCCCTCATCCTCTCTCTTTAATTAACTAATTGTATTGTCTTTATTAAGTCATGAATCAGACAGCATCCCATTTAGCAAGTAGAGGGGAGCTCCTGTCTTTTCACTTTCTTGATGTCCTTTGATGCACAAAAGTTTACATTTTGTTGAAATCCATTTTATCTGTTTTTTCTTTTATTGCTTGTCCCTTAGTAGGTGTCATATATGTGAAACTTTTGCCTAAGCCAGTAGAGTGATTATAGGCCTCTGTATCTGTTCAAGTCCTCACTTTGATTTCCTTTGGGTTTATACATATGGATTGCTGGGTAATATGGTAATTGTATGTTTAGCTTTTTGAAGAACCTCCAAGCTGCTTTCTCTAGTGGCTGCCCCATTTTACATTCCACCAGCAATGTGCAAGCATCCCAGTTTTTCCATATCTTTGCTAACACTTGTTACTTTTCATTCAGAGCCATCCTGGTAGGTATGAAGTGGTGTCTCATTGCGGTTTTGACTTGCATTTTCTTAATGTCTAATGATGCTGGGCATCTTTTCATGTCCTTTTGGCCTTTTCTGTAACTTTAAAGAAAAATTTTCCACATCCTTTGCCAACTTTTTAGTTGAGTTTTGCCTTTGTTCTGGAGTTGTAGGAGCTCCTAATGTATTTTGGATATTAAACCCTTATCTGAGAGGTAATTTCCAAATATTTTCTTCCATTTTGTAGATAGGTTATCCTCTCACTTTCTTGATAATGACCTTTGTACAAAAGTTTCTAATTTTGATGAAGTCCAGCTCGTCGGTTTTTTTCTCTTGTTGCTAATGTTTTTTTTAGTGTCATAGTTAAGAATCCATTGCCAAATCCAAGATTATGAAGATTTAGCCCTGAGTTTTCTTTCAATAAGAGTTTTATTGTTTTAACTCCCATGGTTAGGTCATTGATCTGTTTTGTATATGGTGTGTAATTTTTGTATATGATGTGAGACGAGGTTCCATCTTCATTCTTGTGCATGTTGTCAGGGCACCATGAGTATTCTATTCCCATCGATTGGACTTTGCATACCACCTGTTTTTTAAAACTTTCTCCAATTCTCCCACACATAGCTATTCACTAGAGTCATTCTAATCCCTTTACACTGTTTCTCTGGAACCCACAGGGTTTATCTCTGTTTGCTCTTCAGTTCTTATCCAGAATACTTTTCTCCTCCACGTTAATGTTCTGATTTTTCCAAGTCCACACCTAATCTCTTCCTCAGAACTCCTGGATTCCTGGATTTTGAGCATTTGGTGCCATTCTTCTCATCTTCTTACATCTTACATGTAAGATGAGCACATTCTTGATTGGGTGGTTCATAGTCCTCTGTCTTTTCTCCCCCAATTAGGGGGTGGGGATTTTTTGTGGGCAAGAATTAGGCCTGAGCTGCTCTATCTCCCATGGTGCTTACTCTGGGGAAATACTAAATGACCGAAATATTGTTGTGTTGTGATTTCTGTCAGTAGATTGTCTTATTTTATTTTATTATTTTTTTTAAAGATAAACATAAATTCACTTCCATTTGGTCTTACTGAATAGGGAGCTGCATCTCACACTATCTAAAATACAGATAAGAATCTAGGTCTTTGAGCTTGCTCCGGGCTGTCATTCAGTGAACTTGAGCTGGCATTTATTTTTTTCTAGTAAGGTATTGTGTGGTATGCTTGGAAAGTCTGTGGTTGATCTAATAAGAAAGGATATAGATGATGGACAAAGTGCCCTCTTTTGGGGGGGGAGTGTGGCAGGGAGACACGCTAGAAAGTCTTTAAAAATTGTATGTTCTAAATCAAGTTAATGTTTCACTTAAAAGAAGTTGGGCTCTAGCCTATTTTTCATGGAACACGTAGGTCCCACAGGAGGCTTGTAGCTTGTCATCCGGGTGACCGGCCCAGCTCGTGGTCTGTCCACTGAGCAGAGCTAGGAGTGGTGCCAGCACTTAGTGCTGCCCCCGAGCTAATGCCTGCTGGCTCCGTGGTAAGCACGGGCCTTCCAGTAGGCTGGAGACGGAGTGACATTCGGAAGAAACACCATGTCGACAATTTCCTTAATAAATGTTGTACGAACACATTATTTCCACCTAATGGAAATGTAGCTCTCTTCAATAATTGAGCGGCCGCGTGCATGGGGGGCAGGTTCAGCGGGCAGCTCTCGGAGCGGGGACCGCGGCAGCCCCGTGGAAGGCCGGCTGATTATCCTTGGCAGGTGGCTGGGCGGTTTTGGGGCGCGACACTCCCCCGCAGCTGCCTGCCCAACGCTCCGCCTGCCCCACCGGCCTGCCCGGCGCGGCTCGAGCCCGCAGCTCCTCCCCCGCCCACCCTTCGCCGCCGCCGCCGGAGCCCTCCCGGAGTGGGCTGGACGGGTGCGGGGAGCGCCGGGGAGGGAGCGCAGGAGCGCCGGGCCGGACCCTGGGGCGGCCTCCCGCAGGGGCGGGCAGAGCCCCGGGGCCAGGGACGTCCTCGCGCAGGGAAAGCGGGGCTCCGGCTGCGGCGCCTCCTGGGCGTGCGCTTGCGTCCGAGCCCGAGTCCCCCCCGCTGCGGTGGCGCTGGGGCGAGCCCCCGACTCCGTTTTGGCGCAGAGCGTGGTCTCGGTGGTCTCGGGGTTGGGAGGCGGCTCGGGATCCTCTCCCTCCCTCTGCGCCCCCATGCATGACTCAATCTTTGGTTTTTATTTTTCTTTTAAAATTTTATTTATGAGACAGAGAGGGAGCGGGGGAGGGGCAGAGGGAGAAGCAGGCTCCGCTGAGCCGGGAGGAGCCTGATGTGCGGCTCAGTCCCAGGACCCCTGGGTCATGACGCTTAACTGACTGAGCCACCCAGGGGCCCCTTCATTCATTTTGAGGGGAAAAAAAAGTCCCTACAGGCAGTATGCGGGCTCGTGGCCTTGCCAGCCTTGTGTCCAGGTGGTCTCCCCTTTCAAAAGTAGTAGTCGTGGGCGGCCTCGGTGGCTCAGGTGGTCGAATGTCTGGCTCTGATCTTGGCTCAGGTCATGATCCCAGGGTCGTGAGGTCAAGGCCTGCCTGGGCCCGTGTTCTCTCCTGCTGCTCCTCCCCTCACTTGTGCTCTTCCCTCTCTCATTCTCTACAATAGATAAATCTTTTTTTTTTTTTAAGTGTGTAGTGCTCCCACATTCCCACAGAGGGGAGCACAGCAGGGGTGGGGGCACACCTCGGCCTCAGGAGCAGTGTACAGGGCGTCTTTGTACTTTCTTTTTTAAGATTTTATTTATTCATGAGAGAGACAGACGCAGGCGGAGAGAGACCGACGCAGGACTCGATCCTGGGACTCCAGGATCAGGCCCTGGGCCCCCCAGGCGCCCCTCTCTGTGTACTTCCGAGCTGTGACCACACCACACGGAAGGCTCAAGGTGCTTAATTACTTTTTTTTTTTTTTTAATTTGCAGGTAGTTCCTGAAATGACTGAGCTATTGAAGAAGAAATGAGTTCTCATGTTTTAAGAAGGAAAATATGTCAAAGTATTCAACTGAACAGAAATTCATGGTTATCATAGTGACCGTTGGAAACCTTGGAGAGCTACATATCATAATTCGAGAAAAAGTTCTCACAGATGCCGGAATGCTTTTTTATGAGCCTCTTTTAAATTTCTTTTAATTATTTGTGGTTCCAAGCAATTATTTTTAAGATTTTGCTAAAAAGTAATAATAAAGATTTTCTAATTCTGGAATAAAATATATAATAAAACATTTCCATAGCTTTAGAACTACTACCGGAAGTATGCCTGGCTTTGTAAAGGAAGAAAATTGAAGAAGGGAAGTAAAAGTCTCTCTCTCCTTGGCCCGTCTTGTCCACGGAGGACCCTGTTCTCGGCAACCTTGCACCGTGAAGTTCCTCCTGCGGATCATGTTGATCTAATTGTTGAGAGAAGGGACCTGGGCTGGCAGATTCAGAGCCACAGCATCAGTATTATCTTAAATATGCTCCAGCCCGCAGGAACCCGCGGCCCACGTGGTCAAAGCAGCCCTGACTCGCCCCTGGGTCGCGGGGCCAGTGTAGTTGGCTCGCGGTCAATTCGATTCTGCATTTCCTTTTATTAAAGAGTCTTGTCAGGTAACAGGACTTGGGGGGGGGAGGGGGGAGGAAGGGGGCGGCTCCGGCGCCAGCACGTGGTCGGCTGCGGGGAGGCCGCCTGCGGCTCCCGGGCTCAGGGCTCACGGCGCGGGCGGGAGGGGGCGGGAGGGGGCGGGGAGGGGCGGGGACCGCCGTGCTCGCCCCTCCCCCTCCCCCGTGGGCGGCCTGGGCCTGGCCCCTCGCGGTGAAGCCCTCCGCGGCCCACGGGCGCCCGCTGACCCCGGCCCCACAGGTCCCGCGTGGCCTCGGGGCCCCCGCGCGTCTCTCACGACTAAATAAAGTCTTAAAAAAAATTCAGCGTCTGGCATTTCAACCTGCTCGCGCCTGGGGGTGAGAGGGCGGCGGGGAGACGCAGCACAGGCCGCGGCTTCACGGAGGGGCCCCAGGCCCCGGAGGCGCTGCGCGGGAGGCCCTGCGTGCTGCTGCGGGGGCGGCCCCTCCCGGCCTCCACACTGCGTGAGCGGCCCGCGGCCCGGGGCGGGGAGCTGCGGGGGCGCCCGGTGGCTCGGCCTGGCCTCGGTGGGGCTGACGGCCGTGCTTCCTCCCGCCCCGGCCCCGTCGGCCCCGTCGGCCCCGCCGACCCCGCCGACCCCGCCGACCGCCGCCTCCCTGCGGCTCCGCCTCCTCCGGGGTCGTGACCCGCGAGCTCGTCCCTGGAAGCGAGGACGGAGGCGACGCCGCAGCCTCGACGCCGCTCACAGGCCGGGCCCTCGGGCTTCCCCTGCCGCCGGCGCCTGACTCGGCCCGAGCGCTGTTTCCTGCCCCGCGTGGGGGCCACAGGGCCGCGAGCCCGTCCTCCCGGCCCCACGGCCCCACGGCCCCGTCCGTAGGCCGCTACCTGCGCGGGGACCCCTCAGGCCTTCGCATCAGGCCGCGCGTGTCCGCGGGTCCCCGCAGCTGACGCGGCCGCAGACCTTATTCTCGCAGCTCCTCGTGCCCCGCCGCCGCCGAGCCTCCCGGCCGAGGTGCAGCCACGGCCCCGCAGGCCCCGAGACACCTGCCCCCGCTCCCAGGGGGGCGACCTCGGCCGGCTCCTCCCGGGGCCTGGTGGGCGGGGGCGCGGGGCGCGGAGGCAGGGCCCGGTTCCCAAGGAGCCGCCCGGCCGCAGCCCCGACGACCCAGCAAGAGACCCCGAGAGCACGGCAGGCCCTGGAGCCCGGAGCCCGGAGCCCGTTTTGTTCCAGGGAGCAGCGCCCTCGGGCCGGAGTCGGGGCCTGGTCTGCACCCGGCTGCCTCCCGCGGCCCTTAGCAGAGCCCGTCCCAGGAGCCACGGCCTCCCCCCTGCGAGCTGCGAGGCCTCGGGAGGCTGAGGGCGCCCCTGGGCCTCGGCGGAGGTGCCCGTAGGTGCCAGGCCCTGGAGAATCCCGCACCCCTCGCAGCGTGTGCGGGCCTGGGGGGCCTCGGCCTGGCCCGATGGATCCGTAGCCTCCGCTCGGCTCGGCAGCCCGGGCTCTGCCTCAGGTGGCGCCACAGGCCCTTGGGCCGTGCAGTGACCACCGCAAGGGCCCCCCAGTGTGGATGATTGAACGCGCCCCCTCGCACCCCCGCGCAGTTAGTCGCAGAGGCCGCGGGCGGCTGTGCTCGCAGGGGCTGGGCGCCTCCCCTGTCGCGGCCCTCGCCCTCGGCGCCCCACCGCCCTCCCCACGCCACCTGCCCGCGGCCAGACAACAGGAAGCGGGTAAGTGAGGGTCAGCGTTATGACCCCTGGTGGCCCGCGGGGACGTGGCTGGTCCCGAGCTCCCCTGCGGCTCGAGCCAGGAGCCAGTTCCCAGAGCTGCAGACTCCTCCGGCGCCCAGCGGCCGCCAGCCAGGACTCAGGGCAGTGACGGCCCAAACTGTCACTCTGCCTCCTGCACTTCAGGCCCTGCCCGGCCCCAGGCGGCCGAGCGGCTCCCATCTGGGCAGCTCCTGACCCTGACTGTGACTCTGCCCCTGAGGGCTGGCGACCTCCCCGCACGGTTGTCCCCGGCGTGAGTGGCCCGCGGCCCTGGGTGCTCGGCCGTTCCCTCCACAGTGGGGGCGACAGTCCCTAAGAAACCAGCCTTCAGAAGCGGAGCTCTGCCTGGGGAAGCATCTCCAGCTGGGAAACTGAGGCGGAGAGCGGGTGCAGCCGCGCGGCATCTTCCCCCAGGGCTCTCCTCCCCACCCCGGTTCTCCCCCAGAGGAGTCCGGGGCGGTGCTGAGCGTCGGTGGCTGGGTCTCCGCGGCCTGTGGGGAGCCGGGGTGCGGGGCTCAGCAAGGGGGCGCCGCTGGGTCAGCAGGCCGCCGGGCCTCCACCCACCCACCCGGGCCGTGTCCCGTGTGCCCCACGTACCCCCTGACCTTCCATCTGCGGGGAGGGGCTGGAACCCCTGCCCCCGGGATGGCTGTGGCCCGGAGCGGCTGGCCTCCTGGGGGTCGGGCCCTCTGCCCCCGGCTGCACGCTCAGCCCTGTCACCCTGAGCCTGGGACATCCTGCCCCGTGGTGACCACGCTGGGAGAGGCCGGGCGCTGATGGCTCCAGCTGCGGCGACAGGAGCCACCGAGGTGGAAACTGGACATGGGGTCACACACGGGACACGGGGCTCCTGCTCATCAGCCTGCGAGGACGGGCCGGGGGACAGGCGGCCCCGGGCCCCCGCAAGGCCGAGGCGGGCAGAGGGAGGATGGCCAGCATGCCCCCCTGCTCCTGACGGCCGGGAGCCAAGGCCGCTGATGCTGGCCCAAAGGAAGGGCCTGCACCCCACGCCCACGCAGCCCCAAGTCCCATGGGCGGGCCCTGGCTCGCAGCCGAGGTGCAGCCGTGGGCAAGGAAGGCGCCTTCCGAGCCCGCTCAGCGGGAAGAGCCGGCGCTGTGGGGGCCTCCCCCGTGGGAGCCTCGGAGCCGCTGCAGCAGGGGGCCCGGGCCTACCTGGTGGCCTCTCACCGGGCCGGGCCGCCCCCCACGCAGAAGAGTGACTGTGGCCTCCTCACCCGGGCCCCCGATCGCAAAGGAAAACCTCCGCCACCCAGAAGTCTCAGTGCAGTCGGTTTTATTATTAAAGCCAAGATTGCAAAACGGCTGTCTCCCCCCATGAGCCGCCCACCCCAGAGTCATCCCCTGTGTCCTGTGAACGTGAAAACCCCATTTGTCTGGGAAAGCCCCAGAAGTGCTCATGCCAAAGGAGAGAATGAGGGTGGGGGGAAGAGGCTCCGGTGGTGTCTGTGCGCCTCGTGGCTCCACCCGGGGTCCGGGAGGCCGACCTGGGGGTGGGGCAGGCCCACCCCGCTCACAGTGCTGTTCCCAGGGGCCGCGGGCCGGGAACGAAGGCAACGGAAGAGGCTGCGCTGGCCCCCGCTCCACCCTGCTGAGGCTGGGCCACAGGCTGGTTTTTGTAAAAATGGTTTAAAAAGACCCCAGCCGCGAGCACCACCCGCCGAGCAGGGCCGGGGGAGACGCCCGCTCTGGGCCTTGAGGTCTGAGGCATGTGGCCTCCCCCGGTGACGCCGCCCTGGGGGCAGCAGCACCCCGAGGGGGGCCGGGCGGGCTCCGGGGCCCTGCGTGGGGGCCCCGCGCCATCTGGGGCCCAGGGGAGCACCCACGCGGCTGCGCCCTCCTCCCACCCAGCCCACCTGGAGCTCTAGGCTTCGGGGACCCTGTGCAACTTCTGCTCTTTGGATTCCAAAGACCTGAACTTGTCCTCCAGCGCGGGGGCAGCGGGCTGGAAGTGGACGACGGGCTTGATCTGAAAGACGGCGAAGCCCTCCGGGTTCTTCTGGTTGAAGAGACTTAGCCTGCGCTCCAGCTCGGGGCTGCTCGGGGCTGAGCCCGCTGGGCCGGGCCGGGACACGGGGGCTGGGTCCAAGGCCCTCTGGGGCGGGCAGGGGCCCTCCAACGGGGAGGACAGCAGGTCCTGCGCCGTGGCCTCTGCCGTCCGACCCGGGGGCGGCCGGGGCCGGGGGCCGGGCTCCGAGGACGGCTCCTCCTCCTCCTCCTCCTCCCGGGCCGTGCTGCAGTCCGTGCAGGAGCCCAGCGTCCGGCTGCTGTGGCTCTGGGCCTGGGGGACGGAGCTGTGCGTGGAGCGGGAGGCGCCGTCGGAGGTGGCGCTGGCGCAGGTGCCATTGCTGCTGAGCTGCAGGGGCGTGTCGCCTGAGAAGAGGTCGGAGGAGATGTTGGGCTGGTGGACGTCGATGGCAGCGGTGGTGACTACGCACGCGGCGGGCTCTGGGACACCGCTGTCTGCAAGAAAGGACGGGACGCCGGTCACTCCTCATCCTCTGCTACTCCTCTGGGGACCCTGACGAGGGCGGCCGTGGCTGGCTGCTCAGCCCGCTCGGCGCTGCAGGACAGGGGGCTCCCGGGGGCCGCATCCCGGGCGGGCCGGCCGTGGGCCTCGGCGGGCACGTGGGGTGACTTGCCACGGAGCATAGCGTAGCTCACCCTGGCCCAGGAAGCTTGAGGTGCCAGGACAGGGGCTCCGAGCCTCAGGGCCCGGCAGTCATTCAAGGCCTTGACTGGGGCCAACAGGGCGTGACACGATCAGCGCTGTGCCCCCCAGAAGATGTTCCCTGTAGGGGGCATGCGGGGCGAGGCCCAGGACCGCTGGGAAGGTCCAAGGGCTGTTACAGGGGGTGCAGAGGGGGCAGGGGCTCCCCGAGAGCCCGAGGAGAGCGCACGGGGGGAGCTGCTCTCGAAAGTCCGCACATCGCATGAAGCTTTGAGAGAGGAACACAGACGACCGCTCAGGGGCCAAGCCGGAGAGGAGCCCGCCGCCCACCGCGTGGCACGTCCCCCGGGTGACTCCGGCCTCACGGCGCGGCGCGTCCTGAACGCAAGGACTCCGGAGAGCTGGCTGCGGACCGCGAGCCTCCACACGCAGGCTGAGACGTGGGGATTCTGCTAAAACCTACTATTTCCCATAAATGAAAAGCACCGGGCTTCCCGAGGCTCCTTCCGAGAGCAAGAATGCAGGAGGTGGAGCAAGGGCACGGCCCACGCCTGGTGTTCTCAAGCCCCAGCTGCTGCCTCGCCCCCTGCGTGGTCTTGCCGAGAGGCGCTCGGGGTGCGGGGCCCGGCCACGCAGGGGCGTAGAGCTCAGCCCCTTCCCTACACGGCCCCGGCTGCTGCCCACGGACACTGCAGCAGGACGGTGCCGGCGGGGAGGCTGCGGTCACGCCGCCCAGGCCCTGGGGGGGACGCCAGGCCCAGCCGCCCCTTTCGCCCCATCAGGACGCGTGGGCCGCCCCCGGACTCACCACTGCTGGGCCCGTTGTAGTACTGGCTCCCGTAGCTGTTCACGCTGTCCCCCGGCGCGGCACCTGCACAGCGGGACGGAAAAGGGGGTGTGGGCCACGGCCAGGTCGTGACCCCCCTCCGGCACCCCCTCCCGTCACCGCGGAGGAGGCCTCTGCGGCTTCCCGGTCCTCACTGGGATCTGCCCCGGGACTGGGCCGCACCGGGGTCCCCATGGAGCATCTGGCTGGACGTGGGACGTGGGCAGGAGCCTTTCCCTCTCTGTCCTCAGTTTCCCTATCTCTGAGAGGAGGCCTATGGGAGTGGCTCACCCCCAAGGCTATGGGGAGAGGGGCTCCCAACGGGCCGGCTTCCAGCAGGAATGTCCGGGTGAGGCTGACGCATCCCGAGGGGGTGGGGGCAACCCTGACACACAGAGGGAGGCATCAGGGCCAATGGGTGGTGTGGGGGGCCCTGGCAGGCTCCGGAGCGTGCGACGGTGAGGACCCTTGCCTCTGTTTGGGGGTGCTGCCCGGCCCTTGGGTTCCGAAAGGGCCCCAGCCTCAGACCCGCCTTCGGACGCCAGCGCCACCGCGTTAGAGCGAGGCGGCTGTCCGACGTCTGTCCCCTTCCTCGTTAAGGGGGGCCAGCGAGCTAGCGGAGGTCAGGAGGTCTCCAGGGCCCTCCGCACGCGCAGGCCTGGTCCCGCGTCTCCCGCGGGCTCCTGGGGGCAGCATGTGGCCTGGCGCGGCCTGTGCTTCCCGGGCCCCGACGTCCGCAGCAGCCCGGGGCTGGCCGCACGCACGCCCCCCTGTACGAGCTGTGTTGGCCGCCTCGGCTCTGTCCGTGCCTGCGGCGCCAGGTGTGTTTGCATTCCTGCCGGGTCGGGCAGGGGCCTCAGGCCTGCTCGGGGCCTGGCCCAGGACCGCTGTTCGCGCCTCGTCATACGCTGTGGGTGCTGTCCTGCCCTGCGGCCCGGCCCTGGGAGGCAGGTGGAGGCTGCACTGGCCGCCCCTGCAAGCAGGGCGAGTGCCCCCCGCGGCCCGGCCCAGCCAGGAGGTTCTGGTCACTTCCCTCGTGTGATCCTTGGGCCTTGGCTGCAGGGGCCTCGCAGCACGGGCAGAGCTATGGGCCCAGCTGATGTGTCCACAGACTCGTGACAATTCATCCTAAGGGAGCTGCTCACAGAAGGTGGCCTGGGGTGAATAAGAAAAACCCAGGCCCTAGAAAACTGCATGAAAGACCTGAGGCCAGAAACCCCTAGGAGGGCGCACGGGCAGCAATCCCTGGCTTTGGCGGTGGTAACGTTTTTCTAGAAATGTCTCCTAAGGCAAGGGAAACAGACGAAGGCATAAACTACTGGGACTAGACCAAACAAAACGCGTCTGCGCAGCAGAGGAGAGCATCCACAGGGTGACAAGGCCGCCTACCGAATGCGGGGAGATACTGGCAAATCATATTTGAGAAGGGGCCAATATCCAAAATGCTTTTAAAAACTCATACGACCCAACAGCAAAAAAACTCAAACTGATTAAAACGTGAGCAGTGGACCCGCAAAGGCGTCTCTCCAAAGAGGACACCCAGATGGCCAAGACCCGCGGGAAGATGCTCAACATCCCTCAGCATCAGGGGAACAGACGGAAACCACAAGGAGACGTCAGCTCACAGCCGGCAGAATGGCTAAAGCCAACAGCACGGGAAGCAGCAGGTGCTGGCGAGGACGGGGAGGGGGGGGCCCCCCCGCGAGCTGCTGGTGGGAACACCAACTGCCGCGGCCACTGGAAACCAGGCTCAAAAAATTAAAAAAAGACGAAAAAAAACCCTAAAAAAAACGGGGGATCCCCGGGTGGCTCAACGGTTTAGCATCTGCCTTTGGCCCAGGGCGTGATCCTAGGGTCCCGGGATCGAGTCCCACATCGGGCTCTCGGCATGGAGCCTGCCGAGGCCAGGACTCCCCGCCTCCACGGAGGACCCCGCCCCCGCACGCACTCAGGCCTCAAAGCCCAGAGGGAAGCCCTGATGCTTGGTTCGGGGCTCCCGTTCCCCAACCTGTTCCAATTTGCTGCTGGGCGACCTGGGGGTGCTCGCAGAACGGGGCGCTGCTGGGTACCCGGCATGAGAGCTGCGCCCGACACTGAAATCCCATCTTTCTCAGAGAAGACGTGCTTCGGCTGTTAGTCTTATTTTGGAAAAACTGGGGCCCAGAGACGGGACCAGCGGCATAACTGTGGGGCCCCTTGTCCAAAAAGTATGAGGGTCCAGAAATAAAGCCACGTGTATATGGTCAAGTTATGACAAGGAACCAAGAACACAGAACTGGGGAAGGACAGTCCCTTCGATAGTGGTGAGTGGAAAACTGCGCAGCCACATGCGCCAAAGATCGGCACCGGACCCCCGTGTCGGCTCGCACACAAAATTAACTCAAAATGGACCAAAGACCTGAACGTGAGACCCGAAACCGTGAAACTCCTAGAAGGAAACCCAGGCGGTCAGCCCCATGACATCAGTCCTGGCAGGGACTTGCTGGATTTGACACCAAACGCAAAGGGAATAAAAGTCAACATAAACCATCAGGATTGTGTCAAACTCACAAACTTCTGCGGAGCAAAGGAGACCGTCCCGGAAACCCAAAGGCAACGCAGCGGATGGGAGGGCAGGTGCGGCTCCTCCCAGGGGAAGGGCCACCACGCACATGCGTCAAGGACGCGAACCGCTCAACAGCACAAAAAACCAAACCGATTAAAAAATGGGCCGAGGATCTGAATAGACTGTTCCGAGGGCGACATCCACGCGGCCAAGGGACACCGAGGAGACGCTGCACGTCACCCATCCCCCCCGTCGGGGAAACGCTGACCAAAGCCACAGAGACGCCACCTCCCGTGGTCAGAAGGATGAAGTGAAAACACAGGAGGCCACAAGCACCGGTGACGACGTGGAGGAAACGGTCACTCGGCTGCCGCAGCCGCCACGGAAAACGGAGTCGAGCGTCCTCAGGCGGTTAGGATAGAATTTCCACCCAATTCCACTTTGGGGCATTTATCCCAAGTAAATGAAAACTCTAACTTGGAAGGTGCCCCCCGCGTTCCTCCCAGCACTGCCTGGGGTGACTGCGTCCCACGAGGCGTCCCACGAGGCATCCCGCGGCGTGTCCCACGGGGTGTCCCGCGGCGTGTCCCACAGTGAGGGCCCGAGAGGGGCCGAATGTCCGCCCACGTGCACCTCGCACTGGCAGCCTGGGTGCGGGGGCATCACGCTAAGACCCGGGCGCCCACAGGCGCAGGAGCACCCCGGTAGCGGCTAGGTGGGGGGGTGTCGTAGAATAAACAGGCTATGGGGATGCGACGCGGCACTAGGCGACCGCCCTTAGCAGTGACGTACAGCACATTTCAACAGACGCTACGTGGGTAAATCTGAAGGGTTCTCGTCACCAGAAAAACCCTTAGCGAGTATGTCCGGCGACCGATGGTAACTGGACTTATGAACAATCGCCCTGCGGGACGTGCAGTTATTGTATCGTGCACCCGAGGGGGACAGGCGGCATGTCCATCACACATCACTTAGGAATTTGGGGACAGGGCCGCCTGGGGGGCTCAGCAGTGGAGCATCTGCCTTGGGCTCAGGGCGTGACCCCGGGGTCCTGGGATCGAGTCCCACGTTGGGCTTCCTGTGTGGAGCCTGCTTCTCCCTGCGCCTGTGTCTCTGCCTCTCTGTGTGTCTCTCATGGATAAATACAATCTTAAAAAAAATTTCCAAGAGGGCGACAGTGGAGCCAAGAGCCGTGTGACCACAGGGTCACCCAGCCACGGAGGCGGTCCTGCTCGGCGGGGTAAGGCCAGCCCGTCAGGATCGCCTGGGCCCTGTGCCCCGACTGCCACAGGCTTCCGGGGAGGACGTCCAGGCCTGGCGGTTCAGCCGGCAGCCGCCCCGGCCCCTCCGAGCGCCCCCAGCAGCGCCGCCCCGAGGCCCAACCCCGCCCGCCACCATCCTGGCCCCTGCAGGCCGCGGCAGGGCCATTTCGTGGGACGCTCTCTGGGGCCCCGCGTCTGTGCGGTGGGAGCACGGCCCGCAGCCTGGACGCCGCCTCCCGGGAGCTGCGGGCCGAGCGGGGTGGCCGGTGCCCGGTGGCCGCGCTGCAACCGAGCCGCACAGGCAACACGTTTGGGGGGTGTTCAGGGCGACGCAGGGCACCGGGAACCGGCCACCCAGGCTTTAGGGGTGATGGCAGCCCGGCCAGGTACCCAGAAGCTGGCCTGCAGGCAGCTGCGGAGCCGCAGCGACCCCTGGGCGGCCTGTCCCCCCCCAGCCCCGTCCTCCCTGCCTGGGCGCCGGGTCAGCAGCTGACACCCCCCGCCCCCTGCGCTGGCCCAGGACACTGGCTTGGCCACACCTGGTGTCTAAGGGCAGGATGGGCACCACACAGTCGCCCCCCAGCTCCCACCCTCTGCCTGGGCACTGGCTCCGCTGTCCCCGCTCCAGAGGCTGGTGTAGTGTCCGGAGAGGCGGGAGGCAGAGGACGTCACTGGGGGATGGGGGGCAGGACTGGGCGGCCCGGGAGGCCCGAGCACCTCGGGCAGACACCCATCGCCGCAGGAGGGCCAGCACCACCCCCCCGGCAGCCGGGCAGCTGGTCACATCCACCCTGCGTGGCCCTCCTTGCCCTCGGGGTTCCTCCCGCAGGGGCAGCGGGCGGAGGGAGCCGGGGAGGCAGGGACTCGGAGAACGTGCGGGGCTGTCCCACGAGCTGTGTCTGCAGACTCTCCAGTCCTGTATCTCGACTCCCTGTGGGCTCAGCCGAGGCACCAGGGGCAGGGTCTGGGGATCAGCGGCGGGGGGCGGGGGGGGGGGTCAGTGATGGCCGTGCTGTGACCTCGAGGGCAAGGACCCTGGGGAGTGAAGGGCTGCAGGACGTGCGGCTGCTCCAACACGCTCCCTGAGCTCAGAGGTTCACAGCAGAACCCACGGGGAGGGCACCCATGGGGAGGCAAGGAGAGCCAGGCAGGCCCGGGGTGGGGGGTGGGGGGTGGCGGGTGGGGTGGGAACGTGGGCAGACGGAGGAAGGTCCTGAGGTGAGCGGGACACCGCAAAGCCGCTCCTCGTGTCCTTGGGCAGCAGGACAAGCGGGCAAAGCCGCCGACTTCCAGAAGTGCTTTGGGAAGGAAGGCGCCGCGTCACGGCCCACGGGGCCGGAGGTCAGGACGCTTCCGAGGGGCGCAGGATCCCCCAGCACGCTGGGCCTGTGAGCCTCACTTTGCTCGTGAGCAGCTATGGGCCCGCGGGGAGCCTGCCTAGCGCCAGGTGCGGGGCCTGGAGACTGGTGGGTCTCGGCGGGTCAGCGGGGACACAGCCAGGACGGGCCCCGTCCCCCGGGAGTCCCCGGAGTGTCTCGAGGGGCGAGGACGCGGGCCCTAGGTGGGAGGGCGTTGGGCCGCCCGTGGGCAGCGAGTGGAGAAGCTCCAGGACGTCACCGCCGCACAGCCCGCAGCTGGAAGTTTCACTGGCCTCAGCGAGGGCGCAGGGCGTGGGGGCCGGGGCAGCGAGGTCACGGGCCTATGCGGCACCTGCACGGGGCTCATCCCTCCAATGGATCCGTCGCCCTGACCCCAGGCCCTTAGGACGGAGTCCCACCATGCCAGGAAAGAGGCTGTAGCCGAAGTCGCGGGGTAGGCGGAGGTCCCGGTGGGGCAGGGCGGCCCCGGGCTCAGCGTGAGCGGGGTCTTCGTGGAAACCAAAGGAAACGGGAACACGGACACGCATGGAGAATGCCCGCGAAGGGGAAGCCAGGCCAACGTCACCGGCCACCTCCACCTCCACCTCGGGAGGCCGACCCTGCCGGGACCTGGACCTCCGGCCTCCGGAGCCTGGGGCTGGAAGGTCAACTTAAGAAGCTCCCCCCAACCCCCCAGGTCGGGGCAGCCTCCAGCCCAGGTGCGAGGCCAGGCACGTGGAGGTGCAGCCGCTGCCGAGGGGTGGGTGGTGCGGCCGTGGGGACGTGTGGGGCTGGGCCGGCCCTGGGCTCGGGCTGGCCAGATGCACCTAAGGGCTCGGAACAGCAAGGACAGCAAGGCAGGGGTGGCCTCTGGTGCCCGCGGTGGCCCTGCAGCTGCCCCCAAACTGCGTTTTGTCCCGGATGCCGCTGCAAGAGGAACCCAACCCTGGAATTCAGGGAGGAACAATGTAGCAGGAGCCTGGGCGCCTCCTGCTGGGGACGGGAGAAGGGAACCCTGGGAGGCCACCCCCGAGGCTCTGGCCCAGCCCGATGGTGACACTGCAGCCAAGGCGGAGGGAGGGGGTCCGGAGAATTTCCTTTTCAAGAGATTTCACTTATTTGAGGGACAGAGTGCGAGCGGTGGGTGCATGGGTGTGTGGGGAGGAGGCAGGGACCCCCAGGGGGGTCCTCCTTCCCAGGGCTCCCCCAATACAGGCAGCAGGGCCGGGTGGCTCCCCGTCCAGGCCTGGTGGGGCCAGTGCGGTCATGGTCGCCCCTCCCAGCCCCAAACTGTCCTCTGGGATCCGACGGTCTCTCAAAACAGGACAGTCGCCCCACTCCACGACACCCTCCGGGGCTCTCGCACACCCATGGGCTCCTCCCGCCTCCTGCCTCCCGCCGGGCACCTGCAGGGCACCTGGCTCCGGGGGTGAAGGGGGCCCTGGGTCCCACCGTGGCCGGCTCCAGGCCCGGCTCCAGGCCCCGCGCCGCCGGCCTCAGCGTGTGACCCTGTGTGACCCTGTGAAGGTGCCCTGACCCGGGTCGAGCCCCGGCTCCACGAGGCGGAGGGGCCAGGGGCGGCCAGCTCGTTCCCGGGGCTCGGCCTCAGTCCCCCCTGGAGCCGAGCACCTGGACTCGCAGGGACGGGGCACCGGGGCCGCCGGGACCTCGGGTGAGGGAGGTGACCCCCTGCCCCGCATCTCGGGACGGCGCCCTCGGGGCGGGAGGACACGGAAGGCAGCGGCGCAGGAGCGGTGCCGGGCGGGGTCCCTGGGCCCAGCGAGGGTGCGGGTCCGCCGCCCGCTGCCCCCTGCGGGCCTGACCCCGGGGATCGCGGCCTCCCCAAGCCCGCACCGCCCGGCCTGGCCCCGGGTCGGCGGGAGGGCGCCTCCCCCATCGGAACCGCGGCCCGAGGGGCCCCAGGCACCTGCGCCCAGCGCCCCTGCCCACCGCGCCCCGAGCCCCGCGCCTGCGCTCCCGCCCCGCGCCTGCGCTCCCGCCCCGCCCCGCCCCTGCGCCCCCTCCCCGCCCCGCGCCTGCGCTCCTGCCCCGCCCCTGCGCCCCCTCCCCGCCCCGCCCCTGCGCCCCCTCCCCTCCCCGCCCCTGCGCTCCTGCCCCGCCCCGCCCCGCCCCGCCCCTGCGCTCCTGCCCCGCCCCTGCGCCCCCGCCCCGCCCCGCCCCTGCGCTCCCGCCCCGCCCCTGCGCCCCCGCCCCGCCCCACCCCTGCGCTCCTGCCCCGCCCCTGCGCCCCCTCCCCTGCTGGCCCCGAGCCCGGGGGCGGGGTCGCGGTCCGCGGGCGGCTCACCTGGCGACGCGGGCAGCTCCTCCTCGACGCCGCCGGCCTCCTCCGCCCACCTGCCGGCCTCCAGCACCTCGTAGCGGCCCCGCGGGCGGCTGAGCACGTGGGGGGCCCGCAGCGCCGCCTCCCGCTCGGCCGCCAGGTCCAGGTCCTGCTGCGCCAGGTGCGCGCGCAGCTGCCGGATCTCGAACTGCGGGGGGAGGGGGAGGGGTGGTGGGTGCGGGCGACGCCCCGGGACCCCCAGCCCTGCCCGAGGCACCGCCGGTGCCCGCGCGCCCCGCCCTGGGGGAGGGGAGGGGAGAGGCGGGGGGGGGCGGGGAGGCGGGGGGGCACGGGGGGAGGGGCACGACGGCCCCCCGCCCCCTCGGGCCAATCTGCCTCGAGTGCAGCCGCACGTCCAGCTACTGCCCCGACCCCCCCTGCACCCCCGCACCCCCGCACCCCTGCCTCCCGCAGCTGCGCCCGCCGCAGCCTCGCACCCGAGGGCTTCTCACGCACCTGCGGGGCCGGGGCCGCCGGGGAAGCCCAGTCGGCAGGTGCACGGCCACACAGCAGGTGCACGGCCTGGCCCACCTGGCTCACACCTGCGCCCCACGGACGCGCCCCCCGGACTCGGCCGCACCTGCCCGTTTGAATTCTCTGCACCGCCCTTACCACCTTGATGTCTTAAAATCCTTTTTTAATGTTTTACTACTTTTCTTTTGGCGTCGGTGAAACGCACAGTTAAAGGCTTCAGTGAAAAAAAAAAAAAAAGGCTTCAGTGACCTCAGGACCTCCCAGGGTCAGAGTCACAGATTTTTCTCTGGGACCACTCGGTTTCTCGAGAGCTCGCAGCTGGGGGCAGGGCCGGGGTGGGCAGAGGGTCCCGCCACTGCCGGGGAGGATTTTCACAAAGTCCTTGGTTCCAGCCTGCACCTCTCCCCAGGCCCCGGCCCCCAGGGCCCACCTGCCACCCCTCTGGATCAGTTCCCGGAGGACAAACCTCTGATTCTTGTAGGGGGTGTGGGGGGGGGTCTCCCAGGGCCTAGGCGCCCACATACTGGGTGTGCAACCCCTCCCCTGGCTCAGCTCATTCACCCCTTTCCTCCCCGGCTCTCGGGGCCTGGGGCGAAAATCAGCCCACTTCCCTCGCCATCCTCTACAGGCACTTCAGTTCTAGATTCTCCACTCGAGGGAGATGGGTTACCCCTTTCTTGTCCACCGTCCAACTCCTCAAATCCACTGAAATCTCCATCCTCTTTGTCCTTATGGACAGGCCCTACCTAAAGAGACACTTTCTTAATTCTTATGTGTTTGAGGCTTTTTAATTATCATTTTAGTGGACTTTGGGAAAGGAGATCGGATAAATATGTGTGATCACTTCATTTTCTTTAAGGTCTGCCTATTGGTTTTGCTTCTCTCACCACAGAGAGTTTTTGCTGGTTAAGAAAAAAAAAAACAAAAAACAGGCCCGATGCATAGTTCACGCCAACGTCTGTGGTCTAAGTGCTCCAGCGTGGCCAATCTCAAACTACCCGCACGACGTCACGGAGAATTGGGAAGGAGCGTGCCCACCTGGCTGCCCCGCACACACTGCGGCCCTTCACCTCGTAACGGAATATCGTCTCCGTGCAGCAGGGAGCCGGTCTGTGTGGTTGCCGGGCGCAGTGAAGGCGCCCAGTAAAGGTCGTTGATAAATGAACGAAGCCAGTCAGCTTTGCTCAATTCTGTGGTTTCAGACTGAGCCCCAGCCCTAGCCCGAAGCGGAGACAAAGTCTGAGCCTTGATGCTGAGCCTGACCCTGCTCATGCACTACGCTCTGACCACGGTCCCGGGCTGAGCCCCACCACAGTTACACGGTGAGCCCTACACCCGCTCGCACGCCGAGTCCCGAGCCCGATCGCACACTGGGCCCTAACTCTGCTCTGGGTGTAGGCGCGGGCTCTGGACCTCAACAAGCCAGAGGCTGAGGAGTGAGGCTGGTGTTACGGGGTGGCCTTCTGTGCAGGGGCAGCGGGCTCAAGCCTCCCTTCTGGCAGCAAGTCCTCAGAGTCACGCAGGGCCCCTGAGGCAACCCTCCGGCAGCCCATGGGGCTGGAGCGCCTCCTGTGCAGGCTGAGGGGCACCCTAGCCCGCCTTCTGCAAGGCTGCTCCCCAGGCCCATAGGGCAGCAAACGGCCTCCTGGGCCACTCTGGATGGTGCATTACCGATAACTTGTCATCAATACAGAGCTGCCCACGAGCGTCCCGCTGGAATTCAGGCCAGGCAGCCAGAGGCCCGGGCTTGCCCATCCCCAAGCCCACATGTGCAGAGATCGGCACAAACATTAAAACAAGTCTTAGGCTCGAGACACGAACCCCCAGAGTATGGGAGTTGTCCTGGGCGTGCCTGCGTTCACTCAGTCACTCGGGCGAAAACTCTGGTATGTGCTTTGGAATGAAAACGCCTCTCCCGGCTTGGACCTGAGTACTCGGTGGCCCCAAGCGGGCGGAGGGGAGGAGGTGTCTGGGGAGCAGCCGAGGACCTCCCAGGACAGCCTCAAAGGCGGACACGGGGTGGCCCTCGTGGCAGGCCCTGCCTGGTGTGTCCGAGAGACAGAGGGCCCAGGGGGAGACGGGCTGGGCGTCCGCGGGGCACGGCAGGCGGAGCCCGTCAGCCACAGCTAGATGTTGCAAGGACGTCAGCCTTCACTGAATAGTGACCTTCACTGAACAGTGACCACTTCCATCCTCTGAGCAGCAGACGGGGCACAGGAGCGGATAGGATCATTGAGCCTGAGGACAGATCTTCAGAAAAATATCGAAACTTATGCCCCCTTCCCCCCCCCCAAAAAAAAAAAACAAACAGGAGAGCGAGTGAAGAGAAGCGGGTCTCAGAGATGTGAGACACGACCCAGGGGCCTGGCATGTGCAAGCAGGACTCCAGGAGGATGGAAGGACGAAACAGAAGCAGTCAATGAAGAAATCGTGGCCAAGGACTTCCCGGGTCCGATGAAAACCAGCAAGACACAGGCTCAAGACGCCTGGCAGGTCACCAGAGCAGGGCCGATCCCGGGAGGCCCTCAGCCCCTTTACGGTGCGGGCTTTTAGCGCCGGCCGCGGGGTGGGGGGGGCTGACCCCTGGAGCACACCTGGGAGGCCTGGGCCTTGACCCCGCACGCTCTGGCCGCTGGCGACCGTCTCTAACGCACCGGCAGCGACTCCCCCTTCCCCCTGATCCATGCTGCCCGCGGCTGGCCCTGGCCCGCATCGGGGTGGCGGCCGGTGTTTACCGCCGTCGGTTTCGCCGTTGTTTGTAACAATAAAAATCAGGAGACGGTGGCAAAGTAATGATTTAGGAGCCGGGGAAGCTGAATCCGACCTTGGCCCCCTTCCATCCGTCGTGAGGATGATTGGTCGTCGGCCATAAATTTAAATTATGGCAAAAGGATCACATAAGTCATTCGTCTGATGGCTAATTGTGTCAGCTGAATCGGCCTGTCGCTAGAGCTCTCGGCGGCTTTTCGGATCGTGTCCCCAGCTGAGGAACACGCGCACGCGCTTCCCTCCCGAATAATCCAGGTGACAAAGGCCATTGTGCGGAGCTGCGGCCTCGGGGCCTCTGCGGGAAAAGTGGGGCCTCTCTGGGATGGGCAGCTTGGAGCAACACCCCAGAACCAGGGTGGGCCCCGTTCCCCGCGGCTCCCAGGCTCCTGACAGCCAGGGGAGGTGGCGGCCCAGCCTCAAAGGTGAGGATGCCCCAGGGGCCCGGGGCAGCACCCACCCCCCACCCCCGACGGGGGCTATGGCCCCACAGGCCCCGGTGCGAGGCCCCCCACCCCGCACATGTCACGTCCGCCAGGTGCCTGCTGCTTGGGGCCAAGGCTGTCGTCCTGCGTCTCCGGGGAAAGGGCCAGGGAGACTTGCCTCAGCCACCAGGACCACTCGGGGGAGTGGGGAGGGGGGAGCCCCCCGGGCGAGGAAAGGGCAGAGAACGTGGGAGCCCAAGGGCTCGTTCCAGTGGCCTGTGTCCTCCTTGGGCCCCTCTGGTGCCCTGAGCATGACTGCGTATCTGGGTCCCACCTGCAAAACGGGGCCAGCAGCGCGGTCCACCCCCACCTCTGCTCCCGCTGCTGATGGAGGGAGGCCCGAGGGGCCGTGGGTGCGGTGGGAGCGACGGGTCCCCGGGGGCCAGGCTGCTGTGGTTTCTGCATTTGTTTGATGCAGCGGCTTGTGTTACTCCCCAGGACGGTGACCGCCCAGGCCCCCTATGTCTGGGCAGGCTAATGGCCAGTGGCCCCGCGTTCCAGCCCCAGAACCACAGCCTTTGTGTCCTGGGAAACAGGCCTGTCTCCGCCCTTGTCTGTCAGGCTCTAAAGGGGTTAATGCCCAGCCCAGCGCTCGAGCTTCCTGGTCCTTCCAGGTCCCTCCAGTTCCCTCCAGGTCCCTCCAGGTCCTTCCAGGTCCCTCCAAGTCCCTCCAGGTCTTTCCAGGTCCCTCCAGGCTCCTCCAGTTCCCTTCAGGTCCCTCCAGGTCCCTCCAGGTCTTTCCAGGTCCCTCCAGGTCCTTCCAGGTCCCTCCAGTTCCCTCCAGGTCCCTCCAGGCTCCTCCAGTTCCCTCCAGGTCCCTCCAGTTCCCTCCAGATCCTTCCAAGTCCCTCCAGTTCCCTCCAGGTCCCTCCAGGTCTTTCCAGGTCCCTCCAGGCTCCTCCAGTTCCCTTCAGGTCCCTCCAGGTCCCTCCAGGTCTTTCCAGGTCCCTCCAGGTCCTTCCAGGTCCCTCCAGTTCCCTCCAGGTCCCTCCAGGCTCCTCCAGTTCCCTCCAGGTCCCTCCAGTTCCCTCCAGATCCTTCCAAGTCCCTCCAGTTCCCTCCAGGTCCCTCCAGGTCCCTCCAGGTCCCTCCAGGTCCTTCCAGGCTCCTCCAGGTCCCTCCAGTTCCTTCCAGGTCCCTCTAGATCCTTCCAGGTCCCTCCAGATCCCTCCAGGTCCTTCCAGGTCCATCCAGGTCCCTCCAGGTCCCTCCAAGTCCGGGAGCTGCAGGCAGCCTATTTGCTAGTGGGCCCTCGTGCAAATGACATGCTCTTGCTTTTCTCTCCGTCTCCACCTTCACTGAAAGACTCTGGGGGGACCAGGCTTTCGGGTGTCGCTTGAGTTAGTGCGATCCCTACCGCAGCCTGCGACGTAAGGCTTGTTGCCTCCATTTTCCCAACAAGGAGCCCGAGGCCCAGGGCTTACGGGGGAGACTGGGCAGCGGGTGGGCATCTGGCTGGCCGTGCGCCTGCAGGCCGCGCCCCAGGGGCCGCCTCGGTCAGGGTCCTGAGGGGCTCGGGAGCTGCCCGGGCCTCCGTGCGGGCAGGGCCTCTGGTCACAAGAGCCCCCGCGTGTTGCTGACAGTCTCGGGGTGAAGGGGACTGAGGGAACAGAAGGGAGCTTCCGTCCGCAGTCCCACCCACGCTCCCATAGCGGAGGAAAGAGGTCGGTTTTGGGGGCGAGCCGGGCGGGACCCTAGTAACTCGGCCAGAGGCCAAGCTCGCAGGGCAAGGGGCAGGTGCCGGGGGGCTGCGGGACGGGTCTCGGGCCGAGAGCAGGATCCTGATGCAGCCGCACACGAAGCCTCGGCAGCGGTTCCTTGGACCAGCGGAGGACGTCATCGCGCGGGCCTCCCCGGGCATCGGACGAGGCTGGGGCTTGTGAGGCTGCGGCGCGGAGACAAGGGACACACGGCGGCGTGTCACCTCGGAGGCCGCCTGTGCAGCAGCGACGTCGATGCTCACCAAGACCTCGGCCGGGATCCGGACCGAGAGCCACGTACGGGTGAGCGCGGGATGGGGGGGACCCGCGAGCAGTGGGCCGCGTGGAAGCAGGTGCCGGAGGCGGTCAGAGGAGGGACGGGGAGACTGCCCAACGCAGCGCCCCCTCCTCCGCGGGCCCCAGGTTTCCAGCAGGAATCGGTTAAGGGTGGGTGAGCCCCGCAGCCAGAAGAGGTGACAGGGAGGAGGGAAGCACCGCGTGTCCCGGTGTCCCCGCCGCCGTGTGATGGGGGCGCATCCGCCCCTCCTCTGTGCCTCGCACCGCCTCCCCCTGCAGGTCTGGGTTGGGCCCAATGCCCTCGAAGGACCCTTCCCTTTATCACAGGGTGGTTCCGGTAGGAACCGGGCCACCGCCTGGCACCAAAGGGGCGACCTACAGGGTGGTCCCAGAAGAAGCCAGCAAACCACGTCGCCAGGGAGGGCCGCGTGGACACGCAAGTCAGGCTCCCGGAGGAAGGGGGGATGGATAGAGCAGTAGCCTCTCCGGCAAGCGGCAGCCGGCGGCGGGGCCTCTGACCATGGGCCTCCGACCTCGGGCTAGGCCGCGCCGACAGCAGGCGGCGGGATGTGAGTTGACCATCGTCCCCGAGCCCGAGCCCCAGGCTGGGCGTGAGGAGAGCCTCAGAGGAGCCCCGGCCACGGGCAGCCCGTGAATTCCCGGCCGGTAGCCCAGGCCCAGCATCAGCCAACGCAGCGGAGGCCTGAGGAACATCTACGGGCAGGAGGAGCCAAGGGACACATGATGGCCACGCGCGTGGGCCCCAGACCCCGACGCGGCCTCAGGTCGGAGCCTGTGCACGACCTGGGGGGCAGGGAGCTGGGGCGCTCCGGACTCGTGGTGCCGGCGGGCAGCGTGTGGTCGCCGAGCTCGGAGGAGGGACGTGGGCGGGAGGATGACATGGACGCGACCCTCGGGGACGGCTGGGAACGTGCCCGGCCCCCGCACCCTCAGCTGGGCAGCCACCGCTGCTCGCCTGCCTGACCTGCGGGGTGAGGGGCGGGTGCGGGCAGGGGGGACGCGGGCCGGGTCAGGGGACCAAGGGCCACACGGGTCCCGGCGCTGCCCCAAGTCGGCCGAACTGTCCCCGGGCCTGGGCCTTCACGCCGAGCATCCCGGCCCGTTGTGAGGCAGCACTGCTCCCCCGAGGCCCTGCGCCCCGGCCCCCCGACGGCTGAGAGGTGGCGTCCGCCCAGCTTGGGGGAGCAGCACCCTGGCTGCCCAGCGCCTACCGCCCCCCATGGCCCTGCGCTTCCAGCCCAGCCCAGATGACAGCCCTCGGGCGTTTTTTAGCTTAGGGAGGCTCCTCTTGTCTCCTTTCCAGATGTCACACCTACAGATCAGCTCCTCCCTGCGGGGACCCCCAGGACGTCTCCCCAGGGCTGGATCAGAGGCCCCCGCGGGCCCCGCTGGAGGCTGGGGGGTCGCCCTGAGCGCTCCCGGCCCCGTGGCCCAAGTCACCGTGGGCCAGCTCCTTCTCCACGGGCTGGAGGCTTGCGAGACGTGGCAGCGGCGGCCGTGCACCCGGGGGACGCAGCCGCCTGTCCAGCCTCCAGAGGGGCCGGTGGACGGCGCATCCCCCCAGCCTCCGTCTGCCCCCCGCCCAGGCCTCTGTCCCCGGTGGCCCCGCTCCAGCCCGTCCTTGCACCTGCACCTGCGCCCGCCCCCCTCCTCCGACGGCAGCCGGACCGGCCCCTCGGAAGCTCCAACCTGGCCATTCCCAACAGCCCGGCCCCCGCCCCGGGTCAGCCTCCCCCCAGGCCCACCTCCAGGTCCTCCTACGGCCCGAGCTCACCCGGTGCCAGGCGCCCTACCTCACCTGCCCCCTCCACCCTGCCGCCCCCTCCAGGTGGCCTGCCGCCCGTCACTCCAGCCCCGGTGACCCTGCCAGGCACACGTGCACCAGGCTGCACTGGGTGTTGGGGGCCCCCATCCTCGAGTCACTCGGGGCTCCATGGGGGTGGGGGCCTCCCCACAGTCATGGCAGTGCTGGCAGCCGGATGCCTGGTGACGAGGGGGCCGAGGCCTGTGGTCGCCTCAGTCTGCACCCGGGACCCATGGATGCTGTGCCGCTGGGGGCTGCTCCCCTGAGGTCTCCTGTCGCACATCTTGTGCGGAGACCAAGGCCGTGGTGTCCCCAGAGTAGACACAGGCTCGGCTCCCTGACAGTCCGAGGAGATGACCTTAAAGGCCGTGTGTGAGTTCTTGTGGGACGTCCCTAGGGATCGCGTGCGCTGACGTCGCACACGTGTCCCGGCTGCCCCAGGTCTTCCAGCCAAGGGACGTTGGGGCGGAGGAGCCAGGGCTGGGCTGCGGGCGAGGCCACCAGGGAGCATCCCGCTCAGTGGGGGGAGCAGGCCGGGGGCGCCGTGCGGGCCCGGGGCTGCGGGATGGGATGGCTTGTGGCCTGTCAGGACGGCCGGCGACCCCATCCGACCCCATGGTCCCTGGCAGGGACCACGCCCGGGCCTCAGCTTCCCCGTGTGTCCCCGGGGACCCCACAGCCCCGGCCCCCAGCCCGGGACAGAACGGGAAGTGGCCGAGCGTTACCCCTTGCTCCTGACAGATCTGCGTCAGCCTCTCCAGCTGCTCGTCTTGGATGACCTTGGCCTTCTCGTACTGCTGGATGACCATCTCCATCTCCACCTTCACGGGCAGGACGTAAGCTGGAAGACACGGACGGCGCTGTCAGGAGCGGGGAGGCTGGGCCGGGAGCTGTTCCCGGGGGTGCAGGGGTGCGGGGATACAGGGGTGCAAGGGTGCAGGCAGGGCTGGGCCGGGAGCTGTTTCTGGGGGTGCAGGGGTGCAGGGGTGTGGGCAGGGCTGGGCCGGGAGCTGTTCCCGGGGGTGCAGGGGTGCGGGCAGGGCTGGGCCGGGAGCTGTTTCTGGGGGTGCAGGGGTGCAGGGGTGTGGGCAGGGCTGGGCTGGGAGCTGTTTCTGGGGGTGCAGGGTGCAGGGGTGTGGGCTGGGCACGGGCTGGGCATCCCGCACCCGAGGCTACGAGAGGGCTGGCCCCGAGCCGCGGTGGCAGGGCGGCCCGCTGTCCTCGCCCCTGCGGGGGCAGCCTGGGTTCTGGCCCGGAGCCCGGGTGGTGCCTCCGAGGGGCCTGGGACCTGTGGAAGGCGGCGGGCGCTCCCTGAGGTGGCCGAGCACAGAGCAGCCACCGGGCTGGCCAGTCCCCGCCTGGGCTCCCAAGAGCATCGGAAACACCCCCCACGCAGCAGCTCGCCCGTGGGTGTTCACGGCGACCCAGAGTGGACGTGAACGACCATCCAGCCTCCGACGGGCGAGTGAAGGGATCGTGGCCCCTGCGCTGTGGGGCCCGGCGCCGCAAGAGAACGGAGTGAGGTCGGACACGAGCTGCCCGGGAGCCCAGCGGACACGGCTGCTCAGGGAAAGGCCGCAGACCCCGCGGGACACGGGCGCATGGTCCCCCGTGAGGGGCACCCAGAGGCGGAGGCAGGAGGCGCCCGGCTGCGGGGTGGCGAGCAGCACCGCTGAGCCCCCGCGGCCCCCACCCTGCGCTCTCGGGCCGCACGGATCCCGCGGGAAGGACAGCACAGACTTGCTGTTTCCTCTGACCTTGAGGGCGGCCCATGCGGCCGCGCACCTGCCTCGGGGCTCCCCGGTCTCTGCCGACGCCCTCACACCCGGGCCAGGGAAGCAAGGGACCGCCTGCCCACCCGCCCGCACGGAGGGCCCTGTCCCGAGGCTCCCAGTGGCCCTGCAGCGCCCGTCGGGGACGCGGGAGCCGCTGCTCAGCCTTCCCGGGGCGCTGGCGGGCGTGATGTGAGGGGCCGGCGGAGGGAAGCGGGGCCTCGCCTCTGCAGGGGGCGGTTATCGTGGACGGGCCGGAGCAGGGCCTGGGCAGCTGGGCCGGGTGGACAGGTCAGGAGCCTGCTGGGTGCTCGCGGCCGCTCTGCTGTGACCCCATCCGTCCTGGCCTCAGTGTCCCCACCTGTCAAATGTCGGGAGGGGACTGGACGGCTTCTCAGAGCCTTCCCAGCCTGGGCCTCCTGGGCTTGGGCCAGTCACACTGCAGCCTGATGAGGATTCCGGGTCAGGAGCTGCCCCCTGACAAGGCCCCACAGCCCACGGGGCCCGTGGGTGGGCGCAGGGGAGGGACGGGGGCCGGTGCCCCACCAGGGTTGAGCGGGCGCGGGGCTGCCTTCCGGCCTTGTACCCCCACAGCCACAGCTCCGACATTCGCGACCAAGGTCCAGGGCCGGAGTGACCGTCGAGTCTATACCAGGCAGTCTGCTCTTCGCGGCCCAACCTCGGCGGGAGCGGGAAGGTCCCCAGCCACGCCGCTGGGAGGGGGACGGGCAGGGCTGCTGGCTGCAGCGGGTTCTGCACCACCAGGGCTTCGCTGCGTGAAACCAGGTCCACAATCATCATCTGCACAACCTCAGTGGCGCCTCGTCCCTTCACGCGGCCACCGGCCTTGGTGGACAGCACAGGCCCACGTCCCAGAGGCTCCCGCAGCGGCTGTGCTGCTCTGGCTGAGGGCGGCGGCAGGTCCGAGGACGCCCCTGGAGCCCAGACTCGGCCCCCGTCTTCCTCGTCGCCAGGCCCCCCTTCCCCATCCCTCGGGCCCCCGTCTTCCCCATCCCACAGGGACCAGGTGCCCGTCTTCTCTCACACAGGCCCCTCCTCCGGGGGACACACCCTGGTCTGCCAGCACTTCCTGGAAGTAGAGGCAGCACCCAGGTCGGGGCTCCTCTCCAGGTGAGGCTCAGCGGGGAGGGCGGCCCTTGCGTCTGACGGCGCGGACCCGGCTGGAGACCCTAAAGCCGACTGCTGCGCCCGCCAAGCCCCGATCCAAGCCAGCGCCTCCCACAGAAACAGGCTCGGATGGCGTCCCCGCCGCTGGACACGGGGAGGTGGGCCCGCAGGGGCGGCGCCTCCACGAGCGAGCGACCGGGGCAGAGCAGGTGTCAGCCCGTTGGGGGGGGGGGGGCAGTGGCAGGCGTGTGTCCCAGCGGGGTTCCCAGCATGGGCGGCCCTGCTTACGTTCTCGTGTGACGTGCAGGCCGTCCAGACACGAGTGTTTGCACGTGACACGTGGGCCTGGTCCCTGAGCTCCCGCACAGAGTGAGCAGGACATGCTTGGCCTGTCGTCCTGCAATTCTGGAGGCTGCCCCAGCCTCCCGTCCTGTATCCCACTGTCTGTCTCCTCTCTGGGCTGGCCGGTCCAGGGTCTGTAGTAGCCATCTGCTGCCTGGCACCTGCCACTTGCCACCTACCACCTGCCACCAGCTGCCTGTCGCCTGCCACCTGGCACCTGCCACTGCTGCCTGCCACCAGCCATCTGCCGCCTGCCACCCGCCGCCTGCCGCCTGCCACCTGGCACCTGCCACCTGCGGGGTCTGCTGAGCCCCGTGGACCACTCACCATCGATGACCCTCTTCACCCGCCAGATCCGGAGCATGATAATGAGGCTGATGGCATCCCAGGGGCTCCTGGGCCCGTTGGCCACGGTGGACGCCACCATAGGGGCCAAGGACAGGATGATGACAGCCCCGTCGAACACCTGTGAGAGGAAGTGGACTTGAGTGGCTTGGGCCGCCTCCCGGACGTCCCGGAAGCCTCAGGCGAAGCAGCCTCTCCAGGAGCTCTGTCCTCACGGCAGGTCTGGCCTCCCCGATCCCGGGCCGCCTCTTCGGAGCCCCTCGCCCCCAGCCCGCGGGCACCAGACCCTTCACGGGAGGCTGAGCGGCGCCTGGTGCCTTCCCGCCCGGCCCCTGACCACGAGGCCCTTTCGCGTGGACTAAGTTGTTTTAAAGCGTTTCCGAATGATTCAAGAATAACTTCGAATCGTGCAGAATTTCAAGCAGAATCTTGAGGTCCCTTGGCCTGCGCCCCACGCCCCAGCCCCCGCCCGCCTCCCCAGCACCTGCTGCCGGGCGCCTGCACCGGGGGAGGGGTGGCCTTTCTGATGCCCCCCCGGGCGTTTCCAGCCCCCCGGCCGGCCCCAGGCCCCCCGGCCTTTACCTCGATCTTGTTTTCGATGTAGTCCCAGATGCCCAGCACCACGATCCGCAGCACGGTCTGAGGAGAGAGGAGAGACGCGCCGAGGTTACCGCTCTCCAGCGCCTGCCGTCCCCCAGCAGGGAAGATTCCGGAGCTCAGGACGCCCGTCTTCCCTGGCCCGCTCCCGACCCGCGTGGCCTCCCGTGCGGCCTCGGCACCTGGGCTGCGTGACGTCCGCGCCCCCAGCCCCCCGTCCCCGGGCAGCCCGCGGTCATCCTCCTGCCACCCCAGCAGCGTGCGAGGGCCTTGCTGGGTGGCCTCTGCTCAGGTGTCACCTCCGGGAAGGTCCCCACGCCCCCCGGGCTCAGGGCCTCCTTCCTTGGCGTTCCCGGGGGACCCGGACCATCCATCACGCCCCGCGGCCCTGCACCACCTCGCGGCGACCAGCCCCCGACCCCCACCGGGGCCCACGGGACACCCACTGCTCTCCGTCACCCCTAATCCCAACACACAGCAGACCGGGAACGTGGTGCGGCGCGAGTGGGCGAGCGGACGGGTGCGTCACCGATTCCCTAAAACCCTCAGGGATCGACTGCGCGGCGGCTGCCCCCTCGACGGGTTTCCCCGCTGACCGTGCACCTTCCCCCAAAGACGGCGCCTGGAGGCTGCTCAGGGGACCAGACGCCTTTGTCCACGGGCCCTTCCCCAAACGCAGGTGACGGTTCGCAGGGGCTCACACCCGATGGTGTCCCTTCTCCCGCACGCGACACCCCCGGCCGCCGAAGCCCCAGAGCTGCGGAGGCCGCGCAGGTCGCCGGGCCCCTGGACCCCACCTGGGCCCCCGGCCCCCTTGAGCCTGCGTCCGGTCGGCCGCGTGGGGGCCCCGCACGGTCGCTGCCTTCTCGGCTGCTGCTCAATCCCGACGTCGAGGTGTGGAGTCCGTGTCGGAGGCGGAGCCGCGTCCACCGTCCACTCCGAAGGCCCAGCCCGGCTCCCGGGGCAGAAGCGCGGGCCAGGAAGGAGGGACGGGCGTGGGAAGGGACGGGCGCCTCCTGCTGCTTCTCCCTCTTCCTCTTTTAAGATTGTGGCAATGATCCACAGAAACGCGAATTTTACCACTTCAGCCGTTTCTCCAAGCGTCCTGGGGCGCGGGGTCCAGCCCCTGCCCTGCAAGCACCGCACCGCCCGGCTCCACAGGGTCCCCGTCTCGCTCGCCGAGCGTCCCCCTGACCCCGCCGCCCGCCTTCCACCTCTCGGAACCTCCCGGGAAAGGGATCCTCTCACTTCACAAGCAGGAGGGCTTGGGGGCGAGGACGGGGCAGGAGACGCAGCCAGCAGCGCCCACGTGGGGAGGGGGCCTTGGCCCCCTCGAAGGGACGGATGCCCCTGGCCGCTCGGCCACCCCGAGCCTGGTGCCGGAGCGCGGGCCGCCTGCCCTGTCCTTGCCGGCTGCCCTCCGGGTGCAGCCCCTGGGGCCTGCTCGGGTCGCTGCCCCCCCCCCCCCCCCCCCGCAACTCAGCCTGGGCCTCCGAACGCGGCCCGTGGAAGCTGAGCAGCCTGGGAGCGCGTCCTGGTCCCGCCTCCCACCCGGCGGGGACATGGGGGGCCCCTCTGACCCCAGTGCTCGAGTCTGAGCTGTGGGGGACGCCGGCTCCAGGACACTGCACGTGGCGGCATCCTTTGCCAAGCCCCCCGGTCCGCGGGGACAGGGTCCTGGCCACACTGCCCTGCCCCAGGCCACGGAGCCGGGCGGCCGTGCTTCTCGACGTGCAGGCGGAGGCCCCGGCTGGGACATTGAGGATCTGCCTGAAGCGCAGACTCCTGGGGCCCGGGGGGCTCCGATGTCAGAACCTGGGGCCCCGGCCGCCTGCACGACTTCCCTAGGGCGCCCGCTGGAGGCACGGGGACGCGTCCTGTGACAATGTCCCCAGTGACCGCAGCAGGGGGGGAGGCCCGGGTAGCAGCCCGGCTCTGAGCCTCCCCTGGCGCTGTCCCTGCCGGCACGTGCTGTCAGTGGGACCCCTGGGCCAGCGCCCCACGCCGCCTGCCCGCCACGGGGAAGACGGGAGCAGGGCCTGGGCTGCCGTAGCCCTGCTCCCCCCTTCGCCCCTCGGCCCGCCCCGGGAGCTGCGAGGGCTTGCAAGGGGCCGAGGGAACTGAACTGCTCGCCCCGGGGCGGCCTCTTTCCCCCAGGACTGCGGGTTTCAGCCCCTCAGGAGATGGGGTGCTCGGGCACCCGAGATGGCCGAGGCCTTGGCAGAACCTCACGGCAGTGGCACCAGGTGTTTACCGTAAACAGGCCCAGGGACACACGGGCGCACCCTCTGGTCCTCAGGCCGTGTGTCCTTCCCACCCCAGGCACCCCCACCTTTTCCCCCAGGAAGCCCGCCTCCTGGAAGGTCCCCTTCGCTTTCTCCCCAGAGAAGGGATTCAGGCTCCAGGAAGCCACGGCAGGTGGGGGTGGGGTGGGGGGAGGCCCTTGCACCTGCTCCAGGTGTGAGTCACCAGGTGCCCCCCCCAATCGGCTGAGGCCGAGCCCCACCTTCTCTCTGGGACGGGGTTGGATGAGCTCCTAGGGCTTGGGGACCTCAGGGGTCCCAGCAGAAGCACCTGCTAGGCTATAAGATGCCTCGATGCAAATTCTAGAAGGTTCCCCTTTTCCAGGCAGAGGAAGCCCCCCTGCTCCCTGCAGAGCCATCTGCAGACCCTCCAGGGGAAGGAGGGAGCAGCCGCCGCCTGGGCCCGAGCGTGTCTGCAGCGCTGCAGCTGGCGGGGGGGCTGGGGGCTGGCCAAGCCGCGGGCGCCTTCCTTCACCCCCCGCCCGGTCCCAGGCAGGGGGAGGACGTGGAGTCCAGGACCCGGAAACTGGGCAGAAATGTGAGGTGCCTTTGTGGGGCCAGAAGCTGCCGGGCTGGTGCCGGAGGGAGGCTCTGGGGCAAGAGGCGCACGTCGGGGACAGCGGAGCGCACGGCGGCGCCTCCCGGGCGTGCACCCACCAAACAGGAGCGGGGGGGGGGGGGGGACTCCTTCTCCATCCCTAACCCTCGGAGTCTGGGCCGTGGCACTGCCCCCAGGGCCTCCGTGTGACCCTCGTGACCACGTGTGGCGGCCGGAGGCGCCCGGGGCCTCCCCACTGCCTTTGGAGCAAGGCCCCTGCTCCCAAGCAGGACGTGAGGCGCCCTCGAGACCTGGTCGTGCCTGGTCCCGGGTCGTGTTGCCCCCCCACGGCCGGCCCCGCGGGCTGCAGGTGCTCGTCCCTGCGCCTGGTCCTCCCCGGCGCCCCCGACGCCCCGTCCGCAGGCAGCACCCCCACCCCCAGGTCTTCCGCGACGGCCTCGCTTGAGCTCCAGCTCCCTTCCCAGGTCCCCGGTGCCGGGCCTGCCGAGCCCACCAGGTTCTTCACGGCCCAGCGGCGAGGCTGGAGCCCAGGGATTCCTGCGGTGCTGGGACGGGGCGGGGACGCGGGCCACGGGCTCGGGATGGAGCCTTCTGAACCCAGCGCGACCCCCCGAGAAGCCCCGTGCTCCGGCTCTGGCCGCTCCGTCCTCTTGGGTCTCGGGAAGGCACTTCCACGCGCGCCAGGCCCTCCCCTCGAGCGCTGGGGCAACCGCTGTTCACGTGATGGACACGAGGGCGGCCGCGGGAGGATGCGCAGGGGCTCCCGCCTGGGGGGGCAAGGCCCGGAGCCCCGACCCTTGGAGCGGGAGCCAGGCGGGACAGACGAGCCGCCCTGACCCCCTGGCCGGTGGGGAAACAACACGCGGCCCCTCGCCCGAGGACTCGTGTTCAGACGGATCGAGGAACGACGCCTGCGCCCGAGCCGCGGCCTGCGGAAGCTTGAAAACGACGCTGATGCCCACGATCGCGTGGCCCGAGACTGCACTCGGGTGAGACGTCCCGGCCGGGCCGCCGCCCCCGAACGGGTGAGCAGTCGGTGGGGCGGGTGGGGGGCGTCCTGGGCACGAGGCGCGTCAAGGACGGGGCGGGGCCTGCACACCCGCCCGACCCCCGTGCCACCCGCCATCCCCCAGGCGACCTGCCCGCGCCTCTCCAGGCCTCGGTGCCCGACTCCTACGGTGTCGCACTCTCGTCCCGTGTGGTCCTAACACCTGGTTGGGGTACCGGGTAGGACATGGCTCAGGAATGACCCCCACCTCGGCCTCCCAAGGAAACGGGGTGACGTCCCTTCCACACTGGCCAGGAGCCGTGTCTGTCATGCTGGGCCTGGGGTCACAGGCACTGTGGGGTGCACATCCCCCCCCCCACGGCTCTGGGCCCTGCCCCAGGTTCTCGGTGCCCCGCCTGCTGGCACCGGGCGCAGAGGCCGCACTGCCGGGGGCCCCGAGGGAGGGGCGGAGGCCCTGACCTGGTTCTGCCTTTGGACGGCCGGGCTGCTGTCCCCGTGGCCTAGGAAGGCCGCTGCTGGCGTCGTCAGGGCCAATACGCACCCCGATGTGCTGCTCGGGGCTTCTGGCTCCCCTGGGCCCTCCCACCGCAGGCGCCCGGGTCACCGTGAGAGCAGGCCCTCTGGGATGGGGCAGCAGCGGGTGGGGGCTCTGCTCCGGGGTTAAAGCAGGGGGCAGGGGTGGGGGGGCAGGGGAGGCTCTGCTCCGGGGCTCGGGGGCAGCAGGGGATGGGGGCAGCGGGGGGTGGGGGTGGGGGTGGGGGGCATGGAGGGCTCTGCTCCAGGGCTCGGGGGCAGCAGGGGGCAGGGGGGGCTCTGCTCTGGGGCTCGGTGCAGCAGGGGGCGGGGGGGGCTCTGCTCCGGGGCTCGGGGCTCCGAGGCACCTGGGCAGCAGGCTCCACGAGCTGCTTGGGACGCCCCACAGCGGGGGCTCGGGGCCCAGGCCTGCCTGCGAACCCCGGGGGGCTGCGGGACTTGAGGCCTGTGCCCCCGACGCGGCGCCCCACCAGGACGACGGCGCTCCCTGGTGTTTGAAGGGTCCTGAGGGCCACCGCGGCCCGGGAGCGACCCTGGGGCTCTGGACTCCGGGTGCCCTGATGGTGCCTCCAAACACTCTGCGCCCTCGTACTCCGCGCGTGTTCTTGCCCAGCGTCCTTCTCGCACCCCAGGCAGTGCTGTGCCCTGGACCCAGCGTGAGCCGTGTGCACGCTCATGTGCAAGGCCCTCTGCCTCGCCCCCCGCGTCGTCCCCCGAAGGCGCCCAGGCTCTGCGCGGCCAACCCGGGCTGCTGCGGTCGGGAGGGCACGCGGCGGGAGGACGGTGGCCGCGGCGTCCCGCTGGTCCTGCGCTCTGCTGGGGAGATCGGGGCCTCCGCACAGGGACTCGCCTCGGCCCACGGCGTGAAGCGCGGCCCTCCAGGCGGCCCAGGCCCGGGGGCAGGCCCCGGAACCGCTAGTCCGCATAGGCAGGGCAGCGCGCTGGGACCCGGTTCAGTCACGTACTGGGCACCGGCTCGCAGGGAACCCGGGGTGGGGGGGGGGGCGCCCAGGAGTCGCCAGGGGCTTCGTCCCCTTACCTCCCACACGGAGACTGCGACGTGGTGTCCCTGGCTGGCCCAGGAGCGGCGCTGGGGTCCCGAGCCCTGGCCCCCCCCCCCCCCCCGAGCCCGGCCCCCTTCACTGCCTCTCCCTGTGTGCACCCTGGAGGGCCCGCGGGGACGCTGGCGATCGCCCAGGGCAGGCGTTGCCTCAAGGGGTCGCAGGGCCCAGGCTTTACCTACCTCTGAGAAGAACACAGAGAGAATGACCAGACTGATCCAGTGAATTATGCCGGCAAACTGGAATGCGCTGGAAACTGTAACAAACACAATAACGGGCCAACTTTAGGAGCGAGGAGTCAGGTGCCCCGGCGGAGGGCCTTCGCCGCGTGGGAGCCCGGGACCGCCCGGCCAACACCTAGATCTGGGCACCATCAGGCCAGAGAACAAGAGGGCAGCGCACAATGGTGTCCGCGGCGGAGGGCGGAGGCAGCGGGGGGACGGAAGGCCCCGCTGCTCCCTCCTCTGCGTGAGAGGCCGCCCCTCGTTATTCCCGCTCAGTCCCCCCAGCCTTGGTGGGCTACACCTACAGCTTCGCCCCGGAGAGGAGCCCACCACCGGGGGTTCAGGAAGACGGGCGCGGCCTTCGGAGCCGGGTGGGCAGCTTGGTCAAGTCTGGACGCGCGTTCAGGACCCCTGCCCCAAGTCACATCCAAGGCTCCCGGCAGTTAGCGGGACTCTAGGCAAGCTTTTCAGTGTGAAAACTCTGAGCGTCGAGGGGGCCGTGGGGGTCGGGGTGCTTGGTAGGGGCGGGGGCGGGGGGTGAGGCTGGAGTAAGGCCTGGAGGAGGGAATCAGGCCTGGTAGGGGGCATGTCCCCTCCTGAACGGGGCAGTGCAAGCGGCTGGGGTTGCTCCAGTCGCCCTCCAGACGCCGGCGTGCAGCGGGGAGAGCCGCCAGCCCCCGAGAGCCTGCACCCCACCTGCACCAGACCGTCCTCGGAGTGACGGCCCTACCTCTGAAAGACCCTTTTAAAATAAGGGTGCCGTGACCAGCTTCCGAGCCCAAGCAGGGCTGGGTTTATCAGGCAGGGAGGCCACGAGCAGGGTGCTGGGGCCCGGGATAAGGGTCAGGTGGGCTCTGATGGGGGGCAGGGATGCTTCCCAGAAGGCAGACCTGGAGACACACAGCAGGGCAGCGGGGGGCGGGGGGGGGGCGAAACAGGGTGCAGGAATGCTGCTGGAACGCACATATGCTGCTTCTCTCCGGGGCCTGGGCCAGGCCCGCTCAGAATCCCCCAGGGGCTAAAGGAAACCCCCGAGATGTCAGTGGGGAGGGCTGGCCTGAAACAAAAGAGCTGAGATCAGCGGACCCCGGGGGGTGGGCAGTGTCAGGCCCCGGAGGAGCGGAGCGCTCCATAGGGAAAGGCTGCAGGGCCAGGTTCCAGGTGGGGGACCTCAGGGTCCGTCAGGCCAGTGTGACCCCTAGAGGACGAGGCCTGGGGGTGCTGGGGTTCTTTCCATCCCAGGCCACATGAGGCCGAGTGGGAAGTGAGCGTCTGAGGCCTGTGTGACTCTGAAAAGACCTCCAGATGATGCTGAAAACATAAAATCTCTCCCCATTATTTCTCAAATGAATTCCTCTGCCTTTTTTACGGTTTGCTTTAGAAGAGCAATAAATCTCTGATTGTGCGTTTTATGGAATTTAAGATGCCTTTTACGAGCCGCTGTTGGATCTCCCAGCAAAATCAATCTCCTGGATACTTAATTTTAAGCAAAATTCCAGTGTCGGCCGGGTTCTCAGTTCTACTCAATGCCTCGTCACAACCTGAGCCGCCGAGGGCCCCAAGCATAACCTACGACGGGGAAAGAAAGACTCTGTGGTATCCAAGACCTCATAAAAAGCAGACCTAAGGATGAGTGGGAGGGAACGGATGCAGCATGGTTTAATTCAAGACAGGTTGAGTGTAAAGCCAGCGCTGGTCACTTTATGCCGGAAGATACTTTGATTGGAACCAACGGGCCACCAGCTGCACAAACTCCAACGAGGCCTATCAGACAAAAGCAATTCTGTGCTCCCTGTCGTCCTCCCCTGGAGTCGGGAAGGCCGATGGGGCGTGGAAGGACCCTGGATGCAGAGGCTCCAGGACAGGGCTGGGGGCGCAAGTCTACAACAACTCCATGGGCTCGGGGCTGTTGGGTCTGTAGTCCTTGCTCTTGCCAGTAATTGAGTCTTGGGCACCAGTACTTTCGTCTCTTTTTTATTTGCACTCGAATAATCCACCTTCTGAATTGGAGAAATATGGGGATCCAGGAGCTGTACCAGAAAGGACTCACTCAGCCGAAGCCCGGAGCGAAGACTCCTGGCTCTCCCCACCCGGGGCACTAAGTCGGGGCCTGCACAAGTGGGGGCAGGAAGTGCCCCGCACGGCCACGGGACATCCAGCAGGACAGGAGAGGAGCAGACGACCATCAGCTGCCGTGCACATCAGGCCGCCAACAACACAAGCCTAGAACCAAAGCCAAGAGACCTGTGGTGGGAGGAAAACTGGCCGGGCCGTCGAGTGGCCTGGTGGCTTGAAGTCCTTTCCCCAGCGGAAGTCTCGAAGTTTCTCCAAATCCTAACTCCCTTGCCTATAAGACGAGATAAAATCCGTCACGTCCACCTTACAGGGTTGCCGCTAGGGCCAGACGTACGGAAGACACTTTCAAAATCATCATGTCCATAAGGGACCCGCCAGCTTCCAGCTGGGTATGAAATACAAGCAACCCTCTGGCCACTGTGGTTGCTGTGATTATCAGGGACCACTAGGTGATCGCCTCCACACCCGACAACTCTCTTTAACCTACAGAAAAGGCCAACCTGGAAAATTCCAAATGGGAACAATTAAAAAAAAAAAAAGTGCACACAGGGGTCCCCAACGTTTTTTATTTCATCAGTTTGTGATCGTGGAGTGCTGGGGAGGAGGACCGTGGAGGCCACAGGGATGGACGGGGCAACGGACAGTGGGCGTGATGGAGAGGGGAGCAGCCAGGGCTCCTCCCTGGGTGGGCATCCCCAGGAGCCGTGGGCCGTGCACCACAGTGGCCCCGGGCTGGGGGCAGAGGGCACTGCTGGTTGGGGACCCCTGGTGGATGCACATGGAATATTGACATCATAGGTATTTGCACACGTATCTCTCTTGCTACTCACACTGGAGAAGCTTTATATCTATTAGAAGTTCCAGAGTCAGGAGAATCACCACCAATATTACACAGGCTACCAGGAAACTGTTGAGACTCGCACTGAGCAAAAATACCTGCCACACGGCTGCTCTCTTCCCACAGCACGGCTTCAGCCAGGTGGACCTGTGGGGACAAAAGCAGGAAGGGGGCGGGGAGGGGGTCAGATCCCGGCACAGCCCTGGCCGCCGCTCCACCCTCCCTACTCCTCCCGGGCTCTACGGTTCCCAGCAAAGTGCAACCCCCTCCACTGGGTAGGATCACAGAGAGCAAACCCAGCTCACAGGAGATGGAGCCCCATACAGTCCCCAGACGGGGTCACAGAGGTCGGCGGGGGCCCGGCGAGCTGTCGTTGCTGCACGTCCGTGTGGTCGCGGAGCCTAGCACGGGCTCTGCATTTAGGAGGCTCTCAGCTCACCTCCGGTAAAAGCTCAGTAGTTGATGAGTGGGGTTTCCAGTGCTTTCCGGCTACAGAGGAAGAATGAGCTAAATCCCTATTTCTCAAGTGGGTTGCACAGAATCCTACTTCCACCGAATGTCAAGGGTTGCCACCCGATACGCTCGATGATTGGATAGGCTTTGGAAAATTGGGGTCGAAGTCAAACGGGGATTTTTCTGGGCAGACACGTTGGTGCCTCTACTAGGTTATTAGGCACCATCAGGCCCCAAGGGGTCCCAGGAGCAGTGCCTTCCACTCTCGCTCGACCCGGCAACCTCCTGTCACTGAGCCTCTGGTGGGACTCGTGCTTCGTGGACAATCTTTTGGGAAACCCCGACAGGAGAGATGAAGCCACCAAGGATGGGGTCTTCCCCGAGCAGGATGGGGAGTGCGGAGGGTGTGCGGAGCCTCAGGGCCGGGGCGGGGGGGGGGGGGGTGTCCCCGAGGGCATTTGGCGTATTCCCTTCAGGAACACAGGATCCCAGGGAAGAGGGGCGCCTCGCGGGGGTGCTGAGGCCAAAGCTCACTGCCTCGCCGAGGGAGGAGTGGGATCCCCAAGGGGCAGACAGCGCCAGGCAGCGAGCCCCCCCCCCCCCCCCCCCGCTCTGGCTCCGCCTTCGGACACCCGGGGCTGCGGGTCGGCATCTCTGCATTCTGGGCCTCAGTCTCCCGTTTGTCAAACCCTTAACTCCCAGGGTCACGGACGCTAAATGAGGGAAGGTCTCTGACTAGAAGCCCCGTGTGGCTGCGAAGGGTTGAGGAAGGTGTTGATGTTGGTGGGTTACCCGGTGGCCCAGCCCTGGGCTGTCGCCTCCTCTCCATCAGGGGAGTGTGCTGAGGGCGCCGGGGCCCACGCCTCCCGAGGTCCCGAGGGTGACCCCCCCGGTGTCGCTGGAAGAGGGAATCCTGAGGTGCTCCCCTCCCCGCAGAGGAACACCGAGTGCTCTGGGGGGTTCTTCCTCAGAATCCATCTAGGGAAGCTGGAAGGGTCCCAAGCTGACGGGACGTGGTACGAGCTCGTAGCTCTCCAAGGAACCTGGCGGCAAACAGATTAGTCAAGTCTTTCTGGATAGTTTCCAAAACCTACAGGAAAGGGAGGTGCCACCCTTGGCCCCTCGGGAAGGCAAAGGCTGGGAGCTCCGTGTCCGGCCTCGGGGAGCTGGGCCGCAAGGACGGCGGGGGGGGGACTTCAGCAGGTGACGGAGGAGAAGCAAAAACCAAACCAGTAGTCATTGTTTATCTGAAATTCAACTTAAACTGGGAATCCTGTATCCGGAGCAGGGGGTGCGGAGGGGCCCGGTGAGGGGCTGGGGCCTGGTCGGACGGGCGCGTGAGAATCCGGAGTTACAGGTGAGAAGCCAGAGCCGGTGAAGCCGCGGCGGGAAGGGCCCCGCAGGCAGGGCTGGCGTGTCTGTCGGGGCGGCAGAGGGGGACCCGCGGGCTGACGTCCCCCCCCCCGGCTCAGGCCCAGCAGATGGGGGGACCCGAGGGCTGACGTCTCAGGGCTGTGTGGCTTCTGCATACGAAGACCCTCTGGTTTATAAGATCTCTTGGGCCTCCCTTCCTCAGCCGACCGCTCCTGCCTGCGCAGCGCACCTGCGGCCCTTCTTCCCACGCGTGACCCTCCTGCGCCCACCCGCCCCGTCTCCGTCCTCTACTCCGGCTGCCTCTGCCCCCCGTGTCACCCTCTCTCGCCATCTCTCTCGCTCTCAAATCAATAAATAAAATCTTTTTTTTTTTTTTTTTTTTAAGAAAACCTAGTCCTTTATCTGTGGCCCTAAAAGTGATGCCGCTTCTCTGCCGCCTGCCACCTGGGGCCGGGCTGAGCCCTGGGGGGTCGGGGCGCCTGAGTCCGTGCCCGCCACCCCGGGAGCGCGGGAAGCCGGGGGGGACCAAGCCGTCTGCTCCTCTCCAAGCAGGAGGCTCCACGGCGGGTGGATCTGCCTCCGTGGGAGGGAAGGGCCCGGCAGCTGCCGCCTCGGCCGCCCACAGCCGCCCTTATCTCCTCGGCTTAGGGAAGCTGCCCGGGGCCAGGGGCTGCCGCCTGGGGAGCGGGAGGTGCGGGGGGAACCCGAGGCAGAGGCGCGGGATCCGGAAGCCAGGCCGCCGGACGCCACCTGCCCCCGGGAGGGCCCGCGACAGACGGGAGCGCGGCGGGTCACAGGCTGCGCGAGGCGCCAGGGCTGGGGGACAGTCAGGGTGGGTGGCCTGCGGGTGACATGAGGAGCCGGGGGGACCGGCCTGTGTGGCGGCGGCTGCTCAAGGCAGGAGTCTGTTCGGGCACAAAGGGCCGCGACATAAGCAACCGGAGACCGGGCCACGGCAGTTGGGCCGCAAGGACACGGGGCTTCCCGTTCAGGGCAGAGTGTGGGTGACCAAGGCCCCCCCCCGGGCATCCCCACGGCCGGGGTCGGGGTCAGGGCCTGGGTTGGGGTCAGGGTTGGGGTCAGGTCGGGGTGGTTGGAGCCGGGGTCAGGGTTGGGGCGGGGCTGGGGTTGGGGTCGGGGTCAGGGTCAGAGTCAGGTCAGGGTCAGCGCCAGGGTCAGGGCCGGGGTTGGTTCAGGGTGGGGCCGGGTTCAGGTCAGGGCTGGGGCTGGGTCGGAGCCAGGGTCGGGCAGGGGTCAGGGTCAGGGTCGGGTCAGGGCCAGAGTCAGGGCTGGGGTCGGTTCAGGGTCGGGGCCAGGGTCAGGTCGGGGTCGGGGTTGGGTCAGGGTCAGGTCGGGATCAGGGTTGGGTCGGGGTCACGGTAGGGGTCAGTTCAGGGTCGGGGCCAGGGTCAGGTCGGGGTCGGGGTTGGGTCAGGGTCAGGTCGGGGTCAGGGTTGGGTCGGGGTCACGGTAGGGGTTAGTTCAGGGTCGGGGCCAGGGTCAGGTCGGGGTCGGGGTTGGGTCAGGGTCAGGGCCGGGCCCAGCCAGCGGGGGACAGCGCCTGCCACCCCCCAGCCAGATGGCCCGGCCCGGAGGTGGGCGGTCCTCGGACAGTGACCTCCTCTAGCCCCGAGGCCTTGGGGACGGCCTGCGGCGGGCGGGGCAGGCGGCCGGTGCCTTCACTGCTCCTGTGATGATTCTTAGGGTCTTTTTTTTTTTTTTTTTAATTTTTTTTATTTATTTATGATAGTCACAGAGAGAGAGAGAGGCAGAGACATAGACAGAGGGAGAAGCAGGCTCCATGCACCGGGAGCCCGACATGGGATTCGATCCCAGGTCTCCAGGATTGCGCCCTGGGCCAAAGTCAGGCACCAAACCGCTGCGCCACCCAGGGATCCCGATTCTTAGGGTCTTGATAAAAGCTTGACAGAAGAGTTTCTAGAAAATGACAATGGGCTTCGGCCAGCGTCCGGTCCGCGTTTCAGGGGCGGGGGGCGGGGAGCCCCGCGGCAGCCCTCCGGGCTTCGGGCCCCTGTGCAGGCCACAGCCGAGGGAGCGCGCGGGGCGGAGGAGGCCGCTGCTCCCGGGCAGGCGGGGGTCCCGGGGCCGTCGGGCGTCCTGGCTGCCAGGCCGGCGCGGCTGGGATACGCACGGCCGGGGAAGGGGCAGTGGCCGGTCTGCGGAAGGTGGAGACCTCGGAGCTGCCCCGAAAGGTGCCCCCGGCGGAGGGGAGCCCGGCGTCCTGGAGGCTGGACTCCAGAGCAGCCCCCGACGGCCTGTGGGGCCTGCACCGCGGTTCCCTCCCACCAAGCCCGGGAGAGGAGCTGAGGGCGGGGGCGGAGTGAGTGGGAAGCTTGCCTCGAGCGGGGCTGGAACTAAGGCGCGAGCCCTGGGATTCCCCACCTGCCCCCAGCGCTGCCCTCAGGGGCACCATGGGGCCAGAGCCTGAGGCCTGCTGGCTGGGTGGCCCGTGCGGCCCGAGAAGGCACAGAGCCACACCACCATGCCCAACACCCTGAGGGTGCACGGCCTTGGGAGTGGCCCGGAGGGGTCACCGAACACGCCTGGGCTCCAGGTGCAAACTCCAGGAGGCGGCATCCTGAGGCCTTGTGGCCCCAGGTGCTCCAATTCCGTGATGCTCAACACCGTGGCCTGGATCCTGCACCCTTGGGGTGGGGGTGGGGGGGTGTCAACAGCCAGCAGAACAGCCCATGGCCTCGCTTTGCTTTTCTTGACTGCGTTTGTCCCAGATGGTTAAAACGCCGTGAGCGAAAGCCACGAGGCTGACTTCAATCCAACTCCGGCATCGATCTAGGCTTTACTTTCATTGATTTAACAAACACTTATACAGCACTTATGATCAAACAGAGGAGTTTCCTGAGCACTTTACAAATATTCACTCATCTAGTCGTTTTTCCTTCTTTCTTTTTTTTTAATAATAAATTTAATTTTTATCGGTGTTCAATTTGGCAACATACAGAATAACACCCACTGCTCATCCCGTCCGGTAAGGCAGTTCCTTCTATTTTTTTTTTTTTCTCTGTTTACGAACGGTGGGGAAAGCCAGACTTTTCCATCCGGTTGGGCTCGGGCGGCAACTAGAGTCTGCAAATCACACTCCCACGGCTGACTGAGCTCTGAGTATAATCTTTGAGCCTAATTTCCTAATCTCCAAAATAGGGGTATTATCCACCTCTGCAGGGTCGTCGTTCTGAAATATGGAAAGTAACACAGGTAACATGGTGCATACTGCAGGCCCCCCGTACCGTCTACACGAAGGTGAGTTAGGTATGTGGGTGCTAGAAAACGGAGTAATGAACTAAATACGAAAAATCTCAACGTTCGTTCCATTCCAGCCACGGTCATTCCGCGGCCGCTAAATGCCAGGCACTGTATTAGGTGATGAGCACACAGAGTGCCCAGGGCCTCCATCCTCACGGAGCCTGAGCTCTTGTAAATGAACTCTGAGCCAGCAGTGAGCTCCTAGTCCAGGCCACTCTGAAAGCAAAACAAATCGGAAAAAAAAAAAAAAAAAAGCAGGAGAGGGAAACGGGCTCACATGCACGGGAGTTCTCCAAACAGGCAAATATCTCTTTGTGGGAACCACGGGCCATCCTTTTGCTAAATACGTAAAAGGGTTGGTGGGGCTTCTTCCTCCGCCGGGGAGAACCAGAGGCACAGGGAAAGCGTGGTGGGGTGGCCTCCTGGTCCCTGCACCGAGCCCCAGGAGGTAGGCCAGGCAGTGCAGACCAGAGATACCAGCACAGCAATCCACTTCGCGAAGCGGGAACCCTCAGCTCGGAGGGGAGGGATGACCCTGGCGGCCACTCGGGGGATCCAAAGAGGCTGGTTTCCACACTGGCAGCTTTGGGGCTGCAGTTGGAGCCACAGGTCAGCCCTACTGCCTGAGGGAGGGGGGAGCATCAGCGAGCCTCCCACCCGCTTGTCCCAGCACCTCCGGCCTCTTGCATCCTGGGGATTGTCAACTGTGGGGAACACGCGGGGTGTGGCAGGCGGACCACCAGGCAAGTCCCCTTCCCCTGGGGGCACAAGGGCAGACACAGCGTGGACGGGCTGCTCCTGCGCTGGGCCGAGGCCGGGGTGGGCATCAGCAGGGGCAACACGAGAGCCACCTGACATGGGGGGACGGTGCCTTGGACCGTGGCTGCGAGGCCGAGGCCCACCTCACAGGTCCTCTGCTGTCAGGATGGCCACGGGCCTGATACCCCTGGCACCTGCTGCTCGAGCCCCCCCTGCACCTGCCAGGCAAGCCCCCTGCACCTGCTGCACGAACCCCTTGCACCTCCCGCACGAGCACACATGCCGGGCGAGCCCCCTGGCACCTGCCGAGCCTACCCCTTGCACCTGCCCTGCAAGCCCCCTCACAGCTGCCGTGCGAACCCCTGGCACCTGCCGCGTGAACCCCGCGCACCTGCTGCATGAGCCTCCCGCACCTGCCGCACCCCAGGATGCCTGGCAAAGGTGCGTCCCCTCACCTGCCACAGCCCGCGTCGCCCAGCTCCCGGGCTGTGGGCCTGCCAGTCCTGGGAGCCCGGGCACAGACCCCCCCGCCCCCGATTCCACCCACTGCCCACGCAGGGCTCACCCCTTGCGTTCGGGCTGCACCCCAGGGAGGGGGGGCGGCTATTGGACTGAGAAAGAATGAATCCGTGAACTTACTTTTTTACCCACAGGAAAGATCTTTGAGATTCTCGGGCTACAGGGAAGAAGTCAATCTGTGCTTCCCAGGAAATTTCTTTTGTCTTAATGAAAGCCGTACTGCCTGGCTGGCGCACCCAGAGCCCGCCGGGAGGGTCCCCGGGACGGGGAGCTGCGGGTGCAGCCGGGGGCCAGGGGAGGGCCGTTCAAGGGCAGACGCATCGTACGGACACCAGGAAAGCGGGTGAATGATGCCCCTTTTGAATGTTCCTCTCTTGGGGGAAAAAACGACGCAAAAGACTTTGCCAGCCAAGCGAAGACCAGAACCGCTAGGCCGCACTCGCACGGGCGTGGCAGGGATGCACCCGCCTTTTAACCTGAACCCCAAAAGGCTTTTCCTTCTTCTCAAAGGACACTGAGACTGAAGCTGGCATGTTCTGAGGCAGATCTGATTTATTTTGGGGGGGATGGCTTCGTGGAGGAGGGAGACGTGGAATTAGCAGGGGTGCTCGGAGGTGAGCCAGCTACAAACCGCGGCCTCGTTCCCTGAGAGCAACCTGGTCCCTCCCTGTGGCTCATCCAGTTCTCCCCAAACAGAACGGGCCGCCCCGTCTCCTCACCCTTAACACAGTCCCGTCCGTCCGTCCGTCCGTCCGCTCAGCTCCTTCCTCGCCTGCACGGGCGCCCTCTCTGTTCCAGGCTCAAGAGATCCGTCAGGCCTGAGGACGCGCACGATCCGGAACCGCAAGCAGACTGGTGAGCGGAGGACTCGAACTCGGGGTCCCGAGTGCTGAGATCAAGGGGGTGCGCGGAAGTGAGGCTTTACCCGGGCGGGGTGGGGGGCCACACAACACTTTCTGGAGGAGGTGGCCCTTGAGCTACACGGTGGAGGGAGGGGCTTTGCTTTAAGGTGCCTCCCGTCCCCCTTCTCCGCCTCCAGCCTTTGCTGGTGCATCTAAAATCAGCGTCGTCCTCACGTAAAGATGTTGCTATATTGGACCTGTCCCCGCGGCCTGACCTCTAAATACCCATTCCTGGGCTCCTATCACACCTTTTTCCTCTGACTGTGAAGTTCTGGCGGAAATGCGCCGCCAGCACCATCTTTAAGCAGCGAACCCCCTTTCCGTCTCCCGTCCTTCCTCCAAGCTTCCGTCGCCCCGCGGCCCGGCCCTGACCTCGCAGGTTTGACCTTTCAGAACCCAAAAAGCATAATTACAAAAGGCTGGATGTCTTTCTTTATTTTTATATTTTTTGACAAAGACCATCCCACCAGGACCCTCTCTGTCCCCCTCTTTCCACCAAAAAGATGGGGAACTCCATCTCTCTTTGTGGCCACGGAGTCTCCTCTGTAAGAAGGGGGTGAACGACACCCTCCTTGGGTTGCCTCCCTCGACACTGTCACCATGATCGCCCCAGGGTGGAGGCTCCCAACTTCTCGGAATTTCCTCTTGTGGCCCCTGGTCCAGCCCAGACACTGCAGCCCGACCAGGCCTTCAGTGCAATGGAGCTGGTTAGGAGAGGGGCAAGCTCCGGGCCGCGCCACGAGCCCCCCAACACTCGTTCGCTCCTCCAAGGATGGACGGTTGGCTCGCTGGGCAGCAGCTCTGGGCCTCACTTCCCCACCGCTGGACGGGACGACGTCCAATGCCCGACGACGAGAACCAGGCAGAAGGGTCTCTGGTCACGTGCAAACACACGGACCCCAGGACGGCCAGCGAAGTCGGACTGCATCCGAGTCCAAGAATCGAGCGGAACAGCCGGTGGGACCAGCCGTCGAGGGAGGCGGCATGTTCCTAGGTCATCCCCACGTGGTGACGAGGACAGCTGCAGAGAAGACCTAATTCTGGAGGAAAGGTCACGAAGGAGGGAGACCAGGCTCCCGTGAAGACGCGGGCCTGGGGGTGACTCTCCAGCTGCCCCCTGGGGAAGAGCCGCGGGTCTGATCTGCCGCCGCGGTCTCCAAATCCCTTGGGACCCGGTCCCAGCCAAGGTCCAAGCCACTGCAGGGGGCAGGTGAAGGTTTCCGGGAAGCTTCTCTGTTGCTCGTAAAAGGGACTAACGGGGAGTCATTCTCCCCGACCGACAGGGGTGAGGCGGGCGGCCCCCTCTCAGCCCCAAGGAAACTTCATCCTCATCCAGCGCGAGGGTGAGGCCGACGCCGGCGGCGGGCGTGGGCAGGGGGAGCGGCGTGCTCCTTGCTCGCGACGTTTAGCCTCTCGGCCCCCCTGGAAGCCGCTGGGTCTGTGCTCCACGTTGCACGAGCGAAGCGGGTCCTCATTACGGGGGTCTGGGCGGGGCGTGTTGCACGGCAGTCCCCACCCTCTGTGACGAGGGTGGAAGAGAGAGATGTCAAGGCGGCAGGAGGTTTCCGGGCTTGGGAGACGGCGAGCCTGAGGGGGGAGAGCAGAGGATCGGCCCGTCCCTCGGGTCATCGCGGGGCCGCCCCGGCCGGGGCGCACACCCCACTTCCCCTTCTTCCCGTCCCCGGACGGTCCACGGCCGCGCGAGTGTTCAGGGTCCGGGCATTCGCGTTTGTGGACAGACGTGCAGGACTGTGCAGTGTCCCTGCTTCGGGGCGAAGGGTGGTGACAGCAGTGGCGTGAGCTGCAGGGCAGATGCCGGGCAGCCGGGACCCCCGGGGGTGGAGGGAGGGCCAGACGCAGCCGGGACCGGGGCCGTGGCCCGAAGCACAGCCACTTCGGGGCTCGCTGACGGGCAGCACAGCCTGCGGACGGTGCGGAGGCGCAGAGCCCACCCCCACGGGTGCCCGCGGCCTCGTGCTTCCTGAAGGCTGGGCTGGGTGCGAGCACTTCCATGACGGGCAGCGGGCACGGATGGGAAGGGGCCAGAGCGGAGGTGGGGGGGGGGGACGCCCTCCCGGTGCAGACCCCGCCTGATGGGCGGCTCCACGGAGCTCGGCGCCCCGGAAGCCAGCGGCTCCTCTCCGGGCAGCGAGCAGGCTCAGGGTCCCCGTAAATGAGCCACAGCACGGGCGCGTCTCATCCAGGGGTAACGGGTCGGGAGGCCGGGCCGCTGGGTACAGGCCCACTGACGGGGGCTACAGAAATCCCTCTGGGGAAAAGACAGCTCGGCTTCAGGTTTGGGTTTGAGACGGAGCTTCTGGAGGCCTCGCGGCGGCTGCTCAGCTGGGCCTGAGCTGTCACCGTTTGTAGTGACGACCCGCAGGGAGACGAGGCAAATAAGCCGCCAGCGCAGGGGAGGGGCAGGTTACTCCGTCCGATTCTTGCCAGGGCTCCGAGTGTTTGGGGTCCCTGCGAGGGGTCAGGGTAGCTGGATAAGAGCCGGCGGCCCCGGAGAGTCGGGGGGCGCAGTACGGGGGCTGCAGCGTGTGCACTTGCTCCACGGCACTCGGAGGGGGACCCTCAGGGTCTGGCCACACGGAGGGGACGGGCGGGCAGCGACGGGGACGCGCAGCCGGGGCAAGTCCCATGAGGACGGAACCGCAGAGCCACATTCATCCCGCAGAAGGTGGGAGGGCCGGGGTCGGGGCTCAGGCCAGGTGCCCCAGAAGGAGCGAGGCGGGTGCAGCCCCACGGGGCGGCTTCTACTTTCTGAGGAAGGAGGGAGGAGGTCATTGTTGAAGGCAACGGGGACTTGAGGGCAACGGAAGCAATCGGAGACGACCAGCCCGGGCCAGAGTGACGGCCAGCCCGGGCCCCGAGGGACGCCGTCGGGCCGAGCCGAGAGGCGAGCAGAGAGCGGAGACCTTGGGTCTGGGGACGGGCTGCCAGGGGTCGAATGTGTGTCCCCTCCCCGCCAGTCTTACGAGGAAGCCCTAACCCCTCAACGTGTTGTATGACGGTGGGGCCTCTGGGGTGATTAGGGTCCGGTGAGGTCAGGGTGCGGCCCTCAGGGTGGAAGTGGTGGCCCCACAGGAGGAGGAAGAGTCCGGAGCGCACGTTCTCCTCTACCTACACGGAATGAGGAGAGGCCACCCGTCACCCAGTCTTCGCCAGCCACCACGCCCGCCGGCACCGTGAGGATGGACTCCGCGTCCCAGAGCCGTGGGGTGGCTAAGGCACCAGCCAGGGGAGGGGGCTCCTGCTGCGGCGGTGAGCTGACTGTCCCGCCTAAGCCTCTGCAGCCTGGGTGCAGCCTGGGTGCAGCCTGGGTGCAGCCGGGCAGCGGAGAGCTCAGTCTGGGCTCTGCACACGGGCCGACGAAGGGCCCTCGGGAAGGTCAGGGAGCCTGATGGAGACGGCCTCTTCCCCACGCCCGGGGGCTCACGCACATCCCTGCGCCGGCCCCTTCTTCACAGGGCAAAAGGGAAGGCGGACTGAGGAGCACCTCGGCACGTTGCAGCCACCCGACGGCGTAGCCCGAGTGCGAGGCACGCAGCCGCGGTCACAGCCGTGCACGAGCAGCAAGCCCGTGTCCCGGTCGGCTCCGGCAGCCAGGAGGGCAGGCTCGGCTCCACGCTGCTGCCGTGTGACCCGGGCAGGCTGCTCGCGCCCTCTGGGCTCTGCAGGGCCGGGACACCCAGAACAGACGCCTTCTACGGCCCCTTCCGCTCTAGCATCTTCAGGTTCTGGGTGACGTGAACGCACTGGACTAGCACGGAGTTCGAGAGACGTGAGCGGCCACGTAGGGCCCAGCCGGGGGCCCTGAGGCCTCTTCACTTCCTACAGACCAGACCTCCCGTCTCTGCAGGACATCTCCTTGCACCGTTTTGAGAAACTGGTACCAAGCCCCCGACAGAGTCGACTTTGCAGGCCCCGCGGGCAACGAGGTCCAAGAGCCCGGGTGACGGCCTCTGGCCGGTCAGTGTGAGGCCCCGCCCGGCCAGCACCCGCTGGGCGACCCTCCCTGAGCAGTCGGCGCCCGCCCCATCAGCTTTCTCCACCCGCCTCTGCTTCCCTCGGACGCCCTCCTCTTGCACAGCTCCCCAGAGCTCCTCGCCGCCTGCGGGGTGGGAGCCACCGGCCTCGTGAACCGGGAACCGCCGAGCGGTGCCGATTGGAGCTTCCCGGTTACTCAGCTGAGTTCTGTTAACAGTGCAACGTGGGGTTCCGGGAGGTTCCGGGAGGGGGGACACGTGTGTCACACCTGAGGCTGACCCGACCTGCACGTGGTGCTGTTTTGCGGCGTTTCGGAAAAAGGCAGGTAGGAAATTCTGGGAAAACCCCAGGAAATGCCTGCAGCAAGAGCCGAGGAGCCTTGTGAAGAGAGGCCTGTCCCCTCCGCAGCGTGCTTTCGTTTCGCTTCCTCTTCCTCCAGGAAGCCCTCTGGCCTCCACCGGAGCTCCTGAGCGAGACCTCCAGCAGCCAGGCGGATCCCCTCCCTGGCTGCTCCCTATTTACGCAACAGGAGCAGCCGTCCAGGGTGCACCTGGAGACTCCAATCAAACCAAGAGCCTCTCTGCCTTGCAGGCGCCTCATCTGTATTCTCCTTAATCAGAAGAGAGCTTGCAGGGCTCTAATCAGGAGCAAGCAGAACGATGAAGCAGGCCTCCCTCTGCCCCCGCGGAGCCGGCAGGGGGCGGGGGGCGAAGCCAGCCCTGGCCTGGGGCCTCCAGGATCTGGGGATCCAGAGACCGCCCTGCGGGTCCGCTCGGCGCCCAGGTCTGCGTCCTCCCCGCCCTGCAGCCCTTCGCTCCCTCCCAGCTGCTTGCCCGTCCTCTCCCCACGGTGCCCTCCTGCTGACTCGACTACGCGCGCCCGATGCCTAGAGAACGTCTCATTTCCAGCGAAAGCCTGTCAGGTGCAGTTTTGGCAAAAGCTGCGGGGTGTCACAATTGCTGGGAAGGTTCCCCCGGGAAGCGGGAGGGCCCCTTCGGGAAACAAGCACAGGAAATCCGAGCTCTGCAAAATCTAACTGTAGCTGAGCCTGCTCATCTGCTTCTAAGGTGACCCAACGAGCCTTCGTTTTTACACTCAAAGCAGCCAGCACGTTCCAAAATCCGCGCAGACAACCTGAGAAAGGAGAGTGGCCCAGACGGGGCTCCGAGGGTCCCGGCCGACGCTCATGATTCTCTAAGAGCAATGGGCGGGGGCAGGGGGGGGTGCACCGACTCTCCGGTGCACAGAGAGGAGGCTGGAAGGGCCACTAAGGAGCAATTCGGTCCTAAAACCATTTCATGAATCCCTGAGTCCCAAGCAAAGGTCACGTCAGAGGCTGTCTAGCGGCACCAGCAGTGCCCGGACTGTCTTCCCGGGGAAGCGACGCCTGGGTGGCTGCTGTGAGCTCCTGGTCTGCAATCCCCGTGCCGCCTCCCTGGAGGTGCCCACGGAAACCCCGGGGCGGGGGGGTGACGCAAAGGCCTCCTCGGCTACTCAACCGTCCTGGCACCTACCCTTCTCTTTGGTAATCCTCGTCCAGATTTGACAGGAGCTGCGAGCCCGCCGTGGAGAGGTCGACGGCAGCCAGGGGCAGGTCACGAGAGGCAAAGTTCAGTAGCTGCACGGGAGCAATGCTCTTGGTGTCCTCGTCTACTTGTTGGGAGATGATCTCGACCTCGGAAATTCCTCCTTCTATGGCAGGCCTGCGTTGGGGACGAGGACCACAGGGCAGTCAGTCCCCAGGGACAAAGCAGGTCTCTGTGCCCCGAGGGAGGAAGGGGCATCCGGATCCGTGCTTCGCCGGCGGGGGGCGCGGGGAGCCCGAGGGGCCGGCCTGCAGCCTGGTGTCCCCTGCCGGTCGGGACAGCGCAGGCAGGAGGCAGATCTGCAAACAGGAGCTACGGGGTGGGATCCTTATGAGGCGGGCGGAAGACTCGGGTGGAAATACCCCGTAGGATTGGGGCCCCTAGACTTTATATTGGAGTAATATATTCTTTTTTTTTTTTTTTTTTTAAGGATTGGCTTATTTATTTTAGAGCAAGTGAGCATGGTAGAGGGCAGAGGGGAGGGGAAGCCGACTGCCGCTGAGCAGGAGCTCCAAGCGGGGCTCGACCCCAGGACCCTGACACCATGACCTGAGCCGAGGCCCAAGAGTCAGACGCTTAGCTGACCAAGCCGGGTGCTACTCGCTTCCTACGTGAGCTGGTCCTACTACATCTCCCCGCCTTTAAGGGCTGCCAGTAGGGGATGGGGGCACTTGGTGAAACTTCTGCAGAGTTTTCGGTCTCCTCCTTTGTCACTGGGGCACAGGGACACGGAGAAGCCTCAGTTTCTCCAGTTGAAACACGAGGAGGTGAAACAGAGGCTTCGTCAGGGCCACCCATTGTCACCCTATCATCTGATATGGTGGGAGACACGGTGCTGGAGGAGCTCGGCCTGAGAAGAAGGTGGTTTCACGGGGCCGGGGGGCAGTTTCTGAGACTAAGAGGATGTGGCTCCGGGCGCGGGGACACGTCCTTCTGCCTTCCTGCCTTCCGTGCTGTTTCCCCCTCAAGGTCACAGCAGCCCAGCACCACCTCCGGTTGTGTGGTCATCTCGGCAGGAGGACACGAGGTCCCCCTGGGGGGGGGCATGGAGGCCCCGTTCTCCGCCCCCCTCTGCCCCATGGCCCTGCAGAGCTCCTTCTGTCAGAGGGGAGAGTAGGACCCTCCAGCCTCACTTCTGGGTTCAGTTCTGGGGTTTGTTGGGATCAAGGGGGTCAGTTCCTCCTGTAGGTCCGCGGGCCTCACCCGGGGCAGGGCGAGGGCGCAGGGCAGAGGGCAGGTGCCTCGAGGCAGCCGCGGGGGGCAGGGGGAGCGGGTCGGGCCGGAGGGCAGCAGCGGGCCGCGGCCTGGCATGTGCGGCGGGAGGAAGCCGTCCACGGGACCGCGGGTTTGGGCACCCACAGGGCTCCTCCCTTGAGACCTCCGCCCCTGCTCTCAGAAGCCCTCCCGTGATTCCTAAATCTCCTCGCGATTCCCACTTTGTGGAATCGCCGTAGCACGTCCTAGCCGCGGCCGGACGTTTGCTCTGGAGGTTTCCCGGCCTCCCGCGGCCCCTCGCTGAAGGAGGAGGGTGGCGTGGCCGCCCGAGTGGGGGACCCTCGTCTTGGGGAGGAGTCACAGCAAGGGTTCTGGGCCGGAGAGCTCCCGCACTGTCATGAACCGAAACACGAGATGAGCCCAGTGGTCAAGTCGGAGAGAGGGCAGGGGCGACAGACCCAGGGACAAAGTGGCCCGGAGCCCCTCGGGGCTGGGCGGGGGCCGCTGGTCGCACCCGAGACTCGGAGGGGCCGAGAGGAGCCCCGGTGATACTCACTGCGGCCCGGTCATGGTGGGAGGCGCAGCCAGAGCCATGGGTCCTTGGGCATCTACTGGGGCGCAGCGGTCTTGGGGCCCGCCGTCGGCATTTCTAAGCGCAAGTTCTTACAACGCACGACACGGTACCTTGAAAACAAATAATTGCACGGAAGCGATTTATTACCCTTGGGTGTCAAGCCAGAGTCCTCCCAAACTCATCTGAGGACGGAAGTCCTTAGAACGTTCTTCGGTACAGCACTTTGCCTTCCAAGTTAGGTCTGAACAAAGACAGGGGTGAACAGATGCCTACAACGACCCGCTGTGGGTCAGAGGCGGGACTTCTCTGCTTTTCAGGGACGAGTAAATCGGCCCAGGGTGACGAGACAGATGACTTCGCTGGTCGCACGAAATAACAGGAGAGCCAGACCGGCCGCGGGCTTTCGGACTGTTCGTCTACGGCCGTTTCACTAAAGGGCCGTGCGGCAGTGAGCCCGGAGATTTCCTGCCCCGGCGCCCGCATCCCAGGAACCGCGGGGCCCCCGCAGCCCGGCTCCCCGTCAGCCTTGCCACCCTGGGCTCGTTACGTCGCTCCTTTGTCCCCGGTTTCTCCACCCGCGAGAGAAGAACCGTGATGGGACTCAACGCGTTGGTGCACGGGAGACACTTAGGATAGTGCCTGACACGTGGTGTCGGCTTTTAGCATCACGAGTATTTTATGGATTTAAATCGCACCATCCGTGGCACCTGAGCACGTTCCAAGGCATTTGGATGTGGCTTTGCAAGATTTCCTCTTAAAATCTGGACTAGGTAAACGGAGCATCCTTTTCTGTGAACCGGGGCTATGGCACCACCTGGAGGTCTCCTAAGACGCAGAAACAAGCTGGCAGAAAGGACACAGACGTGGAGCTCCGTTCTGGGCGATTTCCTACAAGTTAGGTGGGAGGTTCCTCCGAGGGGTGGTCCCTGCAGAGGCTGCGTTGTTCTGCTGCAAACTGCCTTTCCCGGGAAACCTCAATCCCAAGCTGGGCAAGCAGAAGCACTTGAAATGCAGAGACAAGGGCGTTGGCGTGTCACGTAAAAGGAGCAAAGCACTCCCAGGGCAAGAGGTGTCGGATGGATGGCGGCCCTGCAAACTGGGAAGCTCCTTAAAGGTCTGAGCAATTAAGAAGCGACAGCTGAAGCTAAAGGTCCTTGAGGAAATCTTGGGAAAGTCTTAGAGCAACTGGAAGAGAGATGGAGGACTTTGTAAAATTAGAAGGGCTCGGGGCGCCCGGGGGCCTCAGAGGTCGAGCGTCTGCCTCCGGCCCGGGGCGTGACCCCGGGGTCCTGGGATCGAGTCCCACGTCCCACGGAGTCCCACGTCTCCCTGCATGGAGCCCGCTCCTCCCTCCACTTGTGTCTCTGCCTCTCTCTCTGTGTCTCTCATGAATAAATAAATAAAATCTTTAAAAAAACAAAACAAAACAAAAAAACTGGTCAGTGTGTAAGTAATAAACACGAACCATTGCACTAATAATATAGGATCGCCAATATAAAACGAAAACAGAAATGAAACTGATTTTTAAAAATTCTTTGACTTTTTGGGAAGGGAAATTTCAAATATATAGAATTACAGAGAATCATTAAATGAATTTCTAGTTATCCATCTCCCAACTGGAACAGTTGCCAACTCACGGATTGTCTTGTTTTCTCTATGTCCCTGCCCGCCCCTCACCCCTCTTGATGATGTCATTCATCTGCAAAGGTTCCAATATGTACCTGAAAGGATAAGGATTCCCTTTAAGAGATCTAACCACAATATTTTAACGTTATTAAATACCCAGGCATTGTTCAAATTTTCCCAATTATCCTGTAATTCTTTTTTTTATTTTTTTATTTTTATTTATTTATTTTTTATTTATTTATTTTTTTTAATGATAGTCACACAGAGAGAGAGAGAGAGGCAGAGACACAGGCAGAGGGAGAAGCAGACTCCATGCACGGGGAGCCCGACGTGGGATTCAATCCCGGGACTCCAGGATCGCGCCCTGGGCCAAAGGCAGGCACCAAACCGCTGTGCCACCCAGGGATCCCCTGTAATTTTTTTTTTTAAGGTTTGTTGAATCAGGTGCCAAGTGAGGACGACATGTTATGATTGGCTATTACGATTCTTAAGTCTCAATGAATCTGTAGGTTTCCCCCTCTATCTCATTTTCCCCAAGCAATTTATTGGAAAACCTGGGTCAGTGGTCCCAGGTTTCCCAGCCTGGATTATGGTAACTGTATCCCTTTCATGTCTGCCCGGTTCCTGTTCTCTACCTTTCCTGCAATTTTTAGTTATCTATAGACTTTAATCAGATTCAAGTTTTTTTTTAAGGATTTATTTATTTATTTATTTATTTGAGACACAGAGAGAGAGGCAGAGACACAGGCAGAGGGAGAAGCAGGCTCCATGCAGGGAGCCCGACGCGGGACTCGATCTCAGGACCCCGGGGTCATGCCCTGAGCTGAAGGCAGACACTCAACCACTGAGCTGCCCGGGTGTCCCCTTTTTATTTTTTTTTCAAGACTATACAGGCAATGTTGTGACTTTCATCAGCAGATACATAACGTCTTGTTCTTCTTTTAGTAGCATTAACAGCCATTGACAACCACTTCCTGGACCCATAAATCCGTTAGAATTTGCAACAGGGGCATATGATTTTATCATTCCTTCTCCATTTATCAGCTTCTATGAAGACACACTCCTCCTCCTCAACTATTTGATTACCCCAAGGTACAGTTCTCATAGGAAAGGGAGGATAAGTGCTTACCCCTTCCTTTTATTTACTGATTTTCAAAATTTAATTAATCGGGATCCTGTTATCTTCTACCTCGATCAATGGGGTATTTTCCACAGCATCATGGGTTTTAATTCACTCAGCGGGAGTTGAGCGACGGGGCGGAGCGGAAGTGATTGCCACCTCCAGGACAAGGCAGAGACGAGGCAGGAGAGAGGGTAAATCGGCCGAGAACGGACCGTGAGTAGCTGCTTCCGTCAGTAGTTTTGATCCCTAACAAGCTCTCTGAAGATGTTATTTAAAAATAATATTCTCCAAGTAAAATAACCCCAAAGCACAAGCCTGGCACAAAGCAGGTGTAGTCTAGCACTCTATAAATGAACATTTGACGTGCAAACCTGATGTCTCAAAAACCTGGTAACAGCAGAAGAGAAAACCTGTTTTGCATTTATGGGGACTGGCTGTGGGGGGTAGAGGCCGCTTTTTTGACGTTAGTAAAATTCCAGGTTCTTCTACTTGTTGCTCATTAGTCTTTGTAATCACCAATTTCAGTTGTTCCAGCCGCATCAGAATTCAGGCTGGTATCCTAGGAATTTTAAGTCTGAAAAAGGCTTTTAAGATCAATCACTCGCCAGGTGAAAACGTCCCTAATGTGGTTCCCCTGGGCCCAGGTGCCCGCAGCAACTCCTCACCTCTTAGGTGTGTGACGGCCCTTTTGCACGGCGACCTGCTTTCACACGCATCCCCCGGCTTCAAGCCTGGCCTGCTCAGAATCACCTGGGCCTTTCGGGATGTACACATTTGTAGGCTATACTGCAGGACTGCTAAATCAGATCTCCGCACGGGGAGCTTGAGAATCTTTTTATTTTATTTTATTTTATTTTATTTTATTTTATTTTATTTTATTTTATTTTATTTTATTTTTGATTTTTTTTTTATTTTTTTTGGTTTTTTTGAGAATCTTTTTAAATTTATTTTTATTTTTAATTTTTTAAAAGATTTATTTATTTATGATAGACACAGAGAGAGAGAGAGGCAGAGACACAGGCAGAGGGAGAAGCAGGCTCCATGCAGGGAGCCCAACGCGGGACTCTATCCCAGGACCCCAGGGTCACGCCCTGGGCCGAAGGCAGGCACCAAACCGCTGAGCCACCCAGGGGTCCCCGAGAATCTTTTTTTAAATTCCCCAGGTATTTTTTTTTTCTGACCTGCAACCACTCCTTTTGACTCTATTATACCAACGGTCCTCAAACTTTCCATCGCACCAGAATCACCTGGAAAACTACGCGGCCCCCTCCGCAACCTGTGCAACTCAGTGTGTCTGAGGTGGGAGCCTGAGAATCCATAGTTTGAACAAATTCCCCAGGGATACTGGTTTGCTGATCCTCAAACCACATTCTGATCTTCTGAGTCAGAACCTACTTGAAGTAAAGACGGCATTTTATCCCTATTTCGAGGCGGACTGGCTGCAAAGCTGCTGTGGTGGGGCTGTCAGCAGAATGCACCCCGGCCAGGCTGGAGGAGTCAGCATATCCGTTGGGAATACTTTCCTTTGCACATAACAGAATATCTGACTAGCAGTGACTTGGGCAGTGAAGACTTTTATTAATTGTCTTCTGCAGGGGCAGCCCGGGTGGCTCAGCGGTTTAGCACCGACTTTGGCCCAGGGTGTGATCCTGGAGACCCAGGATCGAGTCCCACGTCGGGCTCCCTGCATGGAGTCTGCTTCTCCCTCTGCCTGCGTCTCTGTATCTCTCATGAATAAATAAATAAAATCTTAAAAAAAAAAATCTTCTGCAGCAAGAAGCCTGGGGGCAGGGGCTCTAGGATATTACCAAGGACTCCAGCTGGTTTCATCCTTTCCCAGTCGTCCACGTGACGCATTACTCACACTCACTGTTCTGGTTGCAGAATGGCTGCTGCAGCTCCGGCTTGCACACCAGCTCCCAAACAAGAAGAAAGAACCAACGTCCTTCTCCTCACAACGCTCTGATCTTTGATTCTGCAGGAATTTTCTTTTCTTTCCAAGTCCTCAAGCCAACCTCTCCTTGGGCAGAGCTGTTCCCGTGGGCACGTGGCGGCAGAGAAGCCTGGGACGGTGGGCACCAGGCCCAAAGAGTAAGGAGGGACGTGAGAGCCTCGTCCATCATGATTCGTCCCTCGGGGCTGCGCATATTGTTTCCAGAAGCAAGTCTCCGTGCTCTCGGCAAGTAAGAAGCGGGAAGGAGCTGCTGCAGGCGTGACCAGCTGGACGCCGAGCCCGGCTCGGGCGCCTCTAAGGGGTTCTGAGGCTCGGCTCACTACGTTCCCTGGATCTCCAGGGCTCTTTTACTTAGAAAGCACTGCATGCGGGAGGTTCCCTTTTGACGTCATCAAGCTCGCTGTAGGGCCTGTTGCTGGCAAGGAGCCACCGACACCGGCCTCCCTGTGGACATGATGCTCCACGCCCGCAGCACGAGAAGGTCAGTCCTTGCGCTGCAGGAGCAAGGTTCTGGGGAGCAACCCAGGATCATCCTTGTTGCCTTGACCCGCTAACGCCCTGCTCCCCTAACGAGCAACTAAAATGCAGACAATCAGTCACGTACCCAGGCCTTCTCCGGCTCCAACCTCCGGCCTAAGACTACATTCTAAGCTACCAAATGACGGGCAGGGCCCCGGCTCTCCCTCTCGGTGTCCACGGCGTCCTCTGGATGCCTCTGAGCCTCTGACGGTCTACTGTTGGCTCCTCTCCGCTGAGTCACGCAGCCCAGCAATTACCATCAGTGCCCTCGAGTATGGAGAACGGCAAGTAAGAGGACACAAAACTAGACCTAATCATCCCAAATCACTGGGGTAGTCTGAGAGGGGAATCAAGAGGACCATCATCACAGTCTTATCATTCACCCTCAGTATTTTTTCTTTTCTTTTTCTTTTTTTTTGAACAAGCTTTCCTTTGAATTGAACGAGCCATGTCGCTGCTGGGACAAAGAATCCACCCACAGCCTCCTCACTCCTGGCTGGCCTGGATGGGAAGCGGACCACCTAGCGGGCACTCCGCACCCCCGGCATGATGCCCTTTCCCCCTGGAATTCTGCAGAGCTTCTGGGAAACTCTATTATCTAAGATTTTGGGAGGTGCCGACAGAGCTGGGGCTGTAATGTCTGTCCCCTCCCTCACCCCCTACCTTCCCTGCCTCCAGGATGGAGCTAATCTTTTTTTTTTTTTTTTTAAAGATTTTATTTATTTATTCATGAGAGAGAGGCAGAGACAGAGGCAGAAGGAGAAGCAGGCTCCACGCAGGGAGCCCGACATGGGACTCGATCCGGGGACTCCAGGATCACACCCTGGGCCGAAGGCAGGCACCCGGATCGAGCTAATCTTAAGCACACGCACCATGCTTTGCACATCTCCAAAACGATATTTTGCTTTATGTGATGTTGACTAAATATGTTAAGAACTCAGATGTAAATTAATTTTGCCGCCAAACTCAACAGGACACCAGGCCAGTGACCCTTCTTAGGTAAATGGAGGGGAGAAGTCCCCTCTCTTCAATACTTTCATTTATACCATAAATGGCGTGACCTAGAAGTGACCCCCCATTCCTTACCCTCCCCATGCCAGTGCCCCCTCTATTATGGGCTGAATGTTCTCATTCCACCTCAAGAGTCCCCTGTTGGATCCGAACCCCGATGTCATGGTACTAAGATGTAGGTCTTTGGCTACGTCATGGGGGTGAAGCCTTTGCGAATGGGGTTATTAGGACATGGCCATGTGAGGATTCGAGACACAGCTGACTGCAAACTAGGAAGACAGCTCTCCCCAGATACCAGATGGAGCCATCACCTTAATCCTGGGCTATCCTGCCTCCAGAGCTGAGACAAGCCCCCCGGTTGTGGTTGAAGCCCCCCAGTCCGTGATACCGTTACCGCAGCCTGAATGAACCAAGACGGTCTCCTGACTCTCACTGCCCTTTTACCCCGTCGCTGCGTTTGGCCATGTGACTTGCTTTGTTCACGTAGACTGGAGGCTGTGACAGCTACTTCTATGCATCACCTTGACACATAAAAGGATATTTAAACATTTCTGGGTATGTCTCTGAAAGTGTTTTGTTTTTTAAAGATTTTATTTATTTTAGAGAGAGAGAGTGGGGGGAAGGGGCAGAGGGAGAGGAACAGAACCCCCAGCAGAACCTGTGCCCAGCAGGGAGCCCAACACAGGGCTCAGTCCTATGACCCCAAGACTACCTGAGCAGAAACCAAGGTGCCCAGGTGCCCCTGTGAAGGGGTTTTGGATGAGATTAACATTTGTAAAGTAGGTAGCCCTCCCGATGTGGGTGGGCCGCGTGCAATTCGTTGATGATTTGAAGGCCTGAATAAAATACAAGGTTGAGGAAGAAAGGATTCTTTCTCTCTGCCTCGCTGTCTTTGAGCTGGGACATCAGTCTGCAGCCCTCAGGGTTAGACTCAGCCCTACACGACCAGCTCTCCGGCTAGACTTTGCAGCTTCCGTAATCACGTGAGTCAGTTCCTTAAGAGAAATTACTTTATTGAGCTTTTTTTTTTTTAAAGATTTTATTTATTTATTCATGAGAGACACAGAGGGGCAGAGACACAGGCAGAGGGAGAAGCAGGCTCCATGCAGGGAGCCTGATGTGGGACCCGATCCTGAGACCCCAGGATCATGCCATGAGCCAAAGGCAGGCGCTCAACCACCGAGCCACCCAGGAATCCCATATTGAGCTTTATATATATATATATATATCCTATTGGTTCTGTTTCTCTGCTGTACCCTAATATATCAGCAAGCATGAGGTGTGCTCACGGGGAGCAGCAGCTCATGGCCTCCTTTCTCGCACATCACTATGACGACAGACACCCGGGCTGGCCCGCTGCCGGGTGCCCAGTCGACCCAGTCGGGGCCAGCCAACAGCCAGCCTCCCCTCAGTCTGTGAGTGAGCTCCGTCAAGACCAGAAGAACCACCCAGCGGTGTCCAGCCTAAAGTGTCAACCCAGAGTCATGAGCTAAATTTAAAAAAAAAAAAATCATTATTCAGTTCTCTAATAACATCTTCCAAGTTCCAGGAACAATACTAAGCATCAACATTATCATGATGAATAAATGAGATGCAGTTATAGCACTCAAGACATTTGGGGGCTACTGATAGGACAGATGCAGAGACTGAAATTAAAATTCAAAAAGGTGAGAATAGGGCAGCCCCGGTAGCGCAGCGGTTTAGCGCCACCTGCAGCCTGGGGTGTGATCCTGGAGACCCGGGATCGAGTCCCACGTCGGGCTCCCTGCATGGAGCCTGCTTCTCCCTCTGCCTGTCTGTCTCTCTCTCTCTGTCTCTATGAATGAATAAATAAATAAAAATCTTTTTTAAAAAAGGTGAGAATAATGGAACATTACAAGAGTGTTTTGAGAGCCGTAAACCTCTTTATAAATATAAGTAACTAATGATTCTTCGCATCGGCAGACACCATCCCCTCTTCCTTCAGCCATGAAAGGTTTAGTTTTTTTCAGCCCACCGAGTTTTCAGGGTAGTTTATTCTGTGATATCACTAATAGAGACAAATGTCCACTGCAACACGTAAAAATGCAAAATGTATGTTTTTAAAGCACGAAATTTCCCTCCATCCTCCCTCTTAAGCTTTCACTTCTCAGCTGAGGTCCCTATGTTAACACCTTGCTGTAGAAATTCTTGCTCAGGATCCTGCAAGCATGTACTCACATCTATAGGCTAATTTTTGAGGGTTTGTGTTTAGCAAAATAAAACCAACTCTGCAATTTGCTTGTATCGCTTATCAATATACGATGGGCATCTTTTCTGGTCAGTAAAGAGATAACGATTTATACGTTTTTCTGATTTCTTAATTCATATATTTACACGCATGCACCTGTATGACTTTGCATAAATTGCTTGTCATGAAATCCAAGTTTTTAGTGGTGCCTGTTCCCCCTCATTCCCTGCCTTACTGCTGTCCTCCCCCGACAGATGCTTGTGCACATACACAATCCATTAAACCCCTATGTATCTTTCCTTACTGTTCTTTGTGTTTATATAATTATACAAATGGTTGTATGTTTTATTTAAAACTATATCATCAAAAAATAAAACTATATACCATTCATACTTATCTACTTTTTGCTTTTCTCACTCAATACCTGGTAGAGAAACCCCTTCTCCCAAGTCAACCAGAAAACTCAAATTCATTCCTTAATTAACGGCTGCACAAAAAAAAAAAAAAAAAAATTAACGGCTGCACAATATTGCATGGTGTAGATGTGCCATAATTTAGTTAACAATTTGCTCACTGATGGGCGGTTTCTGATTTTTTTTTTTTTTTAGGCCACTGCGAAAAATGCTACAGTAAATATCCTCACATGCATTTCAATTCGTATTTATTTTCAATCGCATGGGACGGATTCTCAGTAGTGACATTAGTGGGCTGAAGAGTGTATCTTCAAAAATTTCAATAGTTAGAAAAAAAAATTCAATAGTTAGAACGAGATTGCTTTCCCAAGGACATAATAATGCACACTCCACCACAACTCTTTGAGGGAAGAGTCTTAATCCTTCACAAGCTGTCGAGGGCGGCGGTGAACCAGGAAAGTCCAAAAACTTGCTTAATTAAACCGTCTTCCCCAAGGAGACAAAGGTGAGAGCAAACCTACTAACACAGATCTTTATGCCCCAACATAGTTGACTTAGGGACCATCCTGTGACAGTGTTCCTACGTGTCATTTTAGCAACGGTCAATCCCCCGAGAACCCCACTTTCCTCCTTGTGCCATAAACCCTAACCATCAGAGGCGAGCCAATCAAATGCCTGGTTCTCGGTTCCCTCGGGGGCCCACCCCCTGCTTCTGCTTACAAGCTGGCCGAGGATGGGTTAACACATGGCGAGCTTAAGGTAGATACAGGAGACCAACTAAGTGTATTATCAAAGGAGAAAAATTTAAGGAAGAATCACTCTCTTTTTCACAACTTAAGTGTATCAGTATAGAGGATATGGCCCACTTATTTTTTCTCCTTTCCCCTTTATTCCCTTAAAAAAAAATAAGTGGCAAATATCAGAAAGGGAGACAGAACATGGGAGACTCCTAACTCTGGGAAACGAACTAGGGGTGGTGGAAGGGGAGGGGGGCGGGGGTGGGGGTGACTGGGTGACGGGCACTGGGGGGGGCACTTGACGGGATGAGCACTGGGTGTTATTCAGTATGTTGACAAATTGAACAACAATAAAAAATAAATTTATTATTAAAAAAAAAAAAAAAAGAGGATACGGCCCAGAGTATTACCAGAGACTGTCAGAAGGTGGCACCGGAACCTCCTCAAGCTGTCCCCTCCGCAGTCTGTGCCCTCCTGTCCTCACTCCTAGGGAGGTCAGGTCTCCTTTCACAAATCACAGTTCTTTGCACAATGACGGCGGTCAAAATGTGGGCCGGTGTCCCATTCGAACACCACCCCCGTGGCACGGTGCTCACTGGCACGAAGCCGGGGCTCTGGTTTAGGTCAGGACTCAGCGGGAAGTGATACCTCACTTTGGAGAACCCAGGTCTTTCTGGAAGCCTCCCCACTTCCAGCTATCTCTCCGTATGACGCCGCTCTGCAGAGGTGCTCCACGTACATCTCCTGGGATGCTGGGAAGATCTCACTTCCCTCTAAACAACTCTATTTTATTTTATTTTATTTTATTTTATTTTATTTTATTTTATATTAACAAATTTTATTTATTCATGAGAGACACACACAGAGAGAGGCAGAGACACAGGCAAAGGGAGAAGCAGGCTCCATGCACCGGGAGCCCGACGTGGGATTTGATCCCGGGTCTCCAGGATCGCGCCCTGGGCCAAAGGCAGGCGCCAAACCGCTGCGCCACCCAGGGATCCCTAAACAACACTATTCTATTCTATTCTATTCTATTCTATTATTTTATATTAAAAAACAAATTTTATTTATTCATGAGAGACACACACACAGAGAGGCAGAGACACAGGCAGAGGGAGAAGCAGGCTCCTTGCAGGGAGCCCGACACGGGACTCGATCCCGGGTCCCCAGGATCACACCCCGGCCCAAGGCGGCGCTAACCCGCTGAGCCACCGGGGCTGCTCAACACTGTTTATTTTAAAAGGGTAGAGACTGGAGCAAATGCAAGCCAAGGCGCCTCCATGCCTTGACATAGTCAGGACCCCTCAGATAACAGGCATCTGTGGAGATCCCGAGAGTCCGAAGCTTGGTGCCCGGCGCTGGGATGCGGCACGGTCTCGGCCGCCCGCGCTCTCAGTGTCCAATCTTACCGGATCACAGGTTCCAGGGCAGCAGCACATGGATGACGACTGGAGGCGACAGGTGCCGGGCGGCAATGAGCGAAGGTGTGGCCAGAGTAGGGCAGGGGGAAGGTGGCGAGGGCTGCACACCGAAGGGGCGGCGGTTCTGCACGTGGAAGCTGCGGCCTGCCCTGCCCTGCCCTGCTGGACGCCGACCTCGCCCGGGGCGGGAGTCCCAAGACAGCGGCAGCCTCCGGCCGAGGCGAGTGGTGTCCACCGGGGCCGTGGCTGCCTCGGGCCGGAGAACCACCCGAAGAGCTTGTCTGAAAGGCCATTCCTGGGCCACTCAGGTGACCCCGAGCGGGGAAGCCAGGACCTGGAGTGGCGCTGCCGTCCGGGTGACGGGCCACCTGCGAAAGCCCGGCCTGAGCAGCGTTCCCAGCCCCTCTTGGCTTTACCTTTACGTCCCTCCTTCAAGAACCACAGTCGGGGTCTCCCTAATTACAAGCACCCCTAGGCCTCCGCCCGTTCCAGTCCCTCCTCTCCCGCCGGTTCTCTGCGCACCGACCGCCACCCCAGCTTGTCTGCGCTCGGAAAATCCTCCGTCTCCTCCAGAGGCTCCGGGCCTGCGTCCACTCCTCCAGCCTCCGAGGTCCTTAGTCGGAGCTGAGAGCCCAGTGTCGCCCCTGGGAGGACGCGGCTGGCCCAAGCTCGGGCACTGTCACGGGGTGTCACTTGGCCCCGGTTCGTGACCAAGCAGTACAGCCGGCGAGGAGTGTTTGCCGTGTCCTCCACACGCCGGTGTGTAAGCGCCATCGACGGGAGGAAGAAGGACCGCAGGTAGCGGAACCAGAGCTCGTGGATGGAAAAGGCTGCACAGCGCCACGCTGGGTCCCTGCACCGGGAACTGTTAGCCGAGCGCGAGCCCCGAAGACGGGGCTGGGGCGTTACTGTTAATGCGGAACATTTAAGCCATAAGAGGACAAACATGAATGGAAGCTAAGGGTCGGGCTGTCTGGGGAAGAAGGAGCCCAGAGCGCCTTGCACGGTCACGCCTCTGCCCCTGAATGCCTGGAAGAGCAAAGGGGAGGGAGAGGGAGCTCAGACGCCCGAGTCCCGAAGGGGCGATCGCACCCGGAGGGAGCCCGAGGATCACGACCAGCCACCCCGGGACTCCCGGAAGGGTGACGACGCCGTCGGGGGAGCCAGGAGGCCTCTCGGGGGCGCCGCCCAGGGCCGTGCAACCTCCTCCTTATGGGCCAGTGTCCCCGGCTGAGCGGGCCTCGGCTGTCCCGCAGTGTTCCTCGGGCCCAGGTCCTCAATGCTGTCGCCCCACTCGGGCGTCCCCGCAGGCCCGGGCCACCCTTGAGGGTCCTCCTCCAGAGGGGCTCCTTGGGGGGAGCGGGCAGCGCCGGGGACCGAGGGCGTCCCCCGTCCACCTTCCAGGAATGGTGACGGAGCAGGCGCAAAGGCCGCTCGCGTGCAGTTTCGACAGGGTGGTCAAGTCTGCAGGTTGCTGAAGGGCCACGCGGTAATAGGTAATAGGTAATAGGGCACGTCTCAGCCCAGCAGCTGCACTCGCAGGAGGTCGGCTGTGGGGCATAAGCTACGAAATACACACACGCGCCTACGTAAGTCCCCGCACGTAGCAGACGCTCCCAAGATACTTGATACAGGAATCAGGAAACCAGAAGCTGAAATGTAAACGTGTGTCAGAGGAGCCTGGTTAAATAAACAAAATCCTGAAAAGGATGGACGTGGCCTGGAGCTGAGCGCCGGGAGGGGCCGCTCACCGAGGCAAGCGAGGGACCTCGGGATGATGGAAGCATTCCAGACCTTGATTTTGGTCGCAGGGTGCATTCAACACGAGTGCTTTTTATTGTTTGCAAATTATACATTGAACAATTTTTTTTTTTTTTAAATGGATGAACTCTAGGGGATCCTTGGGTGGCTCAGCAGTTTAGCGCCCGCCTTCGGCCCAGGGTGCGATCCTGAAGTCCTGGGATCAAGTCCTGCGTCGGGCTCCTCGCATGGAACCTGCTTCTCCCTCTGCCTGTGTCTCTGTTCCTCTCTCTCTCTATGTCTATCATAAATAAATAAATAAATAAATAAATAAATAAATAAATACATACATACATACATACATAAATAAATAATCTTTAAAAAAATTACATAAATGGATGAACTCTGGAAACCAGTGAAAACTACTCTAATACAGAAAGTTGTTTGCCATTAATATTAATGGCATTAAACTAATAACATTAAATAAGGAAAGTGGGTTAAATAACATTAATGGCATTAAATTAATAACATGAAATAAGAAAAGTGGGTTATAAAATAATATACATGATAATCCCCATTTATGAAAAATACGCAGAAAATATGTGTGTGACAGAGTGAGGAATGAATGGGACTTTCCTATGGTCCTGGAGTCGCGTAGATGCCCTAAAGTTAAGGACAAACATGGTAGATGCTCACATTTTCTAAAGAAAGATGCCAGACCATCAATTGGGAACATACTAACAGATGGTCAAGCTGGTCTGGTAACAGCTCCCAACAGCCTGTAGCAGAGAAGGCTAGAAAAATTCATGCCAGACTCCCAGGGTGGCTGAGGCAGTGGGAGATGGGCAGGTGAGGACACAGGGCAGTGATGGGAGCAGCCTGTCCTCCACCACCAGCTAAGCAACAAGGTGGCACCAAGGTTCTTAGCGAAAATTAAACTCGATGGTTTAAGCAGAGCACGGATTTTTATTTTTTATTTATTTATTATTTATTTATTTATTTATTTATTTATTTATTTATTTATTTATTTTGGGATTTCTAAAGGATACTTAATCCTGGCTGAGCCAGAGAGCAAGCGTCGAAACGACGTGGTTGGGATCACCGACCTGCCCCTGGCGCTGCTCCTGGGTATCCCTGATGCCATGGCACCACCCAAACATCCTGTCCTCCTGCTGTCCAATCCTCGGGCTCCCGGCCCCATCTCTGGCAGAGACGGCTCATACAGCTGCCTCCTGGCTCCGAGGGAGGCTACTACCTCACATGGTGGACTTAATTTGGGGTTTTCCCCAAATCTAGAAACGCCATTCAAAGGACGTGGGACGGTCACAGGTATAGAAAGTACCCTCTATTGTTATAGGTCTCCTATGGGCATGTCGGCCTAGAAGCCACCTAGGAAGGCTGCCCAGGGGCAGAGTGCCAAAGCAGGGGCTGGGAGCAGCCCCGAGAAGCTGGGCAGCATGTCCAGGGGAGGGTGCGTGCGACACCCCCCGCCCTGGCCCCGTAGGCAAGACCCGGGGGCCTTCGGAGAGCAGCCCGGGAGAAGGCGGGTCTGCAGGCGAGCCTGTGTTGCGGGTCCAGCTCTGGCGACTGGATGAGAGATTGCAGCTTTGATCTAGATGCCCTGTTTCCACGTCTGGAAAATGTGCCTGTCCTAAATCCTAGAGTGGTTAGAGAATCTGAGGCATCTTCCAACATTCACGACGGGTGATAAGAAGGGGAGACGACAGAATATGCTGGATAAGGGCATAAACCGATCATTTCCTATCAACCACCACTCACCTAAGAGGTCCGGAGAGCTCTTTTCCCAATTACTTCCCAATTACTGCTGCCAGTTAGACCCGGGGCGACAGGGAAGCAGTATTCTTGGGGAGAGTTCTCAAATCTCAGTGCTTTTTGTTCGTAAGCATCTTTTATTTTTAAAAAAGGACATTTCCATTAAAAAATAAAAATCTAGATCCGCTAGAACTTGAAAACACTGTGCTAAGTGAAAGCCAGCTACAAAAGGCCACGTAGTGTATGATTTTTCCATTTATAGGAAATATCCAGAACAGATAAATCTCTATTTAATAGTGGCTTTATTGGCAAATTATTATTTGCTTCAGAAAGCAAATTCATAAAAATAAATAAATAGACAAACAAACAAATAAATAAATAAATAAAATTAAAAAAAGAAAGCAAATTAGTGGTTTCCAGGGGCTGGAGGGACAGAAGAATGGGGAGTGACTGCTTGATGGGTACGGGGTTTCCTTTGGCTTATGAAATATTCTAGAACCAAACAGTAATGGTTGCGCGGCGGGGTAATTGTACTGAACGTCAAATGACGGTAAATTTCATGTTCTGTGTGTATTTCATAATTTTAAAAACTGGTAAAATGAAAACAAAAACCACTGGCAACAAACATGTAGATATAGTGACTGACAGGGAAACATGTCCACCATAAATTAGAAAAAGCAGGTTTTAAAACTATGCCCAGGGCAGCCCGGGTGGCTCAGCGGTTTAACGCTGCCTTCGGCCCAGGGTGTGGTCCTGGAGTCCCAGGATCGAGTCCCGTGGACCATACCATTCTGCATTCCCACAAAGAGTGAGAATTCCTGCTGCTCTGCATCTTCACCCGGGTTTGGTGTCATCAGTTTTCTGGGATTTTTCCATTCTCTTAGGTGTGTAGTGGTGTCTCGTTATTTTGCGATTCCTTCATGACATTATGACGTGTAGCAGTTTTTTTTTTTTTTTTTTTTTTTTTTTTTTGCGTAGCGTCTTTTCATATGCTTATTTGACATCTGTGTGACTCCTTTGGTGAGATATTTGCCCACTTTTTAATTGAGTTGTTTTATTATTGCGTTTTTAAGACAATAATTTGTATGATTATTATAATTATTATAAGACAATCTTTGTATAATCGTCTTTCAAATTGTATAATTTGAACACAAGTCCTCTATCAGATATGTGTTTTGCAATATCTTGCTTCTTGAGGACAGTGGGGAGTTTGTGGCTTGTCTTTTCATTATGTTTTTGTTTTGTTTTGTTTTGTTTTTGTTTTTACCTTTGGGAAGATAAGCACCACAGCCGACAGACACACTGGGCCATCTGAGACCTCCAGCATTTACCGGGCAAGTCTGTTTGGCACCCAGGCCTGTGGGCTTATCCTTGGCTCTGTGTGTGTGCTCAACTCACCGGCCTCAAACGAGTAACTGACTTTCAAATCAAAATAGAAAAACTTGCTATTGCCACTTCTGAAGTGTGCCAGGAAGTGTGTAATCACTGTTAAGCACGTGGAGTCTTTCAATTCATTTAATTATTACTGCCGCGTCTTTTTTGACCTTCATTCGTGCATTTGTTCAACAAATGTTAGAGCCCTTGGAGGAATGCGGTGCTGGGCACGGCTCCTTGCTTGCAAAGCAGCCTCACTGTCTCTGGCACCGCCCTGGGCCCACATAAGGACAGGAGCCCACGGCGTTCTCTCTCACCCATGGACTGAGTGCAGGATGGCTCAACGTGACCCGGGGGACTCACTGCCACTCCCACACTACAGCTTTCCCACCCCCATCCTCCCCTTGCCCTTCAGGTCTGCTACCTGCTGAGGTCTTTTAGTTCCAGCTTGGGGTCTACCCCACTCTGCCTCTGCTCCCAGGAGCACCTGGTGCAAAGACCCTCCCAGCTGGCCCAGCCCCAGGTAAATGTGCTTCCCGCAGCTCTGGTGGCCCTCAGGTGAGACTCCGAGGGAGACACACAGAAGACTAAGACATAGTCTTGCTTCCAACAGTCTACTTGGAGGAGGATGTTAACAGAGAGAATCTGCGGTGAGTGCCCCAGAATCCAGCAGGTCAGTAGAGTTACTGTCTCGGACGGAGACTCGTCTCACGATTTTGATTGTGATCCGTCCCCCTTAGCTTCCTCGCCTACAGCAAAGGCCTCTACATATCGGGATGGATTAGATCTGTTCCTCCCAGAGTGTGGTCCCTGGACCAGGCACAGCGTTGGTACCACCTGAGGGCTTATGAGGAATGCAGATTCTCACCTTGTCCCAGACCTGATGAATCCGAGATCCGTATCTTAAGCTTCCCAGGAGATCCGCAGGACACCACAGTTTGAAAAGTGTTGGGATGCATGATCTTTACATTCCCTTTCGGTTCTAAGCTTCTCAATCTGTTTCACTTTCTGACTGTGCCAGGAGGGCGGCTGCTGGGAGTTCCCTGGGAGGTGGCGACTGGCTGGGCCCGCAGAGGCCTTTGGTTTCTTTGGGCTGATCACTTCCACAACAGAAGGACACGAAACAGGAGTTACGCAGTGGAAACTAACAATGCAGGTTCTAGTCTCGACTTCCTTTTTTTTTTTTTTTTTGATTTTATTTATTTGAGAGAGAGAGAGAGAGAGAGAGGAGCAGGAGAGACAGCGGTAGAAGGAGAGAGAGAATCTCAAGTGGACTCCACGCCAAGCACAGAGCCCAAGGTGAGGCTCGATCCCAGGACCCTGAGGTCATGACCTGAGCTAAAACCAAGGATTGGAGACTTAACTGACTGCACCACCCAGGGGCCCTTCCTCCCCAACTTTCCTCTTTTGAGGGATTTGAAGAGTCTTTTAAAAAAAACTTCCAGCTCAGGGGTCCCTGGGTGGCTCAGCAGTTTGGCACCTGCCTTTGGCCCAGGGCGTGACCCTGGAGACCCGGGATTGAGTCCCACATCAGGCTCCCTGCATGGAGCCTGCTTCTCCCTCCTCCTGTGTCTCTGCCTCTCTCTCTCTCTATGTCTATCATGAATAAATAAATAAATCTTTAAAAAAAACTTCCAGCTTAAATATTCTATTTTAAAGAAGGGCTTTGGACTCAGACCTAGGTTCAAACTTGAGCTTTGCAGCATACCAGCTGGGCACAGGCAACCTCTTCAGTCTCAGTTTCCTCACCTAGGAAATGGGGGTAACAGGCTGCCACGAGGACTAGCCCTGCTTCAGCAGGAGGACGCAGCGCGGTCCCTCAGACATTCTCCACGCGCCCCCGTGAGCTGCAGACTCCAGGGCGCGGGCCTCCGGTCACACGTCGCTAGGAAAGGGTACGCTGGACGTTGAAAACCGACTACGAGTAAACTAATTCTTTATATCACCGGTTGAAATGATATTCTAGATATTACTGGTTAAATAAAATATGTTAAAATCAGTCCCATCAGTTTCTCTTTTACGTTTCTAACTGTGCTCCTAGAAATTTTAAGTCGCATACGTGGCTGATACTTTGCACAGGGGTGACCTTGAAGAGACCAAAGCGGGCTCCGCGGTCCTTGCTAGTTTACGCTGCGGTCAGGAGAATCACAGCCACAGGGAACCCCCCTGGGGGAGAACCGCAGCCCTACGAAGAAGGGGAAAGAAGGGGGGAGTCACACGGGTTGGGGTGGTCAAGGAAAGCTTTAAGGGGGAGGTCACTCTGGGTGCGGCATGGCCCGGCAGGGGGATGCACAGACTGTGCTGCGGTAATGGGAGGGTTTCTAATTGTCCCATCGTGTCCTGTACACGGCAGGTCCCTGATGATTATTCTCACCTGTGGGGATTCGGGGCAGGGGGGTGACACAGGGTCAGTATAAATACAGGCAGACACAGAGGGCCTGTTGTCAAGAGGCTGGTCCCACGGGCCGGGCCCGAGTATCTAGATGGGTGGACGCTCAGCTCGGGTGAGGCCTCCTCGATCTCCCTGAGCACCCAGGGCTCATGCCTCCCCGGTGCGACCGGCAAGACCAGCCGCTGACAAATACGTGAGAAGCGTCTGTGCCGTCCGCACCTTGGCTATAGGGATAATGGGGACGCGGCTCCTTGAGCAGGGGTTGCAAACGAAGGCCTGTGGGCCAAATCCAGCCACTGACTGTTTTTGTAAATGGAATTTTATTAGACCGTGGCCGGGCTTACTCTCCTATGTGCCGTCCGGCTGCCTTTGTGCCACAGTGGCACACGGGTGTGTGACGGGCACCGTATGGCCCGCGAAGCCTAGAATGTTTCCTCCCTGGTCTTTTACAGCAAGTGTCTGCTGACCCCAGCCTTAGAGCAACAGTCCTGCAAGCGAATAGTGACAAGGTGACATGATCGGGTTCTAGGAGAGGGCTGAGAAGAACGGGAGAGGGGTGCCGGAGGGGATTCCCAGGCCGTGCTTTGTAGGACCACGGGTTCATTGGGAAGGTGAGCCCGTAGGGAGTGGAGAGGACCCTCCAAGAAGGAACAACTGCACCTGCGACCACACAGAGGCCAACAGGGTTAACCCTAAGAGCTGGATCCGCCAAGAACAAAAGGCTCCAAGCAGATGCTTGGGGCGGCCCAGCAACCCTACTTCCAGCCCTAATCCCATCACCCTCTTTCCCAGGTGACTGCTTGATACCTTTTCCTCTCTCCTCACACCCCCGATACCTCCCGTCCTAAAAACATCCCTTACCACCGCCGGCCTCTCCTGAATACCCTTTTTTTTTTGTTCCTTCCCAGCACATTCATTTGAAAATATGTGCACGTGTGCGGCCTCTAATTCTGTCCTCCTCATTCTGTCCTTTTAAATCTACTTCACTTTCCCTCCACTTCCTCAAAACGGCTCTTGCTGAGTTCATCAACGCCCTCCTTAGCAACCCCCCCCCCCCCCCCCCCGCTACTTCTCAGGCCTCAGCCTCCTGGGCACCTGGTGAACCCCCCACCCCCACCCCCCGGCACACTTTCCTTCCTCGTAGGTGGGAATCTGCTCCCTCCTGCATTTGCAGACTCCTCTCCCCATCTAATAAATGCACTTTTTGGGGTCCATGCCTCTGGGAATTTCACCCAATCTTGAGGCCTGTAAGCCTGGTCTACGGCACTTCCTGTGACAACGGCAGTGTACTGTCCGCTATCCTGTGTCGCGGCCCCGGCCACGTCTGGTCACTCGTAATGTGGATCGTGTGACTCCAGGCTGGTGGCTTCTAGGTCGGACAGGGCAGGTCGACTCGCCAGTGACCCACAAATACATCTTCATCCTCAAGCACTTGCCTTAATTCCAGACTCGTGGGCCCGACTGCATCCCAGACCTCTCCATCCCCCCCCACGTCTCACCTGACCCACCTCCGCCTTTCTCTTCTGGGATATTGACCCTTCCATCCTTCCAGCTGCTCAGGCCAAAAAGCCTTAGAGAACTCCTAGACCCCCTACAGGCCCACACCCAGCTCTGCCCTCCAGGCACACCCCTGACTTCCCATCACCTCTCCCATCCTGGACCGAGCGCTGGTCCTCACTCCGCTGGGCTGCCCCTGCCCCCCACCTGCCCCCCCCGCCCTCCACCTGCCCCCCACCTGCCTCCCCTGCCTCCGACCTGCCCTCCACACAGCAGATGCGGCCCTCCCCGCTCACTGCCTTTCCATCGCAGCCCGGGGCCGATGGCGTTGGAGGCTCCATACTCTGCCTCCTGCTGCCTCCCGCTTCCACCCCCCAGGCCACACCGACTTGGTTCTTCCAACACCCCAAGCACACCCCCACCTCTGGGCCTTTCCTGAGCCAGGGGCGCTCATGCCTCAGGTGTCCCATGGCTTGTCCCCTCACATCAGGCCTGCTCGGCCGCCACCTCACTGGCAAGGTCTCCCGGACCATGGGAAGCACACTCCTTCAAGAGCACACTCTGCCCACATTCCTCTCCTGTCTGCTTTACCCGTCTTCGCGGTACGTCCCGCCCTCTGTGCAGTAGAGATGATTGCTCATTAAGTATCTCCTCCATTAGAAGGGAGAGCTCCCCGGCAGTAGGGTGTGTGCTCATTTACTACTGAATCCCCAGCACCCAGAACAGGGGGTGCTCAGGGAGCATTTGCTGAATGAATGAATTTTAAGTGGAGGAGCCGGGAAGGTGAAGAGGCTAAGGGGCAGGTGGCTCACGGAGAGGCAAGGGACGCGATGCCGGGGCGTAGACACAGTGGGGTCACTGCAGGCCGCCCACTCACCTTGCGCCTCTGCCCAGGTGGTTTCTTCATCCTCCGGGTACTGCTGACGTCCCAACAGCCCCGTCCTCAGGCAGAGGGAGGAAGGCACCTCCCTGCTTCCATTTCAAGAGGCTGGACCTTTGTTTTGCCTCCAGGCTTTCTTTCTGGGCCGCCCGGGGGGCTCAGCGGTTGAGCATCTGCCTTCAGCCCAGGGCGTGACCCCGGGGTCCCAGGGTCGAGTCCCGCGTCGGGTTCCCTGCGTGGAGCCTCCTTCTCCCTCGGCCTGTGTCTCTGCCTCTCTCTCTGTATCTCTATGTCTCTAATGAATAAATAAATAAATTTTTTAAAAAAGTCTTTCTCTTTCCCTTCCTTCCTATAATCTCAGCCCATGTGGGGCTTGAACTCACAGCCCCGGATCAAGAGCCACGTGTCCCTCCAAAAGAACCAGCCGGCACCCCGGCAGCCGGGTGTTTGCTGTGCGAGTGGCCGGGGTAGTTCCCGAGTCCGCATCCGCAGAGGGTGAGGATGGTCCGGCCCCGCCGTCTGCCGTCCGCTGTCTGTGCCACCGCGGTGGGCAGCTGCTGGGGACGGGGGGGGGGGGGGGGCACCTGCCTCCGGGATGCTCCCCTCCCGCCAGCGGCCGCAGGTGAGCAGAGACCGGGGCAGTGAACAGGTGCACGAGGGCGGTCTCCTCCGGGGGCAGTGAGGCCACCTCCCCAAGCAGCAGGACCTGCCTCTCCAGGATGCGAGGGAGCTACTGCGCAGAGGCACTGGGCACCTGCACGCCGGAGGAGCCACTGGACATCATCGGGGACCGGTCTGACCATCTCGCTTCTTAGGTGGAGAAAACGATGCTCAGGGGTGGGGACCTGCCCACGGTCACCTCAGGAGTCTGTGCCTGAGCCGGGACTGGAATGTGGTTCTGTCCGCTGCATCTGTCCCCAGTGTGGGCCGCCTGGGTCAACAGTGTCCCCTGGGCCCACCTGTCTTGGCCCCGCTTTCGGACCAGGCCCGGGGCACAGGCTGCACTGCCTCAGCCTGGGGAGGGGCTTCCTCCCAGGGCCTTAACCTCTGGGGCCCCTGCAGGGGTCTCACCCTGATCCTTGCACAGATGCTGGAAATTAGAGGCCGCAACACAGTTGTCATGGCAACTCTGAAGGGCTTTTGCAGCAGGCACTCCACTGCGGACATCCTTCAGCGAGGCGCTTTGCTAACAGCCACCAGCCACGCCGTCCCGGGAAAGCCACTACCCCCCCCCCCCCCCCCCCCCGCCTAGCTAGCCACCCGCACGTTAGTCACGGACGTCCAAAAAAGAACCTGCGCCAGCTTGCAGCGCTGCATCCAAAGTGTGGCCACTAAAGGAAAAATAGAAGCTCAAAACCATGTTCAGATAAAAATGCAGAAAGATTATAGGGGAAAAAAACCCCAAGCTAAGCGCTGAACATGTATTGCTTTGGTAATTAGAAAAAACAAAAAACAAAAAACCCCACAACAACAACAACAACAACCTAAGACTCTAAGCCGATACAGTTATTGCAATTTAGTTGTGGGCTTTCAAGGCTTTCCCACTCCCTGGCCTCAGTTTCCTTCTCTGTATAATGATAGGGCTGAACTTTGTGGTCTAGGTCTGCGTCAGCACTGTCGTTCTGTGATTTGGGTCTTTCTGGAGGGATGGGACGGTGTCCACCCCGCACTCTCCTCTCTTCCCATCCCGTTTCCCTGGCAGCAAACGACGACAGACACGTGGACATGAGTCAGCTACATGTCCCAAGTTCCCTGAGTTCAAGGGGACAGACACGGTCTGGCATCAGCAGAAGCTGCTCTGCTTGTTTATCCAACATCCGAATATCCAGTTTATTCAACATTTATTGAGCACATACCATGGGCAGGGCACGGTGCCAAGGCTGTGGAAATAAGCCAGTGACGTATGACAGAGAGGCTGTCCTCAAGACATTTTCAGAGGCAACTGTAGCAAAGCCTCGTAGTAGGTTCTAAAGAGGGAAGGGACAAAGCCCCGTGGGAGCTCAGAGGATGGAGAGGCCATTTATAATGAAAGAATTTGGGATGCTTTAGGGGGAAACTCATATGGCCTCGAAATAGGGGTAGGATTTTTATTTTTATTTATTTACTTATTTTAAGATTTTATTCACTTAGAAAGAGGCAGAGACACAGGCAGAGGGAGAAGCAGGCTCCATGCAGGGAGCCCGACGTGAGACTCGATCCCAGGTCTCCAGGATCATGCCCTGGGCCGAAGGCAGACGCCCAACTGCTGAGCCACCCGGGCATCCCAGGGGTAGGATTTTTAAATGATGAAAGCAACCCACACACATAGTAAAAAACAATTCAAATGGTTCAAAGGTATATACAAGGACAGAAAGTCAAGGTTTTCCCACCGGCCTCCCACCCTAGTCCTAATCTACAGAGGCAACCACCCCAGGTTATTATTTTATTTTATTTTATTTTATTTTATTTTATTTTATTTTATTTTATTTTATTTATTTTATTTTATTTTATTTTATTTATTTTATTTTATTTTATTTATTTTATTTATTTTTATTTTATTTTATTTTATTTATTTTATATTTTTTTTCACCCCAGGTTATTTTAAAGAATACACCTCCACATCCTGCCTGTTGCCTCAGCGTGGGTTGGCACACCGTGCCCCTCGGGGTGTGTGGTGAGGCCCTGGCACTGGGGCACTTCCGTCTGCTGCTCCCAGGGAGGCAGAGCCGTGGGAGGCAGACGCAGGCCCTGGGCAGAGCTGCGGGTACCAACCTCGGTGCTTCCGCTCTGTAGCTGCCCGACTTTGGGCAGGTCACCCCACACACACCCTCCCCCGCACTTAAGTGTCCTTATCTGGAAAATGTGCATTAAAATAGCACCTATCTCGAAGAGGTGGCATTGGTATGAATTCAATAACCTACAAAAAGGCTTAGGATGGGGACTGGGACGTGACCGGGATTCCAGAAACAGCAGCTCCCGTACCGTTCACATCCTTCCCAACAAGCCAACTTTGATCGGCTGCACCAATACTTTTTTTTTTTTTTAACACGTCAAGGTTTAAATACTTTAGATTCTGTTTTCAAGCTATGGGAAGCTTTGCATGCTTTGCAGATTGCTCATAAATTGAATTTGAAACTTCAAAAGACCAGTAAGCAGCATGTATGTTTGTGCTTCTATCGACTATATATTCTATAGAATCAGGCAGTGTGAATAAATCGTGGCAGAAAGGGATAGGATACGATTTCATTAAACCCAGATTGCTGGATGGCAATGTTCAAATACATGGGTTTCTTTTCTTTTTCTTTTCTTTTTTTTTTTTTAATACTCCAATTGCTCAAAATCATGCTATATTTTGATTTGCTTCATATTTGGTCCAGACTCCTTCCACAGCTTTTTCTTTATCCTTCAGAAGTTTCTCATTGCATTTTTTTCTTACAGGAAGTAGAGATATATGTTCTCTTTATCCCATGGTAACTGCAACCAGATCGCTAATTTTCCTGTTAAACGGTCAATTTGGGACACATCACTCTGTGGACCTGCTGCAGGACTGTCATTCTGGCTTGGCTACATTTCAGGCTCTCCTGTCCCATGTCTGCTACTTTGTTGCATCCCTTTTATTTTTGCTGGAGCATGTCCTCAAGTAATTTTCTCAATAAAATTGTGTGGAAAGGAAACTTATTGAGTCTTTACCTGTCGGAATGTGAGATTATCTTACATTATCCTTTCTCTAGAAATTCCCCTCCTGCTTCAACACAGTGGTCCCCACCTTTGGCCTCCACTAGAGCGGTTTTGCTGTTAGCCAGTGACCTCCCACTCACCACGGACACTTTTAACCCTACGCCTTTCTGTAGAGTTTGAAACTGTTGATGACCGTCTGGTTCTTAAGAGTTCTATGTTCTTTTGCTTTGGGGGACACTATGTATTCTTTATTTTTTTCCCTCTCTTTCTCCTTTTATTTCCTTTTTCTTAAATAATAAATTTATTTTTTATTGGTGTTCAATTTGCCAACATACAGAATAACACCCAGTGCTCATCCCGTCAAGTGCCCCTCTTTCTCCTTTTATTTCCTTGGAGGTTTTTTTTCTCCTCTTCATAACCCTTCAAAACTGATATTTTTTGGTGTCCCATCTCTGCCCACTGATGGTCTTTCTCTGCATGAGCTTTCTGAAACAGCTCATCTAACACTAGGGCTTCAGCCACCATCTGTGTGTTGAAACAGAGCTCTAGCAAAATGTTGCATAAGAATTTCAAAATTAGTATGTCCAAATCTTAATTCATTATCTTACCTCCATCCAAAGGCTGTTTCCGCTCTTATGGTTTTAATTTTGGTTCATGGAGTCACCATCCACCCAAATCTCCTTATTTAAAAACTGTGGAGTCATCCTCAACCTTTCCCTCTTTCTCGTCTCCCAACCAGGTGCCAAGTCTTCCCAAGTCTATTATCAGAAATGTCCCTGGGATTTTCTCTGTTCTCACTGCTACCTTAGTCAAATCCTATTTCTCGCTTGGATTCCTGAAACAGCCTCCTAACTGGCCTCTCTGCCCCCACCCGCTCCCTGATCTCTCTAACCTTCATATACCTAATTATCTTCCCCGTTAAAATGGTTTTTTGTTCTTGTTGTTATCATGCCTTTCCCTGTTTAAGACCCCATCTGTCCCTGTACTGCACATACAGCAAAGCTTAAAATCCAGAGTCACACATAATACTTTGCAACCTACCTCTCTACATTTATTTACATTTTCAACCCCCTCTTACCCTTCAGCCAGAGATTTCTGAGATCCCATCCCTCTTGCACACTGTTCCCCTTACAGCTTTTTTACTGTTTCGTTCCTAAGTGTTTCAAGCCCATTTGCTCCCTCCCAGAGTGTCCTCCTAGTAACTTCTGGACTTACAATACTGTTGATATCTATTTCCATCTTCCTCTGTAGCTCTGTGGTCTGGTTCTGGGGCACCAGGCCTATGCTACTCCCTGGGATCATCAGCACCCAGCATGAGTCTAGCCACTAGAAAATGATGCAATTTAGGGGAATCCCTGGGTGGCTCAATGGTTTGGTGCCTGCCTTTGGCCCAGGGCGCGATCCTGGAGTCCCGGGATCGAGTCCCACGTCGGGCTCCCGGCATGGGCCCGCTTCTCCCTCTGCCTGTGTCTCTGCCTCTCTCTCTCTTTCTGTCTATCATGAATGAAATAAAATAAAATAATCTTAAAAAAAAAGAAAATGCTGCAATTTGATGTTGGGGAAGAAAATAAGTACATTTTTTTTTCTCTAACACGTAAACCTTGGGGAATGATTATGTTCAGAAGCAGGAAGAGGAGCCAGGGTGAGGGTCACGTGAGGCTAAACTCTGCAGAGTAGTAAAGGACTAGGGGAGAGGGCAGCCCCGGTGGCTCAGCGGTTTAGCGCCGCCTTCAGCCCGGGGTGTGATCCTGGAGACCCTGGATCGAGTCCCACGTCAGGCTCCCTGCATGGTCCCTGCTTCTCTCTCTGCCTGTGTCTCTGCCTCTCTCTCTCTCTCTCTCTCTCTCTGTGTGTGTGTGTGTGTGTCTCTATGAATAAATAAATAATCTTAAAAAAAAAAAAGGACTAGGGGAGAGAAGTCCAAGGACGGGGAGACGGTCAGCAATGTCCAATGCTGCAGGGAGGTTGCAGATGAGGCTGGGAAACAGGTCACCACATCTGGAGACTTGGTGGCCTCTGGCCAACCTCAGGAAAAACATTGCAGTAGCATGAGAAACGGGTCGGGATTTCAAGGGCTTAGGGCTTAGGGCTTAGGTGAGAGGGTGTGGTGAGGAAGCAGAGCTTCTCCGACCTGACTGCCATAGCACTGGACATCCACCCTTCCTTTATCGAATCACTTTCCCCTTTTTTGGCTTCTGTGATGCAACATTTTAATATCACCTCAGATTCCTTCAAGGGCTCCTCTATCACCCTCTAAATGTCAAGGATTCAAGGGTTCTGTTTTTAGCTCTTGTCTTTGCTTACTGGATAAACCCTCCTATTCGTGGCAAGTTCAATGATGCCTACCTCTTGGCAACCCCACAGCCTTATCTCCAGCCTGGGAGTCTCCCTAGGCTTCAGGCTCATATTCATTCATTCATTCATTTAAAAAATATTTTATCTATCTATCTATCTATCTATCTATCTATCTATCTATCTATTTATCGAGAGTGCAAGAGCATGAGAGCACATGCATGAGCAGAGGGGGAGAGAGAAAGCCCCAAGCAGACTTGGCCTGAGCTCAGAGCCTGATGCAGGACCTGATCTCATGACCCTGAGATCATGATGTGAGCTGAAACCAAGAGTCGGACACTTAACAGACTGAGCCACCCGGGGGCCCTCAGATCCATATTTAGTTCTGCCCGTTGGTGGTGTAGATGTCCCAGAGGTACAACCACCTCACATTTCTGAAACAACTCATTTCCTGCAACCAAAACTCTCCCCCAAAAACCTACTTTACAATTTCCACCAATCATAACTCTACCACCAAAGGTTATAGCTCCGCTACCACCGCTTATATCCCGGCCCTAAAATTTCTTAGCTGTATTATTACAATCTCACAATAAATTACAATTACAATACATGCAATATTACAATTATTACAATCTCTCCAGGACAAGCCTTAATCTCTTCTAGAATTCTCCACCTGCTTCCAAAGACACTTTTTTTCCCTCTAAAAAAAAAAAAAATCGATGCATAATTACGTACAATAAAACACACACATTAAAAGCGTAGAGTCTGATGGGTTTGAACAGAACTATCATCCCAATCGAGATACAGAATATTTCCATTTTCCCAGGAAGTTCCCTGGTGCCTCTTTGCAGTCGAACCCCTGACACCCAGAGGCAACTTTTGTCCTAAATCCTAGTGCCAGAGACTGGTTTGGCCCTATTCTTAAAGTGTATGTAAATGGAATCACGTGGCATGGATTATTTTGTGTCCGGATTTTTTAGTTCTCTGAGATTCATCTAGGTTGTTGCATTTATCAGTACTTTGCTCTTTTATATCGCTGAGTGGTATCTAACTGCATGGATATACCACAATTTATTTTTCCGGCCAGGAGCTGCGCACAGGATGATACAAGCCGCCCAGGTCCAGGCTTTCGAAGGGCTTAGGGGAGAGCGGCTGGGACAGCCCAGCAGCCACACTCATGGGTGCAAAATCGGAAGCGGAGCTAAGCGTTCTGCGCAAAAGGAAGGACGAGTGTCCGGGTCTGTCCTAATGGCTCGAGGAGGGGGATGAAGGGAGGGTTTCCCTGGGGAAGTGACGCTTGTGCTGGGATGGAGGAGGCACCTGGTGAGCAGGGGAGGTGTGTTCCCTCTGTGGCGGGGAGCACCGGGGGCTGTTGAGAGAGCCTGGAGCTAAGCGGGTGAGGACAGAGCGGGGCTGGTGGCCCCACACCAGGGAAGGAGGCAGGGCCGGGCCGGGGCGGGAACCGCCGAGGAGGACGCGGCCGCGATCCCGAGGGAGGCCGAGGAGCAGGGACCAGAGCCCGGGGCACGGCCTGGCCCTGCCTGACATCACGATGCACCGCCGCCGAGCTGCCCTGCGCCACGGCCTGGGGGTCGCCCGGGGTCAGTCACCTGCTCCGGAGTGTGGCCCAGACGGACCCCCGGGAATACACTTTCCGTGTTGACGCTGACAGCTCGAGGGAGCCGACTCCACGCACCGAGTGGGCTGCGGCCCGAAGGAAGAGTGGGGTTTTTTTTTTCCTTAAAGATTTTACCTATTTATTCATGAGAGACACAGAGAGAGGCAGAGACGCAGGCAGAGGGAGCAGCAGGCCCCACGCAGGAGCCCGACGCGGGACTCGATCCCGGGACCCCGGGGTCACGGCCTGGGCCAAGGGCAGGCGCCAAACCGCTGAGCCCCCGGTGGCCCGAAGGGAGAGGGTTTTGCAGCGAAGGCACAAGTGAAGATTCGGCGAGGGAGGGGGTGCGGCCAACAGGGCCCGGGCCGGGCAGGCGCAGCTCGGGCTGGCAGGGACGGGCCGGAACCCCAGCACGACCAGCTCGGGGACAGAAGAACCGTGCTTCCCCTGAGGCCGGAGGGAGGGCAGGGAAGTGGGCAAAGCTCCAGAGCAGGAGCACCGCCGGGCTGCGCGGCCACCTCGCCCGAGTCCCCGTGAGCGGCCACCTTCCTCGGCCCGGCCGGGGTCTGGCCCACGATCAGAGGCAGGTCTACGCAGCCGCGGCCGCTGGCCGTGAGGTGCAGGAGGCGCTCACCGGCCCTCCCGTCCCAGCACACGTCCACGTGGCCTCTGCGAGCACAGAGATTGAGGCCCGAGTCACAGATCCTGACGGAACCTCCGTTCAGGGAGGTGGAGAGGCCTGCCCGGGTCTACACGGTCGGGGGCGGCTGACCTGGAGCTGGAACCCGAGTCCACCCGCTCCGCCGCAGGCCACAGCGACCTGGGAGCCGGGTCACTACTCCCTTCCCGCCGGCTCGGACGCTCGGCTCCTCGGGGGGCCTAAGCGGGGTGCAGGGTGGCAGCGGCGGTTCTGCCTACACAACGGGTCCAGTTTGCATGATGGGACTCCCAGGGTTTCAATGAATGAATGAAAAAAGGAACCTAAAATACGATATTCTGACACAAAACTCATTATTCTCTCACCAAGGTGAGAGGGACCGGAAGCACCAACACTGGAACGTTAGGGACTCAAGATGGGACAACGGCCCCTCCGCATCACCAGTCACGGCAGGAGGACACCGTGGAGGTGCGTCTCCCCACACTTGTGAGCTCAGGACACAAACGCCACCGCAGGGATGACTCAGGTCGTGACTAGAGGGAGTGCGGGTGAGGCGGCCCGAAGGGAACCTGTCCCACCGAGGGCTATGCTGCGAGGCACCTGGGCCAGGAGACAGGCGGCCGCAGCAGCAGAGAACATGAGGGGACCAGCCCCATTTGTGGGGAACAGCCCTGCTGCAGGGACCTCAGTTAGAGGAGGGCAGGAGGGCCGGTGAGGGACGGTGCTCCCAGGGATCCTAACAGGAGACACGAGTGTATCACTGCTGCCACCAGACAGGGCGGCCTTTTGATCATTCCGAGCTTCTCTAGGGTATCCTAGAGTCCTCACGCTTACAAGCTGGGGCCTACTTAGTCTGTTCCTGTAGTTGACTCATTTATTTAGCAGAACCTGAGACTCATTCAAGCCTTGGCATCTTTTCCAGCCTTAGGAGCTGTAGTGGATTGAACAGTGTCTGCCCCCCCCCACCCACCTCCAAATTCACGTCTACTCAGAACCACAGGACATGACTTTTTTTTTTTTAAGATTTTATTTATTTATTCATGAGAGACACAGAGAGTGGGGGGGGGGGTACAGAGACACAGGCAGAGGGAGAAGCAGGCTCCATGCAGAGAGCACGACGCAGGACTTGATCCCGGGACCCCAGGATCACAATCTGAGCCAAAGGCAGATGCTCAACCACTGAGTCGCCCAGATGCCCAAGACATGATTTTATTTAGAAATAGTTTGTAATTAGTTCAAATGAGGTCATACCGGGTTAGGGTGATCCCTTAGTCCAAGGCTGGGCGCCAGGTCATGGAGGAGAAGGCTGTGTGAAGACAAAGGCAGAGACAGCCACAAACCAAGGAACACCTGGGGCCACCAGAAGAGGCAAGAGGAGATCCCCCCCCCCCCCACTAGAGCCTTTAGGGGGAGTGTGGCTTTGCACACTTTGTAACACCTGGATCTTAGGTTTCTGGCTTCTGCAACCCTAAGAAAATAAATTCCTGTTATTTTATTTTTTTATTTTTTAAATATTTATTTATTTATTTATTTATTTATTTATTTATTTATTTTTAATTCCTGTTATTTTAAGCCACCTACTTTGTGCTATTTGTTACGGTGGCCCTAGGAAACGAACTCATGAGCTGAGGTTGTTCTTCCTTCAGGGACATGTCGAGGGGCTCTCTAGCCCCCAGCAGCCCCCTGGGATACCCTCATATATAGAAGGGCCAAGGAAAAAACGTCTTCCAGGTTGTTTTTTTTTTAATAAATTTATTTTTTAATTGGTGTTCAATTTGCCAACATACTATTTGCTGTTGTCATTGAGCCCTCCGTGCTACCTCGGGAGAGAACACGCTTCTCCCTCAATTCAAAATCTGGAAGACGTGTTTATCCTGTGAGGCCTGTCTTCCAGATTTTGAATTGAGGGAGAAGCGTGTTCTCTCCCGAGGTAGCACAGAGGGCTCAATGACAACAGCAGACAGTATCCGCAAGACTCTATCAAAAGGCCTTATTGTGTGGCGTCAGCTTTGGCAAATTTACTAAGAGTCAGGTGGTGGCCTCCAGCTTCGTCAATCTCAAGGTTGAGTTGACTCAAGCATGATTAGCCAGATCATGCTCATCAAATTCACAAGAAATAAAAATTAGGCTGCAAATGCATTCATCTGTACGTGCGTGAGAAAAAGAGAGGCTTCTCTTGCAGCATCCAAAACGCTCAGGCTCACAACCAGGAGCCCAGAGTCAGCGCGGCTGGAAGCTGAGGAGTGGCTGCCAGCTGCATGGAGTCAAAGCAAGGAGGCCGAGAACACCCAGCAAAGAGGAGGGGACTCTGCCCGGGGCGGGGGGGTGGGGGGTGTGTGTGCGGGGGTGAAGGAGCCCAGCTTTCCTCTAAATAAGGTGTTAAATAATTAAGTGTAAACTTGCTAAATTATACTTAATGTTCTGAACTTGCCTCCCTAATCCACAAATCAGGTCACCTCAACTAATGTATTGGGCTCTTCCAAATTCACATCCGCAATGTGATTAGCCCCCCAATAGCTAACACCGCCTGTAGGAATCTCCTCTGGCTGCTATCACAAATTGCCACCAGCTCGGTGGCCTCAAAGAACAGTGATTTATTCTCACAGCTCCGGAGGCCCAAGGTCCAAAATCAATGTGTCCGTAGAGCTGTGGTCCTCCCTGGGGGACAATCTGTTCCTTGCTTCTCCCGGCTTCTGGTCGCTCAGGTGTTCTTTGGCTTGAATCCCCATCACACTCCTCCGTCTTTGTGGTCACACTGCCACGTCCTCCTCTTCTCTGTGTCACGTCTCTTTCTTGCCCCTCTCTTATGAGGACATCCGTGATAGTATTTTTCCAACCACTGATAATCCAGAATTAACTCCTCATTTCAAAATCCTTCACTTAACCGCATCTGCAAAGGCCCCTTTTTTTCCAAATAAGGCAACATTCACAGGCTCCAGGATTGGATGTGGGTATCTTTCGGCATTTTAGGGCCCATCACGTCACCATCTGTGGATTCTGAAGACTGCGGCCTGTCTTGGTCTCTCCTCAGTGTCTCACACACAAATGCACTGAATAGGCAAAGTAAAGCAATCTCATCTCCAAACTCTGAGGCACCTCGCTATCACTAAATACTGTCAACATCCGTCTAAAAGATAATCCAGAACCTTTATACCAAAGGCTTCTCAACATGATAGGATTTCACGCATACGTGATTCAATGCGGGATTATTTCTGACAACGAATCCATCCCTTTAGGCCAATCTGTCAGGATAAACGTAATCCCAGCCAGCATCATCTTTGCGATATCAATGATCTCACCTATTAAGTGTCTTTCGTGATTACCTCCTGTCCTCCCTGTTCAAATCCTTTCTACCTTTTGAGGCCCAGCGGATGACCCACCTTCCTGGGAATCCCCCACGATATTTTCTTTCTCTCCGCACCTCATGATCCTGTCTTCCTCTGAGTTCTTTCTGCCCTACCCTGAGGGATCGTATCTGCCTGGCACTTGGTAAACTCTTCCTGAGTGGGATTTTCTTTCTCAAATAAGACTCAATGCATATGATATAGCTTATTGTTGGAGTTTTGTGAAAAAATTGTTGGTTGATGAATGTAAGAGGGACTACTGATTGTTAGGGTGCAGGTTAGAGTCCACAACAAAATAAGACTGTTCTCTATGCTGAGCCAGAAAAAAAACAAAAACAAAAACAAAAAACAAACAAACAAAAACAGTTTTCTTGGAGGGCCCAAGAGAAGACATAATATTTGTTTTGGGTCAACTGACGTAGAAAATTAGGTGACTGTCTCTTGGAGGATGAGATGTTTAACCTTCAACTAGAAGGGAAATTTCTAAAAAATAAAATAAAATAAAATACATAAAAAATAAATAAAAATTTAAAAATAAATAAATAAATAAATAAATAAATAAAAGAAGGGAGATTTCTCTCACATAACTGGTAAGATGGGAAATAAGAGAGGAGATTTTCTAGCAAGACTGGTGGGGACCATTGTCTTTCAGTAATTCACCAAAATGACCAACACAAAGAGAGGAGGAGAGGGACCCACTACTAGTTCTCTATACCTTTTAGAGAACATGGAGTTGTTCCTTTGGCCAACCATGCAAATCTGTGAGAAAGAGAGTATTATGGACATCAAGGAAATGGGCAGTGTTCAGAAGGGACCACATCACAAACATCACTGTGGCAAAACTGGAAGAGTCTACAGCGCTACCCGGCATGGAGCTGGCACTGTTGTAAACAAACAAGGGCAAGATTCTCGCCAAGAGAATTAATATACGTATTGAGCGTATTAAGTGATTTTAGAGCGGAGATAGTTTCCTGAAGTGCATGAAGGAAAACGATGAGAAAAAAGAAGGAAGCCAAACAGAAAGGTGCTTGAGTTCAACTGAAGTGCCAGCCTGTTCCAACCAGAGAAATACCCCTTGTGAGAACCAATGGAAAGGAGCCCGAGCAACTGGAACCCATTCTCTATGAATTCATGGCGTGAGAAGCGTAAAAACAAAACACCCCAAAAACTAAAACAATCTCAAGACTGGAAAAAAAAGAAAGAGGACCCTGGTGACTGGAGTCCCATTTCAACTACAAGCCATGATCTTCATACCGTAAACACAACCCTCAACCATTTGACACAAACAGACACAACTGATCACTCGCTCATCCTTCTTCACTCTGTTCTCCCCACTTCCCGGAGACCCTACCATCTGGTTTTCCCCTTTCCTCACTGGATGCTTTTTCTCAGTTTTCTTTGCGAGGTCCTCTTCCTCCTCCTTGTGACCTCTAAATGTTGATAAGCCCCAGGGCTCTTTATCAGACCTTTTATCTCACCCATCTGTCCCCTCTGCCAGGGCTTAAAATGTCATCCACACATGCTGTCTTCAAAATTTTTATCTCCAGCCCCATTCTTTCCCCTGAAACCCAGAATTTGCATATCCAACTGCCTACCTGAATCTTCACCTAGACGTCTCGTAGACTGTAAAAATGAATGCCAAAACCCAATCCTTTATTTCTGCCCACCTAAAATCTACTCCTTCCCCCCACCCAAAATCTACCTCAAAAAAATGGCTTCTATATTCTATATAGAATATATTTATATTCTATATATATTAAATATAATAATAATTCTATTATTCTAATTCTATATAATTCTATGGAATTATATAGAATTATATATAATATATTTAATATAGAATAACTTTTTAAATAATAAATATATATATTTAATTATATATATAATCCTATCTAATTATATAGAATTATATATTATATTATATATTATAATTATATTATAATTCTATTAGAATAATAATTCCATTATTCTATTATTCTATTATAATTCTACTATAATTATATAGAATTACATAGAATTATATATAATATATTTAATATAGAATAACTTTTTTAAATAATAAATTTATTTTTTATTGGTGTTCAATTTGCCAACATACAGAATAACACCCAGTGCTCATACCATCAAGTGCCCCCCTCAGTGCCCGTCACCCAGTCACCCCCAACCCCTGCCCTCCTCCCCTTCCACCACCCCTAGTTCGCTTCCCAGAGTTAGGAGTCTTCCATGTTCTGTCTCCCTTTCTGGTATTTCCTACCCATTTCTTCTCCCTTTCCCTCTATTCCCTTTCACTATTATTTATATTCCCCAAATGGATGAGACCATATAACTTCTATATTAAACTGCAGATACCTTAAAATATAAAATATATAATATGGTATAAAGAGGAAATATGTGACGCCAATAACATAAATTGTGTGTGGGTGGAGATGTAATGGAGTAGAATTTTTGTGTTTAGTGGGTACAAAGTTTTAGTTTTGTGAGATGACAAGACTTTTGGAGATGGGCAAAACCGATGGCAGCATAACTGCGAATGAATTTGAGGTCACTTAGCTATGTACTTAAAGACGGTTAAAATGGTAAATTTTGTTATATGTATGTAACCATAATTAAAATTATAAAAAATCATGCAGGGCAGCCTGGGTGGCTCAGCGGTTTAGTGCCGCCTTCAGCCCAGCGCGTGATCCTGGGGTCCTGGGATCGAGTCCTGCATCGTGCTCCCTGCATGGAGCCTGCTTCTCCCTCTGCCTGTGCTTCTGCCTCTCTCTGTCTCCTGTGTTTCTCATGAATAAATAAATAAAATCTTTTAAAAAAAATCATGCATGTCTCAAAGGATAGGCAAAAAGGTAAATGATAACTATAGTAGGATTTTTTATTTATTTTTATTATTTTTTATTTTATTTTTTTTATAGTAGGATTTTTTAGATGATTTTTTTCCTTATTGCTAAAGCTGTTTGCAATTTATGTATTACTTATGTGTGATTTTTATGTATTTCTATAATAGAAATACATACAAAGCTGTGTATAAAACTTACACCTAAAACTTACATAACTTACACAAACGCAGGAATAGACTCATATAGAGAATAAACTGGTGGTTGCCAGAGGGGTGTGTGTGGGAGGGTGGGCAAAATAGATGAAGTGGGGAAAAAGCATTATACCTAGTATAGTATTTAACTACATAAAAAATCTGGAAATAAATCACATGTGTCACTAGCTATGGACCCCAAACTCCCCGCTGAGTGTCATCAATTTTAGTGGACTCATTTCCAAAGGAATTGGACAGGAGGCCTTTAATCTAAATATAGGCGTGCTCAGATTTGCACATGCAGACTGTGGAGGCTACCTGCCACAGGGCGATCGTGCTACAGATGAACAAGCTGTTGCAAAAACTCTGAACGTCCCTACACGGTGTCATTTAATAATGCGGTGTCTTTTGACAGAGACCAAGCCACAGAGCTGCCTACGGTGTATAATTAAGGGTTTCAGATGCCAAATGCCATTCATCTACGCTTGACTCTTCCAGCAACTATAACTGAAGAATAATTTGTAAAGTGAGATCACTGTGTGAATTATTTCTGTCCCGCTGTTTTAAGGCACTGCATAGTTCAGAGTAATTATTCCGGGATCCCTAAACCGCAAGTAGCCTAATCCCATCATTTGACAGGAAAAGATGGCAGGACTCAGAAGAGCGAAATGACTTGTCCAGTCACACTTCTAGTACGTGCTACAGAGTATGGGCTGGGCGCCAGAAATTCTTATGCCTTAATCTGATGTTTGTTTGTTTTTTAGATTTTATTTATTTATTCATGAGAGAGACACAGGCAGAGGGAGAAGCAGGCTCCATGCAGGGAGCCCGATGCGGGACTCGATCTCAAGTCTCCAGGATCACACCCTGGGCGGAAGGTGGAGCTAAACCACTGCACCCCCCCGGGCTGCCCTAATCTGATGCTTCTTACAAAAATTAGAATGTTACCTTTGGAAAAGGAAAGCAACAACAGTTTCAATGTGGTTACAACTAGAAAGGACTTTATTTTTTTTTTAACTTTTGTCTGTAGACTTCATAGCCTTCTGGTTATTTTTTTCCTCATTTCAGGAATTAAGACTAATTTTCTGGTGCTAAAAGAAAACACAATTTTCAAAGGCAGATAGATTTCTGATAATGGGGCAAAATCTGAGTTGAGTGTGATACTTAACACTTGTAAAATATTCTGTTTAGAAACTCTTTTCTTGTACCATCTGACCAATCCTCACAACATCTCTGAGATAAACAGGGCAGGTATAAGGACCCTGATGCCTACAGACAAGGTGAGCCATAGGTTTTACAGATAATGAACAGGAGCCTATACGACCTGAGGTGGACTAGGTTCTGTGTTCTAATTCTACCACTAACCAGTAACTTGACCTTGGGCAAGTCATTTGCCTCCCTGGGTCCCGTTTCCTCATCTGTGTAATGAGGATGCAGCATGTAGTGGCCGGGGCTGCAAAGACAAACACATATACTGAATGGCTTACACAACAAAAAATGTATTTTCTCACAGTTCTGGAGGCTAGAAACCAAAGGTGAGGGTACCGGCATGGTCAGATTCTGCTGAGAACCCTCCTCCTGGCTTGGAGATGGCCACCTCCTCACGGAGTCCTCAAAGGGTAAAGAGAGTGAAAGAGAAATCTTTCTTTGTCTTCTTATTCCTCTTTTTTTTTTTTTTTAAAGGCTTATTATCTTTTAGTAATCTCTATACCCAACATGGGGCTTGAACTCACGACCCTGAAATCAAAAGTCGTGTGCTCTTCTCACTGAGCTGGCCAGGCGCGCCTCTTTTCCTCTTCTTCAAAGGCTACTATCGGGTTAGGATCTCTTCCTCAATGACCTCATTTAACCTTTTTTTTTAAAGCATTGTTTTAAAATATTTTACTTATTTATTCATGAGAGATAGAGAGAGAGGCAGAGACATAGGCAGAGGGAGAAGCAGGCTCCATGCGAGGAGCCCGATGCGGGACTCAATCCTGGGACCGCGGGGTCACACCCTGGGCCGAAGGCAGGCGCTAAACCGCTGTACCACCGGGGCTGCCCTGACCTCATTAAACCTTAAGCACCTTCTGAAGACCTCATCCCCAGTCATGTTGGGGGTTAGGGCTTCAACAGAGGCACTTTAGCAGGGGACACGATTCAGTCCATCCTGGTGTCTGGGGTTCTGTAGCACACACAAGTCTGGCACAGATGTGTGTGGCATGAGTACTTCTGCCCTGCCTCCCAGGTTCAAGAAACCGCACAAGGCCTATTTCTAGACTATTGGTGAGTGATGATTCTGAAGGCCTTCCACGCAGGCTTTTTTCCCTTTTTGAAGGCAAATTACAAGCCAAAGGTGATCCCTGGCTACAGCAGGTCTCTCCCAAGGCTGGCGCCTTAATGCACTTTCAGAAAGTAGGATGTTTAACTGTTATGCCTGGCCTTTGGGTGTGACATGCAATTCGTGCTACTGCATTTAGAAAGAACCTGGTGGTGAATGTCAACCTGGAGGTGGGTTTTATTTTTATTTATTTAGAAAGATTTTATTTATTTGAGAGGGAGAGAATGAGCAGTGGGAGGGGCGGAGGGGGAGAGGAGAGGATGAGAGAGAGAGAGAGAGAGAGAGGGGGGAGCAGACCATCTACTGAGCAGGGAGCCCGATGTGGGGCTCCATCCCGGGACTCAGAATCACAACCCCAGCTAAACACAGATGCTTAACCGACTGAGCCACCCAGGTGCCCCTTGGGGTGGGTTTCATTTACTCCATTTATTTATGTATAAAGATTTCATCTATTTATTCATGAGAGACACACAGAGAGAGGCAGAGACACAGGCAGATGGTGAAGCAGGCTCCCCGCAGGGAGCCCAGTGTGGGACTCGATCCCGGACCCCGGGGTCACACCCTGGATCACACCCTGAGCCAGAAGGCAGACACGTAACCCACTGAGCCTCCCAGGCGCTCCTGGAGGCGGGCATTAAATCAGAAATCTACAGCTGAATTTTCTAACAACCACGAAGCTTACCGAGCAAGCGTGGCCCTCCACCAAAGCACGCGGTACCTGTCATTCCCGCGTCACCCCTGAGCACCGGAACATGCCTCTGAGTGTAGCTTTGAGGTCAGAAGCAGCCTCTGGTAGAGAGCCAGCTTACCCAGGTCCCATCTAATTCCCTCCGATGGTAACCAACTGAGAGTTCCTGAGTCATTATTTTTTGGCTTAATACACTTATTGTCCAAAGTATAAATGTATTTTGGGCACTTAAATACAATTCCAACTAGAATATCCCAGGCTGATTGGAGCATTGCGTCGGAGTTGTTATATTCAGACCCGATACCCTTAGGAGTATGATGGTCTGAATTTCTGCAACCACTTTATTGGTTTCCTTCTCCTTATTCATGACGTGATCCGTACCTGCTTATACGGAGCCCCCCCCCCATTGTAAGGGTTCACCCTATGATCCTTTGATCTCCCGGTGGTGCAAAGGCGGGAGGCATTCCGTGGAACCACACTGAATCTGAATCTGGATCTGCTCCCAGGCTGGCGATCTGCAGGCGGCCGCAGCGAGTGGCAGCCCCGGGTCAGCTCGCGACCGCCAGGATCAACAGCCGGTCCGTTTACAACCGCCCTGTACCCAGACAGCAGCCACTTTTCCCGCTTTCAGGAAAGTATATTCAGTAAATTACATGAGCTAGGCAACGCTTCATTGTAGAAACAGGCTCTGCATTAGATGATCGTACCCAACCGGAGGCTAACGGAAGTGCCTGGAGCACGCTGGGGTGGGCTCCACGAAGCGACGTGTCCGCAGCACGCAAGCTGCATTACGTGCATTTTCCACTTATAACGGGGTTTTGTACCATTGATACGTAGATACTAACTTTACTCTGTTAGTAACTTCAAGCCCAAATGTATCTTTTGTATCTATTATACTTTTCATCTTTTTTTTAATCCAAACTGTCCAAATCTGATATTCTGTGAATTGGGAACATACTGAGCTTTCTGGATTGATCCTATAGAGCAGTGGTTCTCAAAAGGGGAGGATTTCCTACACTTGGGGACACTTGGCAATGTCTGGAGACATTTCTGATGATCACGACTGGGGTGGGGGTTGGGGGGTGGTGCAACTGGACTAGTGCTCATTTTCCTTGGGAAGGGATGTTATGAGGACAGAAAAAAGGCCCCAAACACTTTATAAAATCCTAACAGTCTCACAAGTTGGGAGAATTTCAAACTCCTTCCAAAAAGAATTAATTACTCCCTGTGCTTCCATTATTTTAGTGATTTCCACATATCCCTCCTCATTCCAAAAGGGTCTGTGGTGTTGACCCAATTTTCCCATATAAGGCTTACAAGGGGTTTAGGACTGAACAATACACGTTTGTTTCAGTTTAGGAGGAAAAACGATTTTGGAAGGACCAAGAAAAACGATCATGTTTTGGCAGTTAGAGGACGGAGTTACATTCCCCGTGTGTGTAGTGCTAAACGCTGAGAAGGATATTTTTATAAAGGATAAATCGCAGATGGTGTCCCGAAGTAGTTTACGATTCGCCTGACAGAGACGGGCTCAGCGCCGAGGGAGGAGGCCTCCCTTCCCGGGGCCTGTCCTCCCGCGGCCTCGGGGTGGGTGCAGCTCTCGGGCGCCCCTCCTGGGGGGGCAGGAAGGGGAACCGAGGCCCTCAGGTGGGGACCACGGGGCAAGGCCTGGAAGGGGGCGCCCGGCAGGCCGGGCTGGGGCGGTGAGTAAGCTAGTTCAGAGCTCGCGGGAAGGGGGCACTGACGCCGCAGGCAGGGCCCTGGAAGGGGCCAAGCTGCGTCTGCCACCGGCCTGCCCTCTCCTGGCGCATCCGCTCAGCCTCCCCCGGCAGCGCCTGCACCTCCCTGCTCCTCTTCCTGTCACAGACAAGAACTGTGTGTGTGTGTGTGTGTGTGTGTGTGTGAGAATGAGTCGCCCAGATCACAGCGCTCGCAAGGCCGGAGCGGCCGCCTGGTCACCACGCACCCCTCCAGGCCGCCTCTCCCCTCCGGGCCAAGAACAACAGAAATAACCGGCCAGACCACTGGGGGGAAGGGGGCTGCCCAGGGCGGGTCAGGGGGGTCAGGGGGTCGAAGTCAGCAGGGCCAGGGCTGCTGAGCCGTCCGGGCTGAGACCTGAGACAGGCGGCGGGTCTGTGACTTGGCAGTCGCGGTGACCTTTGGGAGCCCTTGGCAGCTCCTGCGGGACGGTGGCAAGAGGGACAGCAGGGGGGCCCAGGCCAGAGGACAGGGCAGAGGATGGGGCAGAGGGAACAGACACGTCCAACCTTTTCTTTGGACACTGGGACACTGTCCCCCGGCAGTGGAGCACCTGCCCTATTTGAGGGACCGAGACCCCCCGCCCCTGAAGGACAAGCTAACGCAGCTCAGAAGCGTCGTCCAAGCAGCGGGCATCGCACAGCCCGTCGCATGGAACTGAGGTGCAACACAGGATTTGGCTGGGGCCGGGCTCTTCAAGGGGACCATCTGCTTGGCCTTGTTCACGCACTGCTGGGCCCGACGGCAGCGGGTGACTAAGGCAGGGGACCGAGGCAACGACAGCCCAGGAGCTCATCTCAGACCCGCTCGGAGCCGCGGGCAGCAGGAAGCAAAGCGCCTGCCCGGCTCTGGAAGGGAGGCCAGGGAACAGCCCCCGCGGTCCACGGTCCACACTTGCACACCTGGGCTGCGGGGGCAGAGCACGACGGACACTGTCTCAAGGAGCTGTGGGGACTTCCCGGCCCCTGTCCCAGCTGCATGGCGGGTTTTACGACAAATCAAAGGTAGCTCTAGGGAGGCTGTCTTTTTCTCAAAGGGTAATTCCCTTCCTAGGGCAGCATTAAAGCCTGGAGAGGAAGGGGGAGGAGGAGGGGAAGGAGGGGGAGGACAAGGGAGGAGCAAGGAGAGGAGGAGACAGAAGGAGGAGGAGGGAGAGGAAGGAGGAGGAGGGAAGAGGGGGAGGAGGAGGGGGAGGAGGGACAGGTGGAGGAGGAGGCGGTCCCATGGCTGAGGAGCAGTTTGGCCGACTTTATCCCATAACCATGACCTCCCTCCAGCATCCCCGTGTCAATTCTAAAGTGTTCTAAGGCTTAATTATTCCCCCAAACACCCATGATGTTGCTCAGATCCAAGAACTACCACAGACCATAGATGTAGGAAAGGAAACCAGGAGCCTGAGACGCCTCGGGCCCAAAGAATCCCCCCGGGGGGCTCAGCGCGTGAGCACCTGCCTTCGGCCCAGGGTGTGATCCCGTGATCCGGGGTCCCAGAATCAAGTCCCACATCGGCTCCCTGCATGGAGCCTGCTCCTCCCTCTGCCTGTGTCTCTGTCTCTCTGTCTCTCATGAATAAATAAATAAAATCTTTAAAAAAAAAGAAAAGAATCTCAGGCTGGGATACTGCTGGTACATTCTTCCTGCCAAAACTCAGACGTGCGAGCTAAGTGCTTTGGCAATGAACTCTCACACTCTGGCTTAAGCAGGGAAGATACCAACAGGTATTTAATCTTTAAAAAATGCAACAGTTTGATGCTGGTGGGGCAGTGATTAACCTGCCTGCGTGAGTGTCCACAGATTCTTTTTCCTTTGTGTAACTCAGGCCACTAGGAAAGTTGGTGGCATCTGGTCTCCGTTTTTGGAAGTCTTCAAAAAACGTGATGTATGGGATGCCTGGGGGGCTCAGCAGTTGAGCATCTGTCTTGGGCCCAGAGCGTGACCCCGGGGTCCCAGGATCGAGTCCCATGTCGGGCTCCCTGCATGGAGCCTGCTGCTCCCTCTGCCTGTGTCTCTGCCTCTCTCTCTGGGTCTCTCATGAAGAAATAAATAAAATCTAAAAAAAAAAACAAAAACAAAAAAACAAAAAAACATGCCGTATGCCAAATAGAGGGGAACCCGAGTGGCTCCTCTGCATCCGGGCCATCTCCCCACATACTCTGCGCGGCCTTGTCACCCGTCTCAGCCCTCAGCTGACTTTCCATCTTCCTTTGTCTACCTGGGAGGTTTCTCTCGCCCTGACATCCTCTTGAGACCTCTCCTGGTTCTCCTCTGCTGTTCCCTCAAACACACACATAGAGCCTTCGCATTTAGGAGGTGGCCAAGGCTGAGGACTAACAAGGACGGGGCCGCGGCCACTGGCTAGTTCCTTCCCACAACACCGGGGTTGGGGAGTGAGCGAGACAGACAAAGCCTGGCGCTGGAGCACTCCCTCCCTCGGGAGGTGGACAATAAACAAAACTGCCAACTTACAGGGAAAACTAGGATGGGCTACGGAGGAAAACAAGGCCGGGAGGAGGCCAGGAGTGCTTTTGGGAGAGAACTTTTATTTTTTTTTAATTTTTTAAAGATTTTATTTATTCATTCATAGAGACACACAGAGAGAGAGAGAGACAGAGGCAGAGACACAGGCAGAGGGAGAAGCAGGCTCCATGCAGGGAGCCCAACGCGGGACTCAATCCCAGGTCTCCAGGGTCACGCCCTGGGCTGCTGGGGGACCTAAACCGCTGCGCCACAGGGGCTGCCCAGAACTTCGTTTTAGAGGCGTAGTCGTACTTTGGGCAAAGCCAAAAAGAAGTGAGGGCACAAACCCAGCAGATGTCGTCGGGGAAGGGCATTCCCAGAGAGCACCACCAGGGCCGGTGCTCCGAGGCCGCGAGCCAGCCGGGATGGGCAGAGGCCGAGCGCCTTCCTGGACCCTGAGCCACACTCACCTGGGCCTGGGCCTCAGCCTGGCTCCGTAAACCTCCAGGGCCTCGGACTCGTCTCTCATTTATACACAGTTAGCCACCAAGGGTAATTGCAAAGGGGTAAAAGAGATACAGAAAGGAAAAGTATCCATCACAGGCCCTGGATCATGCCCAGCTCCTCCCCAGCACGCAGGGGCCCCTCGCCTCTCCCTCGGCGACGGGGCTCCTCTCCTCTAACTCCCGTTGCGGCCGAATAAAACACGTCCAGAAGTATTGCCGTTCAAGGGCCTCTGTGAGTGAGACATTACCCGGTGGAAGAAAAAAAAAAAGCCCCTGCAAGTGATCTGCATCTATGTATAGTATTGTTGGCAAACAGTAACATTTCACTATCCACGTTACAAAATCCAGAATTCACAGCAAACTATTAATGTTGACTATCGATCGCCAAGAGGAAAGACTACTAAATAAAGACTCTAGCCATTGAGCTTCTACCTTCCACAAGCACGTAGCACGTCAGCACCTCACGATGAGCACGTGCTGCTCTCACGAGCAGAAATCACAGCACAGGCTAGCGTTGGCGCAGGAGAAGTGATTTCCTGGCCTCTCCGACATCAGTATCCAGGAGCTGCTATTCCACCTTGCTCACCAAGCGAGGCCTGCCGGGGGGCCCCGACCTTAGGAACCCTTACTCCTTCTCAGAGAGGAAAGTGGGTGCACATAAGGCCAAAGGGAGCTACGGGGTTCACAGATGAAGGTCCTACAGGGGGGCCACGTAAGGCCAAAGGGAGCTATAGGGTCCTACAGGGGGGCGCCTGGCTGGCAAGCGAATTATGTGCACCCTTTTGGGAAGGGGATGCATTAACTCATGGATTGTGAGTCACTTTCTTAGCAAAATTAAAACTCTTGCAAAGGCTGCCACCAGGGAGAGAAGAAGATTCAGTGAAAATAAAGTATCTTAAAGTAAGCTGTGAACTTCTTTTATGATTCAAGATTATTGACACTGAAAAAAAATATTTGAAAGAATAGTAAAAATACTATAACAAAAAAAAAACCCACACATTTCACAACTAAGTAGCTCAACAAGGTCAGTCAAAGAAAGACAAATAAGCCAGTTCCCAGTGTTTTAGTCAATGATGCATTAAAATGTGCATTACAATCAGTCACTGCAACGCATGCTACCTTGAGCTTGGAAAAATTTTAGTTGCTCTCCTCACCTCCAAAAAAACCCCAAAACACACTTGGTGAGAGGAAAATATAATGCGTAAGCATCTGTAGCTGATCATACGGCTTTTCCCAGTTTAGATATATGATTCGAGAAAAAAAAATGTAGTCCAGAAACATTTTTACATTCCTCAGATGACCACTGCACCCAAAAGGATGCTCAGCTCTGCATTAAATAAAATCCTGCTTGAATGGTAGAGCAGACTTCTTCTACTTCTTGGATGCTTTCTAATTATGAGATTTCTGACTGAAGAAAACAGCGATGCTCTACGTCGGAAAACCCATTTCCTCTCCAGAAATCAAGCAACACTGCTCTTTGCTTTTTTGCTGCTTCTCCAGTAACATCAGGACTCCTCTTGAGTTTATCTGATCATAGACTGGAAATCCTCAGGGCGGAAAGACTCCAACTCAGCATTTCCATAAGTACTAGGGAATGTGCTCTTCTAAAACCCAGGGTTTTCCATGAAGCAAAATTGCTATGCAAATTGCTTTACTGTCAACACAGTATAATGAAAAAAAGTAAGATCATGTTCTACAACCAGTCATATTGCCTGAGGAGGAAAAAAGAGAGCTTATGGAATTTGTAAGGGAGTCTTGTATTTCCTAATATCAGCCCTAAATTAGCCCTAAATTTATAATTAAAAGCTGTACCTTCCACGGGATATAATTTTCAAATAACCCGTCATACTTACCTCTATCTTTCTCACCACCATCTTAAATACGTGACTTGAATGTAAAAGTGCGTAGCCCCACCGAGTGGGTTTTCCATGGATGCAACTATAGAAATTTCTAAGTCTATGAGAACTACTAGGAATGTGTAGCGAAAGTCCATTACTTGCATTATCATAATTCACTTGCAAAAAAAAAAAAAGGAGTCAGTATATACCCATAGCTGAATGCACAGATTCTAAGATTATTCAAGTGAATACATGCCGCCACTGTAGAGAGACTGGTGCACAACCGGTGTGGATTCCTTCACCCCCCTAAGGAATTCATGTGCTGGTGTGATAGACAATGTTGTTCTCATGACTGGCACTGAGACCACAAGTGAGTGTGCGGGGTGGCAGAAGACTGGAGTGGGATGCGATAATGAAAAGCATGAGTGATTCATTCTATTTGATGCGCATACATTTTATAGATTTAAATCTGAAGGAAAACAACTTTTTTGAACTTAAATGCTTGCTTGAGAGCGCTAAGTGGAAGCACGTCTAGGATACCACTTCTTGCAGGCTCAGTGCCACCTCAAAAAATTCCACACAGACCCATCCTGAAACAACGATTTCTCCTACTGGAAAGCCACTAAGGTTGATGTGGAATCTGTGAAAGGGGAATCAGGTCCAAGCAGGTTCGCTCGTGCACAAGCTCGACCTTAACTAAAGCACAGAGGCAGCGACAGCACCAGGGTTAAAGGTTCCTCCCCGTGCCCATCGACCCCCGGCAATCAGACGCACGTGAGTTTGCATCTTTATCCTCGCCACGTCCTGACTGTGTGACCTTGGGCACGTTAGCTAAGCTTTCTTAGTCTTAGCTTCTTCATCTTCCATACGGAGAGAACGGGTTCCTTGTGAGGATTAAGTGATAGCACGCACAAGCACCCCTTAGCCCGATACCTGGCACATATGCACACTTAAGAACGTGTCCTCATGATTAGATGGGGCACACTGACTGCATTTGACAAGCACTGAGTTCTGCTGCCATAGCCCAATGGCTGGTGATACTCATTTTCTTTCTCTCTTTTAAACAGAGCTGCTTTTTTTTTTTTTTTTTAAAGACTTAGTTACTTATTCATGAGAGACACACAGAGAGGCAGAGACACGGGCAGAGGGAGAAGCAGGCTCCCTGCAGGGAGCCGGATGCAGGACTTGATCCTGGACCCTGGGGTCACACCCTGGGCTGAAGGCAGGTGCCCCACCGCTGAGCCACCCGGGCGTCCCGTGATGCTCACTTTCATTTTATGCCTCTAGTTTTTACTATTCCTTTTACCACAGTATGCGGGGAGGGGCAGAGAAAGGTCATCAGTTCCACGTATCCCACTTTTTGCACCTGCTGCTCCAAGCAAGGGGGAGCTCGGAAATCCGTAACGTGGACACTGAAGCGAAATTCAGTCATCAGGACATGTTGTAAGTGTGTGGAATAGAAACAATTCATGTAATTTATATCATGCGGAGCATCAAATCACAGGTTTTATTTTAAAAGAGCAAAACCCAAGCAATATTCAAGAAGGCAGGAAAAGCCAGTGTGGGCCTGTCGCTGGTGTTAGTGACGAAGTGGGGATCGGTGGGTCTGACTTCCAACAGGTGGCAAGATTCAGTCATCCTCGGATGCAACGTCCTGATGAGTTTGGTATGGGAGCCCGAGGGGTCCCCAGGGGTCCCGAGCACCAGGTTCAAGGCCTCGCTGCTGCCATCAGCGGACAGCCTGCTGCCTCTCAGCCTCGTTGGCAAGTTGGCAGAGACCCGCTTGCCCTGGGCTGCGCCTGCCCGCGACGGGACCCGGCCTGACTGCGAGGCTGACCCCGCACCCGACCCTGCCTGCGAGGCTGACCCCGCACCCCGACCATGCAGGGGATGCTGCTCTCCGAGCCCCGACCCTGCCGGGGATGCTGCCCCCTGCGCCCTGACCCCGCCGGGGATGCTGCCCTCCGCGCCCCGACCCCGCCGGGGATGCTGCCCTCCGCGCCCCGACCCTGCCGCCCTGCCGGGGATGCTGCCCCCTGCGCCCTGACCCCGCCGGAGATGCTGCCCTCCGCGCCCCGACCCTGCCGGGGATGCTGCCCCCTGCGCCCTGACCCCGCCGGAGATGCTGCCCCCGGCGCCCCGACCCTGCCGGGGATGCTGCCCCCCGCGCCCCGACCCTGCCGGCGGTGCTGCCCCCCGCGCCCCGACCCTGCCGGGGATGCTGCCCCCTGCGCCCCATCCCTGCCGGGGATGCTGCCCCCCGCGCCCCGACCCTGCCGGTGGTGCTGTCCCCCGTGCCCCGACCCTGCCGGGGATGCTGCCCCCGGCGCCCCGACCCTGCAGGGGATGCTGCTCTCCGTGCCTCGACCCTGCCGGGGATGCTGCCCCCTGCGCCCTGACCCCACCGGGGATGCTGCCCCCCGCGCCCCGACCCTGCAGGGGATGCTGCCCCCCGCGCCCCGACCCTGCCGGCGGTGCTGCCCCCCGCGCCCCAACCCTGCCGGGGATGCTGCCCTCCGCGCCCCGACCCTGCCGGCGGTGCTGCCCCCCGCGCCCCGACCCTGCCGGGGATGCTGCCCTCCGCGCCCCGACCCTGCCGGGGATGCTGCCCCCCGCGCCCCGACCCTGCCGGGGATGCTGCCCTCCGCGCCCCGACCCTGCAGGGGATGCTGCCCCCCGCGCCCCGACCCTGCCGGCGGTGCTGCCCCCCGCGCCCCAACCCTGCCGGGGATGCTGCCCTCCGCGCCCCGACCCTGCCGGCGGTGCTGCCCCCCGCGCCCCGACCCTGCCGGGGATGCTGCCCTCCGCGCCCCGACCCTGCCGGGGATGCTGCCCCCCGCGCCCCGACCCTGCCGGGGATGCTGCCCTCCGCGCCCCGACCCTGCCGGGGATGCTGCCCCCCGCGCCCCGACCCTGCAGGGGATGCTGCCCCCCGCGCCCCGACCCTGCCGATGGTGCTGCCCCCCGCGCCCAGACGGAGCCCCTCGCAGCGGCCGCGGCCGAGCACAGGGGCCGGGCGGACTCTGCGCCCCGACAGCAGTCCCCGACCCGGACCCGCAGGGCCCCCGGCAGCGGCCCCCGCAGCGCAGCCCGCGCGGTTCCCGGCTGCAGGGCGGACGCGGGCGAAGCGCGGGAGGGAAGAGCGTCCGCGGCGGCCGAGCCCAGCAGCCCCAGCCCAGGGGAGCCGCGAGCCCGCACGGCCCCGCACGCCGCCGCCCCCGCGAGCCGGGATGAAGGTCAGCGCCGGGTCCCCCCGCCCCGCACCGGCCGGACGCGGGCTCCGGGACGGGCTCCGGGGAGGAGGCCCCGCCACGCGCCGACATACCTGCTGCCTGGGCCGGGATCCGCTCTGCTCTGCGGCGGCGCGGCTCGCGCTCCCGGGCCCCCGGGCTCCCGGCTCCGGGCCGCGGCCTCCGCTCCTCCGCCCCTCCGCCCCCCGCGCTCGGGGCGCGCGCGGCCTCGTCCTCCGGCTCCCGGGCCCGCGCCTGCGCCCTCGCTCCGCCGCCCGCGCCCCGCGCGCCCGCGCCCCGCTCCTCCGCGCGCACGCGCCCCGGCGGCCGTCCCGGAGCCCGCGGGGGGAGGGGGAGGGGGAGGAAGGGAGGGGAGGGAGGGGAGGGAGGGGAGGGCGCGCTCCGTGCAGCCCGCACAGCTCCCGCAGGTGTTGGCTCCGTCCCGCTGTGCCCCGGGGCCTCTGACCCCCGGTGCCCGCTGTCAGGGCCCGCCTGCCGGGCCTCGGCCGGGACCCCCGGACGCCCGCGCTCCTTAGCCCGCCGCGGCCGTCCTCCACGAAGGCTTTTTGGACGCGCTGCTCGCCCTCGTCCGTGACATTCCGACGCGGCTGTGACGGGGCCGGGGTGCGCACCGCAGGCCTGGGTGGCCGCGTCCGGGGCGGGGGGCTGTGCCCTCGACGGGAGGGCCGCGGGGCTGGGGGCGGGGCGGGGGCGGGGCGGGGGCGGGGCGGGGCGGGGCTGGGGCTGGGGGCGTGGTTGGCGGGGGCGGGACGGGGGGCGTGGCTGGGCGGGGCGTGGCTGGGGGCGGGGCGGGGCGGTGGCCCGGCGCGCAGCAGGTGTCCCGCGGCCCCGACGACAGTCCTTGTCCGTGCCGGTGTCTACCCTCTGGCGTCTGCGAGCGCCGTCCGTGTCCTCAGTTCTTGCCAAAAATACAGCCACGGGGCCCTGACACTTCTGCCGAAACACTTGAAGGGTCTGGGAACCCGGGTTTACGCACGGGGTCCGGGGGGCTTGGCCCCGCCCCCGCCCAGCCCCGCCCCCGCCCCCGCCCGCCCCTCCGTCCCGCCCTCGGCCCCGCCCCCGCCCCCGCCCGCCCGTCGCCCCGCCCCTCCGTCCCGCCCCGCCCCGCCCGCCCGCCCGTCGCCCCGCCCCCGCCCGGTGCCCGCCCCCTCTGCTCCGCGGGCCGCAGGGTGGAGGCTGGCGGTGGAGCGACCTCGCCCGGTCGCGGGGTTCCGCGGAGGCTGGGTCCCCGGCCTGGAGCGGGGAGTCCGTGGGAGGAGCGGGGCTCCCGCGGGCGAGCTGGGCCGGGGCTCCGCGTGCCGCTCGGCTGACGGGTTCGGAGGGAGCTGGCCTGCAGGTGACGCGGGAGCTCCGTGCGCGCCCCGGCTTGTCGGTGACCGGGGGGGTCGGGGCGGGCCAGGCCGCGGGTGACCCTGGGCGCCCCGAGGGCGTAGCACCCACACGCTGCCCGGCACCCCGACTCGCAGGGTCGCGGGCTGCCGGAGTCGGCAGCCCGAGGCGGTTTGCGGATCCGGGTGCGACCCCCTTGGAGGAGTCCCTGGCCCGCGCCTCCCGGGGGGCACCGACCCTGTTCCGGTAGCCGCAGCTCCAGGACGCGCAGGGCCACCACCGCGGACGGGGAAGGTGAAGAAAACCCCAAACGCGTATAATGTGCCGGGTCTACGCCGCCCCCTGGTGGGCACCCGGGCGTCCGCGCTCCCGCGAGGTCGTTCTCGGGGTTGCAACCGGGTGGACCAGGTGCACCGGGTGGACCAGGTGGACCAGGTGCACCGGGTGGACCAGGTGGACGGAGTGGGCCAGGTGCACTGGGTAGAGCAGGTGGACCAGGTGCACCGGGTGGACCAGGTGGACGGAGTGGGCCAGGTGCACCGGGTAGATCAGGTGGACCAGGTGCACCGGGTGGACCAGGTGGACGGGGTGGACCAGGTGGACGGAGTGGGCCAGGTGCACCGGGTAGATCAGGTGGACCAGGTGCACCAGGTGGATCAGGTGGACCAGGTGCACCAGGTGGCCTTTCTCCAAACCGGCCCTCCTCTCACTTTCAGATTCTCCCCCAACCGGAGGAGGACAGCTCTGACCGGCCTCTTCGCGTTAGCTTGTTCTTAAACACACCTGTGAGACTCACTTGGGGTTTCCTGTTCAAAACCAGATTCTGGGGATCCCTGCGGGGCTCAGTGGTGGAGCACCTGCCTTCGGCCCAGGGCGTGACCCCGGGGTCCCGGGATGGAGTCCCGCGTCCGGCTCCATGCTGGAGCCTGCTTCTCCCTCTGCCCCTGTCTCTGCCTCTCTCTGTGTGTGTCTCTCGTGAATAAATAAATAAAAATCTTAAACAAGCAAACCCAAAACAGATTCTGGAGCCTTACCTCAAATCCATTAAAGTGTCACCTACAGGAGAGTAACACGTGACTGTTATTTTGCCTGCTCCAGGGACTCTCACAGTAGGGAGGTTGGAGGATGCTAGAGCTGTAAGAACAGGTGCTGCTTGGGGGGACCAGGTGACTAACCGGAGGGAGCCTTCTGGGTGAGGGAGTTCCGCAGTGGAAGAGCTTCACTGGGTTAAGCTTGTGTGTCGCTTTCCTGCCAGACATGCGGCTCCTGGTGTGGCGGCCACTGGCACCGTAGCCCACTGCAAAATGCCTTTTGAGGGAAGTCAGATGCTTCTTTTTAAATGAGCTCTACACCCAATGTGGGGTTGAACCCATGACCGCAAGGTCGTGAATCACATGCTCTGCCAACTGGGGACCCCAGGACTTCTCTGGGTTAAAAAGACTCTTTTCAAGAGTATCAGCATGTGGAGGCCGAGAAAATCAAGGCCATTCCACCTCAAGTTCAGCGTCTCAGGGCCCTGGGAATAAGAGCTGAACTGTACAGGAAAAACCGCACAACACCCTTGACGGAGAGTCCCATAACAGAATGAGAACAGAGCTTAATGCCCTTGACAGAAAATCCCATATCAGAATGAAAGCAGAGCTCAGAACGCCCTGGACAGAGACAGAAAGTCCCATATTGGAATGAAAACAGAACTTAAGAAATTCCTCCCCCCTTCTGAAAATCCCCTAGACCAGCCCATAAAAACCCAGCTGGAAGCCCCCTCGGGGTCCAAGTCCCTGCTCCACTGGGTCGGGTGCACTTGGACCCAAGCTTGAGCTTGTGAATAAACCCTCATGTGTTTGCATCGGTGTCGGCTCCTCGGTGGTTTCTCGGATTCGCAATCTTGGGCACAGCAAGCATCACATAATCAGAAAGTGTGCGCACGCGTGTAGCTAGGGAGTTACAGCGGGGTGGGTTAGACGTTACGGTGGTCTTGTGAATGTGTGCAAAAGACTGATGGCAGTTACAATTTGTTCTCTTGTAGTTGCTCCTAAGAATAGAACATATGCATCTGATGCCACGTGATTGTGAAATTTAATACCAATTCAATCTTAAATTGTTCAGGTGTTTGTTAATACTTTAAAACCTTTTCTGGTATCGATTTATAGTGCAACCTCATGTATTTGGGACATGCAGGGAGAAGGCCAATCAGAGTTAATGAGAATCCTGAAAAACGGAGTATGTGTGACTTCAATACATATAGACTCATCTGTATGATTATTTACCCAAGTAAATGTATAGAAATGCAGAGTAAGGGGATCCCTGGGTGGCCCAGTGGTTTGGCACCTGCCTTTGGCCCAGGGTGCGATTCTGGGGTCCCGGGATCGAGTCCCACGTCGGGCTCCCTGCATGGAGCCTGCTTCTCCCTCTGCCTGTGTCTCTGCCTCTCTCTCTCTCTCTCATGAATAAATAAATAAATAAATCTTAAAAAAAAAAAAAAGAAAAGAAATGCAGAGTAATCCAGAGCTTTGGGCACAGTTCATGTCCTCCTTTGGTCCATATCTCTCATTTAAATAATTCTTAATTGTTAAACAGAGGTAGCACTACAATTGTAAGGATGAAGAAACCAAACCTGATTGCTTTAGTGTCGTTATTTCATGTGACCAGTTAGGGTTTTCATTTGCGTGGAAAATTTAAGGGCGAAACAAAGTACAAACTTTGAGGTATAACATTGCTGGTTGGTAAGTACAAATTTTAGTTCATATATGAAATTATTCTTTTAAATAATTGAATGAAATATTTTTAGCTTTGAAATTTATTCTTTTTTGTTAATGTTTACTAAAGAACAAGAGAATAGGAGATGTATTGTGTTTATTTAGTACTTCAACAGACCAAAATGTAGAACTTTCTTCAAAAATGTTAATTGCAGTACTTTTTTGGGGGTGCTATAATATTTATTTTATATTGGCATATAAGTGGAGTTGAATAAAAGAATTTTCATGGCCTGGGGGTGCCTGGGTAGCTCAGTCAGTTAAGCATTCAACTTTTGATTTCAGCTCAGGTCATGATCTCAGGGTGATGAGATGGAGCCCTGAATCCACACTCTGCGTGGAGTCAGCTTGGCATTCTCTCCCACTGCCCATGTCATCCCTCCGCCCCCCAAGCTCACTCGTGTGCACATGCGTGCTCTCTCTCTCTCGAATAAAAAAATAAAATCTTAAAAAAAAGAATTTTCACAATCAGTATCTTTCCTGGCTATTATATTTGCTTCATTTCATGATCATTACTTGAAATAATTTTGTCACATAGAGGAAGTGGCGTTAAAAATAATACCCCCTGTATGTCATATTCTGATGATACCACTGGGCTAAAATGATCACAAAGTGAATGGTATTCAAATTAAGTGCGCTTTACTGTAAGCTTAATATTTAGAATCTTAATTGTCCTTCATGAATAAACTGTTCCTTTGGCTATATAATTCATGTGCCAAAATGGAATATCAGTGATTGTATATTTATATATATTATATATATTTTATGTATATTTATACATATTATATATGTGTATATACACGTGTGTATATATATTTTAAAACATGAAAGTGGCCCAATATTCCAATTCTAGTAAAATTGGGCTATTTTAAAACTTAGCAAGCACAGGTCGATGTGTTTATTGATGGAATCTTAATAATTGCTGACATTTATTAAATGTTTATGATGTGTCAGATACCATTCTATGTGCTTTATATGAATTAATCTTTCTTACAACCACCCTATTGAGAAGGTACAGTTATCTCATTTCATAGATGAGAAAACTGAGGCACAAAGGGATTAAGTAACTTGCTCAAGATCACACGCTGGTAAGTGAAGGAACCAAGATTCATCCTGATTCAGAGGCCCCAGGTTCAACCCCAGTGCCTCAGTGACTCATACATATACACCAAATTGTGCCTCAATGAGTTTGAGAAATCATTTTGTAGTGAGAGAAGCTTTCTGGATTTCTCACTACCCTGGAGGCAAAGGGTTCCGTTGCTAATTCCTTCTGTAACTTTGAATAAGGCAATTTAGTAAATGTCCCTTATTTAGAGAGGCTTGAACTTACTCCATCTAGAAATTCTCTGAATTTCTTTCTAGTTATAAATTTTGATGTTTCTAGGATACTGTAAAGAAGAAAGTTTGATTTTTCATTTATCTAATAGACTAAAAATGAACTAGAGAAATAAAGAACTAGCATGATTGAACTTAAGGTAGATAAATCTTTGATGCTTTGCAGTTGCAAAATTACATTACTGCTAAACCTTTTATGTTCATTGTTTGTGTGACTATAGAAAGACCATAAACTTCTTCGGGATTGATTGTGCATTCCAAAAATTAGCTCGGTATAAAAACTTACATTATCCACATATGCTACTTTTATATAATTGAGGTGCTGTGAGCCTTGACCTTCTCAGTGCCATATAAAGTAAAGCTCTTTGGGGGAAATGAACTTTTAAAGCAGAAGACAGATCATACTGTATACCACTTTTCCTCCTTTCTCATGAAGGTTATTACCTTATCGAAATGATGATTATTAACTCCCTATCCGTAATATTTTTCCTTGGTAGAGACATAATATAAAAAAGTGACTTAAAAAATAAAGAGATTGATTGATTGATTTGAGAGAGAGCGAGTGCATGGGGTGGCAGAGGGAGAGGGGAAGCTGACTCCCTGCTGAGCATGGAGCCTGAGGTGCTGAGCTCTATCTCAGGATCCTGAGACTGTGAGCCAAGACCAAGAGTCCAATGCTGAACCAACTAAGCCACAGGCACCCTAAAAAATAAGTTTTTTAAAAAAAGAAAAAGATTTTTTATTTATTCATTTGAGAGAGCGCAAGTGAGAGCACTAGCAGGGAGCAGAGGGGAGGGTTAGAGGGAGGGGGAGAAGCAGACTCCCCACTGAACAGGGTGCCTGGCAGGCTGGGGGCTCAACTGCAGGACCCTGGGATTGTGACCTGAGCCCCAGGCAGACCGACTGAGCCACCCAGGCACCCTAAAGAGTAACTTTTATAATAAAAGAAATACAGTTCCTTGCCATCCCCTCAAACTCCCTGCTTGGAAGGGCATTAGCCTCCACTCAATACTCTTTTTTTTTTTTTTTTAATTTCAGAGACTGAGAGAACATGAGCAGAGGGAAGGGCAGAGGGATAGGGACGAGCCCCCTAGGGGTTCAGTCCTACAACACCGAAAACATGACCTGAGCTGGAATCAAGAGTCAGATGCTTAACTGACTGAGCCCCCCAGGCACCCCAATACTCTTAATAAAATTTCATTTCCCTCTTAATCCAACTTTTAGCCTTGTATATGATAATAAATAGTTTTCCTGGGCTTAAAAAAAAAAGATTGGAGAAGGAGGACAAATTAAAGATATTAACAAAGTAAAATTTCTGCTGTTTGTTTATGAAATCCTCAAGGGTATCACCAAATAAAAGAAAAAGCTCATATGAAATTTGTAAACATTCTACTTTCCTTCTCTTCATGTGTTCCTAAAATTGTTATGTAAAATATTTTCCATTTTCCTTTTTCTTTATGGCTGCCATAATTTCTATCCAAGCAGAGGAAATAGAGGTGAACTATAGAGTGAGAGCCAGTTTCCTCTCTGCTGTACAATCTAGGAGAAAAAAACCTTTACCCAAGGACAAATCAGGTAAGTTAGTATTTGTTAATTCATTCTTTCTAAGTTTTGGGGCCATACAAGTAGCCATATTTTGTCAACTATAACCATAGATCATGGGTTTAATTTAACTAAGAGACAATGAGGTAGACTCCACAGTATGCAATGTTCTGTAACTTTTAAGTTATAGAAGCTTGGGTCTCGATTCTAATATTTGAGAAGTCTGTATATACAGAACCATAAAAACATTAAGAACAACAACTGTAAACTGGTTAAATCTACGTCTGGTCTTCGTGATTTAAAAACAATATGAATAAAAAAATAAAAATAAATAAAAACAATATGAATAGAAGTAAAGAAGGTTAAGAAAGTTTTGGAGAATAGGAGTCTGGAAAATAGTCTAAGTCGTTAAGCTTGGAAAAGTAAAGGCTAAGAGGTGATCGTGCTTTTTGAGTAGGTGAGATACCATCCCGCCGAGAGTGGTGCCTGTTGTTTTCCCATCTCGAGAGGGGGATGCAGCAGGATAAATTTACATGGGAAAGATCAAAGATTTTAAAATTAAGGATGTTTAATATTAGAATGATTTACATTGGAAAGTTGTAGAATCCACTTTCTAAAAGGTGTAAGTAGCCTGATCCTCCGCCAAGAATAGCTTATATACCCACTGACACATCCATCTAATTTTATGATGCTATTGTTTGTTTTGAAAACACTGATTTTTGTCTAAGGCAGTGGCTAACATGGTATATTTCTAATCATCGAATATTTAAACTTACAGAACTGACTTTAGGAGTATTACGGAAAATTACAAAGTTATTTTATGGGCCCAGAAATAATCGCATATTTTACTCAGTTCCATTGTTGGCCACGTAACCATCATTAACATGTTTTTTTATGTGATTATTATATGAAACTCTCCAAATATATACATGTTAACATTGACAGAAATTGAATTATGGACTCTAAGTGAATTACCTCTACCAAGACTCAAGAGATGGGTGGGAGGATAAATTTAATGATGATTGTGTTCAGGATTGTTGAGAACTGCTCTCTGAAATGTGCGATGCGGTGGAGGATTGGCACGGTAAGTGGACCCACAGCGTGATAATCTGAAAATGGCCTTTGGGAACAACAACAAAAAAAAAAACAAAAAAAAAATGCTGTTCCCCTCTTCTTTCCATTGATTCAGAGAAAGAGGGGAAAGGAAGGACTAAATAGTTATATTGGAAAAGGCACCTTGTGATTTCAGGGAAAACCAGATTTCTATGAAGGGTGAACTGCAGAGAACGAAAAAAATAAACTTAGGATAAGTGGAGTTTATCCTCCAAGAAGTGGACGCTCGTAGATGGGAGTTAGGTGGAAGGTGAAAAATGGCTTGAGAAATTGAAGAATTAGGTGTGGAGTGAGTGTGCTTGGGGTTGGGGGTTGAGTGTGAAGATGTGATGGTGGAGGCAAAAGGGGAGACTCCGTGCTGATGGCGGTAACTAGCAGATGAGTATTTGAGTAGAAGAGGAAAGTAGACACACGTCGGAGGAAAGCCAGGGCCAGTAAGATACTATTTCTTTATGAGCAAGAAAATATTAAAGATAACCAGTTATGCATACTGAGGTAAACGGGAGAGGATAGTAATTACTCCAGGCCTGAGAAGGGCACACACATGTGGAAAACCACCAGGCTGACCGGCCCTTTATTTCAAGAAGAGTTTTCCTGGTACGGTGTTCAGAGACTTAAATTGGGATGTCGACTGTTGAGTGTCCGGTCTTCAAGGCCATAGGAAACCTCTAGGAAGACCAGGGTTCCAGGGACAGTGCCAGGGGGTCAAGAGGGTTGGGAAGCTAAGAAGCTTTATCTTCTTTACATCACTGTGCAGAGCTGCAGCATTCTGTAGGAGCCCTGCATAAGTCAAGACTATTCTTAGCAGCAAAGAATGGGAACTTTGCTATTGCAAGTGCAGGTAGCTTAAAAGAGTTTTTTTAATCACTCACAAACCAGCTTCAGAACTGTGATTCTTGATGAATTATTAATTTGGGGGAATTTGTGTTATTTCATATTTTGCATAGAAAGCGAATCTTTATGATCGATTCATTTCCTATTTACATAATGTACAACCATACACTATTTAGGGTTTTCCGTTAAGAGTAATGATAGCCAGCATTTGGTGAGTGCTTCTTACTGCCAGGTGCTTTACATATGTGGATTCCCTTTTATTCAGACAACTCTTCCAAGTAGGGATTTTAATTCTGTCTTGTCCAAGCTTTCTCCTATAGGTGAAAGAGCTGGATGCAAAGGTTTTTACCCAATGTCACGTGATTAATCTCTTCCGGAACATTCCAATGTGAACTGGGATTTGCATTCCATCTTTCTGGCTCCAGAGACTATGCTCTTACCCACTAAGCTGCATACTTTTTTATATATAAAAATTGTGAGTTCTGGGTTGGTTGGAAGCTATTATTCTTTGAACTGTTAGTGGCTTGAGTATATTGATAGGTGGCACAATTTATGTCCAAAAAAATTGCCTTTTTCTGAGCTGCTACAGAGAATGAAAATTGACTTATTGCTTCTATAAATGTCTTAAAGAAGTTCATGCTGATATACTAAGTGATGCAAAGGGCTGTTGCCTTGGTTAGGCCAGTTGCTGTTATTCTAAAAGACCACATTGGGTGGTTTAACCTTACTTAGTGAATTTACCAGGATCTGACTCAGTTTTGTGGTCTTAGAAACCTGATCTGGTCATTAAATGGACCATTCTTTCTGGTCCCAGAAAGAATTAAATTAGTCTACAAATCTCATCAGCCATATATGTAGAGCCAGAATGCAAATTTATTAATTTATGATGAGATAAAACTGTTACATAAACCAGTCACACCAGGATGATCAATGTATTTTCTTTTTTTTTTTTTTTTTTTTTACATTTTTAAAAAATTTAAATTCAATTTGCCAACATATAGTATAATACCCTGGGCTCATCCCATCAAGTGCCCTCCTCAGTGCGGGTCACCCAGTCCCCCCGTCCCCCTGCCCACCTCCCCTTCCACAACCGTTTGTTTGTTTCCCAGAATTAGGAGTCTCTTATGGTTTGTCTTCCTCTCTAATTTTTTCCACTCAGTTCCCCTCCTTTCCCTTATAGATCAATGTATTTTCTTTCAGGTGGTGGACCTAGATGGGAAATCAAATTATAATCACGAGGCTTCTTGGTGAACAACAGGCACCATGACTATTTCTTGTTTTGTTTTGTATTTTTTCCCACAAAAATTGTCTATTTCAGAAACTCCTCAAGGATATCATCAATAATAGCTGCTATTGGCATGTACTGGCAGTCCTTAACTTATAAATAGCCTCCACCTCTGGGCCCCACCACCAGGGGCTCCGCTGCCATAGAAACAGTTGTTAATAAACATGGGTATTTAGAGAATCTGTGGGTTCAGAATTGAAGGAAGGGAAAGTCTGTGAAAAGCAGAGTTGCTAAAGGGTGCTAATTTCAGGGATGGACTTCTAAGTAGGACGACTAGGATCTTTTTACCTAAAATGTATTTTTGTAGCACTGCCCGAGGGTCTTTCTCCCCCCGCCCCCCTGTTATATTGCCTGCAATTTCACCAAATAGAGATTGGTTTCTATTTGTCAAGTGTTCTCTTAAAACTATAAATATCTCTACATAGCAGTTATTCTTAGTGACCTTACTAATACCCATTCCCTGTTGTTCACTTTCATTTTCTTAGGAGCGGCAATGTGCCCAGCCATAAGCAAAAAACCCTAGTTATAGCCAGTCACGAGCCCCCATCCTCTTTTGCCAGTGATCTTGAACACCGGTCTGTTGACTTTAGGGAGGGCTTTTGTTTTCCCGATAAAGAGACCATAGGTGGCTGGTACTCTCCCCTTTCCACTGTCTTTGTGCCTTAAATGCAGACACGAAGCTGGAAGATGTAGCAGGCATCTTGCAACCATAAGATGACAGGTATGAGGCTGGGAACATGCTCCCAAACAAAGCGAGGAGGACCCTGGAGGAGATGGATCAAAAGAGTCTGGAACTCAGAACATGAGAGACTCCTAACTCTGGGAAACGAGCTAGGGGTGGTGGAAGGGAGGTGGGCAGGGGGTGGGGGTGACTGGGTGACGGGCCCTGAGGGGGGCACTTGACGGGGTGAGCACTGGGTGTTATTCTATATGTTGACAAATTGAACACCAATAAAAAATAAATTAAATTAAAAAAAAGAGTCAGGAACATTGTTGTACCGTGTGTCCGACTTTGGACTGCCTACCTCTAGGCTTCTTATGGAGAAATATGGGGGGGCGGGTTGTAGCCTTTGTTATGTGATAGCAAAGCATTTGATTAACCTGTGCCTGCTGTTTCTTGGAAGGATCTGTGCAAAATGAGGCTGCAGTGTTAGGAAAACTCTGGAATATTGTCATGTGTTGGTTGCTTTTTGTGGCTTTTCGGAAGGGTCCTAGAGGAGGCAGTGAGCTCAAATTAGTGCCCCTAAGGGTGAGAGCAGAGAGGGCAGCACAATACAGTCCAGCAGGAATTCTCCCTTTAGCTCACCCTCTAAATTGATGAAGAGTCCCATAATTTGAAATTCTGTAGGGATAAAGTGCAGTACCTCCTCCCCTAAGACTACTTTTAGGATTGTCTCAAGTCTTTTATGAGAGGTTCAGAGGTCAGTAGCTAAGAGATGAAAATCTCCAGGCCTAAAACAATATTTCTAGAAACGTTGTTTTGGCTGTGGTTCTCACACAAAGAATCGATCTGAAGAAAATAGACCAGAAACTTGATGTGTTTTTGAGGGAACTAGAAGACAAAGATGGCCATTAATTGCGATTGTTGTCACCTTCTAAGCAATCCTCATACCTTCCTCTTTAAGTCAAGCCAGTATGAAGTGGACCACCAAAGCTGTGGAACCCCCCAGAGGGGCATCCACTTTAAAACCTACCTCACCTACGGCTGTGCGGGACGGTGACCGAGCAGGTACGCCGGAGATTTAAACTAAAAGATGCCAGACTGATTAATCAGGGAGCTTACTTTATTTCCTGCCAAGGAATCTGTGATTTCTGACCAATAAGATTTGATATGGATTGTGAACTGTTGACTGCTGTGTGCTTCCTCTTAGCCCCTTTCTTAATATAATTTTTATGGAGGTCTCTTTTTTTTTCTTTTTCATTATTTTATAAGTATATATAGGAAGGGAGTGGTTTAGAGACCTGTTATGTTTTAGTCTTAAAACCATGCAGATGGTCAGATATGAGTTACCATATTCGTACTACATAGGACAGATAGAAAATTACCCAGAGTTCCTGTTTCATGCAGTAATTGGATGAAACAGTGGGGTTGTCTTCCTTCAGAAAATGGTAAATCTGTTCTATTTAACAGATACGTGGAGGAAGTGGGTCTGTACTTGTTGAGTTGAGGACTGGCGGACATTGCTGGTGGCCAGCCCATATCCGTTTCTTACCTCTACCATAAACCTTAAAAAGTTAAAAATTTGATTCTTTCTTTCTTTCTTTCTTTCTTTCTTTCTTTCTTTCTTTCTTTCTTTCTTCTTTCTTTCTTTCTTTCTTTCTTTCTTTCTTTCTTTCTTTCTTTCTTCTTCTTTTCTTTCTCTTTTCTTTCTTCTTAAGATTTTACTTATTTTATTTGAGAGAGCAAGAGCACAAGCCAAACCTAAGACTTTGGGATCATGATCTGAACCAAAGGCAGAGGCTTAACCAATTGAAACCCCCCAGGCGCCCTTTTGAATCTTTCTTACTGCTACAGTAGCTACAATTCCAGATTCCAGTTCATGAATCTGCTGGGGGACTTCATGGAAAGCTTCCCCTTTTTCTAAATAAAGAGTCAGACACGATTGGGGTTAAGCCTTTTTCTCGCTTTGACCTTTGATATGTTTGGAGCTGCAGGGATCTTCTTGGAATTATTAGACAACAAATATGAATACAAAAAGTCAATATGTTCAGGATGGTGAAGCAAAAATTTTGAAGATATTGATAGCATTATCGATTACTAAACCAACCTTAGCAATCACTGTGTTCAAGACTTTCTGTCTTGTGTGAAAAATGAATCCGTATTTGTATATGCTGTTGGCAACTGGCTTCTCTGTTCCCTGTAACCCGAAGCGTCCTTAACAGTCACAGTATAAATGTCTCTTTTCTCTAATACAATGTCAAGGAGACTTTTTGTTCAGTTTTAGTCATAATGTCTTACTAGCAAACAATGGCTTTAAGAAGGGAAGAAAAGATGTTTTAAACTTTCAAAGTGTTGCTATGTACAGGCATCTTCTCAATATGTGGCCCAGATGACATTTTCTTACTTTTTGGAATAGAACCGTGGCATAGCTCAGCCTTGCACTTTTAATATAATTAAGAAACACTTTTTGAAAATTGGTTTCTCATGCTGAGTTATATGGTAAGAAATGCTAAAGATTGTTAGAACCATATAAAAGTCTTTAGGAAGAAATTGCTGACTCCAGTGGAATGGTTCGATGTAAAAGTGGCTTCTGTATGGAACACCCTCTTAGTTCTGCATCATTGACTACTAATAAAGGTTTATTCCAAAGAGGTGTTTTACCTTAACTGCTTTATATCAGGACATGTACTTGTTCTCCCAGTGTCCATTTAGATATTTTCGTTCATTTCAGAAAATTGTTTTATTCCAGTTGTTGACTCAACCATATGAGGTTCAAGGTTGTGCTTTTCTATTTTTGCCCTTCTTAAAACTAATTAGAAGTGTGCCAGCTTTTTATAACCTAAGGAAATGCTTGAACACCAAGCACAGGTAATTATGGAGCTAAGTAGAATAGACATATTTCTTTGAATGTATTTTATAGAAAAATTATATTTGGCTTCGAGAAAAGCTAGCTTTCTAATTTTTAGTCATATTGACAAGATATGATTCAAATACTTGTTTAGGAAGAGAAAAAGATTAGTTTGATCTGAAGGTTTTTTTTTTTTTTTTACATTATAAAAACAAAAGCTTTTAAAAGTATTTTAAAAATAAGCTGGAAGGCCTGACACTGAAGATTCTATTATTACCATAACTAAAAACATGAAACGATTTCGAGGTGTTGAGATGTATTGGTCTCTATTGTAGTTCTGTTGCTGGCCTCATTACATAATATTTGACTTTCCTGAGTAAGGCCTGACAAAAAAACTGATGCCCTAAGACTAGCAAGCTGACATCTAAGTGTGAGATTCTTAAATGTAGTAAGGTGGTTTTAACCAACTGGCTGAAAAATCTGATTTATTTCTACTGAGATTTGTACATTCTACAGAAAGGATTTATTTATTTATTTATTTATTTATTTATTTATTATTTTTTTAATTTAATTTAATTTTTTTTTACAGAAAGAATTTAAAATAAAATTTAAAGTTTGGGGTTTTTCTTTATTTAAATTACTTTTTTTTTTTTTGGTTACTTTTATTTTTAATAATGTATTGTCATTGGGGTGCCTGGCTGGCTCAGTCGGTAGAGCATGTGACTCTTGATCTCAGGTTTCTAAATTCAAGCCCCACGCAGGGTGTAAAGATTACTTAAAAATAAAATCTTAAGAAGACTAAGATTTTATTTAAGAAAAAACAAAAAATAAGATGTGATTTATTCTAGTAGTGGCTTCTATGACTATCATATAAGGCTTAAGTGCTGGGTGATTCTCCTATCTACTTTTTATGACTACCCTGTTTGCTGGCTGTTCTTAAATTGTATATTATATACACGAGCCTGTATTTTTTCACTGTGGGAAGCAGCAGTGCTGAGTGGATACTTTCCTCTCTGGCCTCATCTTCCACTATTTGCTCAAACTGCACAGGTCTTCTAGCTCTCTCACTTCGTATTATCTGAGTCCCCACAGTTGTGAGATTGCAAAGGGAAGCCAAAATTATATTCATTAATGAACAAATCACTTATAAAGTTAGTTGTCCTTCATACACGTACACCTTTTTGCTGGGGGGCGTTATTAGTCTTTTCCTGGTTGTTGAGTACTCTGGTGAAACAATGCAATACAAAGTGATTTTAGGATTCAGTTTCAAGTTTTCAAAAGATGTATGATAGATGAATAATGTTGATGAACTCAGAAATGAAACTCATGGGGATCCCTGGGTGGCTCAGGGGTTTAGCGCCTGCCTTTGGCCCAGGACATGATCCTGGGGTCCTGGGATCAAGTCCTGCGTTGGGCTCCCCACATGGAGCCTGCTTCTGCCTCTCTCTCTGTCTCTCTCTCTATCATGAATAAATAAATAAAATCTTAAAAAAATGAAATTCATGATGAATGAAGATTTGGCAGAGTTAGTCCACAGCAAGTGAAAAATAGAAAAATTACAAAGATGATGATGACCCTCTCATTTCTTAAAAAATCATACATCAGGATTAAAAGAAAGACTTGAAAAATTTGTTAACAATCTCAGATTTTTTACAATAAAAGCTTTATAGTTGTGATATAGAAAGTAGATGTGTAAAAATTTTGTAGAAAATTATGCCCACATCTCTACGGTATCATGTCGTCTGTGAAGAGGGAGAGTTTGACTTCTTCTTTGCCAATGTGAATGCCTTTTATTTCTTTTTGTTGCCTGATTGCTGAGGCTCGGACTTCTAGGACTATGTTGAATAGCGGTGGTGAGAGTGGACATCCCTGTCGTGTTCCTCATCTTAGGGGAAGGGTCCCAGTGTTTCCCCATTGAGAATGATATTTGCTGTGGGCTTTTCGTAGATGGCTTTTAAGATGCTGAGGAATGTTCCCTCTATCCCTACACTCTGAATTGTTTTGATCAGGAATGGATGCTGTGTTTTGTCAAATGCTTTCTCTGCATCTATTGAGAGGATCATATGGTTCTTGGTTTTTCTCTTGTTGATATGATCTATCATGTTGATTGCCTTACGAGTTTTGAGCCAGCCTTGCATCCTGGGGATAAATTCCATTTGGTCATGGTGAGTAATCTTCTTAATGTACTGTTGGATCCTATTGGCTAGTATCTTTTTTTTTTTTATATGATAGTTACACACACACAGAGAGAGAGAGAGAGAGAGGCAGAGACACAGGCAGAGGGAGAAGCAGGCTCCAAGCAGGGAGCCCGACGTGGGACTCGATCCTGGGTCCCCAGGATCGTCCCCTGGGCCAAAGGCAGGCGCCAAACCGCTGCGCCACCCAGGGATCCCCTATTGGCTAGTATCTTGTTGAGAATTTTTGCATCCATGTTCATCAGAGATATTGGTCTATAATTCTCCTTTTTGGTGGGGTCCTTGTCTGGTTTTGGGATCAAGGTAATGCTGGCCTCATAAAACGAGTTTGGAAGTATACCGTCCCTTTCTATCTTTCGGAACAGCTTTAGTAGAATAGGTATCATTTCTTCTTTAAATGTTTGATAGAGTTCCCCTGGGAAGCCATCAGGTCCTGGACTTTTATGTCTTGGGAGGTTTTCGATGACCCCTTCAATTTCCTCCCTGGTTATTGGCCTGTTTAGGTTTTCTATTTTTTTCTGTCCCAGTTTCGGTAATTTGTGGGTTTTCAGCAATGCGTCCGTTTCTTAGACAATTAAATTAGATTGCCTAATTTGTTGGTATATAGTTGCTCAACATAGGTTTTTAAAATTGTTTATATTTCTTTGGTATTGGTTGTGATCTCTTTAGTTCATGATTTTATTAATTGGAGTCTTTTCTCTTTTCTTTTTAATAAGGCTTACTAGGGGTTTATCTATCCCATTAATTCTTTCAAAGAACCAGCTCCTGGTTTTGTTGCTCTGTTCTACAGTCCTTCTGGTCTCTATTTCATTGAGTGTTGCTCGAATCTTTATTATCTCTCTTCTTCTGCTAGGTGTAGGCTTTATTTGCTGTTCTTTCTCCAGTTCCTTTAGGTGCAAGGTTAGCTTGTGTATTTGAGACTTTTCCAATTTTGGGGGGGAGGCTTATATTGCAATGTATTTCCCTCTTAGGATTGCTTTTACTGTATCCCAATGATTTTGAACAGTTGTATTTTGATTTTCATTAGTTTCCATGAATCCTTTTAATTTTTCTCTAATTTCCTGGATGACCCATTCCTCTTTCAGTAGGATGTTGTTTAACCACCATGTGTTTGAGTTTCTTCTAAATTTCTTCCTGTGATTGAGTTCTGGTTTCAAAGCATTATAGTTGGAAAATATGCAGGGGACAATCCCAATCTTTTGGCATCAGCTGAGACCTGATTTGTGACCCAGTATGTGGTCTATTCTGGAGAAAGTTCATGTGCACTTGAGAAGAATGTGTATTCAGTTGTGTTCGGATGTAAAGTTCTGTATATATCTGTGCAATCTATTTGGTCCAGTGTATCATTCAAGGCCCTTGTTTCTTTGATGATATTCTGCTTAGAAGATCTGTGATTGGCTGAGAGTGCCGTGTTGAAGCCTCTCAGTATTAGTGTATTTTTATCTAAGTATGTCTTAACTTTGGTTATTAATTGATTGATATACTTGGCAGCTCCCACATTAGGGGCATAAATATTCATGATTGTTAGATCCTCTTATTGGATAGACCCTTTAAGTATGATATAGTGTCCCTCTCCATCTCTTACTACAGTCTTTGGGATAAACTCTATCTGATATGAGGATTGCTACCCTCATATCAGAGCTTTCTTTTGAGGACTATTTGAATGGTAAATGGTTCTCTACCCTTTCATTTTCAGGTTGGAGGTGTCCTTAGGTCTAAATGACTCTCTTGTAGACAGCAAATAGATGGGTCTTGGTTTTTTATCCAGTCTGAAACCCTGCGTCTTTTGATGGGATTATTAAGCCCATTCACGTTCAGAGTTACTATTGAAAGATATGAATTTAGTGTCATCATATTACCTGTTTTTGTGGATTGTTTCCTGGGGCTCCCTGTTTCTTTTACAGAGTAAATTTTTTCTTGAAGAGCTGGTTTGGTGGTCACATATTCTTTCAGTTTCTGCCCATCCTGGAAGCTCCTTATCTCTCCTTCTATTCTGAATGAGAGCCTTGCTGGATAGAGTATTCTTGGCTGCAGTTTCTTCTCATTTAGGAGTCTGAATAGATCTTGCCAGCCCTTTCTGGCCTCCAGGTCTCTGTGGAGAGGTCTGCTGTTAATCTGATATTTCTCTGCACATAAGTTAATCCCTTGTCTCGGGCTGCTTTAAGGATTTTCTCTGTATCTTTGGAATTTGCAAGTTTCACTATTAAATATGGAGACGTTGAATGTTTTTTACTGATTTTTTGTGGGGGACCTGTCTAGCTCCTGGACCAGAATGCCTCTCTTCTTCCCCAGATGAGGGAAGTTCTCAGCTATAATTTGTTCAAATATACTTTGTGATCCTCTCTCTCTCAGCCTCTTCTGGAATCCCAATTCGATGTAATTCTTCCTTCTCAAACTATCATTTATTTCCCTAACTAAGCCTCTCCTCATGGGATCTTAATTGTTTTTCTCTTTTTCCTCTGCCTCCTTCCTTCCCATCTACTTGTCTTGTATGTTAGTCACTCCCTCTTCCACCTCATCTACCCTAGCAATTAGGACCTCCAGTTTGGATTGCATCTAAGTTAAAATATTTAAAATTTCAGCCCGATTAGGTCTCAATTCTGCAGTAATAGCATCTCTAGAGTCCTTTATGCTTTTTTCCAGAGCCATCAGTAACTTTATAATTGTAGAGACAAAAGTTAAAGACTTTATTAGGATTACATATCAGAGTGTTAGTGTTAAAAACCTTTGTGATGTAAGAGTCAAGATACAGGTATCACAGCAGAGAGAGGAAGTGGTGAGAGAAAAAGTAGAAGCAAATCTAGCAGCACAATTATTAGTTTACATGATAAGGTGTCAGTGAGTTGACTCAAGTTCAGTTATTCATACGTAGAGGTATATTATTTAAGATTACACATGTAACCAAAAGAAGAAATAGAATGTCATTTATCAAACATTCAAATTAAAGAGGAAGATAGTAGTGTAAGAGAAAAAGGCTCATCCTTGCTAGCTGGGTGATACGTGTTGTCTAGGGTGCTGAACATACAAATAGGATAAGCATTTTGAATTATGGAAATGAATGTCAGAACACTGAAACCAGAAACCTCTTCATTCAGAAATGAAGAAAATTGTGCCATTGGCCACATTGGTTCTTCTCTTTTTCCCCCCTGATAATTTCTTTAATGAGCTGCTCCTCCAACCACTAAATGTTGATATTTTCCAGGGATCAGTCCATGGTCTCTGCTTCATACAGTATATGCACACTCCCACCTAATTCATTCACGTAAATAGCTCGGGTAACCTGCCTGTGGAATTTGAATCCCAAATCTTTTATGTCGAACCTCATTTTAACCTGAATGCGAGATCTGCAGTTCAAGGCATTTCCTTCTACCTTCAAGTGCTTCTCAGTAGCACTTGAAATTTAACAGGGGCAAATGGAAATTGTTATCTTACTTGCGAGTTCTATTTCTATATCCTGCTTTTTAAAATTTTTAAAAAATATTTATTTACTTATTTTAGAGAAAGAGTGTGGTAGGGAGAGAGAGAATCTTCAGCAGACTCCCGCATTGAGAGCAGAGCCTGATTTGGAGCTCCATCTCAGGACCCAGGAGATCATGACCTGAGCTAAAACCGAGTTGGTTGCTTAACGGACTGAGCTAACCAGGCACCCCCAACCTTTGTTATTTTAAACAGCTTTGTTGAGGTATAATTTATATACCATAAAATTCACCTATTTTAAATGTAGAATTTAATGACTCATCAGGTCCATCCATGTTGTAATATGTTATAATCCTTCATTCATTGTTATTGCTGAATAACAGTTTATTGTCTGGCTATAAGCCACATTTATCAGTAAACATTTGAGTGGTTTCTAGTTTTAGGCATTATGAATAATGTTCTAAACATTTTCCTACATGTCTTTGTGTTGAACTGTGTTTCCGTTTCTCTTGGATACATTCGTGGTAAATTTATGTGTAACTTTTTAAGGAATTATCAAACTATTTTCCAAAGTGCCTTGTATCTTCATCAAAGTATGAGGGATCCTGTTTCTCCATATTCTTGCTAGCACTTGTTATTGTGTGTCATTTTTACTATGCCCGTTCTAAAGGTGGGCTGCGATACCTCATTGTGATTTTAAATACATTTCCCTTATCAGAAAGGGAGACAGAACATGAGAGATTCCTAACTCTGGGAAACGAACTAGGGGTGGTGGAAAGGGAGGTGGGCAGGGGTTTGGGATGACTGGGTGACGGGCACTGAGGGGGGCACTTAATGGGATGAGCACTGGGTGTTATTCTATATGTTGGCAAATTGAACACCAATAAAAAATAAATTTATTATAAATAAATAAATAAATAAATAAATAAATAAATAAATAAATACCTTTCCCTCGTGGATATGCAAAAGTGAGTTTGGTTTCTTTCTTTTAGACACTGCTCTCTTATTCTCTGGATGTGCCTGTTAAGCATATCTTCAATTCTCTCTCTTATCTTCATGCCTATTGCTTTATTTCTTCACTGGTCTTGATTATTAAAATAGCCTCCACACTGCTTTGCCTGATATCAGTTCCTCTGGAAGTTGCCATCTATTTTTCACATTGCCCTCCAAATGATTTTCCAGAATGCAGATGTGATCTTTCTCTGCTACAAATCCTTTAAGCCTTTAAAATAAAGTCTAGCATGTGGACCCTGATTGTTTTGCATTACCTATTCCTGCCACTCTTTCCCCATACCATTCTGCCTTCCTGCAAATCCACACACACTCCACACACACATCCTGCACACATCCTGGCCCGCGATGTACCTGCAATTATCTGAGTACAGTAAGAATACAGTTTTTCTTCTGTGCCTTTGAACATGCAGGTACCTCTGTCTGGAGTGTTCATCCATCTCTGTTCACAAACTCTTGCTCATTCTTCAAGGCTCAGCACAAATAATACTTCCTCTTGGAATCTTTCCCTGATTCTTTGTAACAGTTAAGCTCTGTTTTGTGTGTGTGTGTACTAAGAGAGAGTGGCTATATAGGTCTCTATGAGACTATATTAGGATGAATTGAATGAAATGGTCATTTTTGTAAGTCCAAATATGGTTTACGTGAGCCAGCCTAAAACATTTTTGTAATTATTTGGTTTTGTGTCCATTATTTCTTAAAGGTAGTTGGCCACTTACTACATTTTTGTTGATAGATAAATGAACAAATTGTTCTTAAAAACCAAGACTGTTTAAAAGTCAGAGTACAAATAGGCTTTATGAAAAAGTAAAAAGCCACGCATCCTGGCCTGCAATCTACCTGCATTCAGTTTCATTTACTGAGTCATATCTTTTATATAGAATTTTTACTACATTAATGTTTATTAAAAATAAAGCTTGACTTCTCTGCAGGGAGATTTAAGATTATGTTACTTAGGCAATGACTTATATTTAGTGTGTTTATACTGCTTAATGTTGATTTTTTAGTTTTCTATGTTCAGATTTTTTTATTGATATGTAGTAAGTATCTAAAAAAAATAGATGCCCTATTTGAATTTTATAATGCTTTCAAAAGATAATTTCTCCTAAATTATTAATTTTAGGTGCTGTTTTTCAACCCTAAATTTTTGATCAAGAATGAAACTATTTAAAAATTAGGATGTCAACAGGTAACTTTTTGTAAATTTATACTTTTGTCAGTGTGTGTCACATAGAAATAGAACAATACCTCGCAAAAAGTGTATTAACACAAAGATATATTTTTCCCTATTTAAAATTGTTTCAGAACGAACTAGGGGTGGTGGAAGGGTAGGTGGGCGGGGGGTGGGGGTGACTGGGTGACGGGCATTGAGGTGGGCACTTGACGGGATGAGCACTGGGTGTTATTCTATATGTTGGCAAATTGAACACGAATAAAAAATAAATTTATAAAAAAATAAGAAAAATAAAAATAAAAAAATAAAATCTGAAATGTTTTGGTTTTGAGAGATAACCTTTTATAGCATGAAACTATTTTATTTTAGACTTAACTATAAAATTATTTGCTTTTTACAAATTGACAAATTCTAGCTTACTCTGTATCTGATATCAACTTTACAAAGAGTAGGTGAAATCAAGATAACAAATTCGGAGATAGTGACTCAAATTAGATGAGCATTTTTTTTTTTAGATGAGCATTCTTTACAGCTAAAATACCAGATGTTGAGACCTGGCTGGTTATAACCCAGTTAAAAATAAGGGCATTAATTTCAGCTACAGGAAGCATTCTATGATAAAATTATACTCCATCCTCACTGGAAAACCCTGTGATGATTCCCATGATTTTGATGTAATGTTAATTGAGATTTTATTTATTAACCAAATTATTACTGAAAAATGGTAAGCATTATCTTATTAAAAGTTGTTTGATTGTAAAGAGGCATGCCATTGTGTAAAAAAGGAAAAATCTAGAAGAATTAGTTCTGCTTGGTTTACTTTCTTTTTTTCCACTTAAGATTTTATAATTCTGTTTTCCTCTTCACATTTTTATAACTGTACAGTTTTAATGTCTTGGTGAAACAGATTATTATCATATCTTAGTAAAAGGAACACTTAAGAATTTTAAATTCTGGCTGTGGAGACACCTGGCTCGTTAACAATTATATTTTAAAAAGTGTTGATATTTAGTGGCAAATAAATGCTAGAATTTTTTTTTAATGCCAAATTTGAGTAAAGCCATTTTCTCCTTCACATAAGATGATTTTAGGTCATTTTCTAGACAGACAAGTAGGAACCAACAATGTGCAGTTCTAAAGCAATGTAATTCTCCCTTCAAGGCCAAAAGATTAAGTAGTCAACAATCTGCTTTTCTAATTATAAACAGTAGTATAATGACTCTGTAAATTCTATGGTTATCTATGAATTTTTCTATATAATGGTTTTGGTGACCAGAAATGAAAGAAAAAGGATTTTAAAAGATAAGATTGAGGGAAGGACATGCAGGTTGGAAGGAAGGAGAGAGGTACCCAGGAGACAAGGAAGGCAAAGAGATAAGGAAGGATACAGGAAAAGATCAAAGGTAAAGAAGGATGTAAAGGATGGAGAAAGAAGGGGGAAGAGAAAGCAAGCAAAAGAGAAATGGAAGTTTATTTTTTTCAGTATTCTGAAAGTTTTGGCTGCATATCAAGCAATGACTAGGTTTTTAATTTTACTTTAGAACATTAATGTCTTTTCAATTACCAGCTATTACCTAAAATCTTCTTGCATATCAAAACCTTGTAAGATTACTTTTTTTATGTTGTTGTTTTAAAGATTTTATTCTTAAATAATCTCTACACCCAACATGGGGCCTGAACCCAGAACCCTGAGGTCAAGAGTCACATACCCTACCAACTTAGCCAGCTAGGAGTCGCATGCCAGTCAGGCGTCCCTGGGTTTTGTTTTTTTTTGTTGTTTTTTTGTTTTGTTTTGTTTTGTTTTGTTTTTTGGTTTTAAAATGACCATAGATAGGGGTGCCTGGGTGGCTCAGTGGTTGAGGGTCTGCCTTTGGCTCAGGTGGTGATCCTGGGGTCATGGGATCGAGTCCTTCATCTGGCTCCCTGTGGGGAGCCTTCTTTTCCCTTTGTCTATGTCTCTGCCTCTCTCTCTGTGTCTTTCATGATTAAATAAACAAAATCTTTTAAAAAATAAAATAAAAATAAATTTTTCATATATAGGAATATTTAAAAATAAATTTTGGAAATCAGAATTTATCTCAATTACATAGATCATTTTCCCATAGCAGTTTCAGAACTTAATGAATTTGGGACCTAATAGGAAAGATAAGAATTTAAATACACCTTTGGAACAGAGAAGCTCTAGACAAAGCTGCAGAATATCAGTATGAAATGAGAAAGACTGCTATTTAAGATCCTATTCACCTTTTAAAAATCTAATGAATATAGAGATTCCCTATTTCTGTAATATAGCCTATAAATCTGTTATAGCTAATGGCCACATCCTTAAGACAGATCAATTTTTCCCTCAAAGGGACAGAAGTCCCTGTTTATCAAATAAGAAATAAGATTAAGTTCTTCATGTTGAGAAACAATTCTTCATTCTAATCTTTAGAATCACTACTTCTAAGATACTTAGTCCTTCTACTTACCTTATTAGAACAATTTAATTTGCTCTTATTTCATTTATGTATGTGTTTAGATCACGAAGAGCCCTGTGGTCCCAATCACAGGTCATTTTGCCTGAATGGAGGGATTTGTTAAGTGATACCTACTATTCCCAGCCCATTTAGTAGGTAAGTGAAATGGACTGAGGTGGGGAAGGGTAATTTTATTTTTTATCGTCTACTAACTTCTTTGAGAAGTGGTAAATATTGAACAAAAAGTATAAGATGAAAAAATATGAGGAATTCTCTTCATAGTTACATAGAACGAGATTATACTTTTAAAACAAAAAACAAAGTAGCAAATCAGTTTTGCTCAAAGTGTTTGTTTTGAAAACTGGTGGTAGTTTCAAGCCTAGTCCGATTTTTACAATTTTTACAATGTTCATTTCAGTGAACTCTGTATGATTTTAGCAATTTAGGGAAGACACTCTGTGTTTAATAATATTACTGACAAAACAGATAATTCACTAGTGTAAAAAAGTCCAACACGAGACGTTTTGCTCTGGGTTTCGAATACATAAATACATGATAGCTGTGTTGGTACCAAAGTTTACGTTTGATATATTAAAAAGAAAAGCATTAGGTTTTTCTAAGGGTGTCATCAAGTAAAAAAAGAAGGCTGTCCCAGCTACTATTGTTTTAAATAAAATGATTCACATTGGGAGTATATACGTAGCCACATCAATAAAAGACTTGAAAATAGTACTTATTTAGCTGGCTTCTTTTGAGTTTGGTTGAGTGCAATTTAAGAGGGACATAATAAACCTCTATTAATTTATTTATTTAAGATAAAAAATTTTATGAAAGAGAGCAAGAGCAAGCATAAGTGGGAGTGGGAGGAGCAGAGGGAGAGGGACAAGCAGATTCCCTGCTGAGCAGGAAGCCCGACACGGGGCTGATTCCAGGACCCTGAGGTATGACCTGAGCCAAAGGCAGACGTTCAACCAACTGAGCCACCCAGGTGTCCTAATAATCCTCTTTTAATACATGAATTAGCAGCATATTACTATAATGACACCGTGGACTTTAGTGGAGCAAACACCTAAGGATCTCAGGATATTGTGGCACGTGCATGAATTGCTCTATTTTTATTCTTTAACTGAAATGAGAGGTATAGAATCTAGATTTAAGATCTTTCTAAAGTGAAATTCATAGGAAAAGTGAAAAATATTGAGGTTTAGTATGGAAGAGAGGAGGCAGAGAAATAATCTCATGATTATTTCAAGATGTTCTTAGAGGTTTTCCTATGGGAAATAGTGACTAAGTGTTTTTCCTGTCAAGTTAATAAAGTGGAAAAGCAGGGGATACAAGAACAAATCATCCATTGTTTTGTACCCACTAGGTGCCTCTACATTTTTCTTTTTAAAATCTATTTACTAAGATATAATTTATGAATGATATATTGCATCCTTAAAAGTGCACAATTGAGGGATTTTGACAGATGTTTATACCTGTGAAACCACCACCACCATAACAACATCAGAACATTTCTATTATTCCACATTTGCTGATCATATTTTTAATTTGTATTTTCATGTTTCATCTCACAAAAACCTAAGAGAAGGGGAGAGAAAACCTAAGGAAATAGAAAAATAAGAGGAAAATAAGAAGTGACTTGCCAAAGGCCATACAAGTAGGATTAAAGAGATGTCCTTGGAGTACAACTTCCAAGTTTCACCTAATCTTATGGTATATTCATTCTGAATTCTTTCTAATGGGATAGGATATGTGGCATTCATAAAATGAAACCAAAATACTCATCAGAACAAATACATTTCATAATTAAAAGATACTGACATTTTGTATATTGATCGTAGTGAGGGCTACTTGGATTAAAAAGACTGTCCTTTCTCCATTGAATTACCTTTGCACCTTTGTCAAAAATCAATTGATCATATATGTGTGGATCAATTTCTGGATTATTTTATTTCATTGATCTATGTTTTCATGTTTTATGAATACCAGACCATCTTGATAACTAACTTTATAATAAGTGAAATCAGGTCATGTGAGTCTTTAGCTTTGTTTTTCATCTCATTGATCTTCAGTTTTCTTTTCTAAAAGACAGTATTTAATGTTAAATTTTTCCAAACATATTTTAGCTGCGTCTTACAAATTTTGTAGTTCATTTCTCAGTTAAACATTTTTTTTCCATTGTGATTTCTTCTTTAACCTGAGTGGGGTTGTTGTTGTTTTTGCGTTATCCTTTAACATTTATATCTAATTTAATTGCATTATGGTCATGGTAGGTACTTGGTCTATCCAGCTTTGCCCTTAATATTTTTCCGTATACTAAAGGTGTTTTTATACTGCACTGAATAAACTGAAAGAAAGAATTAAGAGTACTGAAATTTGGAGAATCACTGAGATAGGAAGAAATGTAGTGTCTTAACTCAGGCTGCTATATAGCAAGAAACCCATAGGCTGGGTGGATTGTGAACAATAGAAATTTATTTCTCACAATTGTGGTGGCCAGAAATCTGAGATCAAGGTGCCAGCATGATTGGGTTTTGGTGACTGTCTGCCTCGTGGTTTGCAGATGCATCTGGGTAGACCTTTTTTTTTTTGATTGGCAGGTTTGTATTCTGGAAGATCTGGTAGGGAACCAGGTTTTAGACTGCAGCCATTCTGTGGGATTAATACCCTCTGTGCAGTGTGGGTGGTGTAGCTTGGAGTTGTTGGACACTGAAAGGAAGGTGAAGTTGGGAGACAGAAAAAGGAAGGAATATGACTAAGGGTTAAGTGAAGTTGAATGGCAGATACATTTTTAAGTCCTAGTATTTTATAAAAGTAATTGCTCTCCAATAATAGCTCAGACCTTCATTACCTCCTGCTTTGTCTAGAGAAATAATTTCCTGGGGGGGATCCCTGGGTGGCTCAGCGGTTTAGCGTCTACCTTCAGCCCAGGACGTGATCCTGGAGACCTGAGATCAAGTCCCACGTCGGGCTCCCTGCATGAGCCTGCTTCTCCCTCTGCCTGGGTCTCTGCCTCTCTCTCTCTGTGTCTCTCATGAATAAATAAATAAAATCTTTAAAAAAAATAATTTCCTAAGCAAGTTTCTTGGAGCCTAATTCTCATTACGACTTCGGCAATTTGTCACCCAGTCATTTTTGAGGCCTTCTCTTCCTCCTTGGTCTGTGTTCTAACTAGAACATTTACTATCTATGTTAAATACACTCCCATCCCTTCTTCCCGTCTACGCATATTCAAATCCTACTTACATTTCAAAGCTATTTCCTCCCTCACTTCATCACAAATCAGAATTAATCTCTTCCTCCTCTGAATAGAGAAATATGTGGATCCTGGGACCATGACCCAGCCAAAGGCAGAGGCTTTGAACAGCCTAGTATTTTAACTGAGATACCCAGTTGCTCCGCATGTAGGGTATTTTAAATGGTCCGTGTGTACTAGAGAGAAAAGTGGATTTTTTAATTGAGGTGAAGATTTTATATATGGACATTAGATCAAGCATGTTAAAATGTGCTGTTTAGATCTTTTATGCCCTCGGGGCACTTGGGTGGCTTAGTGGCTGAGCATCTGCCTTTGGCTCAGGGTGTGATCCTGGGGTCCTGGGATCGAGTCCCACATTGGGCTCCCTGCATGGGAGCCTGCTTCCCTCTCTGCCTGTGTCTCTGCCTCTCTCTCTCTCTCAAATAAATAAATAAATAAATAAATAAATAAATAAATAAAAATAAATAAATAAATAAATAAAATCTTTTATGCCCTCAACTAATTTTTTATCATTTTTTAAAATTTAAATTCCATTGGCCAACATGTTGCCTGTGTTCTCCTCTAGGATTTTGATGGATTCTTGTCTCACATTTCAATCTTTCAACCATTTTGAGTTTATCTCTGTGTCTGGTGTAAGAGAATGGTCTAGTTTCATTCTTCTGCATGTGGATGTCCAATTTTCCCAGCACCATTTATTGAAGAGACTGTCCTTTTTCCAGTGGATAGTCTTTCCTGCTTTGTCGAATATTAGTTGACCATAGAGTTGAGGGCTCATTTCTGGATTCTCTATTCTGTTCCATTGATCCATGTGTCTATTTTTGTGCCAGGACCACACTGTCTTGATGATCAGAGCTTTGTAGTACAGCTTGAAATCCATCATAATCACGCTTGTAATGCCCCTGACTCTGGTTTTCTTTTTTAATATTCCCCTGGTATTTGGGGTCTTTTTTGATTCCACACAAATCTTAAGATGACTTGTTCCAACTCTCTGAAAAAAGTCCATGGTATTTTGATAGGGATTGCATTAAATGTGTCTATTGCCCTGGGTAGCATTGACATTTTCACATATTAATTCTTCCAATCCATTAGCATGGAATATTTTTCCATCTCTTTGTGTCTTCCTCCATTTCTTTCAGGAGTGTACTGTAGTTTTTAGGGTATAGATCCTTTACCTCTTTGGTCAGGTTTATTCCTAGGTATCCTATGCTTTAGGGTGCACTTGTAAATGGGATTGACTCCTTAATTTCTCTTTCTTCAGTCTCATTGTTAGTTTATAGAAATGCCACTGATTTATGGGCATTGATTTTGTCTCCTGCCACACGCCGAATTGCTGTATGAGTTCTAGCAATCTTGGGGTGGTCTTTTGAGTTTTCTCTGTACAGTATCATGTCATCTGTGAAGAAGGAGATTTTGACTTCTTCTTTGACAATGTGAATGCCTTTTATTTCTTTTTGTTGTCTGATTACTGAGGCTAGGACTTCTAGTACTATGTTGAATAGCGGTGGTGAGAGTGGACATCCCTGTCTTGTTCCTGATCCTAGGGGAAAGGATCTCAATGTTTCCCCATTGAGAATGATATTTGCTGTGGGCCTTTTGTAGATGGCTTTTAAGCTGCTGAGGAATATTCCCTGTTTATTCCTACACTCTGATGAGTTTTGATCAGGAATGGATGTTGAATTTTATTAAATGCTTTCTCTGCATCTATTGAGATGATCATATGGTTCTTGTTTTTTCTTATGTTGATATGATCTATCACATTGATTGTTTTGCAAGTGTTGAACCAGCCTTGCATCCTGGGAATAAATCCCACTTGGTCACGGTGAATAATTTTTTAATGTACTGTTGGATCCTATTGGCTAATATCTTGTTGAGAATTTTTGCATCTGTGTTCATCAGGGATATTGGTCTATAATTCTCCTTTTTGGTGGGGTCTTTGTCTGGTTTTGGAATCAAGGTGATGCCTCATAGAATGAGTTTGGAAGTACTCCATCTCTTTCTATCTTTCAGAACAGCTTTAGTAGAATAGATATTGTTTCTCCTTTAAATGTTTGATAGAATTCCCCTGGGAAGCCATCTGGGCCTGGACTTTTGTGTCTTGGGAGGTTTCTGATGACTGCTTCAATTTCCTCCTTGGATATTGGTCTGTTCAGGTTTCTATTACTTCCTGTTCCAGTTTTGGCAGTTTGTGGCTTTCCAGGAATGCGTCCATTTCTTCTAGATTGCCTAATTTATTGGTGTATAGCAGCTCATAATATGTTTTTAAAATACTTTGTATTTCCTTGGTATTGGCTGTGATCTCTCCTTTTTCATTTGTGATTTTATTAGAGTCTTTTCTCTTTTGTTTTTTTTAAATATTTTATTTATTTTATTAAAATAAATTTATTTATTTATTTATTTTTAAAAATATTTTATTTATTTATTCATGACAGAGAGAGAGAAAGGCAGAGACACAGGCAGAGGAAGAAGCAGGAGCCCGACGTGGGACTCGATCCCTGGTCCCCAGGATCACACCCCAAGCCGAAGGCAGCGCCAAACTGCTGAGCCACCGGGGCTGCCCTTCTCTTTTGTTTTTAATAAGGCTGGCTAATGGTTTATCTATCTTACTAATTCTTTCAAAGAACCAACTCCTGGTTTTGTTGATCTGTGCCACAGTTCCTCTGGTCTCTGTTTCATTGAGACTGCTCGAATCTTTATTATCTCTCTTCTGCTGGGTGTAGGTTTTATTTACTGTTCTTTCTCCAGTTCCTGCAGGTTCAAGGTTGGTTTGTGTATTTGAATTTTTTCCAATTTTTTGAGGGATGCTTGTATGCGGTGTATTTCCCTCTTAGGACTGCTTTTGCTGTATCCCAAAGATTTTGAACGGTTGTATCTTCATTCTCACTAGTTTCCATGAATCTTTTAATTCTTCTAATTTCCTGGTTGACCCTTTAATCTTTTAGCAGGTTGCTGTTTAATCTCCATGTGTTTGAGTTTCTTCCAAATTTCTTCTTGTGATTGAGTTCTAGTTTCAAAGCATTGTGGTCTGAAAATATGCAGGGGTCAATCCCAGTCTTTTGGTATCAGTTGAGACCTGATTTGTGACCCAGTATGTGGTCTATTCTGGAGAAAGTTCCATGTGCGCTTGAGAAGAATGTGTATCCAGTTGCGTTTGGATGTAAAGTTCTGTATATATCTGTGCAATACGTTTGGTCCAGTGTATATCATTCAAGGCCCTTGTTTCTTTGGTGATGTTCTGCTAAGAAGATCTGTCATTTGCAGAAAGTGCTGTGTTGAAGTCTTCCAGTATTAGTGCATTATTTAAGTATGTCTTAACTTTGGTTATTAATTGATTGATATACTTGGCAGCTCCCACATTAGGGGCATAAATATTCACTATTGTTAGGTCTTCCTGTTGCATAGACCCTTTACGTATGATAGAGTGTCCCTCTTCACCTCTTACTACAGTCTTTGGGATAAACTCTAATTTATCTGATATGAAGATTGCTATCCCAGCTTTCTTCTGAGGACCATTTGAATGCTAAATTGTTCTCTACCCTTTCATTTTCAGGCTGGAGGTGTCCTTAGGTCTAAATGAGTCTCTTGTAGACAGCAAATAGATGGGTCTTGCTTTTTTATCCAGTCTGAAACCCTGCACCTTTTGATAGGATCATTAAGCCCATTCATGTTCAGAGTAACTATTGAAAGATATGAATTTAGTGTCATCGTAATGCCTCTTCATCCCTGTTCTTGTGGATTGTTTCTTTGGACGTCCTCTTTCTTTTACAGAGTCCCCCTTAATATTTCTTGCAGAGCTGGTTTGGTGGTCACATATTCTTTCAGTTTCTGCCCATCCTGGAAGTCCTTTATCTCTCTTTCTATTCTGAATGAGAGCCTTGCTGGATAAAATATACTTGGCTTCAGGTTCTTCTCATTTAGGACCCTGAATATATCCTGCCAGCCCTTTCTAACCTGCCAGGTCTCTGTGGAGAGCTCTGCTGTTAATCTAATATTTCTCCCCATATAAGTTAGGGATCTCTTGTCTCTTGCTGCTTAAGGATTTTCTCTTTATCTTTGGAATTTACAAGTTTTGCTGTTAAATGTTGAAGTGTTGAATGGTTTTTATTGATTTTAGGGGGAGACCTCTCCATCTTCTGAATCTGAATGCCTGTTTCCCTCCCCAAATTAGGGAAGTTCTCAGCTATGATTTGTTCAAATATGCTTTCTGGTCCTCTGTCCCTCTGTAGTTTCTGGAATCCCAATTAGACGTAGATTTTTCCTTCTGAGGCTATCATTTATTTCCCTTAACCTTTCCTCGTGGTCTTTTAATTGTTTTTCTTTTTTTCCCCTCAGCTCCTTCCTTGCCATCAACTTGTCTTCTATGTCACTCACTCTTTCTTCTACTTCATTAACCTTTGTCATTAGGACCTCCAGTTTGGATTGCATCTCATTTAATTGATTTTTAATTTCAGCCTGATAGATCTAAATTATGCAGTCATGAAGTCTCTTGAATCCTTAATGCTTTTTTTCCAGAGCCACCAGTAGCTTTATAATTGTGCTTCTGATTTGGCTTTCTGACATCGAATTGTAATCCAAATTCTGTAACTCTGTGGGAGAGAGTACTGTTTCTGAACTTTCTTTTGTGGTGAGTTCTTCTTTCTGGTCATTTTCCACAGTGCAGAGTGGCTGTATGAGTGGACTGAGTCAAGAATATCAACCACACGACCTTAGTAAATTTCACCCTAGATGATTCTGATGAGGTCAGAGACCAGAAAATGAAAACAAAGATCAGAGCAGAATAAAAAAAAATAAAAAGAAAAAAGAAAAAAAGGAAGAGGAAAAAGCAAAAGAGGAAAAAAAGAATAAAAAAAGGAAAAAAGGAGGGGCCTGGGAGATGGTGGTGATGACGAAGTTGTAGTAGAGGGAGAATGTAGAGGGGTCCTCGAGTGTGATCCCCTTGGTTCTGAATGTATTAAGTTCTGTAAGTTAGAAGATGCTCAGTCCCAAATTTATATAAACCAGTAATACTTGTGGAAAGCCCCAACATTGACCACGAAAACATAAATGAGATAAAAGAGGGGGTCAGAATGGGAATGAAGAGGGTATATGATCTCACAGAAGGAACCAGCACGGTGTCCCACTTGGCTCTGGGTGCTGCTGGTCATGATTTAGAAGGTATTAACTTCCGCCATTGCAGAACAAAAGGAGGGAGAGAAAACAAAAGCAAAACAAAGAACCATATCTTGTCTATCTCCCAAAATTAAATTGAGTATGTTGAAGGGAATCTAGAAGTGGAAAATGTATCTAGGACCTGTAATTGTAGAAATCTCAAAGTCAAAAAGGAAGAACCTTAAAAATGAAGAGGTGGTAAAATATTGTAGTTAAGGTGGGAAAACAAAAAATATTGGAAATTTTTAGCCGGATATAAAAAGGAGTTGTACTGGAAAAAGGGAAAAAAGGGGGGGGGGGAACCCTCTAGTTCTATATACTGTAAATCCCTCGACTTCCCCTGGAGCTTTCCAGCGCTGCTGGGTCCAGAACTTGCTCCTCCCTGTCCTTCCAGCTGGTCTCTGGGGGAAGGGCTGCTGTGCTGACTCTCAGGTGTGTGCACCTGGGGGAGCTGCCCCGCCCCTGCCGGGTTCTGGGGTCAGTGGGAGCTGTTGACCCCGTGAGCCCCTGTCCCCTGCGTCCCCCCACCCCAGGCACAGGGTGACACAGGAGGAACACCAGTGGCCACGGCCAGCTCCCCAGCTCTGGAGTCAGCTCCCCCAGTACCCACCGCAGCACCCGGTCCGCACTGGCCTGGGTGCTGGGGGGCGGGGGGCGCTGACCTGCACAGCTCGGGGGAGCCTGGCGGCAGGGGCATCCCCGCCTTCCTGTGCCTCCCCACGGCAGGAGGGGCCGCACCCCCATCCTGTGCCCTCCCCCCTCCTACCCCACTCCGCCCCCTACCCCACCCCCTCAGCAGGAGGGTCCCCGCCGTCCTGTGCCCCTCACCCTTCCCCCTTCCCTCCCTCCCTCCTCCCCACGCAGGTGCACCCCCGCCTCCTGTCCCCAGGCTCCCCGCCCCCCTCCTCCACTTGATTCTGTTTTCTTTTATTTTCTCCGCCTTCCTCCTGGTCAGGGGCGGACGCCCTTCCCCCTGGACTGTCCGGCCTCCCTTTACCCCTCGGGGCTCGCGGGTGTCCAGGATGCTGTGACCGGCGTCCAGGTGATGGGGGGCGGCGAAGACCCTGCTTCCCCCGGCTTGCCTCGCCCTCCTTTTTTTAGAGTCTTAAAAACAACTTTATTGAGATATAATTGACACCTCTTTTCTTTAAAAAAAAAAAAAGATTTTATTGGGGATCCCTGGGTGGCGCAGCGGTTTAGCACCTGCCTTTGGCCCAGGGCGCGATCCTGGAGTCCCGGGATCGAGTCCCACGTCGGGCTCCCTGCATGGAGCCTGCTTCTCCCTCTGCCTGTGTCTCTGCCTCTCTCTGTCTCTGCGACTATCATAAATAAATAAAAATTAAAAAAAATATTTTATTTATTCATGAGAGGCAGAGAGGCAGAGACACAGGCAGAGGGAGAAGCAGGCTCCATGCGGGAGCCGGACGTGGGACTCGATCCCGGGACCCCGGGGTCATGACCTGAGCCACCTGGGCGCCCAACACCTCTTTCAAGTACCTATATAGTGTGTACAATTCAGTGGTTTTTAATATATTCATATTTATTACAACCTCACCTACAATCAACTTTAGGACATTTTATTCACCTGAAAAGGAACACCATACACCTGGCTGTCATCTCCTATGCTCTCATTTCTCCAGCCTCTTAGCTCAGTGTAGTGTAACCTTTTAATTTGAATTTCAGCTGTTTTGAAATTCTTTTATTTTTTGTTTATTTTTTATCAGAGTATAGTTGACATACAATGCTCTATTAGTCTCAGATATATAACAGTGATTCAGCAATTCTGTACATTATGCAATGCTCAGCATGAAAAGTATAATTATTGTCACTGTACAAAGTTATTATAATAATATTGAGTATATTCCCTATGCTTTTCATTCCTGTTCTACATAGAAATAAAATCATATGGTTTATACCTTTCTTTGATTTGTTTCACTTAGCGAGATAGGCTCTAGGTCCATCCTTGTTGTGAATGGCAAGATTTTGTTATTTTTATGGCTAAGTAATATTCCATTGTATGTATCTACCTCCTTCTTATTTGTCCATGAGCCCATCACTGAACACGTGGGTTGCTTCATATCTAGGCTCTTATGAATAATGCTGCAATTAACATAGGGGTGCATATATATCTTTTTGAGTTGGTGTTGTTTTCTTTGGGTACTCAGCAGTGGAATTACTATATTATGTTGTATTTTTATTTTTAATTTTTTGAGGAACCTCCATACTGTTTTCCATCATGGCTGCACCAATTTACATCTCCACCAACAGTGCCCAAGAGTTCCCTTTTCCCTACATCTTTGCCAACATTTGTTATTTCTTGTCTTTTTGATACTAACCATTCTGACTGGTGTAAGGTGGTGTCTCATTGTGGTTTTGATTTACGTTCCCTGATGATTAGTGATGCTGGGACTATTTTCATGTGTCTGCTACTTGTATGTCTTTGGAAAAATGTCTATTCAGGTCCTCTGCCTATTTTTAAATCATTATTTGTTTGGCATTTAGTAGTATGAATTTTTAAATACACATTGGGTATTTATGTCATTTGCAAATACCTTCTTCCCATTCAATATGTTCCTTTTCTTTTGATTGATGATTTTATTCATTGTGCCAGAGCTTTTTAATTTGATGTACTCCCAATAGCTTATTTTGCTTTTTCCCCCTTGCCTGAGCAGACACATCTAGAAAAATGTTGCTAAGGCCAATGTCCAAGAGATTACTGCCTTGTTTTCTTTCAAGATTTTAATGGTTTCAGGCCTTGAATTTAGGTTATTAATCCATTTTGAGGTTTTTGTGTGTGTGTGTATGGTGTAAGAAAGAGTTTCAATTTAATTCCTTGGCATGTAGCTGTCCAGTTTTCTCAACACCATTTATTGAAGAGACTGTCTTTATACCACTCTATATTTTAACTGTTGGGATCTTAACAAATAACATTTCTAAAATAGCACCAAGATAAAATTATGTTTATATTTTCCCCTCTAAACTTTCATATTCAAATGAACTTCATTAAAAATAGTTATTTTATTTCCCACATAATAAATTGTGTGGAAATATAAAAATAAGATATATCTGTGGCTATGTATATATATGTATTTTATAGGCATAGAGACAGCCCAACTACTAAAATAAAAGCAGGGGTCAAGTCCATTCAATTTGGAGATAAGAAAAGAACAATATGAAGAGTTTTGCTGAAATAGGCACAGTCTAATGTTATTACTGCCTAAATATAGCTATGCTGAGCTGTCTTGCTATTATTCAGGTGTCAACGTTTCTATAATGGCCTTATGTTGTAGTTATAAGACTTTGCTGTAATTTGTAGTCTGGAAGAAAGACATGCTATTGTTTTTCAGCTTCAGCTGAGAACATTAATATAATGGGAAGAAAAATAGCACGTTTTAGATTTCCAGTAACATTGTTCAGCTTTTTATTCACTTAAAACATTTATATGTGACTATCTAGAACTTTTTAAAGAAATTTCAGAAGGCAGAGTAATTATTATAAATCTTCAGATTTATATGTATCTAGTATTATGTATCTAGTATTATAGGAAATACTCTTCCTATATGTTTTTTCAGTTTTACAAATAAATTTCAGAAATCCACAGATCAGACTTTTGTTTAGTGTGTCTAATTTGAATTATTCTTTTCTTCATGTATTTATTGTTTTCTTTCTCTTTCTCCATTAATACCATTCATAAAATTAGGAAAACAACAAGCATTTATTACATGCCAAGTGCTTTGAAATACATTATCTCATTGGACTGCCCCAAGATCCCTTTTGGGTAGCTGTGAGGCTTTAAGTTTGAATCACTTATATCAGGCCACTATCCCTTTCTACCATCATATGGCTTCTTGCCTTGGAAACTTGGACTTTTGGAAACACATATTTTATTTTCTGTCCAAAGTAAAAGTGGTTGTTATTAAGGGACCAACTATAAAGTAGCAGAATTTTATCTTTTTGGGCTCTTTCTGTCATGATTCTTTTCCTCATACTGTACATTCACTGTTCTCTGTTCTCTGCTTTAAAAATTCTTTCTGAAAAATTTCATTCACATGGTGATTTAAATAACAGTGTAGCTTAATTTATGACTTCTCCCAGAGATGCTGTCATTTTCATTTTTTCTGCAGAAAAAGAATTGGAAGGTGAAGCTGACTCATGGCTCCAGCTGTCTGGCTATTAGGAAGTCCTTTACTCATATCTCATCAAAGCTGCCACTAAATTTCTTAGGCTTAATCCAAATGGATTTCATATATCATTTAGCTTTTTGTAAGATAAAAGAAATCACAATTGCTTTATTTCTTGACATTCTATTTTAAATTATTAAAAAAATTTTTTTGGTTCTAATGTAGCACACAAATGGCAGAAATTAACCAATGGAATACTGTGATTCTTAAAGACATTGCATTTTTTTTTAAGGATTTTATTTATTTATTTGAGAGACAGAGAGTGCGCAAGCACACAGCAGGCTGTGGGGCGGCAGAGGCAGAGGGAGAAGCAGGCAATCTGCTGAGCGGGGAGCTGGATGCAGGACTCCATCCCAGGACCCTGGGATCACAACCTGAGCCAAAGGCAAATGCTTAACCAACTGAGCCATCCGGGTGACCCAAAACATTATATTTTTATTTAGTTTTATATTTTTAGTTGCTAAAGATGTCAGAAAAACATTAAAAAATGTGGCCTTTTTCTTGTAAAAGTTTGATCCAGGGTAGGTTGTTTTATCATGATTTTCATCCCTTTGCCTTTCATACATAGTGTGTTCCTGAAAACATGTTTGAAAGTCATTGCCTGAAAGTAAAATGGTAAAGTGGTGTAAGGGACCCAGAGATCTGTAAAGTGTTATAAAGTGTAGTTGCTGCTTTCCTTTACCTTGGCAATCCTTGAATCTTCCAGGCTCTGGAGTCTGGGTCAGCCTTCCTAATGGTATAACTTTTTGGTTTTTTAATTATTTATTTTTATTTTTAAAAAATTTTATTTATTATTTATTCATGACAGACAGACAGACAGACAGAGAGAGAGAGGCAGAGGGAGAAGCAGGCCCCATGCAGGGAGCCTGACTTGGGACTCAATCTCGGGTCTCCAGGATCACGCCCTGGGCTGAAGGTGGCATGCTGAGCCACCGGGCTGCCCTGCTTTGTATTTTTTTTGAAGATAAGGTAAAGGCTTGATCGCATACAAATATAAATGAACACATCAAAAATATTATTTAACATATTAATTAATGAGGAGACCAGTATGATGTTACAGCAGTTCAAAGCAACAGATAAATATGTAACCAGAAATTACATTATTATTTCTGAAAGGAATTTACAAATACATGCAAAACTGACCGGTGTCTAACGGGCAATAATCAATTATATTCCACCAGACAAAATTTATTTTGAATTTCTGTGGGAAAGAATCATTTGTGTTATTTTAAATTTTCTAAAATTTAAGAATTTAAAATAGCTGGAATACAACGAGAGATGCAAACCGCTGTAGCACTGGATAATCTGAAAGAGTGTATCGGACAGGACACCTAGTGATATTTATTTTTGTCCATTTCAACGTACTTCATACTTGTTGAGGACAGTCCTTGCCCCTGGTGGTTGTAATAATCTCAAAGAAATTATTCTTGATATAAAAAGTGCTGGTGCAGCTTATATAGATACAACAAAGGTATTAAACAAATAGATCACCTTCAATTTGCTTTTCTGTCTGAACATTTTTATAAGGAATTAGAATAGACTTTTATAAACCTCTATTACTAGCTGTCCTGAGGCTAGGAAACCAAGTCTAGGAAACTAACTCTACCAGATTTCACTGGTACTTCTATAAATTGGATGAGTTCTTCTTTTCTTGAAGTCCCCCAGATTTGCTAAGGTTCTTGGTCTCTGCATAAGTAACTTCCTCACTACCTGTAAAGCTTGAACTTGTAAGACTTACCAGGCCAGTATTACCAGGCGGCCTTCGTAGATTTGGAATCTATAAGTGAACCTTAGTTCTGTAGAAATGACTTGTCACACCTAACTCGGTGAGACTCATTTCAAAGATGACAGTCCAGAGAAGGCCTTGGTTGCCCAAATGATTTACCAGTTTTATCCTAATAATAATGAGAATAGAGTCTTTCTTTTTTTTTTAATATTTTCTTTATTTATTCATGAGAGACACAGAGAGAGGCAGAGACACAGGCAGAGGGAGAAGCAGGCTACATGCAGAGAGCCCGATCGATGCAAGACTCAATCCCGGGTCTCCAGGATCACACCATGGGCCGAAGGTGGCACTAAACCGCTGAGCCACCCAGGCTGCCCAAGATTAGTCTTATTGGACACATGAAGGTAACAATATTGGCATTAAGAGACAAATGACTCAGTTTCTGAATTTATGGGTCAGGGGATGTTCAATGAGAATCAGATATTTCAAAATATTTTCATTTAAGCAAAAATACTATTTACTAACTTGTGGGATATTGATAGCTTAAGGAAAAAGGTTTCTTAATATCAGAAAAAGAGATCATTAAGTATTACCAATATTTCAAACCGATAACTACTAAATTTTCCTTCATCAATTTATTCATTCCTATGTTCCTCAGCATCTTGAATTAGCAGTCTGCTTTCATAAAACTGTTTGCTAAAAAAAATAATAATAAATAAAGCTGTTTGCTTCATCTAAAGAATCCTGGAAATCCTGATTCATCCTTTCATCTCAGAATATTGTACATAATAATCTTTTTTAAGAAATATAATATAATTTATAATTATAATATAATTTACAGTGAATGGTACATTTCTTGTCCATGAGGCTCTGGGACTGTCCTTTTAGGTTTAGGACACAAACTGTGCTTTATAGCTACAGCATTGCCTTCTCAAAAGCATCACATTAAAACAAAAACTATGTAGATGATAGATAATTAGTGGTTATGGGTAATTTATTTCTGTAACCAATAATGTCAGAATGGATAAAGGTAAAATTCTCTATTGGAATCTATATGAATTCCAGTTAAGAGTTTTGATCTATATTTGCCCTGAGACTAAAAACATATTATGGACAGCAAAGACACTGACAAATCTCCAGGAAATTCTGGAGATTTTTGCCCAATGTTTCAGTATTATAATTATTTCGGTCATCTTTGTTTCTATAAGGTAAAAGACAAAAAAAAAAGAAAAAAGGTGTGATTTTTTCCAGGGTCCTCTGGGAAATGTCAAAGACAGTTTTAAATGTAAAAGATAATCTGAAATTTTTTTTTCTATATTTTGGGTCTAGTTTGGGAAAGGCAAAATCAAAACAGTTGCCAGAGGAGATTTGGGCACTTGATTAATATAGTTTCAAAGGTGCCTGAGAAACCATACTTTACCACTTTAGTTGAAATGGACAAAATAAAATTATTTTGCAAGTTTTGTTCTTCATTATGTTTTCTCATATTCTAGACCAAACCGACCCTTACTTTAGTTATCCCTGGTTCTTTCTCATGAGCTTTTCCAGTTCAAATCATTTTTATAATATCATTAAGATGTTATTTTTAACATGCTGTGTGGTTATTAATCTTTTCTTCAATCAATCAGTAAGTATGTATTTTTAAAAATTTATATTTCAATTTCCAATAGAGTAAACGCCAATAATTCTAACCCATGTAAACAGAGGCTCTAGAATCCTCAGTTAGTTTGAGAGTCTTTTGGTTTGGAAACCAAAAAGTCTGAAAGTTGCAAATTGCTGCTTTCAGACAAAATTACTTTTTTCTTTGAAAAACAAAAGAGTTGTATTTCTATGTCACAGTTGTTCCTACTATAGTCTTTTTACTCATATCAATTATAGCTTTCGCCCAAGTAACTAACTTCTACTTCACAGAGAAAACTGAGGGGTGGGTAGTTTAGAGCCGTCTAGCATACACAAGCAATTTAGTAGATATGCAAAAATCAGGACTACGCATAATACAACTTTTTACTGCCACATACTCCCTTTTTAAATCTCCCATGTTTTTATTTATTACATTAATAATATTTCTAGCAAAAACAAGTAACAAAGTTAGTAATTGAATTCGCATTGATGGGTTTCATTTTGATCTGTTATCCAATTTGGGGGGAAAAAAGCCATATTGATCAAAGGGATTAAAAGTAAAACCCTGTTGCATATATACAATGGAATATTATTCAGCCATCACAAAGAATGAAATCTTGCCATTTGCAACAACATAGATAGAACTAAAGGGTATTATGCTGACCGAAATAAGTTAGAGAAAGACCAGTACCATACGATTTCACTCATGTGGAATCTAATAAACAAAAGAGAGGAGCATAGGGGAAGGGAAAGAAAAAGAAAATAAGATAAAAACAGAGAGAGAAGCAAACCATGAGAGACTCTTAACCACAGGAAACAAACTGATGGTTGCTGGGGGGGAGGGGGGAGGGATGGGGTAACTGGGTGATGGGCATTAAGGAGGGCACTGGATGGAATGACCACCGGGTGTTATATGCAACTGATGAATCACTGAATTATACCCCAGAAACTAATAATACAGTATATGCTAACGTACTTGAATTTAAATTAAAAAAGTAAAACCTTTTCTTTGCAACATATAGTATTTTTATTATGGCTTTAAAACTCCAGACAGATATAAAATGTAAAATCCAACTTCCAGGACTCTCATTTTCATTAAGACTATCACATGGACTTGTCTCACTTTTTTTTTTTAGTAATTTATACACTTATTAAAATGTATATGCTTTAACATTGGGCAGAAAAACTGAAAATACAACAGTGCGAATTATACTTTATACTTAATATCTTTGTAATTCTACTGAATTCTCATGTTACTGAGACCTTAACCTCATCTAAGATATTTTGAAATATTACAACTATCACTTTTGGGGGAACATTTTTTGGTACTTCAGTCAAGTCCTGAGGGAATTTTATCCTAAAATTAGGGCTAGAATTTAAATTTCCAACACTCCTATCCCCAGGAACACAATTAGGAATATTCAGAAATCCAGATATCTCTTAGATCTTCAACGCTTGAGACCTATGTCTGTAAATTTGAAAAAGAATGACTAACAGAGAATTTTTTTTACATTTTTAAATTTTAAAATCATCTTACCAACATATAGCATAACACCCAGTACTCATCTCATCAGGTGCCCTCAGTGCCTGTCACCCAGTTACCCCCACCCCCCCCCACTTCCCCTTCTGCAACCTTGTTCGATTCCCAGAGTTAGGTGTCTCTCATTGTTTGTCTCCCTCTCTAATTTTTCACAATCAGTTCCCCTCCTTTCCCCTATAATCCCTTTCACTATTTCTTATATTCCCCGTATGAGTGAAACTATATAATTGTCCTTCTCCGATTGACTTACTTCACTCAGCATAATCCCCTCCAATTCCATCCACGTCGAAGCAAATGGTGGGTATTCGTCCTTTCTAACGGCTGAGGAATATTCCATGTATCCATAGACCACATCTTCTCTATCCATCATCTTTCGATGGACACCCAGGCTCCTTCCACAGTTTGGCTATTGTGGACGTTGCTGCTATAAACATCGGGGTGCAGGTGTCCCAGCGTTTCACTGCATCTGTATCTTTGGGGTAAATCCCAGCAGTGCAATTGCTGGGTCGTAAGGCAGATCTATTTGTAACTCTTTGAGGAACCTCCACACAGTTTTCCAGAGTGGCTGCACCAGTCCACATTCCCACCAACAGTGCAGGAGGGTTCCCCTTGCTCCACATCCTCTCCAACATCTGTTGTTTCCAGTCTTGTTAATTTTCCCCTTCTCACTGGTGTGAGGTGGGATCTCATTGTGGTCTTGATTTATATTTCCCTGATGACAAGTGATGCGGAGCATTTTCTCATGTGCTTGTTGGCCATGTCTAGGTCTTCCTCTGTGAGATTTCTGTTCATGTCTTTTGCCCATTTTGTGATTGGATTGCTTGTTTCTTTGCTGTTGAGTTGAATAAGTTCTTTATAGATCTTGGAAACTAGCCCTTTATCTGATGTGTCATTTGCAAATATCTTCTCCCATCCTGTAGGTTGATGACTGTTTCTTTTGCTGTGCAGAGGCTTTTTATCTTGATTACATCAAAATTAGTTCATTTTTACTTTTGTTTCCCTCGCCTTCCTAGATGTATCCTGCAAAGAGTTGCTGTGGCCAAGTTCAGAAAGGGTGTTCCCTGTGTTCTCCTCTAGGATTTTGATGGATTCTGGTCTCACATTTAGATCTTTCATCCATTTTGAGTGTATCTCTGTGTCTGGTGTAAGAGAATGGTCTAGTTTCATTCTTCTGCACGTGGCTGTCCAATTTTCCCAGCACCATTAATTGAAGAGACTGTCCTTTCTCCAGTGGATAGTCTTTCCTGCTTTGTCGAATATTAGTTGACCATAGAGTTGAGGGTCCACTTCTGGATTCCCTATTGTGTTCCATTGATCTATGTGTCTGTTTTGTTCCAAGACCACACTGTCTTGACCACAGCTTTGTAGTACAACCTGAAATCCAGCATTGTGATGCCCCCGGCTCTGGTTTTCTTTTCCAATATTCCCCTGGCAATTCGGGGTCTTTTCTGATTCCACACAAATCTTAAAATAATTTGTTCTAACTCTCTGAAGAAAGTCCATGGTATTTTGATAGGGATTGCATTGAACGTGTACATTGCCCTGGGTAATATTGCCATTTTCACAATATTAATTCTTCCAATCCATGAGCATGGAGTGTTTTTCCATCTCTTTGTGTCTTTCTCAATTTCTTTCAAGAGTATTCTGTAGTTTTTAGGGTATAGATCCTTTACTTCTTTGGTTCGGTTTATTCCTAGGTATCTTATGCTTTTGGGTGCTATTCTAAGTGGGATGGATCCTTTAATTTCTCTTTCTTCAGTCTCATTGTTAGTGTATAGAAATGCCACTGATTTCTGGGCATTGATTTTGTATCCTGCCACACTGCTGAACTGCTGTATGAGTTCTAGCAATCTTGGGGTGGAGTCTTTGGGTTTTCTATGTACAGTATCATGTCATCTGCAAAGTGGGAGAGTTTGACTTCTTCTTTGCCAATGTGAATGCCTTTTATTTCTGTTTGTTGCCTGATTGCTGAGGCCAGGACTTCTAGGACTATGTTGAATAGCGGTGGTGAGCGTGGACATCCCTGTCGTGTTCCTGATCTTAGGGGAAAGGCTCCCAGTGCTTCCCCATTGAGAATGATATTTGCTGTGGGCTTTTCATAGATTGCTTTTAAGATGCTGAGGAATGTTCCCTCTTTCCCTACACTCTGAAAGGTTTTGATCAGGAATGGATGCTGTGTTTTGTCAAATGCTTTCTCTGCATCTACTGAGAGGATCATATGGTTTTTGTTTTTTCTCTTTAAAACCATAAGATTTTAACAATATAATTAACACCATGATCCAGACTTATTCTAAAACATAATACCTAGCAGTTATAAAATTATTTATAAGTTCATACAGAATATTTATGAAAATTATTCTGTGCTGGGCAATACGGCAATTTTCACCAAATTTCAAAGTTTCAAAATTATATCACATATAGACCTCATTCTCTCAGTGTGACTAAGAGAAAAGTCAGTGACAAAAAATAACTATGAAAGACCACCATATTTAGAAATTAAGTATAATAGAGAGAAGCAACAAAGCCAAAGTCTGGTTCCTTGAAAATATTAATAAAATTGACAAATTTCGGGCAGCCCTGGTGGCGCAGCGGTTTAGCGCCGCCTGCAGCCTGGGGTGTGATCCTGGAGACCCAGGACCTAGTCCCACATTGGGCTTCCTGCATGGAGCCTGCTTCTCCCTCTGTCTGTGTCTCTGCCTCTCTCTTCACTCTCTCTGAATGAATAAATAAATCTTTAAAAAAAATAAAAATAAAAAAATAAAATTAAAAAAAATTGACAAGTTTCTATCAAGGATTTAAAAAGAAAAAAAAAGGCACAAATGAACAATATTAGGAATGGAAAAATATTTAACTCAAGTGCAACAGACCAAGAATATTTTGTATAACTTTATTCGGGTAAGTTTGAAATCTTAGATTAAATGCAAAAATCTCTAAAAAACTAGTTGTCTAAACTGGCTCAAAAAGAAATATTTATTCTTGAAATATCCTGTCATCATTCAGTAAATCGAGTTTGAAATCTAAAAATCTCACTGATCCAGACCCAGACAGTCTTACTGGTGAATTCTCTAAAACAAACAAACATGCTACTACAAAGGATAGAAGAACAGGGAAAACTCATTCATTCTTTTTTTAGACTAGCATTACTTGATACTGAAAACCTATGAAGTCAGGCACACTCGTGTTCTGGGGCTGGCATATCAGAACAGCACAGACTGGGTGGACTAAACAGAAATGTATTTTCTCATAGTTTTGGATGCTGGTTGTCTAAGATCAAGTTGTTGGCAGGGGCTGTTTCTGGTAAGGCCTTTCTTTCCGGCTTATAGATAGCTGCCTACTTAGGTCCTCACGTACCTTCTCAAGAAAGCAGAGAGAGAGAGAGAGAGAGAGAGAGAGGGAGATCTGTGTATCTTCCTCTCTCTCTCTCTCTCTCTTTTTTTAAAAGTAGGCTCCATGCTCAGCTTGTGGGCTTGCACTTACAACCCTGAGATCAAGAGCTGCAAAATTTACCAAGTGAGTCAGCCAGGTGCCCCTTTTTCTCTTCTTATAAGATACTACTCCTTTCAGAATAGGGCCCCATTTGTCTAATCTGATCTAACCCTAGCTACTTCTCTAAAAGCTCTGTCCCCAAATATAGTTACCTGAGGAGTTAGGGCTTCACTTTATGAATTTTGGGGGACACAGTGTAAACTATGATATTATGTGTATTAACATTCTCCATACAAACATAACTAATAGGGTGTGTGGAGAGAGATTTATTTTAAGGAAATGGCTCGTTCAATTGTGGAGATAGACATGTCCATAGGCATCAAGGTGGGCTGGCAGCCTGGAGACTCAGGGAACAGTGAGTATTTCTTCTTGTTCAGGGGAGGTCAGTCTTTGTTCTTTTAAGGCTGTAGACTGGAAAAAAAAAAAAAAGGCTGTAGACTGGATGAAGTCCAACCCCATCATAGAATGCAATCTGCTTTATTCAAAGTCCACTGATTTAAGAATTAGTTCAAAAAACACTCTTATAGAAACATCCAGAATAATATTTTTTTAATTTTTATTTATTTATGATAGTGAGAGAGAGAGGCAGAGACACAGGCAGAGGGAGAAGCAGGCCCCATGCACTGGGAGCCCGACGTGGGATTTGATCCCAGGTCTCCAGGATCGCGCCCTGGGCCAAAGGCAGGCGCTAAACCGCTGCGCCACCCAGGGATCCCCAGAATAATATTTGACCCAATATCTGGGCACTGGATCCAGCCAAGTGGATACCTAAAATTAACAATCACAGTATGAACAAGAAAATTATGATCCAACCTTATTCATTCAACCTAGATTAAAAATTAGCAAACCAAATTCAGTAATGTATTAAAAAATTATGATCTTGGAATTATTCCAAGGATTATAATACATTAATACAGGAATGCAAAGTTGGTATAAAATTATTAACTAAGGTACTTTATCTAGTTTATATAGTAAAAGAGAAAAATCTTTCTCTTGAGAAAGAAAAAACTTCTCAATTCTTATCCAACTAGAAAGAAAGAAAGGGTATCTACCAAAAGCCTACAGCAAGCAGCACATATAGATACTCGATACATTAACACGGGTGTTATTGCAAAGCAGTGCAGTAATAATGGACTTCTCAAAAATGAAGTTGGCATTATTGTTTATCCATATGGAAGAAAGTAAAATTGGATCTTTACCTCAAAGCATACCTCAAAATTAGTACAGGTAAAAGACTAAATGTGAAACGAAAACTCTCACAAGAACATTTAAATATCTTTGTGCCATTGGTGTAAGAATAGATTTCTGAAACAGAATTCAAGAAGTACAAATAGTAAAACAACTGGCCAGTAAATTTTACTATATTAATATTGAAAACTTGTGGTTAAAAAAATGAAGCTATGAAAAAAAAATGAAGCTATGAAGTAGGAGAAAATGTAGCGTGTGAAAATAGATGTGTATATGGGTGTGTGTGTGTGTGTGTGTGTGTATGTGTTGAATATATCAACAGCAACTACAAGTCATTAAAGAGAAGTTAAACTGGTAGACAAATGAGAAAAATAAGTTTATAGAAGATGAAGCAGAAACTTTTATTAAATAAACATAAGATGCTCAACCTTATTAGGAAAATGTGGATTCAACCCACAATGAAAAACACAGTCTCACTCAGGAGATTGGCAAAAAGTAAAAGAACCAAAGACAAAAAAAAAAAAAAAAAAACCATGTAATATAAAATGTGAGATTTTAGAATTTGAAGCTGTTTTGAAATCTTTTGAATCAGTGTGCAAACACCCTGTAAGGTTAAACGGGTGCATGCTCTACAACCCAGCAGTTTTGCTTCTGTGTATATACCTCACAGAAACCCTCACACACGAGTACCAGGGTTTTATAAAACTGCTCATAATAGCAAACGATGAAAATCACCCATGTACACATCAACAGTAAGTTATGTTCATATTCAAGAATATAAGGGCAGAAATGAACTACAGTTACACACATCGACCTGGATGAATCTTAGAAACATGATTTTAAGTGAAAGACGTAAGTCACATTAACAGTAGAATCCATTCATATAAAATTTAAAACTAGATAAAATAATGTGCTGTTGAGGGTCATAAAAGTATAAAGAAAAGGGAGAGACCAATGAACACAATAACAGAATGGTGGTTACCTCTGGTGGGAGAGAAAAGGACGCAATTAGAGAAGACAGGGAATGGGGCATTTGGGATACGTTAGTGGTCTATTTCTGATCCTCTGCCGTGTGCATAAGGGTCTCTGAGTTTTAAACTGTACATAAATATGTTTCTCATTCTTTTATGTATGCTTTATTTAAAAATAAGTTATTTGCTAATCATGAAAGTTAAGCATTTTCATTTTAAAGCCTTTGGTAAATGAATATAGGTTTAATCAACAAGAAACAATAGCATCCTTAACATTCTTTATAAAAAGTGACATCCTTGAATAATTTTCAGAAGAGTTGCAGTATGTTTAAAATTGTGTATTTTCCTTTTTTGAATGAGAACATAAGCAGAGTCATTTTTACATGATAATATGGGCAGACACATGAGTCTTAACAAAACCAAGAACGGAATTAATTTGAAAATGAGTAGCTTATTGCTTATAGAATCTACACTTAAGATTTGGGCTCATGTGTACTGACCAAGTGAGATGTATTTGTCAGAAATGTGGTGCTTTCGAGAACGAAACCAACTCCACTTACTACAATAGTTTTTGGGTCCATTAGTGGTTGTGATTGCTTCAACTGTGGGCCTTTTGAAATTCAGTGACTAATTGGTGCCATCTCTAAATGAAGTCCAAAATGATACCTCACTTATGCCAAAATCTAGGCTAGAATCAATAGTGTTTTCATGAGGAGAAACCAGAGTATTTTTAGAAGACACATTTCATTTTGCTGTGGCAAATGATTTTGAATTCATTTTCATTAATATAAGGTAATACTTTAGGCATTGACACATTGAAAAAAATGAGAACGAGTGTGCATTCTCAAAGCTTGTTTAACATTAAAAGGAGTTTAAAAAAAAACTGTCATAATCATCTGAATACAATTATAACTATATTCACTGGCCAGGTGACCAAAAAGATTGATGAACTAAAACTTTTAAAAAGGTACAAAATGAGTTTTTAAATGCCATTAATAGAATAGTTAGTAAAGCCACCCCACATCACAAGGGTCCTAACTAATAATGAAAACCTCTTTAAAAAGGGTAAAAACATTACCTTAAACATTAAAACATTACAAAAACATTACATTAGTAACAGGAGCTCTCTTATTTTCAAGGAAAAGAACTAAGTTCATCATCAGCATCTGAAGTCCCTGTAAATACCTACCTGCTTTGGTGGATTTGTTAAATAATGGGGCAGTTTTAGGGCAGCCTTGTCAATTTCAAGTAGTTCTGGAGAAGAAAATGAACCTCTAAATATTCAAGTTTAAATTTCTTTCTCCTTTTCCACTTACCTACTTTTTATTTGTGTGTTTCTTTCCTTTTTACTGTCAGGAAGGGCCACATTCAGAGGGCCAATTCAGTCCAGTATGATATAAACCTGGTAGAGACAAGCACTGGTGCCCAGCACAATAAGCAAATTCAAAATAAAATGTTCATTTTAAAGTCCTGGATGAGGTTGTTGTTGTTACATATGGGGATCTGGAGCTACCCAAAAGGTTGACCCAAGGAAAATTTTGTATGCATTTTGACATTAAGATGGTTTTCTTATTAGCGACATAAGTCATCTTTTTTTTTTCCCAGAGAAAACCATGTTATCTCGTATGTGAAATTATGTTGTTAGCTATAATGTTCACTATGTGAACATTAGTGTACATTGTACACAATGTACAATGTATATAGTGTACATTGAATGTACACTATTCAAGGGATTATTTCTCCGGAAATAATGTGAAGTGGGCGTATATAGAGAGGAGGAAGATTTTTTTTTTTTTTTTTTTCCTGTAAGGATAGGAAAATCTTTGGGAAACTTGGAGGCCAGTTAACGGCTGAAAAGTATCTTGAGACTTCTACTTCTGGCCAAGATGGAGTAACAGGGACTGGATTTATCTCCTACTTAAAAAAATTTTTAATAAAGGATCTAATACATGAATGGATATAATACACAGGTTTTCAAGACCTTGGACATCAGGAAACAAAGGATCATGATTCTTGAGAGATGGGAAACAGAAGAGGTGATCCAGTGATTACTTCAGATTATTGCCTTGAAAGAGTTTACAGGCTGTGGCCCAGGGTGGGGGAACCCAGGCTGAGCTTGGTAGACTCCCTGAGTTGAGAAGATAAAACTGAGTCTAGAAAGATTGAAGAGACTATGGTCTGTGAACAGAGTGCCGGACAAAATAGCTGCACAGAGAGAATTCCAGAAATCCTCAGTTCAAGTATTCAGTTGAGTATTAACACATATATAGGAGGGGAGTACTTGAGGTTAGGGTCAGAATTACATTTTTAAAAAATTATTTATTTATTTGAAAGATAATGGAAGCACAAGCAAGATGAGGGACAGAGGGAGAAGCAGAGTCCTTGATGAGCAGGGAGCCTGATTTGAGGCCATATCCCAGGACTCCAGGATCATGATCTGAGTTGAGAGCAGATGCTTAACCGACTAAGCTACCCAGGTGCCCCTGGTACAGGATTACCTGAAAGGATTAGAGGTGTCCAGTACTCACACAAGGCTGGGAAAAGTGTCTGTTCCCAATAATAAAACAAAAACTCCAGTTATTCATGAGGCATTAGGTAGAGTACCGAGGAATGTTTCCCCAGTAGAGGGGAATAATTAGCCCACATTAAACACTGTTCTGGTCCTGCCTAATAATCCTTAAAAGTGAGAACTGAGTCAATTTGTTTCCAAATAACTGCATCCCGGATTAAAGTTCAATAAGGCAAACAAACAACAACAACAAAAACAATCCAGTACGCAACAGGTACAATTCACTGCCTTGCATCCGATCAGAAATTACCAACCTGTTGGTTTAACATATGCAATCAATATGACATAGCACATTAACAGAATGAAAGATAAAAGCGACATGATCATCTTGGTAGATGCAGAAAAATTAGTTGACAAAGTTAGTGTCCATTAGTGATAAAAACTCTCATCAAAATAGGCATAGAGGAAATTTCCTCAACACAATAAAGACCATTTGTGAAAATTCCACAGGTAGTCTCATTATCAATGGGAAAAAAACTGAAATTTTTGTCTTTTGTACTTGGCCAATACCAAGCAAAGATCTCATTCTCAGACTGGAAGTACTACAAGAGCAACTAGACCTGGTATTTCTTAAAAAACAGCATCCAATCAAAAAGGAAGAAGTTAAATTATCTCTGTTTGCAGATTACATTATTCTATATGCAAAAACCATAAATAAAATACTCCATTAGAAATTGTTAGAACTAATAAATGGCTTCAGTAAAGTTTCAGGATACAAAACATATAGAAATAAGTCGCAATTCTTTACACCAGCAGTGAGCTATCTGAAAAAGAAGGAAATCAAAATTATCCTATTTATAATATACCATCAAAGTGATGACTTAGAAATGATCTTAAACCAAGGAGGTCAAAGATCTATACATTGAAAACTATAAAACCTTTATTAAAGAAATTAAAAAAAAAAGAAAGAAATCAGAGATGCAAAAAAATGGGAAGATAGCCCATGTTCATGAATTGGAAGAATTAATATTAAAATGTCCATACTGCCGAAAGTGATATACAGATTTAACGCAATTACTATCAAAACTTCAATGGCATTTTTCACCAAAGTAGAAAAAAACAATTCAAAAACTTGTATGGAACCACAAAGACCCTGAATAGCCAAAGCATTCTTGAGAGAGAAGAGGAAGGTTGGAGGCATTACACTTCCTGCCTTTAAATTATTTTACAAATATATTATAATTAAAACAGACACACAGACCAATGGAACAGAATTAAGAGCCCAAATGTAAATCAACCACATATAGTTAATGAATTTTTTAAAAAGTCTTTATTCAAATTCTAGTTAGTTAGGTAGCATGCAGTGTGTTATTAGTTTAAGGTGTACAATATAGTGACTCAACATTTACATACAATACCCGGTGCTCATCCCACGTGCCCTCCTAATCCCCATCACCCATTTCACCCATCCTGCCATCCACCTCCCATCTCTCTGGTGACCCTCAGTTCTCTGTAGTTAAGAGTGTGTTTCTTGATTTGCCTCTCCCCCTTACCTCTATAATCATTTGTTTTGTTTCTTAAATTCTACATGTGAGTGAAATCATATGGTATTTGTCTTTCTCTGACTGACTTCATTCTCTTAGCATAATACTTTCTGGCTCCTTCTACATTGTTGCAAATGACAAGATTCTTTTTTACGGCTAATATCCCATGATATATACATACACCACTTTCTTATTCATCAATTGATGGACACTTGAACTGTTTCCATAATTTGGTAATTTTAGGTAATGCTGCTATAAACGTTGGGATGTATGTATCCCAATCCCTTTGAATTAGTGCCTTTGTATTCTTTGGGTAAAATACCTAGTAGTGCAATTGCTGGATTGTAGGGTAGTTCTATTTTAAACTTTTTTTTTAGAGATGGGGGAGGGGCAGAAGGAGAGGCAGAGAGAATCCTAAGCAGGCTCCACACCCAGTATGGAGCTCAACATGAGACACATTCTCAAAACCTTGAGGTTATGACCTGAGCTGAAATCAAGAGTCAGATGTTTAATTGACTGAGCCATCCGGGTGCCCCCTATTTTTAACTTTTTGAGGAGTCCACAATGGCAGCACCAGTTTGTATTCCTACCAACCGTGCAGGAGGGACTTCCTTTGTCCACATTCTCACCAACATCTGTTTTTTCCTTGTGTTGTTAATTTTAGCCATTCTGACAGGTGTGGGGTGATATCTCATTGTAGTTTTGGTTTGTATTTCCCTGATGGTGAATGATGTTGAGCGTCTTCTCATGTGACTGCTGGGCATCTGCATGTCTTCTGTGGAAAAATACCTATTCATGTCATCTACCCTTTCTAAAATTGGATTATTTGGTTTTTGGCTGTTGAGTTTCATAAATTCTTTGTGTATTTTGGATATTAATCCTTTATCACATATGTCATTTGCAGATATCTTCTCCCATTCTGTAGGTTTCTTTTTAGTTTTGTTAATTCTGTCCTTTGCTGTGTAGAAGAAGCTTTTTATTTTGATGAAGTCCCAATAGTTTATATTTGCTTTTGTTTCCCTTGTCTTAGGAGACATATCTAGTAATGAATTGCTATTGTTGATGTCAAAGAGGTTACTGCCTGTGTTCCCCACTAAGATTTTGATGGTTTCATGTCTCACATGTAGGTCTTTAATCTATTTTTAATTTATTTTTGTGTATGGTGTAAGAAAATGGTCTAGTTTCATTCTTTTACATGATGCTGTCCAGTTTCCCAACACCATTTGTTGAAAAGACTGGTTTTTTCCTCCATTGGATAGTCTTTCCTGATCTGTAAAAGATTAATTGACCATATAGTTGTGTGTTTATTTCTGGGTTTTCTATTCTGTTCTCTTGATCTATGTGTCTTTTTTTTTTTTTTTTTGTGCCGGTACCTACTGTTTTGATCACTACAGTTTTGTAATATAAGTTGTGGTTCAGAATAGTGATACCACCGCTTTGCTTTTGTTTTTCAAGGTTTCTTTGGCTATTTGAGGTCTTTTTGGTTCTATACAAATTTTAGAATAGTTTCTTCTAGCTCTGTGAAAAATGCTGGTGGTATTTTGATGGGGATTTCATTTAATGTGTAAATTGCTTTGGGTAGTATAGATATTTTAACAATATTTGATCTTCTGATTCATAAGCATGGAATCTCTTTCTATTTATTTGTATCATCTTCAGTTTCTTTCATCAGTGCTTTATAGTTTTCAGGGTACAGGTCTTTCACCTGTTTGGTTAGGTTTATTCCTAGATGACTTATTGTTTTTTGTGTTATTGCAAATGGGGTTGATTCCTTAATTTTTCTTTCTGCTTCTTTTCTTTTTCTTTCCTTTCCTACCTTTCCTATCCTTTTCTTTTTCTCTTTCTTTTCTTTTCTTTCTTTCTTTCTTTCTTTCTTTCTTTCTTTCTTTCTTTCTTTCTTTCTATTTTTTTTTTTTTTAGAGAAGGAGCTTGTGAGTCGGGGTGGGGAGGGGCAGAAGGAGAGAAAGAGTATCCTAAGCAGACTCCTTGATGATGTGGGGCTCAATCTCATGACCCTGAGATCATGATCTGAGCCAAAATCCAGAGTTGCATGCTCAACTGAGTTACTGAGGCACCCCATCATTTCATTAATGGTATAGAAATGCAACAGATTTCTGTATATTGATTTTTTATCCCGAGACTTTACTGAATTTGTGTATCAGTTCTAGCAATTTTTTGGTAGAACTTTTTGGGTTTCCTATATAGAAGATCATTGGGGTGATACATCAGATTTAAAAATTTCTGCACAAAAAATGAAACAATCAACAATATTAGAATACAATGTAAGAGGTGGGAGAAAACATTTGCAAACCATATATCTGATAAGGGGTTGAACCCCAATGTGTATATAAGGAAGTTCTACAACTCAATAGCAAAAAACCAACTAATCTAATTCAAAAATGGGGTCCTTCAACATGCTTAGCTCTTCCCTATTTCTGAGGAAAATGTACGTGGAATGCTATTTTGTCACTATTTTTCTAGATAAAGAAATATTAAAATAACTATTTGTATCTCTCAGTCTTCTCTGCACAGGAGCAGCTCTCCTGCCACAGCCCCTCATCTCCTGAAAATGTACACCTCACAAAGTTTGTCTCCATTCTCTTCTCGGTCAGGAGCACTTCTCAGCTGGTGAGCCAATCACTGTCGTTAGTGGTGCTAAAACTTCAAGAGACACTGACAGATGAGAACTTCAGCATCTAGGCTGCCCTGTGTCCCCTGACCTCACTTATACCTTGGAGCAGTTTCCAAACAAGCACCATTTCATGGGACATTGACACAGCAGCCAAGTTCATTGGGGTTGAGGCTGCCACGGTAGGAATGACTAGCTCTGGGGCTAGAATTGGGACTGGGTTTAGTTGTGTTTGGTTATACCAGGAACCCTTCTCTGAAGCAACAGCTCATCTCCTACTCCATTCTGGGCTTTTGTCCTCTTGGAGGCCATGGAGTTCTTTTGCTTAATGGTCGCCTTTCTCATCCTCTTCACCATGTGAAGGAGCCATCCCCACCTCCTATAGGACTTTTTCCTGTGGTTTATCTACCCTGCATGGTCCTTTTCCTATTCCTCCTGAGACCATGTGGTGAAGGTGGTTGGCTTAGGGAAAACAAGTACTATATTCTTAAGAAAGAATAGTTGTTTATGAAATAGTCATACATAGGATTTTTTTTAAATTTTTTTTTCATACATAGGATTTTAAATGTAGGATTTCTTATGAGTTAATTACAGGTGTTTTGTTTTAAGAACTTTTTCTTTATTTTAAAGATTTTATTTATTTATTCATGAGAGACACACAGAGAGAGGCAGAGACACAGGCAGAGGGAAAATCAGGCTCCATGCAGGGACCCCGACGCGGGACTCGATCACGGGTCTCCAGGATCAGGCCCTGGGCTGAAGGCAGTGCTAAACCGCTGAGCCACCCAGACTGCCCTGTTTTAAGAGGCTTAAATATGATTCCTCTCTCTCCTTACTGAGTGTCATAGAACTAATTGCATCTTAATACAGAGCCCATGTAGGAGACAAAAAAAAACCAAAAAATCTTCCAGACTTAATCTAAACTAGATTTTTTCCCTTTGTAAACGTGACCCCAAAAAACGGAGGGGGAGAGGTGCAAAGAACCTGAATAGATATTTTTTTTAAAGAAGACATACAGATGGCTGACAGGTATATGAAAGATGCTCAACATTACTAATCTTCAGGGAACTGCAAATCAAGACCATAGTGAGATATCATACCTGTGAGGGTGGCTATTTTTTTTTTTTTTTTATGATAGTCACAGAGAGAGAGAGAGAGAGGCAGAGACATAGGCAGAGGGAGAAGCAGGCCCCATGCACCGGGAGCCTGATGTGGGATTCGATCCTGGGTCTCCAGGATCACGCCCTGGGCCAAAGGCAGACGCCAAACTGCTGCGCCACCCAGGGATCCCGGGGGTGGCTATTATAAAAAGATAATGTGTTGTTGAGAATGTGGAGAAAAAGGCACCCTTGTACACTGCTAGTGGGAATATAACTTGGCTCCATCATTATGGAAAACATTTTGGAGCCTCCCCAAAAAATTAAAAATAGAATTTTTGTGTAATGCAGCAATTCTTCTGGATATATATCCAAAAGGAAATGAAATAAGTATGTCAGGATGGCTGCGCTCCTGTGTTTATTGCATTATTCACAATAATCAAGATATTAAAAAAACCCTAATATTCCATTAACAGATGAATGGATAAAGAAATAGCAGCTGAACATTATTCAGCCTTTAATAAAGAAGTTCCTGCCATTTATGACAACTTAGATAGACCTGGAGCCGTGCTAAATGAAATAAGCAGCCAGAAAGAAAAATAATAGTACGTGATCTCACTAGCATGTAAAATATACAAAAAAGTTGCATACAAGCAGAGAGTAGAATAGTAATTACCAGGAGTGAGGAGGTTGGGGAAATAGGGAGATGTTGATCAAAGGGTAAAAGGTTGCAGTCGTAGGCTAAATAAGTGGAGAAATCTAATGTACAAGTCTGATGAGTATGGTTAATAATGCTGTATTCTACATTGGAATTTGCTAAGGTGTAGATTTCAGATGGTATCACCACAAAGAAATAAAATGGTAACTATGTGAAAAGATGGATGTATTAATTAGCTTGACTTTAGTAAATCACTTTCCTATATATATGTACTATTAAAACATGCTGTGTACCTTAAATATATGAATTTTTATTAAAAATAAATCTAATGCAGTAAAGGATAACTTAAAAAGAAAATGAGCAACCTGAAAAGAAGCAGGAAATGTGTTTAAAATAAGAAAAATTAATAAACTGAAATTGATCCAGAATTATTACAAATCTTAGAATTAGCAGGCAGGCACATTAAATAGTTATTATAAATGTATACCATGTATTCAAAAGTTTAGTAGGAATACGGAAGATATATATTTAGAAAAATTAAATTGTACTTCCAGAGATGAAAATAAGTGTATGAGATGAAAACAGTAAATGGTATTAACATCAGATTACACATTATAAAAGAAAATATTGGTAAACTTGAATATACAGTAATAGAAACTATTAAAAAATTTTTAGTGAAAAGAATGTCATGTGATACTATGCAACAACTTTAGGTGGTATAATGTAGAGGTAATTAGAGCTGCTGAGGAGATAAGAGACAGGAAAGGACAGAAAAAATATTTGCCAAAAGATGTGAAAAGTCTATGTACTGAAAACTAAAATATTGCTGATAGAAATGAAAGCAAGAGCTAAATAAATGTAGTGATAGACTGTGTTCATGATTTTGTAAAACTCAATATTGTTAAGATGTTAGTTCTCAAAATTGACCTAAAGATGCAATATTATACCAAACAAAGTCCTGGCAAGTGTGTGTTTGTAGAAATTGACAAACTATAAAATTCCTATGGAAATGCAAAGGATCTAGAATAGCAAAAGCAATTTTGAAAAAAAATGGGGATGCTTCATATTGTTTTACTACATCATATTACAAATGTACAATCAAGACACTGTGCTGTTGGCATGAAGATAAACAAATGGATCTAGAAATAGACTCGATTTTTGACAAAAGAACCAAGGCAGTTCAGTATAGAAAGGATAGTCTTTTCAACAAATTATGCTGGGACAGTTGGATAGCAACATGTAAAAAGATGAATTTAGATCCTTACTAAACACAGAAAATAACTCAAAATGTATATAAATGTAAGAGCTAAAAACTAGAAAACTCTATAAAAGAAAGCTTAGAAGACAATTCATAGAGGAAAACTTAGAAAGTCTTTGTGACATTAGATTGAGCAAAAAGTTTTAGCTTATGTGTGAAAAGCACAATTGATCAAAAAAATTGGACTTTATCACTGGACCATAAATTGGACTTCATCTACTGCTTCAAAACACACCATTATAAATATAAAAAGACAAGCCACTAACTAGGAGAAAGTACTCACAAATCATATATATAATAAAAGACTCCAGAGTATATAAAGAATTCTTTCAACTCAACAAGAGTCACCCAATTAAGATTTGAGCAATACATTTGAATTTACATTTTTCCAAAGAAAATATGCAAATGGCTTATAAGCATACAAAAAGATACTTAACATAATTAGTCAGGGAGATGGAAATTATTATTAACACTGCTATAATTTTAAAAATGTTAACAACTAATGGTGAGGATGTGGGAAAACTGGACTACAAAGCTGATGGGAATTAAAAACTGTAGCCATTTTGAAAGACTTTTGGCAGTTTCTTAAAGGGTTAATACATAAATTTATCATATCACCCAGCAATCCCTTCTCTAGTAAATGAACTACTCTAAATACATGAAAACATATGCCACCCAAAAACTTGAATATGAATTATCATAGTGGCATTATTCATAAAAAGTAGAAATAACCCAAATGTCCATCAATTACTTAGTAGATATATAAAATACAGTATATCCGTAAAATGGAATACTGTTCAGCTATGAAAATGAACAAAGTACTGGTACATGCTATAACATGGATAAACCTTTATTATACTAAGTGATGCAAAAGACCATAAGTTGGTGTGTTTACATTTTTTTGGATTTTATTTATTTATTTGACAGAGAGAGAGCATAAGCAGGGGGAACAGCAGGCAGGGGGAGAGGGAGAGGCAGGCTCCCCACACAGCAAGGAGCCTCATGGGGGACTCGATCCCAGGACTCCGAGATCATGACCTGAGCCGAAGGCAGATGCTTAACTGATTGAGCCACCCAGGTGCCCCTGATGCTTACATTCATGATGTTACAATAGATGCTACAACATGGATGAACCTGGAAGTACTATGCAAGTGGCTGCCCAGGGTAGGAGGTCAGAATGGGGAGTGACTGCAAGTGGACTGGAGATAGTATTCTACTACAAGTGGATTGTGGTGATGGTTGCACAATCGCAAATTATTAAAATTTGTTGAATTGTATACTTTTAAAAAAAAGAGATTTATTTTAGAGAGAGAGTACATGAGCAGGAGGAGGGGCAGGAGGAGACGGAGAATTCTCAAGCAAGACTCCCTGCTGAGTGTGGAGCCCGACCTGGGGCTCAGTCTCACAAGCCTGAGATCATGACCTGAACCGTAACCAAGAGTCAGCTGCTTAACCAACTGAGCCGTCCAGGTTCCTGAATTATATACTTTAAAAAGGTGAATTTATGAGATCCCTGAATTATATACTTTAAAAAGGTGAATTTATGAGATCTAAATTATACCTCAGTGAAGTTGTTTTTAAAAAGCCAGTCAGCTTTTCAACAAATGGTGCTGAGAAAAGTGAATATCCACGTGCAAAGGGAGTGAAGTTGGACTCTTACTTGGATAAAAAACTATAAAACTCTGAGAAGCAATCATGCGAGAAGGCTTCATGAAATTGGATTTGGCAGTGATTTCTTAGATATCACACCAGTCACAGGCAACAAAAGAAAACTTTGTTAAAAAGGACTTCATTAAAATTAAACATTTTTATGCATCTAAGGACATTATCAACAAAGTATAATTGCAACCCACATAATGGGAGAAAATATTTATAAATCATATATCTGAAAAGGGATTAATATCCAGAACATGTGGGACTCCTACAACTCAACAAATAAACAACATAATTCAAAAATGGGCAAAGGACTTAAATAGACATTTCTCCAAAGATATACAGATGGTCAAAAAAGCACATGAAAAAATCCTCAATACCACTAATCATTGGGGAAATGCAAATCAAAACCAGGAGATACTAGTCCACATGGATTAGGATAGCTATTACATAAAGCAGAGGACAATTGTTATCAAGGACGTGGAGAAACTGGAACTTTTTGGTGTTGTTGATGGTAATGTAAAATGGTACAGTGACACTAGAAAACAGCAAATTAGTGCCTCAGAAAACTAAACATTGAATTATCCTGTGATCCAGCAATTCTACTTCTGGGCATGTACACTAAACAATTGAAAGCAAGGACTTAAATTGATATTTGTGTGCCAGGGTTCATGGAAGCATTATTCACAATAGCCAAAAAGTGGAATTCACCAAAATGTTTACTCAATAACCAATAAACAATGTGGTACATTCACACACTGGAATGTTATTTAGCCTTAAAAAAGGAACGATAGTCTGACACTTGCTACGTCATGGATAATCCTTTAAGACATTATGGTAAGTGAAATAGGCCAGACAAAAAAGGTAAGTACTGTATGATTCCATTTACATGAGATCTTTAATCAAATTTATAGAGACAGAAGATAGGACGGTAGTTACTAGGCACCAAGAAGAGAATGGGGGTTACTACTTAATGAGTACAGTATCAGGAGGGGTCGATGACAGAGTTCTGCAGACGGATGGTGGTAGTGGTTGTACAACAGTGTGGATGTACTAAATGCCACGGAGTCGCACACTTAAAAACGATTAAAACAGTAAATACTACCAGATATGTATCACAGTAAAAACCGAAAGAGATGCCATTATTGAGTGATGCTATCACATGGTGCATTTTAATTGCTCTAAATCATCACTTGAGTTATCAAGACATTGAGATGTGCTCCTGTACTGTTTAACTGAGTAAAATGTGTTTTAATGGTTTGCTAAGTTTGTCGTTCTTTGCTGCATTTGTGGTGATAATGTCCAGAACCCCATTGCTCTGTGAAGTCTCACCAGGAAACTCCCCGAGGCCTTGCTCATTCATCAGCCACCTTCTGGTACAACTGCTCATCGGGTAAAGTCCTAGCACACGTGTACACGGTAGTCATGTCACCTCTCTTGCACCGACGCCCCAGCTCTAGGGCACCGTCCCTCAGGTGCAAGCAGGGCAGCCCGGCGGGGCGGTCAGGAGTGTCAGGTGCCATCCCCGCCAGGCCCCGGCTCCTGGGGCACCTCACACAGGCCGACGCCTCCCGTGAGGCAGGAGGTGGTGCTCTCATTCTGTGAAGGGGAGAGTGGGCCGTGGAGAAGGGCGGGCACACTTACTTCCGTGAGCCCTGAGCGGGGCTGCCCGCGCGACCCTGTGTGCTGACGAGCGCTGTGCCAGGCCGCTGGCTTGACTTAGGCGTTCTGGGCCAGGTTACGGGCTCGCCACATCACAAAACCACAAGAGCGGGTTTGTAAACGTGAATAAAAATAAATATATTGGTGGGTGTGCATATATAGGAAAAATGAGATGGAGAAAATATTTTAGTTCTTTTTTAAAAAAAAATTTTATTAATTTAAGAGTGAGAGAGTACGAGGGAGGGGCAGAGGGACAGGGAGAAGCAGACTCCCCACTGAGCAGGGAGCCCCATGCCGGGGTCGATCCCAGGACCCTGAGGTCGTGACCTGAGCCGAAGGCAGATGCTCAACCAACTGAGCCACCCAGGAGCCCTGAAAATATCTTATTCTTATTTTCCATAAGTCATGGAGAACACTGAAGAAATATCATACTGAACCAAACCATTCCTTTTTTGTCATAAAGGCAGAAAATAAATACTGTAAGGTAAAAGGGATTAAAAGGGTTAATCCTTCTTTCTTCCCTAAAAAAGACTTAAACATGAAGTCTGCTCTACTGCAACGTATGCGGGGGTCTGTAACATTTTATTGGTTTATACAGAACCGCTAAATCGGGAGCGATCCCAGTCCTGCGTGCAAGTTGCAGTGGTTCAATCCTCATTTTTTCCTGTAAGCTAATGTGCTAAAGCAAACAGAGGCAAACTTTCTTACAACTAAAAAGATGAACTCTTAGCAATATATGAAGACTCTAAGAAAAATGTCCCATAAGTGCAAGGAATGGCTAGTTCAGAGGCTTCAAAAACCGCCTAATTTTTCACCATGCTGAGCTGTCTGGGGAAGCTGCAAATGCAGATATGCTATGAAGACTTTCCACTTGGTGATTAGAAAAAGAGCTTTTATTAAGAAGGCTACTTCTAGACCATATTTTTAATATTAATGAAATGATTTCTATTAAAAGTAATTGATTTCAAGAACCTATATCTAAAAAGAAGAAACACAAATCCACAAACTGCAGAGGATACACTAATTTTCAGTGCAGGTAATTGTAGATACTTGGGATTATTGTTTTGGTTACCATTTAGGTTTCAAAGTTCCAAACCTATTTTCTTAATGAGACTTTTCATTTTTAGGGCATGATTTTTTTACAACGTGAGGCTTTCATTTTCTTAGGGACAATATAAAGAATTCATTAGGCCAGAACAGTTTCTTCAGGCAGCTTTTTCCAACTTTACCTGAAATATGAATGGATAAAGGTGTGGTCTATATACACGTGGAATATTCCTCAGCCACCAGAGATGATGAATACCCACCATCTGCTTCGACGTGGATGGAACTGGAGGGTATGATGCGGAGTGAAGTAAGTCAATCAGAGAAGGACAAACATTATATGTTCTCATTCATTTGGGGAATATAAAAAATAGTGAAAGGGAATAAACGGGAAAGGAGAAAAATGAGTGGGAAATATCAGAAAGGGAGACAGAATATGAAAGTCTCCTAACTCTGGGAAACAAACTAGGGGTTGTGGAAGGGGAGGGGGGTGGGGGAGACGGGGTGACTGGGGGACGGGCACTGAGGGGGGCACTTGATGGGATGAGCACTGGGTGTTATGCTGTATGTTGGCAAATTGGATTTAAATTAAAAAATAATAAAGTTACCCTGAGATATAATATAAAGAAAGTAATAGTGACTTTTAGGAAGTATGAAAGTGAAGTGTTGTAGGGTGCTCTGGAACAATGGGTGCTCTGAACACCAAAAATCTGAGCTAGTAAAGAGTTGAGGCAGAGAAGCAAACACAGGCCAACTGTACCAACCCAGCTGTTAACTATTTCTTCTTCAAGCCAATTTCTCCACATCTTGCCAGTTTTGTTGTTGTTTGTAGCCATTATAATGTGTGTGAAAAGGTACCTCATGGTGTGTGTGTGTGTGTGTGTGTGTGTGTGTGTGTGTTTAATGTTTAGGTCTATTTTATTTTATTTTTTGAGTTTTTATTTCAATTCCACTTAACATACAGTGTAATATTAGTTTCAGGCGTACGATCCAGTGATCCCACACTTCCATACAACACCCAGTGCTCATCGCGTGTGCACGCTTAATCCCCATCTCATGATTTTAACCTGTATTTCCCTAATGATAAGTGATGTTGAGCATCTTTCATGTGCTTGCTGGTCATCTCTGAATACCTTTCTCTGAATACCTTTCTATTCAAGTCCTCTGTACATTTTTGAGTTGGATTGTCTTTTGTTGTTGCATTTGACTTCTTTATTATATTTTGGATATTAACTCCTCATATTAATTAGGATATTAATTCCTCATAAGTGATTTTTGTACCTTATATTTTTAAATATTTAAATTCAATTAACATACATAGTACATCATTAGTTTCAGATATGATTCTCAACAATTCATCAGTTGCATATACCACCCAGTGCTCATCGTATCACGTGCCCTCCTTAAGTGATTTGAGCTATTCTCCCCTATGGATTTGCTTTTTCACTTGGGTGAAAGTGTCCTTTGTACATGAAAGTTTTAAATTGTGATGAAATCTAACTTGCTCATCCTGTTGATACGTGGGACATTGATGTCATATCCAAGAAATCATTGCCGAACCCATTGACCTGAAGTTTTCCTTCTGTTATTTTAAGACATTTATAGTTTTAGGTCTTGCATTTAGGTCTTTGATCTATTTTTTTTATTCAAGTATAATTAACAGATAGTGTTATATTAGTTTCAGGTACACAGTATAACCATTCAAAAATTCTACATGCTTCTCAGTGCTCATCAAGATAAGTGTACTTATCCCCTTTATCTGTCTCACCCATTTCCTCCCCCACCTCCCCTCTGGCAACCACCAGTTCTCTATATTTAAGAGTCATTTTTTGGTTTGTCTCATTTTTAAAATTCCACATATGAGTAAAATCCTATGGTATCTGGTATCTGTCTTTCTCTGACTTATTTCCTTTAGTATTATTATACCCTCTAGGCCATCCATGTTGTTGGAAATGGCAAGATTTCATTTGTTTTTTTGGAGTCCATAATGGATATATATATATACACACATACATATACACATATATATACATATATATACACATATATACCATTATCTATCATCTATTATCTATCTATCTATCTATCTATCTATCTATCTATCTATCTATCTATCATCTATTTTCTTTATTCATTCATCCATGGACACTTGCGTTGTGTCCCTATCTTGGCCATTATAAATAATGCTGCAGTAGGGCAGCCCCGGTGGCTCAGTGGTTGAGCACCCGCCTGCAGCCTGGTGTGTGATCCTGGAGTCCTGGGATCAAGTCCCATGTCAGGCTCCTGCATGGAGTCTGCTTCTCCCTCTGCCTGTGTCTCTGCCCCTCTCTCTGTCTCTATGAATAAATAAAATCTTTTAAAAAAATAATAATGCTGCAGTAAACATAGGGGTACATAATCTTTTCCAATTAATGTTTTCATTTTCTTGGGTAAATACCTACTAGTGGAATTACTGAGTCATATGGTAATTCTATTTTTAATTTCTTTAATTTTTTGAGGAATCTTTATATTGTTTTCCATAGTGGTTGCACCAATTTGTATTCTCACCAATGGTGCACAGGGTTCTTTTTTCTCCACATCCTCACCAACACTTGTTATTTCATGTTTTTGATTTTAGCCATTCCTGACTGATGTGAGGTGATATCTCCTTGTTTGTTTTTTTTTAATATGGACATTTATTTGCATAGAAAACATAGGGAGGTATAGCCAAGTGTTAACAGTGGCAATCTCAAGAAGATCAAATTACAGGGATGTCCACAGTCTGCACTTTCTAATCTTTACTGCTGCTTATCATCTTTCTCTTTCCCCACCATCAGTTTCCTTGTGGTTTTAATTTGCATTTCCCAAGGACATCTGTGTGGCTCAGTGGTTGAGCCTCTGTCTTTGGCTCAGGGCGTGACCCCAGGATCTCTGGATCGAGTCCCACATCAGGCTTCCCGCATGGAGCCTGCTCCCCCTCTGCCTCTCTCTGTGTCTCTCATGAAGAAATAAATAAAACCCTTAAAAATAATAATGATAATTTGCATTTCCCAGGTGATGAGTGATATTGAGCATCTCTTCATGTCTCTTGGCCACTTGTATGTCCTCTTTGGAAAAAAATGTCTACTCAGTTCCTCTCCCCACCCCCCTTTTTAAGATTTTACTTTATTTATTCATGAGACACACAGAGAGAGGCAGAGTTACAGGCAGAGGGAGAAGCAGGCTCCAGGCAGGGAGCCCGACTTGGGACTTGATCAAGGGTCTCCAGGATCACACCCTGGGCTGCAGGCGGCGCTAAACCACTGCACCATGGGGGCTGCCCCCTCTCCCCCTTTTTAAATCAGAGTGTTTCCTTGGCGTGGAGTTTTATAAGCTCTTTATGTATTTCGGATATTAACCTCTTATGAGATACATCATTTTTAAATATCATCCCATTCAGCAGGATGCCTTTTCATTTTGTTGATGGCTTTCTTTGCTATGCAAAAAAAGCTTTTTAGTTTAATATAGTCTCAATTGTTTCCTTTTCATTTTTCCCCTTGCCTGAGGATATATATATATATAATAGCACAAATATATATATATATATATATAGTACACCTGATGTTCAAGAAATTACTGCCTACGATTCCTTCTTAGGGGTTTTACAATTTCAGGTCTTAACATTTAAATCTTCAATTCACTTTGAGTTTATTTTAATATATGGTGTATGACAATGTTCTGGTTTCTTTTTCTTTTTTTTTTTTTTTGCATTTAGCTATGCAGTTTTTCTAGCACCATATGTTATAGAGACTGTCTTTTGTCCATTCAATAGTTTTGCCTCCTTTGACTATTCAAATGTGGGTTTATTTCTGGGTTCTCTATTATGTTCTATTGATCTATGTGTTTATTTTTGCACCAGTACCAGATACTGTTTTGATTACTACAGCATTGTAATGTATCTGAAATCTGGGGTTGTGATACCTCCAGTTTTGTCTTTTTTTTTCTGAAGATTGCTTTGGCTACTCAGAGTCTTTTGTGGTTTCATGCAAATTTTGTTATTTTCTAGTTCTGTGAAAAATACTGCTGGTATTTTGATAGGGATTGCATTAAATCTGTAGATTGCTTTGGGTAGTATGGACGTTTTAATAATATTTGCTCTTCCAATCCATGAACACAGAATATCTTTACCTTTGTGTCCTCTTCAGTTTCTTTCATCAGTATTTTATACCTTGCAAAAGTATAGGTCTTTCACCACTTTGGTGAAGTTTATTTCCTACATATTTTATTATTTGTGGTAAAATTGTAAATGAGACTCTTAATTTCTCTTTCTGCTACTTCCTTATTAGTGTATAGAAATGAAATATATTACTGTATATTAATTTTCTTATGTGTTTAATGAATTTACTACTTCTAGTAGTTTATTAGTGGAGTCTTTAGGGTCTAAAGACTCTATACATAAGATACATACATAAGATCATGCCGTCTGTAAATAGTGAGTTTTACTTCTTCCGTACCAATTTGGATGCCTTTGATTCCTTTTTTTTTTTTTTTTTTTTTTGGTATCTATGTCTTGTGTTGTTCCTAATATTAGAGGAAAACTTCTGAATTTTTCATCTTTGAGTATGATGTTAGCTATATTCATAAATGTACTTTATGTTGAGATATGTTCCCTCTAAACCTACTTTATTGAGGGTTTTTTATCATGAGTGGATGGTATACTTTGTCTAATACCTTTTCTGCAGCTATTGAAATGATCATATACTTATCTCATTGATTTGGGAATATTGAATCACCCTTACAAAGCAGGAATAAATCTCATTTGATCATGTGAGTGATTTTTCTAATATATTGTTGGATTCTGTTTGATGTTTTGTTGAAGATTTTGCATCTATATCCATCAGAGATAATGGCCTGTAGCTTTCCTTCTTTGTAGTATCATTATCTGGTTTTGGTTTCAGGTAATGCTAGCCTCAAAGAATGAATTGGAAGTTTTTCTCCCTCTTTATTGTTTTTTAGAATATTTGAGAATAGCTATTAACTCTTCTTTAAATGTTTGGTAGAATTCACCTGTGAAGCTGTCACTGGACTTCTGTTTGAGAGTTTTTTCATTACTGATTCAATTTCCTTGCAGGTAATTGGTCTGCTCAAATTTTCTATTTCTTCCTGCTTCAATTTGGGGAGATTATATATGTTTCTAGAAATTTATCCATTTCTTCTAGGTTGTCCAATCTGTTAGCATATAATTTTTCATAATATTCTTTCACAATTGTATTTATTTCTGTGGTGTCAGGAGTTATTTCTCCTATTATTTTTTTTAATTTTTTTTTTACTTATTTATTCATGAGAGACAGAGAGAGAGAGGCAGAGATGCAGGCAGAGGGAGAAGCAGGCTCCATGGAGGGAGCCTGATGTGGGATTCGATCCGGGGTCTCTAGGATCAGGCCCTGTGCCAAAGGCAGGTGCTAAACCGTTGAGCCACCCAGGCTGCCCTCTCCTATTATTTTTTTTTTAGTTTCTATTTTATTTCTGCTCCAATATAATTATAATTTTCTTCCTTCTACTGGTTTTGGGTTTTGTTTGTTCTTTTTCTAGCTTCTTTATGTGGAAGGTTAGGTTGTTTGAGATTTTTCTTGCTTCTTGAAGTAGGCCGGTATTGGTATAAATATCCCTCTTAGTACAGCTTTTGCTGCATCCCAAGGATTTTAGACCATTGTGTTTGCATTTTATGTCTCCATTTATTTCCTTTAAATTTTTTTTTGGTTGATGCATTCATTGTTTAGTAGCATGTTATTTAACCTGTAGTTATTTGTGTTCCTCCAGATTTTTCTTTGTGGCTGGTTTCTAGTTTCACAGCATTGTGATCAGAAAAGATGCATGGTATGGCTTCAATCATTTAGAATTTCTTGAGACTTCTTTTGTGGCCTATTATGTGGTCTCTTCTGGAGTATGTTCCATGTACACTCGAAAAGAATGTGTATTCTGCTGCTTTAGGATGGAGTGTTATGAATATATCTGTTAAATCCATCTGGTCCAGTGTGTCATTCAAAGCTACTGTTTACTTATTGGTTTTCTGTTTGATCCATCCATTAACATAAGTGGAATGTTAAAGTGTTATTATTGTACTATTATTGTATTACTATTAATTCCTCTATGTTCGTTATTAAGTGCTGTATGTATTTAGATGCTTCTTTGTTAGATGCATAAATATTTATTATTTTTATATCTTCTTGGTTTTTCCATTTTATGATTACATAGGGTCCTTTTGTGTCTCTTGTTACAGTCTTTATTTTGTATTTTGTATTGTTTGTTACAGTCTATTTTTATTTTGTATGCTACTCTGGCTTTTTTTTTTTTTTTTAAGATTGTATTTATTTATTCATGAGAGAGAAAGGCAGAGACACAGGCAGAGAGAGGAGAGGCAGGCTCCATGCAGGGAGCCCGATGCAGGACTCAATCCCAGGACTCCAGGATCATGCCCTGAGCCAAAGGCAGATGCTCAACCACTGAGCCACCCAGGTGTCCCCGACCCTGGCTTTCTTTACACATCCGTTTGTATGATAAATATTTCTCTACCCCTTCACTTTAAATCTGCATGTGTCTTTCAGTCTGAAATGAGTCTTTGTAGGCAGCATATAGATGGGACTTTTTTTTTAAGATTTTATTTATTTACTCATGAGAGACAGAAAGAGAGAGAGAGGCAGAGGCACAGGCATAGGCAGAGGGAGAAGCAGGCTCCACACAGGGAGGCCAACGTGGGACTTGATCTCAGGTCTCAAGGATCGCGCCCTGGGCTGAAGGTGGCGCTAAACCGCTAAGCCCCACCCCCACCCCCACCCCCACCCCCGGGCTGCCCTCTTTTATTGTTTTTTGATTTGTGATTACCATTAGGTTTGTACATAACATTTTCTGTATATGTTAATTAGCTTGTATTAAATTTCTGATCACCTAAGTTTGAACACAATCTTTACTTCTCCGCCCAGCCCCATATTTTAGGTATATGGTGTCATACTTTAATCCTTTTATTTCATGAGTCCCTTGACTGATTTTTACAGATATACTTACTTTTACTGTTCTGGTGTTTCCTACTTTTAATGCTCTCACTTATGATCTTTTTGTTCAACTCAAGGAAGCCTATTTAACATTTCTTGTAGTTGTTGTAGTTTCTTGTAGTTAGTTGGTCATGAATTCCTTTATCTTTTGTCTGGGAAAGTCTTTATCTCTTCTTCAATTCTGAATGGTAGGCTGGCTGGATAGAGTATTCTTGGTTGCATATTTTTTTCCTTTCACTTCCTTGTGGCCTAGGAAGTTTCTGTGAGAAATCAGTTAATAGCCTTATGGGGTTTCCCTTGTATTTAATTGCTGTCTTTTCTCCTCACTGCCTTAAAAATTCTCTATTATTACTTTTTGCCATCTTAATTATTATGTGTCTTCATGTGGACCTCCTTGGGTTGAAGGGATCTTGCTCCCTTCCTCCTTGCTGATGGGATCTCTGGGCCTCTTGGATCTGGATTTCTGTTTCCTTTCCTCAGATTTAGGAAGTTTTTCAGTTATTATTTCTTCAAATAAATTTTCTACCTGCTTCTTTCCTCCTTATGGGATCCCTATATTGTGAATGCTATTATGCTTGATAGTGTTGCTGAGCTCCCTAAGTCTATTCTTATCTTGCATATTTTTCCCCCATCTCACATGCTTAGCTTCATTTCTTGCCATTCCTCTGTCCTCCAGGTCTCTGATTCATTCTTCTCCATAGCCTACTATTTACTCCCTCTAGTGTATTTTTCATTTCATTTATCGTGTTTTTCATTCCCGATTGGTTCTTTTTTAACCCCCTTGTTAAGGGTCTCATTGATGTCCTCCATTCTTTTCTCGAGTCCAGTGAGTATCTTTATGATGATTATTTTGAAATCATCTTTTTGGAAGATTTTTAGTTATTTGAGAGAGAGAGGACAAGCAGGGGGAGCAGCAGAGGGAGAGGGAGAAGCAGGCTCCCCACTCTGCCTGGCATGGGGCTTAATCCCAGGACCCTGAGGTCATGACCTGAGCCAAAGGCAGATGCTTAAACTGAGCCACCCAGGCACTCTTACTTTGAATTCTTTACCACATATATTTGCTTATCTTCATTTCATTTCTCTTTTGCTATCATTTTGTCTCGTTCTTTAATTTGGGACATATTTATTTTTATTCTTATTTTTTGTACTCTGTGTTAGGAAAGTCAGCTATAGTTCCTGATCTTGAAAGTAGTGGCCATATGAAGAAAAGAAAGTAGTGGCCGTATGTGGTGCCCTGTAGTCCAGTGTCCTGTTCCCCAGAACAAACATTTCAGTTGTGTCTGCTCTGTAGGTTGTGTGCATCCTTAATACTGTGGCTGAATTACATTTGCATTCAGTGCAGTCGGCTGCAATGGTCCACTTTGTCTGTTGTGGGCAGGTTTTGGTCCTGTGCTGTTGAAGAGGTCAGTCTGGGGCTACTGTTGGTTTGTAGTTGGATGGTGTCAGTTGTCAGACCATATACCTGACCTGTTTGCTGGGGCTGTAGATGCGTCAAACTGGATGGCTCTCCCATTGTGCTGCCCCCTGCTACCACCAGAGAGGTTGCTGCTTTGGAGGGTTAGGGTAGGACCAGATGCCTGTCCTCAGTCGGCTCAGGCTGCATTGTATCCTGTATCTGTGATTATCTTCCCTACTCCAAAGCAGGTGTCAACTATGGACTGGCACTGGTCCCTGCCTGGGCTGCCTGCTGGATTTTGCTGTGGGAGGGGTGCCTGGCCAGTGGGGTGAGTTGGATCGACAGAACAGAAGAACAGGGCAAATCATGTTAGTAAAGTAGGTGGACAGTGTTGTCACTGGTTCCTGCAAGTGTCCAGCTATCTAGGCTGAGGTTGGTGGGGAGAAATCCTGCTTCCCAGCTCTTTTCTTGCAGAAGTATCCTAAAAATCTGTGCCCCTCCAGTACGTATTCTGAGATACACGTCCTTCATGCATACCCCAGATGCTTTTCAAAGTGCCGCTTCTCTGTTGTATCTTGTTGGGATGGTTTTGCTGTCTCTTTAAGGGCATGGACTGCTTCTTTGTTCTCTCCCAGAGCTAAACCTGTTGACTTTGACAGTACCTGGATTGCTGATTGTAAAAACTTGTGATGTTAATGCCCTGCTGGTTTTCAAAAGCAAGTGTTTTGGACACTCATCTTCCCAGTGCAGGTACCCTGGGCCTAGGTTGCTTGGTGTGGAGCCTGCCTTCTCCTTTCCCTCATGTTTGTTGTGTTCCTCTTGTTTGTGGTTAGTCTCACTAGGAGTTTGGTTTCTGTTATCTACCCTTTTCTTTTTAAAAAGGATTTTGTTTATTCATAAGATGCAGAGAGAGAGAAGCAGGCTCCACACAGGGAGCCCGATGTGGGACTTGATCCCAGGACCCTGAATCACACCCTGAGCTGAAGGCAGATGCCCAATCACTGGGCCACCCAGGTGTCCCTCTACGCTTTTCAGTATGTCCTTCTCTCTGTGATTAACTGTGGAGCCTGTGGTGGCAGTCTCTGTGTAGTTTACCGGAGTTAGGTGTACTGATATGGTAAGTTATTTGATCCATTTTGTTGTTTCTGGTATTAAGTAAGCATCTAACTTCATTTTTTTTTACATGTGGATGTCCAATTTTCCCAGCACCATTTGCTGAAAAACTGTCTTTTTTCCAGTCTCGGTATATTCTTCAAAATCATTTGACCATATAGGTATTTCTGGATTCTTTATTCTATCCCATTGGCCCACATGTCTGTCCTTACATCAGTACTATGCTGTTTCGATTACTGTAGCTCTGCAGTTAGTTTGGAAATCAGGAAGTACGAGCCTTCCAACTTAGATCTTTTTCAAGTGTTTGGTTATTTGGGGTCCCTAGACATCTCACTGAACTTTAGGGTATAGTTTTCTATTTCCATAAAAAATATTTTTAAGATTTTGAAATGGATTATATTGAATCCATAGATCATTTTGGGTAGCATTGACTTCTTTCTTCCAACATGGGATAGCTTTCCCTTTATTGTTATTTTCTTTCTGAAGTGTTCTGTAGCTTTCAGTATGAGTCTTAACTGCCAAGTATTTTGTAGTTTTTAATGCTATTGTAAAGGGAATTATACTTCATTCATTCTTAATGTTTACAAAGGCAACTGATTTTGGTTTTGTATCCTTTTTTTTAAATTTATGATAGTCACACAGAGAGAGAGAGAGGCAGAGACATAGGCAGAGGGAGAAGCAGGCTCCATGCACCAGGAGCCCGACGTGGGATTCGATCCCAGGTCTCCAGGATCGCGCCCTGGGCCAAAGACAGGCGCCAAACCGCTGCGCCACCCAGGGATCCCTTGGTTTTGTATCCTTAAATGTTGTCTAATTTGACTAGTTGTCTTCTGCATAAAAGATCACTTTGTCAACAAAGATAATTTCATCCTTTCCAAATTGTCTTTCTTAACTAGTTGCTATGCCTAGAAATTCCAACACCTGGTGCAATAGAAGTAGCAAAAGGTGGCATCCTTGTCTTGTTCCTGATCTTAGAGGATAAGTTCTTTCAGTCTTTCTCCATTGAGTACGATGTTACCTGTGAGATTTTCGTATGTGGACTTTATTATGGTGAGGTAGTTTCCTTTTATTCCTAGTGTGTTGTTATTTAAAGAAAACCATATCTTGTCATATTTTGTTAAATTCTTTTTCTACATCAATTGTTATAAGGGTTTCCCCCTTCATTCTGTCAATATAGTGTATTAATTCATTTTCACTTGTTGAACTATCCTTGAATTGGACTAAATCCACCTGTTCAAAGTGTGTAGAAGTTTAATGTGATGTTTCAGTGGCTGATAGTCTTTAGGATTTTTGCATTATTATTTACCAGGGGTATTAATGTGTAGTGTGGCTTTTCTTCTGTTGTAGTCAGCTTTTGTGTCAGGGTACTACTGACCTTAGAGCATGAGTTTCTCTTGAACATTTTTGGAAAAGTTTGAGGACTGGTTTTATTTCTTAAATTGTTGGTAGAACTCACCAGTGAAGCCTAATGCAGTTTTCCTTCGTTGGGAGGTTTTGGATCCCGATTTAGTCTCCTAGTTGGAGGTCTGTGTAGATTTCATTTGTTCATGATTCAGTCTTGGTGAGGTTTTATATTTCTAGGAGTGTATCAATTTCCTCTAGATTATCCAATTTATAGGAAGTGCAGCTGCTTATAGTGCTGATGCTTCTATAAAAGCATTACTAATAACCCCATTTTTATGTCTGCTTTTAGTAAGTTGAATCCTTCCCCCCCCCCCTTGGCCTAAATAAAGGTTTTTCCACCCTTAAGATCATTTTGATTTGCTTATCTTAGCTTTAATCTTATACTAGCTTTAGGGCTTTTCTAGAGTATTTTATACACTTATATATTAAGGTAAGCATTTACAGCTATAAATTTCCTTCTTAGCACTGCTTTTGTTGCATCACAGAAGTTTTGGTATGGTGTGTTTTGCTTGTTGTACTTTGAGGGTCTGTTATTAGAGGTGCAAAGTTTCTTAACTGTTTAATTTTGATGTATCTTAAACCTTTTATTAATATCTAATGTCCTTCATTAGTCTCTTGTAACCTTTTTAGATTTAAGGTGTTTTTGATAATAGTAGAGCCACCACTGCTCCCTTTGGGAATATCTTTATCCATCCTTTGATTTTTAACCCATTTGTGTCTTTGGATCTGAAGTCAGTCTCTTGTAGACAGACAGCATACAGTTAGATCGTGTCTTTAAATCCATTTATATTTAATTATTGATAAAGGACTAATGTGATGGATATTTATGTGCCTTCTAGCTTTTTGTCTTTCATTTTCTGTCTCTCGTATCCAGTTGAATTTTTTTGGTAGTAAAACATTTTCTCATTCCCTTTGTGTACATTATATAGCTACTTTGTGGTTACCTTAGGGATTCCACTTAACATTCTAAACTAATAACACTCTAATTTGAATTTATGGCAGTAGTGTATAAAAGCTCAGTAGTGTATAAAAGCTCTGCTCTTATATAACCCTGTCTTTGTCTCCTTTCAGCTATTACTGTCACAAAATTACATCTTTAAGCACTGTGCACCTGAAAACATAGACAAGCTCCTGTTTTAATAGTCTCTTAGATTATGGGGAAGACAAAAAGTAGAGGTACAAATCCAAATTAGAATTGTAGAGTGTCCTAGACCACCATTTTGCTTTGTCACTCAGGTCACTTATGTTGTCTGTAATTCTAGTATCATGACAAGGCCTTGAACATGGTGAATTTTGGTCAGACTTGGAAGTACTCTGTAAATGTTAAGGAAATGGTCTAAAAATTCTCATCCTTATCATTGTGTTTAAAATTAAGGTTAAAAGGAATATATTTTCTCCCCAATTCCTTGTAGTTATCATTCTTGCCTTTTTTGCTGATTGTGAGGATGGTTCATATAACCTTTATAAGATGAAAATGCTCTATACCCTCTTAGTACCAAAACATTAAATGAAGTTTACTGGCTAATATTTTCTTCTTTATAGTAGCATATATTTTTGTAACCTCTCTCAGTTGCTGTGTCGGGCAGAAGTGAAATATATAAAATGAAAATAACATGCGTTGCAGATGTATCACTATGCTATACCTATGGCCAATATTAAACTAATTTTCTGGTAATACATTCTTCACATAATATACTTTGTTCACTCAACAAGGAGTTCTTACTAACGGTTACTATGTTTTATTTTAGGACTCCTACCCTGTTTCTACAAATGAAAATCAAGTCAGTCATCTAAAAAATCTCACAATTTCCAAACAAGAAGATTTAGTGTCTTGTTTCCATTAAAACTGAATTTATGGTGGTGATATTCTGGGTTACATTGTGTGGGCACAAAATGACAAAGGTAGTTTTATTTTTTTCTCAAAAATTTCTGTAGAATGCATAGGAAAATTCTCAGATTTGTAAGTTTTACATTCTTTGCATATTCAATGTGTTAAACTTGTGATATAAATCAATGGCAAACCTTTTACTATCTGGCATTTTACAAATTTCAGACATTGCTGTTTGCTAATGATCCAGTTTTAGGCACGGTTAAGGGAACTCTAAGTGGCCTATGAATGCCTGTCATTAGTACCAGTCACAGCAGATTATTATGTCATTATGCAGTGTGTCTCTTTCTAGGTCTAAATCCCAAGGTCTGCCTTTCCTCCTTTTCCTTAGATGCCTTGGAAGGAATTTAGTTCTACTTGGGGACAAAGAGAATGGAAATATAATTCCTTGAAGCAGACTTTCATAGAGCAAATTGCAGCAGGATAGTGCTGTGATAGCATTAAAAGGAAGCATTTTAAATGTCTTGATTAAGTCATCCTATCAGTCTGATCACTTGAAAGAAGGCAGTTCAGTGTTATGACACAGAGTATAATCTTTACTTCTCTTGTGCTTACGTATGTTTTCATGTATGATCTTTTTCCAGTTTCAAAAATGACTATATAAAAGTTGCCATTTCTAGGAATTTAGTATGTTATTAGCTGAAAAAATAATCCTTTAATGCTTGCTTTTAACACAGATCTTTAAAACTGTAATTATTTCATTTTAACTTTGGTTAAATTCCTGTTCCCTTACATGCCACATCAAAACTTCTAGAGGCAGCAAAGATGGCTTTTGTTTTCATCAATACTATCTTTGTTTTCTATTGAGTCAATCTTTCCCCTTTCTATTCTGCACGATTACAACCTTGTAGTCAAATGAATTTACTAAGCCCCTGAAGCTCAGCTATACAAAGGAACTCTAGAACCTCAAACAATGTATTGAAATGATCCTGCGGCAGACTCTCCTTTGGGAAGTAATATTCTTTTGTATGAGCATTAATTTGAAAAAAATAAAATAATCCATTCAATTGTCCTGCTCATTTTGTTCATATTTTTAGTTTTTCAAATCCTTTTTCCTCTACTATTCGACTCATTTATAGCAAAGAAAATTTAGTGTTTTCCTTCTGTGCTATGTAAGCATATCCAAAGACTTGAATTTTGAGTATTGTCTATGTGATAATGGGCAACCAATGTCAAATAACAGAAAAACTTAATAACTAAATAAAGGTGAGATTATTATTATTCACAGATAAAAAGTTCTAAAACTTTTCTTTGCACCTTCTTTAGGAATTAAGATTTAGGATAGCTATAAAATAAATGTGTAAGTATTTTTATCACATAAACAGCAAAAGAAAACCTTTTAATGTAAAAACTGAGGAAAATGATTAAAAATAGAAAAGCAGGAAGGTTAATACATTTGATTTCACTTACCTTGTAGGTTTTCTACTGTTCTGTTAGAACCACTGACCATTACAAAAGTGCCATACATTAGTCATATCATACTGTATTAGGTAAACTATGCTATTATAAACACCTGTTATAAGAGCTGGAAAAAAACAGTGGCTGAGGCAAGACTCATGTTGATTCTGATCTTGTAAGACAGTCTGGAGAGAGACAATCCAAGCCGCATATGGTAGCCCTTCAACAAAATTGTACGGCAACCCCGGACATGGTTCTGTCCCCCAAGGGCATCGTCTCTTCTGAAGAGTTCAAGATGTCTCACTGCCAGATCCACTCCCAAGCATCAAGCACAGGGAAGAGCTAAAAACTGGCCACACCATTTTTTACATGTCATGTCACTGGCACAACAGTCAATGGCAAGGGACAATAGGAACTGCAGTCTTTGCTATGGGAGGCACATGCCTGGCTGAAAATCCAAGGTTCTAGCACTATGTGAAGAAGGTCAGTGGGGAAAATTGGTGTTCTCTCAACATAGCTCCTTTAGGTATTAGCATAATTAGAAATACAAGTTTAAAAATCATTCTGCGGGGAACATGGCAAGACTTACTAGCTGACAATTACTATTCTGGGTTTTCATTTCTTTCTTTTTTTTTTTTTTTTTTTGGGTTTTCATTTCTAAAGTATTATTTACTTCCATCATTCACTCACCAAAAGCAATGATATACAAAAAACACTGTCTGAGTGAGTTTCCAAGGTAGGTTTTATTGGTATAAAACCAAAATAAGGTGATGTAATTGTCAGCTATATAGAACTAGGTGAAGAAAAGGATTTTCTCTTAGAATTTCTTCACTGAGGGAAAAGGAAAATTTTTTCCTTATAAAGTAATAAAATATTGATTAGTCTTGGCAATTATTTGACTAAGCAACTTCAGGGCACTAGAACAAAAATAGTTATTTAATTTTTATCAAATAAGTAAAAAGTCAGCAATTTGTTACAGCTTCTGAAAAAATAGGCAAAACCGTAAAGCAGAGAAAGATTTCTCAAGCTATCCATGTATTTTTCTCCTTCAGTAAGGGAGAAAAAAAGGTCTTCATGATTTTACTAAAAGATCTAACAATGCAGAGGTAGTCATGGAATGTCTTAAATCTTCATCCTACTGATGAATCCTCTCTCAATCTTCCTATGCTTTAGGAAGACTATAAAGTCACATTACACAGCAGCTACATAATCTGGTACAATACAGCCATCGTCGGTTAGGATTGTGCATGATGCAAAAGCTCCCAAATCTGTTTGTGGTATGTTATATACAAAGCTGTCCTTCACCAAACTTATTAAAAACCACCCCTAATATAATCTTTAGAGATTCAAAGCTACAAAACTGATACACATATAAAGTTGTTCTTGTTTTGTTTCTTTTTTGAAATATACATCTGTTTCCATTTTCTAGGAAAGGCAGAGCCGGAAGTCATATATTGTGAAAGCCACTTTACAGGCGGCTTTATTTAGATGACCCAAGATGAATCAGTACCATTATTGTTGTGTAGCTGTGAAATAGATCATCATCCTTTACCTCATTACATTTCTTCAATACAAAGTTCCCAGTGACTATGCGATCGCATCCAATTTCTCCATTTCCAAAGAAGCCAAATAAAGGAACACTAGGAAAAAACTTTCTGAATGCATCAGCCTCAACATTCCCCTTGGCTCTATAATATTGAAAACCCCTGCCAACACATGCAAACATGAAGCCAATGGTATTCCGTTCTGGAATGTTGGCAGCTTTGAGGCGCTGCATCGCAGCCTCAACGGTCTTCTCGTCATTGACATCCTCGTTGAGGAGCACCGTGGCACTCTGGATTCGGTGTCCACTAAATGACAGTCCAACCACACCAGTGGCGTCAATATCCAGAGGCTGTCTGGAAATCAAATTAGAAAAATGTGGTGATACATCATGAAATAAAATATAAACTTTAAAAGGTAAAAGAAAAGTGATTCACTGGCCAGGAGCTGCTGTCTTTAACAGCCTCCATCTAGCCCGAGGCTTACCTTTAGCTAAGAGCAGTATAATAGGGATTAAAAATTAAACTATGAAAACACTTAAAAGAAGGCAAGGAAGCAGATCTATGAGGAAGTAAACAACTGTTTTTTCAGTCACAAATTTGAGGGGCAAATGTATCTCCACAAAGATTTCTGAAAACCATCATGGGTTTTTAGAAAGATATAAAATATCCTTAACCTTTTTCACTTTCTTAGAAGGAATCTTAAAAATTTTATACATATACATGATATCTACTAAATAAAGCTTTCTAGTATTATTTACATGTTTGGTATCTTTCTCCCCCTTACCTTGGCTGTCACATTCTAAAAAAAGATATATTAGATATTCAATCATGAACAATAATCTTATTAGGAACCTGTAACTCCAGAAGTTTTAGCTTAACATTATCTGGTCCATAAAGAAACAAGATTCTATTGCTGGGTCTTATTTATTACTTTCAGCCTAGAATTCAGCTTAATCTAAAGATAAAAACATGTTTTGCTTATATTTGCTCTTTTAAAAAATGAAGTATTTCATCCTTACTAAAGAAAATATAAAGTATCAAAGTTATAGAGCATAATATAGTGAACACCTATAGGAGAAAAACAAATACCTTATATTTCTATCATGTTTACCAACATGTGAGTTGATGAAAGGGCAAGATTACTTGGCTAACAAGATACTTAATTCTAAAAGCTTAAATGATTAAGACAGTAAGGCTAACTTAGTAGCAAAACCCTTTACTGAGGAGCAAAATCCACCTTCTCAAGTCCTCCACTGCCCCCTTAAACTTACTATGTTTCCTCTTTGACATATAATCGCAATGTGTATTGTCAGTATCTTGTCTCAAAGAATTATTTATCCTTTTTTTTTTTTTTTGGCAAGGTGGTATATCTGGCCACTGTCAAAACGGAGCTTTGATTTATTCAATGGCTTCTTTTACCCACTGACACAGTACGAAGACCACATTAAAATTAATGTAACGATTCTTGAGGCTTATTTCCCACAATAGGTACAGAAAGAAAATGATATACAGGGATCTCTGGGTGGCTCAGCGGTTTGGCGCCTGCCTTTGGCCCAGGGCATGATCCTGGAGCCCCGGGATCGAGTCCCGCGTCGGGCTCCCGGCATGGAGCCTGCTTCTCCCTCCCTCTGCCTCTTTCTCTCTATCATAAATAAATAAATCTTAAAAAAAAAAAAAAAGAAAAAGAAAGAAAATGCTATACAGTCAACTGACCATGCTAACAGGCTCGCATCCCAGATGTTGTATGCCTGGTCTGAGTGAGATTGGCATTTAAAAGGTAAATGAGGTGCTAAATCATCACTGCGCTGACATACAATTCAGAGGTAAAAGCAAAGACGCACAGAAGATCAGGTCTGAGGAGAAATAATCCACAGGTAATCACTGAGAATTAGGTGATTCTACTGCTTAGAATTCAGTGCACTTGCATTCTTCACCTCTTCCTCTCTGGTGAGGAAGACAGATTTGATAACTGTCACAGGTAATGTTATTCCCTCTCCAGAGAATTTCCATAGAACTCAGCATACCGGAGGTTCTAAGAAGTTTTACCATGAGGATTCACTGTGTAACCATGTGTTTCCTTTAGAGGAGGAAACAGAACTACAGAGGAAGTGATCACTATGGTTGTACAGGGTTCAGAGCTGTTAGGGATACTCCAGTAGACAATGCTGAAAATCAACTTAGAAGAGAGGATGAATTCAACTAAAATAAGTTATTAAAAGAAAACATAAAAATTTCACTCCCTAACAGTAAGCAGAATTATGTTGAGTATTGCAAAACAGAGTGACCTATTAGCTTAGCAGTTCTGTAAACATGTATTTTAAAAAGCCTAGGTAAGAAAAACCTGAGAACACTTGTGGTCATGCATAGGAGAAACTGGAAGCACAGGAGACCTACTTGTCAGAAGTCAGTGATGCCAGGTTATCCACCTGGCCTCCAGCCAATATGACGTTCATATCACTGAAAGCGCTGACAACTCGCTGCAGATAATTATTGGCTCCCACCTTACAGCAATTATAGCCAAATACCAAGACCACACGAAGCTCAGGGTTATCTAGAAGGCCTGCAGAGAAAAGAAGAGCAACAATTAAAGATAGCTTTCCAAGAGGAATATTAGTATTTTTATTACAATCTTCTACATTTTTGCAAAATGCAATGTTTCTGCTAATTACTTGCACTTCTACTTATATGCAGTTTAGTGATGCTGTCCAGTTTCCCATTTTGTTTTGGGTTTTTTTTTTTTTTTTTTTTTTTACAAAATCTAACACTGTTTAACATGTTTGCTGGCATTAATTTTCCCCATTAAAAAAATGAAATGGCTATTTGAAAATAATACAACCCACACTCAACACAAATAAGGAAGCTGCTATGTAACTGAGCAGCACCTGTGGTGGATCTTGATAGAAGCTGTCTCCATACAGGACACACCTGGAATAAAAGGGAACGCTGGTTTACACAGAACAGAGTTAGCAGCAGTGATAATTTAAAGATCCAGAGAAAATGGACAGACAAGGCACCAACCACCTGTAGTGTCCAATGGTGGTCCCCCCCAAAATGTATCCACATCAAACCTCTGGAACGGATGAATGTGAACTGACGTGGGGAAAAAAGGCCTTTGCAAATGTGTTTAGGGAATTTTTTTTTTTAAGATTTTATTTATTTATTCATGAGAGACACAGAGAGAGGCAGAGACACAGGCAGAGGGAGAAGCAGGCTCCATGCAGGGAGCCCGATGTGAGACTCGATCCCAGGACCCCAGGACCACACCCTGGGCCGAAGGCAGGCGCCAAACCACTGAGCCAGGTGGGCTGCCTTTGGATCTTGAGATGATATCATCTGTTATTATCCAGGCAGGGTCCATAAATACTAGGCCAAATGTGCTTAGAAGAAACACAGACACAGAGGAGACAATGTGACCACAGAGGCAGAAAGTGGAGTGATGCAACCGTAAGGACTATCAACAGCCACCAGAGGGTGGGGGACACAGAAGAGATCCACCCTGGAGCTTCCAGAGGGGGTGCATCCCACTAGACACCTGGATTTCAGACTCTGGCCTCTGGGGCAGTGATGGAATACAGTTCTGCTGTTCTAAGCCTCTGGGTTTGTTATAGCAGTCTCAGGAAACCAGTACATCATGAAAATACATACAGGCCCAATCTACGTTTTCCAGGAAAGGGGGTGGGAGTGAAGACGGATTTTAAACTCTTTCCAAAACAGGAAAAAGTGTTCTATTCTGTAGCATATCAACAAAAAGCAGTTTCCATTAGGGGGTGGTATAGCCCAACAGGAGACAGGCACTTCCCTACAAACTCCCCTGCTTTCACCTGAACCTCTGGGACTTAAGATTATCAATTTCAAAATTTCTGGCATTATCAAACTCATAATTGGACAGGAAAAAAAAATCCAACACCTAACCCACACTCCTGTTTCCACTGAGTCAGCCACATGACTTCCTTCTTGACAGACCTAAGGTGCCAGTCATCAGAAATAAGGCTCATTTAAGCAAACTGTGGTGGGGGTGGGGCAGGGGATCACTGATTACTAACAAGAAATAAATCATGCGAGAGCAAGTAATGACTTATCAAGGGAAACTGCCTCTGCTCTATTTTTAATTTTCTATACAATGATACGGAGGGTGAAAAGGATATTATTCTAGAAATCCAAGACTTTCATACCATATATCCTAAAACCTACTAAAAGGTCTTTTTTCCCCCACAAAGACCAGAGCAGCACATTTGGAAAAAATGTTTTTCCTCTTCTAAAATACTTTTTAAAGTTGGAAGAGGGCTGTGGGATCAACTGTCTAGTCTTACAAGTAAGGACTGCTAATCCCAGAAAAGTGACAAGCCCAGAGAGTTACATGGTAGGGTCTAGATTAAAACCCACATCTCCACTCAGATTTTTATGTTTCAGAAACCTAAAGCTTCTAAATATCTATCTTCCCTAATGTTTTCTAAGCTCTAGACTCTCTTTCACAATTGTCTACTAACATTTTCATCTGAGTACTCTGAGTACTCTAGACACCAAGTCCCATGTCAGATTCAGGAAAGCAAAAATATGAAGAAATACTCCAAAGACAGGCCGGGAAAGCTTGGAAAAACTTTAGGACTGCATGTTCAGATTTCTCTTCTTTTTAGAGAAGCCACTCTCAAGACAAATGTCTTATGATTTGTTTCAAAGTGGTTGAATCTAAATGCACACAGAAAATATACTTCAAAGAAAATCTCTCTTTAAAATGAGGCTAATAAGAGGGAGGGGCAAGATGATCGAAGAGTAGGGGTCCTCAACTCAGCCCCACAAACTTACCTAGATAACTTTAGTTTTTGCTTTTACCAAGATAGGATGGTGAAAAAAATAAAACATCAAGTTGGGGAGGGGAACCGTGACTAGCAGGGCTAAAGCAGATCTGCGAAGCCTCTGGGGCATGAGCCCAGCCCTGGAGAAGCAGGAACTTTAAAAATCTGCACCTGAGTTCTTCCTGACAGAAAAGAGCTCAGCAGGGAAATAGGGCAGAATGGCAGGAGGGGCAGTGAAGCCTTAAGATTCCCGGAGTCACTGTAAGAGGAGCCCCCCCCCGCCCCCGCCCCCGGGAAAGCTCAAGGCAAACCGTGGTGAGTAAAAGGCTGGAGGGCCACAGCCCTCAGGGCATTGGGGAGAAGCCAGTTGGTTAGGCGGGCAGCTCTGGGGCAGCCTTTACAATAGAGCCTGGTAACAGATGGAGGTGGCTGTAATCCACTCTGTTCCCTTCGGGAGAGGCGGTCCCTGGGAGCGTGGGTCCAGCGGCACCAGGCCCTGGACACCAGGGCCCCCAAGTGGACAAAGCCAGTGATGCTCCATTCCCCCCATATCAGGTGGAAGCGGGGAGGGCACAGGACAGTGAGGACTCTCCTGCCGCTGGGTGCCCCCCAGCTGTGCAGATCAGCACACCTGTTCCAGCCCCTGGAGCATCTAGGCCAGGGAGGACTGGGAGCTGTGGTTAGTTACTCGTGGGGAGCTCGACTCTAGAGCTGGAGATCTGGCTGTGGCCATTGGTGTTCCTCCTTGTTTCACTTTGTGCCTGTGGAGAGGTGGGGCCGCCAGAGAACAAAGGCCCCATGGGGTAAACAGCTCCCACTGAGCCCAGCACCCAGCAGAGGGTGGAGCATCTCTGCTCAGGTACACACACCTGAGAATCAGCACAGCAGACTCTCCCCTGGAAGAGGAGAAGAGCAAGTTTACTGAACAAGCAGGGCTAGAAAGCTCCAGGACTGAGGGAAAATAGTATATAGAACTAGAGGGTCCCTTTTTTTGTTGAATTTTCTCTTTCTGTTACACTTGTTTTTAAATCAGAATAACAATTTCCCTTTTCCCACCTTAACTACAATATTTTACCAAATCTTCATTTTAAAATTTTTTCCTTTTTGACTTTCATAATTCTACAATTACATCTCTTAGATGTACTTTTCACTTCTGGATTCCCTTCAACGAATTCAATTTAATTTTGGAGATATATGAGATATGGGTATTTGTTTTTTGTTGTTTTTATTGTTTCATTTTGTTTTACATTGGTGGAAGCTAGTACCTTCTAAAACACAACGGACATACACCCAGAACAAAGTGGAACACCATGCTGGTTCATCCTGTGAGATTATATTCTCTCTTCCTTCTCACTCTGCCCCCCTCTTTTATCTTGTTTATATTTGTGTGTTCAATATTGGGGCTTTATCTAAGTACTGCCAGTTTATATAAATTTGGGATTGAGCACCTTCTAACATACAGAACATAATACATTCAGAACCAAGAGGATCACCCTCTAGGACCCCACAGGGAGACCACATTCTCTCCACTACCACTTCCTCACCACCACTATCCCTCCACCCCCGTTTATTCTCTTTTTCTTGACTTTTTTTTCTTTTTTTTTCTTGTTGTTGGTTTTTGGCTTTTTACTTTTACAAATTTGTTTTAAAATTTGTTTTCTACTTCAGTGGTCCTTTTATTTTGTTCTGTTCTTTTTCTTTTATTTTCTGGTCTCTGACCTCTCTGGAATCACCAAGGGTACATTTTACTTACGTCGTGGTTGATATTTTTGACTCAGCCCACACATACAGTCACTCTGCACTGGACAAAATGACCAGAAGGAAGAATTCACTACAAAAGAAATAACTGGAAACTCTTTGCCAAAGAGTTACAGAATTTGGATTTAAATATGTCAGAAATTCAGTTCAGAAGTATAATTATAGATATACTGGTGGCCCTGCAAAAAAGCATACAGGATGCTAGAGACTTCCTTACTGCAGAATTGAGATCTACTCAGGCCGAAATTAAAAACAGATTAAATGAGATGAATCCAAACTGGATGTTAGGGTTAATGAGGTGGAAGAAAGAGTGAGTGACATAGAAGACAAGCTGATGGAAAGGAATGAAGCTGAGGAAAAAAGAAAAACAATAAAGAGCCCACAAGGAAAGGCTTAGGGAAATAAATGATAGCTTGAGAAGAAGAATATACATCTAATTGAGATTCCAGAAGAGACTCAGAGAGAGAGAGAGAGGACCACAAATTATATTCGAACAAATCATAGCTGAGAACTTCCCAAATTTGGAGAGGGAAACAGGCATTCAGATCCAGGAGATAGAGAGGACCCCCCCACCCCAAATCAATAAAAACCGTTCAACACCTCGACATTTAATAGTGAAACTTGCAAATTCCAAAGATAAAAAATTCTTAAAGCAGCTTGAGACAAGAGAGTCTTAAATTATATGGGGAGACATATCAGACCTTTCCATAGAGACCTCGCAGGCCAGAAAGGGCCGGCATGATCTACTGAGGGTACTAAATGAGAAAACCATGCAACCAAGAATACTTTATCCAGCAAGGCTGTCTCAGAATAGAAGGAGAGATAAAGACCTTCCAGGAGAGACATAAACTGAAAGAATATGTGACCACCAAATTGGTTCTGCAAAAAATATTAAGGGGGACCCTGTAAAAGAAACAGGGAGCCCAGAGAAACAATCCACAAAAACAGGGACTGAATAGGTAATACGATGACACTAAACTCATTATCTTTCAACAGTTACTCTGAACGTGAATGGGCTTAATGATCCCATCAAAAGACACTGGGAATCAGACTAGATAAAAAAGCAAGACCCATCTATTTGCTGTCTACAAGAGACTCATTTTATATATTAAAAAAAAAAAAAAATATATATATATATATATATATATACACACATAAAATCTATATCTACCTACCTACCTAATCTATCTCATTTTAGACCTAAGGACACCTTCAGCCTGAAAATGAAGGGGTGGAGAACCATTTACCATTCAAATGGTCCTCAAAAGAAAGCTGGGGTAGCAATCTTCATAGCAGATAGAGTTTATCCCAAAGACTGTAGTAAGAAATGGAGAGGGACACTAAATCATACTTAAAGGGTCTATCCAACAAGAAGACCTAACAATCATGAATATTTATGCCCCTAATGTGGGAGCTGCCAAGTCTATCAATTAACCAAAGTAAAGACATGCTTATATAATAATACACTAATAGTAGAAGACTTCAACATGGCACTCTCTGCCAATCACGAATCTTCTAAGCAGAACATCACCAAAGAAACAAGGGCCTTGAATGATATACACTGGACCAAACAGATTGTACAGATATATACAGAACTTTCCATCCAAACTCCACTGAATACACATTCTTCTCAAGTTCACATGAACTTTCTCCAGAATAGACCACTTACTGGGTCAAAAATCAGGTCTCAACTGATGCCAAAAGACTGGGATTGTCCCCTGCATATTTTCAGATCACAATGCTTTGAAACTAGACCTCAATCAATCACAGGAAGAAATTTGGAAGAAACCCAAACATGTGGAAGTTAAAGAGCATCCTACTAAAAAAGGAATTGGTCATCCAGGAAATTAGAGAAAAATTAAAAGGATACATGGAAATTAATGAAAATCAAAACAACCATTCAAAATCTTTGGGATACAGTAAATGTGAACTGGTGCAGCCACTCTGGAAAACTGTGTGGAGGTTCCTCAAAGAGTTCAAAATAGACCTGCCCTACGACCCAGCAATTGCACTGTTGGGGATTTACCCCAAAGATTCAGATGCAATGAAACGCCGGGACACCTGCACCCCGATGTTTATAACAGCAATGTCCACAATAGCCAAACTGTGGAAGGAGCCTTGGTGTCCATCGAAAGATGAATGGATAAAGAAGATATGGTTTATGTATACAATGGAATATTACTCAGCCATTAGAAACAACAAATACCCACCATTTGCTTCAAAGTGGATAGAACTGGAGGGTATTATGCTGAGTGAAGTAAGTCAACTGGAGAAGGACAAACATTATATGTTCTCATTCATTTGGGGAATATAAATAATAGTGAAAGGGAATATAGGGGAAGGGAGAAGAAATGTGTGGGAAATATCAGAAAGGGAGACAGAACATAAAGACTCCTAACTCTGGGAAACGAACTGGGGGTGGTGGAAGGGGAGGAGGGCGGGGGGTGGGGGTGAGTGGGTGACGGGCACTGTGGGGACACTTGACGGGATGAGCACTGGGTGTTATTCTGTATGTTGGTAAATTGAACACCAATAAAAATTATTTTATTAAAAAAAAAATCTTTGGGATACAGTAAAAGCAGTCCTAAGAGGAAAATATCTCACAATACAAGCTTCCCTCAAAAAACTGGAAAAATCTAAAATACACAAGCTAACTTCATACCTAAAAGAAATGGAGAAAGAACAGCAAATAAAGCCTACACCTAGCAGAAGAGAGATAATAAAGATTCGAGCAACACTCAATGAAATAGAGACCAGAAGGACTGTAGAACAGAGCAACAAAACCAGGAGCTGGTTCTTTGAAAGAATTAATAGGATAGATAAACCCCTATGCAAGCCTTATTAAAAAGAAAAAGACTCAAATTAATAAAATCATGAACTAAAGAGATCACAATCAATACTAAGGAAACATAAACAATTTTAAAAACATATCATGAGCAACTATATGCCAACAAATCAGGCAATCTGGAAGAAATGAATGCATTGCTGGAAAACCACAAGTGACCAAAACTGGAACAGGAAGAAATAGAAAACCTAAACAGGCCAATAACCAGGGAGGAAATTGAACCAGTCATCAAAAACCTCCCAAGACACAAAAGTCCAGGCCCAGATGACTTCCCAGGGGAATTCTATCAAACATTCAAAGAAGAAATGATACCTATTTTACTAAAGTTGTTCTGAAAGATAGAAAGGGACAGAGTACTTCCAAACTCGTTATATGAGGCCAGCATTACCTTGATCCCAAAACCAGACAAAGAATCCCCGCAAAAGGAGAATTAAAGACCAATATCCCTGATGAACACCGGTGCAAAAATTCTCAACAAGATACTAACCAATAGGATCCAACAGGACCTTAAGAGGATTATTCACCATGACCAAGTGGGATTTATCCCCAGGATGCAAGGCTGGTTCAACACTTGCAAAACCACCAACATGATAGAGCATATCAATAAGAGAAAAAACAAGAACCATATGATCCTCTCAATTGATGTAGAGAAAACATTTGACAAAACACAGCACCCATTCCTGATTAAAACTCTTCAGAGTGTAGGGATAGAGGGAACATTCCTCAGCATCTTAAAAGCCATCTACGAAAAGCCCACAGCAAATATCATTCTCAATGGGGAAGCAGTGGGAGCCCTTCCCCTAAGATGAGGAACACGACAGGGATGTCCACTCTCACCACCGCTATTCAACATAGTCCTAGAAGTCCGAGCCTCAGCAATCAGGCAACAAAAAGAAATAAAAGGCATTCACATTGGCAAAGAAGAAGTCAAACTCTCCCTCTTCACAGATGACATGATACTGTACATAGAAAACCCAAAGACTCCATCCCAAGATTGCTAGAACTCATACAGCAATTCGGCAGTGTGGCAGGATACAAAATCAATGCCCAGAAGTCAGTGGCATATCTATACACTAACAATGAGACTGAAGAAAGAGAGATTAAGGAGTCAATCCCATTTACAATTGCACCCAAAAGCATAAGATAGCTAGGAATAAACCTAACCAGAGAGGTAAAGGATCTATACCCTAAAAACTATAGAACACTTCTGAAAGAAATGGAGGAAGACACAAAGAGATGGAAAAATATTCCATGCTCATGGATTGGAAGAGTTAATACTGCGACAATGTCAATGCTACCCAGGGCAATTTACACGTTCAGTGCAATCCCTATCAAAATATCATGGAGTTTCTTCAGAGAGTTGGAACAAATGATCTTAAGATTTGTGTGGAATCAGAAAAGACCCTGAATAGCCAGGGGAATATTGAAAAAGAAAACCAGAGCCAGGGGCATCACAAGTTGTGACTGTGATGGATTTCAAGCTGTACTACAAAGCTGTGATCATCAAGACAGTGTGGTCCTGGCACAAAAACAGACACATCGATCAGTGGAACAGAAGAGAGTACCCAGAATGGGTCTATGTCAAAAGACCGATCTGATTATGTCACTCCTGTTTAGACTCCTGGCTTCCCACTTCCCTTAAATTTCTTACCGTGTTTTATGGGCATGACGTGCCTCTGCAGCTTCACCTCACATCACACTCTCCCCGACAGCTTGTCCTCACTACTCCAGACACACCAGATTCTTCATGTTTCACAAATAAGCACTGAATCCACAGCATTTCAACTTCTATGAAGGTGCATTATCAGGCCCTTTCTATTTCCTGTCCTTGATCTTAGGCTACCTTGCTCTATTTTTGTCAGTAACCGAGAAAGAAGGTAAAGACTCCAATGATGCTCCTCACTATCCACATCTGAGGACCCTTCCGCAAGCTAGGTTGCTTCTTCTTAGGGCCCTGTCCACGTCACTTTCCCAAAACCCCACAACAGATTTTAAGTACTGTGGTTACAGGTTTCCTAGCACCTCTGTGCTTCTACTTGGCACATATTTCACATCCATGGTACTTGAAGGAAGCAGTCAGTTTGTTCTGCTAGGCTGGAAGCTCCAGAAGGCAGGAACTTCACCATGTATTTCTAGAGTCCCACACATACAGCACCTAGCATATGGCATGCATGCAAACAGTTCCTAAAAGAACAAACAATGGCTTTTTCTGAAACTTTGGTAAGGTGTTTCTGCCCTTCTCAAAAATTAAGTGCTCATCCACATATTTTTTTTTCATCCCAGAGACTATTTTTAATACAGGATACCACACAGACCTCAGGAAAACCTGTCCCTCATTTTTAAAATGTGCCATTTTTGTAAATTCAAAAAGAGTAAGAGAAAGAATGTGTGTATAAAATTATATATACTATGATGCTGGGCCAGACAATGACATCCTCTCTACACAAGGTCAGGAAGAACTACAATTCTCAAACGCAAGGTCCCCGTCTTCAAGAGGCACTTCCAATTTCATGGAGAACTGAGCCACTTCAATGCTTTCTGTTGCCCTTCACAGGTCTTCTCATCACGGTGCCTAAGCACTGGGGCAACTCTTCTGTGTTCTCTAACACTGGAAAGCACCCCATTCATGGTAGTATCCCACAGGGGTTGGAGGACTTTTTCTCTAAAGGGCCAGATAGTTAATTAGGTTTTGCCAGCCATATACTCTCAGTTTTATGTTTAATTCTGCCATTGGAGTGCAAAAGCAGCCATAGGTGATACATAAACAAATGCCTGGGTTCTAGTAAAACTTTATTTACAGAAATGTGGGAGGCAGACTTGGCACAGACTTGTAGGTGGTCTTTCCCTGCCTTACAGTGCTTGTCTAGACTCTTGCAGGAGCCTCCGAACTAGTCTCCCTGCTTCCACTATCTTCCAAGGGTCACAATCGCAACTAGGTGAAGATTTCTGGTTAACAGTTGCCATTTACTAACTATGCTCTCTAGCCAGGCCTCACTGTGCCCCATCCTTTGTCTGCAAAAGTAAACTGTTTACTACTTTCCCTACATGCTCTCATTACCTGGCTCTGTGCCTATGTTTCTGCTAATCATCTAGCCTATCCTGTTACCACTCTTACCTTTCATGTTTCTCATCCTTCAAAGCTTTAAATGCTACGTGGCCCACGAAGCCTCCTTACTCTCCCTCCCACTGGTGATCCTTACAGCAACCTTTCCAGATCTTCTACAGAGGCACAGCTCACTTTCTATTTGGGTTGTAATTATGTATGTACCTGTCACACCCTTCCTGGAGTAGCACTGCGACAGAATTGGCATTCAATTAGTTTTCTAGCCCTATGGGACCTTTTAATAATGCTGAATGAAATTAACATAGAATTTCTATTATCATGAACCCAGTGAACATACCCATCCTCTCATCAGCATCAAACTCTCTCTCTTCTTCCTTCCTTGTTGTAAATTCGCTGCTGGAGTATTTTCCAAAGTCTCTACTAAGCTGTCCTGGACACTCTTCACAGACAGACTGCCAAGACATATATATGCAAATGGCTCTCAAACCAACAACTCTGACCTCAACTCCTTCTTGACTTTGAGACCCACAAACTTTTAGCCACCAATCTAAGAGAGTTCTGGTTTGCTGAGCACTGTTAACTCCAACAAATCTCATTATAATATGACAAAGTCTCTCTGGTTTGGCTACACAGTCACATTTCCTCCTAAAATTCTTTCTGCCTTTGTAGCTAATATTAGATCCATTTAAAAGGCCCAATCTGAAGTTTTCCTTAGACTCCATCTGGCATCCTTGATTTCAGGCAGCTTTATGATAACTCTGGTGTTCTGTTTATGTACCATGTAGTCTAAGAGCCTTTGCTCTCTACTCTTGCCAGAGTTTAGTTTCCTCACCAACAACACCCTGTGACAATTGCTACCTGGCAAGGCTCTCATGAGGATTAGAAATAGCATGTAACTCGAATATCCAAGACCTTCGCTGCCCTTTCCCGGAATGTCCTTTTCCTGAGCTCCCGCTAGACTATTCCTCCACACACCCCAAGGCCACACTGCAGATGCATCACTGTGACCCACTGCAAAGCCTGCCTAAGGTACAGAGGCCAACACTGGCCTACCATCTACACAGCAATGTATTTTGCTAAGTGCTTTACATAAGCCACTTCATCTAATCATTACAACTCTGGAAGTTCGTTTTCCCACTTTACAGATGGGAAACCGAGGCTTAGAAAAGTTAAGAAACTTGTCCTGAACTAGAAAGCTAGAAAGTAGCAGAACTAGGTCAGCTACAAGCCTGTGTCCTTACTAGCTAGAGTATCCAGCCCAACCCCACACACTGGCTATTGAAACCTCGAAGGCTTTACCTGTACCTATACCTGTACCTGACAACTCTCTTCTATGTTACTGAGGCCTGCTGCTGCCAGCTGCTGATCTTCGCAGCCAATGCCTCCTCCTTCCATCGCCATCAACCACTTTACATCTTTCTTTTACATTGTAAAGGACAGCTGTCCAAGTCAGTCTCAATGTGTAGACTCCTTTTTTTCTCATCAGTAAACCAATCACAAATTTTTCCTTCACTGCTACATAATTTTTTATTCCCACTGGATTTGGTGCCATTTCAAATAACAGAGGCTTAGCTCTACAGACTGGCTGATTGATGCATAAACAGGTCACCACTGAGTATCTTCTATGCCAACAGATTTTAATGAGTTAATGCCAATAAGTTCATTTGTAGGTATAGGCAAAAAGCCTTAACACTGTTCTGCTTGAGTAACTCCTCTGTTGCTTACTATATTAAATTAAAATTTCTCATCAGATCCTGGAAATTAAGTCAACCCTTTACCTCTTCAAAATCACCTTATGACCTATCTACTCTGACATATCCTAGTAAATACTTGTTTGACAAATTCTACCTTCATTTACAGCTTTTCTAAAACTTAACAAGTTCACTATACTTTTTCCCATTTAAATTAATCGACATAGAACTAACCTCTAGCTTCTAAAATTTTTTTCCCAATAAATGCCTTTTATTGGTCTAAGAAAATGCTTTAAAAAACTTTTCAGAAAATAAAAATAGGTCAAATGATTAAATATTCAAAGAGAAAGAAGTGCTTCAAGATTAAGAATTAAATACAAAGACATTTATTATCAAGAGTATTTTTGGAAAATTTTTCATCTCTGGTTCTCTCAGGCTTTAACATAAGTAAAATAACTTAAAAAGCGTATTAAAATCTTTTAAGAAATAAAAAGAAAATTGCACAGTCCATCAAAAGTAAGTAAACACTTAAAAATAAGTAAATTTTACCAAGAGTGTACTGCGGTAGCCTCCGTGAATCACTAATTTGAATTACCCACATCTCTAGTAATGTGTATTTAATTTAGACTCTCAAAGGAACAAAATCAATCAACAAATTGGGCAACTAATGGTAAATAACAGTGACTTACCTACTTCAGTGAGTTGATGTCTTTCTAGTGTTAAATTCTTTGGGTCCTTAATAAAATGAAAGGGTTGTATTTTTATTCCTTCAATTTGAGGGAATAACAGAGCAAAGCCAGACTCTCCAATTTCTATTTCCTGAGGTCGATTGTTACCTGATCCCATTGGAGTCACTAGGAAAAAAGTTAAACAGTTTTATGAACAGATTTAATAAAGCTGAAATTTGGTAACACTTCATGCCCCACTTAGATACCTATCTTGCCTCACTTAGATAACTACACTTTGGGTAACCAAGATAATCAACAAGTTAAAAGCTGAGTACAAGTTTCTCAGTTTTGAAATTTTAGGGGTAGTGTCATGCTGTCTGCAATTTACTTTGAAATGGTTAAGAAATGTTTTACAAACAAGCAGAAAAAAAAGCAACCATTGCAAAATTTTTTAAAATGGTGAATCTAGATGAAAGGAATATGGATGTTTACTGTACTATCCTGTCATTCTTCAACTTGGAAGATTTGAAGTTTTTCTAAATAAGAGGTTGGGGGGTAGTAAATACATCTTCACAGCAATTCTACTTTTAAAAATTATCCTAAAAATATTGACAATTATATAAAGTACGTATATAGATGTACATATACACACACAGAGCTATATATACGCAAAGTACTTTTACACACACACAAAGGAAATGGACAGGCTGATTCTAAAATATATGTGGAAATGCAAATGACCTAGATAGCCAAAATGATTTAAAAAAACATCAAAACTTACACTAATCAATCTTTAAAAAGAGGATCAAGACCTACAGTAGTATGGCACTGACTCAAGGATAGACAAATACAGGGTGCCTGCACGGGCGGCTCAGCTGGTTAAGTGTCTGCCTTCAGCCCAGTGCATGATCCCACAGAAGATCAAGTCCCACAGAAGAATGGTAATGTGATTCATATGTGGAGCTAAACTATTCTGCAGATAATATTCTCAAGAGAAGTAAGAACAAAGACTGAAGATTACTGAGAAAGTGCTTTAGTAGTCCAGCTGAGAAGACATTCAAAAGAGATTTAAATATTGCACAAAAGGAGATTGGGTTCCCTGCTCGGCAGGGACTCTGCTTCTCTCTCTACCCCTTGCCCTACCTGTGCTCTCTCTCTCATGTCTTCTCTCTCTCAAATAAATAAATTTTTTAAAAAAGGATAGGCAAATAGATCAATGGAATGGAATTAAATCCAGAAAGACCTATAAACATGCAGTCATTATTTTTAACAAAGGTGCCAAAGCAATTAGAGGAAAAAAAAAAACCTTTAACAAAGAGTGATGAAATTATAGGATGAATGTATGAAAAAAAAATTAACCTTGAACCCCTATCTCACACCATATATAAAAAATTAATTCAAGTTAGGTCACAGAACTGAATATAAGAGCTAAATAGAATAGCTAATAGAAAACATAAGAGAATACCTCTGTGACTTTGAGATAGGCCAACATTTCTTGGAGAGGATTTTTTTTTTAAGATTTTATTTATTTATTCATGATAAGACATAGAGAGAGAGGCAGAAACACAGGCAGAGGGAGAAGCAAGCAGGCTCCATGCTGGGAGCCCGATGCGGAACTCGATCCCGGGACTCCAGGATCACACCCTGGGCCAAAGGCAGGCGCCAAACCGCTGAGCCACCCAGGGATCCCCCTCTTGGAGAGGATTTAAAAAACATTCACCATAAAAAGAAAAACATAAACTGGATTTCACCAAAATAAAAGTTCACTGATCATCAAAGACACTGTTAACAGAAAGAAAGAGAGCAATAGGCTGGGAGAGAAGATTTACAATACCTATACCTGTAAAAGGTCTTATATTAGAATATATAAATAATTTCAACTCAAAAATAAAAATCCAATAAAAAAAGAATAAAAGACTCGGAAATGTCACAAAACCGACAAATAGCCAAAAAATATATGAAAACATGCCAACACAATTAAAATCATTGGAGTAATTCAAATTAAAACCACTACAAGAAGCCACCTCATACCCACTATGATGGCTAAAATGAAAAGACTCCTTTGAAGACACTAAGTGTTAGCAAGGATATGGAACAGTGAGCAACTGAAACCCTCATTCAGTGCTGAGGAGTATAAAATGGCTCTGGAAAATGGTTTGGCAGTTTCTTATAAACATATACCAACCCCAAGACCCAGCAATCCCACCTCTTGGTAACTGCCCAAGAACAAACCCATGGCTACAAGACTTACATAGAAATGTTCACAACCTGGGGCGCCTGGGTGGCTTAGTCAGTTAAGCGGCTAATTCCTGATTTTGGCTCAGGGTCCTGGATTCCAGCCCCATGTCAGGCTCCTCACTCAGTGGGGAGTCTGTTGTTTCCCTGCCCCTCCCCTCCCCCTGCTGTGCTCTCGTGTGTGCTCTCTCTCTCAAATACATAAAATCTTAAAAGAAAAATGTTCACGAGAGCATCATCCATAATAGCCAGGAATGTGAAACAATCCAAATTGCCATAGAGTGGAAACATCGTCTATTTATGTAACAGAATTACACTCAATAATTTTTAAATGAATTACTGATAAACACAGTAACATAAAGAAATCTCAAAAATATTATGTTGTTAAAAATATTTTTACAGAGAGAAAAAGCCAAGACATAAAAAGGAGTATATACTATATGGTTCCATTTGTATGACATACAATAGGAAAATTAATCTATGGTCGCAGAAATCAGAACTGGGATTTCCTTTATAGGCAGATTGACTGGAATAGGGCACGTAGGGACTTCCTGAGATGACAGAAATATTCTCTATCTTGACTGGTGTGTAAGGTTACATAAGGGTATATATTTGTCAAAACTCATTAAATTGTACACTTAAAATTGTACAGGTCACTGTAAGTAAAGTTCACCTTAAAAGAAAGAAAATGACCTCTACGCTTAGAGGAATGAAAAAATTTTCTCAAACCTGAAGCTTTCTGAACCTAAAGAGGGAAGATAGGCCAGTAGCCAATGGCTGCTTTAGAAATGATCACTAAACTGTGGCTTAAGAAAAAGAAATCCAACCAAATGTCTTGGCAGAAGTTTTGTTGGGATATACATGGGACTGCCTCACAGAAAGCACCTGGCTCCCAGGGAACCCAAATCAGTGTGTCCAGGGAAACGTGATGGAACTGCAATGGCACCTCCTCCTGATGTCAAGATCATATGCAAACTCGGAATAGGTAACGTTAAAACTCCTTCAGCGTAAGGGGAGCCCGTAAGGCAGGCTTAAGGTAGACCTCCTGCCCTCACAACGGGGTCCTCCCCAAGTCCACCCTCCCACCTGAAATTTTAGAGGAGAAATGTGATTGTGCTTTCAAAAAGCCACAGTGGATGAGGTGGGGAGGCCAAAGAAAATGAGGAAGCGACTATTCTATGTAAGCATTTGCTAATAACTAGTAATGGCAAAACCTAGATCACTCATTTAAGGAAGATTCAAACGTAAAAGAAAAGCATGGTTTCTGATATCCTTTTTTTAATCCAATGAGAAATGAAATGTGTGGTAATAGGTGGATGTCATAGCAGGGGGTGGAGAGCAGATAACGAGAGGGAGAGATGAAATAGTTTCTATCAACCAGTATTTACCCTTATTCATTTGTGAACACTTGAAATCCTTCTACCTCACTATATAAGACTTAAATTTAGGTCGAAAGTCAATTATGGAGTACTACAGAGTGAAAAAAAGAAAGTTGTAAGAACTAACATGTGCTCACTGATTCCTGCACATCTCTACTCTACTTGCGCTAACTCATTTCATCTTCATAACCCTCCAAAGAGGTATTATCAATCATCTCCATTTCATATATGGGGAAACTGAAGTCCTATGAGGTTAGGTAACTTGCCCAAAGTCACACATATACTAAGTACAGTTGGGATTCTATTCCAGGCACCTGAATCACTGTACCGTGACTTCTTCAATACTGTGCCTCTCCCCCGTGGGCTATGGAAAAGAATCAAGAATAATAAAAAACGGTAAAAATTCACTAGTGAACTTGGGAAAGGGTATAATTTCACGCTATAAACTTCAAACCATGGTGTCCCAGCAGAGAAAGAGAGATTTCTAGGAAGATCTACTGTGGCTTCTATTCCTAGCCCTAACACTCTCCTGCCTACCAGAAATGATACTGGTTGAATTGACAAAAGTGAGAATGCTCACTTAAAGCTTTCTAATTTGGAGAGAGGGAGAATGTGAGCTTTTTTCTCTCACGAATGGCTCCCCTAGAAAGATATGCATCACATTTAGTTTACACAGACAGCCCTGAGACTACTAGCCACAATAACCTAAAGAACACTAACAGAAGTCAAATATAATACCATGGTAAATACGACTAACTTTATGGCATTCTGGATGGCCAAAAATATAAATGTGCTTTTAGGCTACAAGTAATTTGCTAATCTACAGGATCCCTCAGTAATGCAAGGCAGGAAATCATCAAATTGGTATTTTCTCTCACCTACAATTCCTGGGGTCACAATCCCAAGGATGTGGCATTGTTTTGGGAATAGCTTCTCAAGGGCAAATGCTGCTTCCATAGTAGTTCTTTTCCTTGCTGTAATAATACAGTAGCAAAATTATTACATTATTCATTTGAGGTCAATTGTGATGGTGTGGGGGGGAAAACAGCAAACACGGAATAAAGTTTAAGTCGTTTATACCACTGCTTTATGAGAAAGTCAATGGGGGTGCCTGGGTGGTGAAGGGGTAGGCACTCAACTCCTGATACCAGTTCAGGTCTGGATCTCAGGGTCATGAGTTCAAGCCCTATGTTGGGCTCCATGCTGGCTGTGGAGCCTACTTTAAAGAAAAAAAAAAAAAAAAGGACTAACAACTTTGATGAAAACATTTTCCCATTTGGGGCCTGTTTTATTAAATTATAAATCTGACCCTCAGCACCACCATTTGCCTTTCTTGCTTGGTTCATATACTACTTATGCCCCAATGATGTTAAATCTAGCAACAGCAGCTACATTTTACCTTGCTATTGTATCTCTCAGTTTATTTTTTTATTTTTGGTACCTCTCTGTTTAGCTGATATTACAGCATGACTTTTTCATTGCATAAACAAGTCACCTGGATTCAAATTAGACAGTGATTACCCAGGTCGAGCTCTGGGCCTCCGTGTGCCCAGCTTGGGACACTCGGTGTACTTCTCTTAACAGAGTCAGGAAGGCACAGTGTAATTTTGGTGTCCCTGAACGGGTCCCCATCACAAAATAAAAGGTTTTAATAGCCAAAGATAAACATCCTGTTTAGTAAGAAAAAGTGGCTGGAGGATTAAATTGTTTCAAAATGAGAAAAACATCTTTCAAAAGAACGTTTTAATTGTACTCCAAAGTTCAGAAATCAGTCTGAAGCAGAAGGGGGTCTTCAAGTTTCAAAGACAATGTATTCACATCTGCCATAGGGAGAAGGCCGAGAGCCTCACCAAGTCTGTAACTCTCAAGACTAGGATAGTACTTAACTCCAGAGGTATATAAGGAACAAAAAACCCCCAACCCTTTTCTCTTTCAGTATTTACCTCTCTTGTGGCCACGACACTCTTCCAGACTAATGAACGTTTCTGAATCAGCCATATAAAGAACTGTCTGTGGTAAGATGTGAACATTCTGCTAACAAAAACAAAACAAAACAAAAACAAAAAAAGGAATTAGATCACATGAATCCATGAGTGCTCTCCTGGTTCCTTAAAGTTCTGCCCTGGTCCAAACTGCTGTTGGCGTACCCTCCCCTTCAGGTCAATGTTAGCATTCTGACTCCAACCACTTCCCATTCATTTTCCACTCATGCTCTTACCTTTTCAGGCCATTCATTTGAGCATCTGTTATTTCTTCTCAGGTCAAACTCATTCCAGCCTGACTCAACAAGTTCATTTTCATAATTTAAACTCTTAAACAAAAACATTAAGTGCCAGCAAAAGTTGTCACTTTTGCTCTGTTTGAATAGGCATTACAGTCACAGAAACACCTCAGCAACAAAGGGAAGGTATACACCCTGTACCACTCCTTCCACTGCCTACCAAATCAATATCCCAGACCTTCACTTCCACCTTACCGTCTGGTTCCCTCCAGGGACCTTTCTGCTTCCTATAATTCTCACACACACACACTGCCGTTCGGGGATTCTCCTGCAGCTCTTTTCACTTTGTACTTAATTTAGGATTGTTTCCCTCAAGAGACCACTCAAAGTGCCACCTCTGTTACAAAACCTTCTCTGAGACTCCTTCAGGACCCCAGTCCTCAAATCCCAGTCATTCATACTCGTGCCTCACCTGCACTCACGAGCTGGGCTTCTTCAGACTCCTGTTTCCCACTAAATGTCACAGTACAGACAAGTGACAAAGTGGTTGAATTAAACAAAAGGATGAACATACTTTTTTTTCTGAACTGGTTATTTTCAAAGACTTAACTGTCAGAACAGAATGAAGTACTCACATATAGCAAAGCCTCAATGTTATTAAAAAAAAAATGTTACTCCACTGTAATTTTGGGGAATGTTATGATGTTTCAGAGTAGATTTCGTATAGACAAACTCAAAAAAGATACTGAGACAGAATGATGACCTTGTGATGGCTCCAAGGCTGATAACCTATGGATATATTGCCCTTGGTCCGCACAGCATTTTCAAAGAATATAACCTGGTTACCAATTATTTAAAATTCCATAAAATATTTACAGAAAATGTGGGCCTCCAGATTCTTTCAAAAAACTAGACATTCTAACAACACTTGGACCGGGCTAAATGCAGGCAAGTACGCCCTGGTGTGCCATGGCCTTATTGCTCTCTATGCGGTTACCAACTTCATTATCTGCCTAACTTTGGAGTCATCTGGTACAGGGAGTAATGAGATAGAAGGTATAGTCTTGAAGGTTTATGATTCTCTCTCTCCTGGTACCCAATGAAAAGCACTTGCTTAGTCTTCCTTCCTAATTCTCATTAGAAGCAGTAACAGTGACAGTCCTCAACAGGAAATGTTCTTAAAGCACAATGTGAGACAACTACATCCTTACTCCACCATTCAAAGAAGTTCCAAAATGGCAAGATATTTTATAAAAATTTTAGTGGACTTTAAAATCTAATAAAAGTTAAATTATCTTTATGGCTAAAATAGTACCATGTCCACTAAGTAATGCGGCAAACACAAAGGAAACAGCATGATTTGGACAAGGTTACATGTTTGTGTCTAACCACGCTAGCATTTACTGCACTGAATAAACTTCTTTAAGGGCATTACTGTATGAATTTTAATGATGACACTGATAATAGAGAATAATTTCATTTACTGAAAATATTATCCCTGGTACTGCAGTTAATGTATTTGTATGCATCATCTTCCGTTATTTAACCGTTAGAACAACTCTTTCAGGGTATGAGGAAAATTCTCATTGTCTTTTCATTTTATGGAGATAGAACTTGAAGCTCAGAGAGATTAGGTAACTTTCTGAGAGACTGGCAGCTAGTATGCACCAAAGATGGGTTCAAACCTAAATCTGTCCAGCTATAACAGCCATTATATTGTATAAACTTTTAAAGCTATATAAAAATAATACCTGCTGTGGTAAAACTTAGAGGAAAAAAAAGCAAATTTAAAACATTAAAAATAAAATCACACAATTGTACACCAAAAGGAAACCTCTGCTGACATATTAGCTTCTTTTCTAGTCTTCCTTTTGTTTTTAATAACTCAGATTATACTAATTTCATAACCTGCTTTCTTACGACATGAACATTTTTTCTTGTCACTACTGTATCTTACAGGTCATCAGTAAGTGGCTTTATTTCTACACTGTAAGTTGTTTTCAATTTCCCTTAAAATAAATGATGCTGCAAACATCTTTATGGAAGTGTTTGCATTTCGAATTTCTCCAAGTGACAACCTCTAGAAATACACTGGGCAGGATTTGAGCCAAAGTGCAAAGAAAAGTTTACTGCAAGCCTGCCTGTGGATACCGGCCGCTTTGGATCTGAATCCTAAAGACCAGAGTAAGGAGAAAATCCACACGAGAAGAAGGAAACAGAAGACTGGTTACCTGTCGGGCATTTGTCTAATATTTAGACATATTAAGAATGCCGAGCGCCAGATTTCTAAAAGGAAAAGTACAAAAAATACCTAAGAGAAAAGAAAATTGGGAAGAATCTTATGTTGGACTGAAATGGGATGTGCTTGTTGCAAACTCCTGACTTTCCATATATATAAAAATGTACTTGTAAATGTGTGTGTATGGATGAGGTTTGTGTGCGTGTGTACACGTATGTATGCATACACAAACACATACATACGTATATATTCCTTATCTCTGTCCAGTGGGCTCTGGAGCAGCAAACCCTTCAACTGCCTTGAGTTGGCCAGATCTTGGCTTTTTTTTAATTTATTTTTTTTTAATTTTTATTTATTTATGATAGTCACACAGAGAGAGACAGAGAGAGAGAGAGAGAGAGGCAGAGACACAGGCAGAGGGAGAAGCAGGCTCCATGCACCGGGAGCCCGACGTGGGATTTGATCCCGGGTCTCCAGGATCACGCCCTGGGCCAAAGGCAGGCGCTAAACCGCTGCGCCACCCAGGGATTCCAGATCTTGGCTTTTAAATACCATTTTCCACTAAAAGGAACCAAAGCTCTTTAAAGAAATGACTGATTCCAGGACTAAAGCAGACAAAACATAAAATGAACTTTGAGCATCTTCTGCCAGAAAGCAAGGAGGTGCTCAAAGGTGATGGACTCATCTCTCAAAGACCCTGAAACCAGCTGAAGGGGCTCAGTCTAGTCAAACTGGGGACAATTTGGATGCCAAAATAAATACTGGTAGTTAGAGATCATATTCCATTGAATAAAATAAGAGACTTAAGAGTCTATACAGAAATAAATCAATGAATAAATTGAAACAAGGTATTTCCATAGTTTCAAAGTATCTCCTCAGAAATTACTTCCTAATTACAGTGGAAAAGAATAATTTTACAGGAGGGCCATCTGGCAGACACAGACCATCTGAATCAAATTATCAGAGGTAGTACCTCCAGTAATGGGACAGAAATGGAAGTCATATGCTACCTGACAGGATGAAGCTAGAAGAGCACGGCATCACCTCTGTGATATTCCTGCCAGATACCTAATCTGAATCTAAGAAACAAGCTCTACAAAATAACTGGCCTGTAATTCACATAGTTGTCAAAGCTGTGAAAGTCAAGGGAAGCTTGAGAAACTGTTCCACCTCAAAAATTAAAGAAATGACAGGGGCGCCTAGATGGCTTGGTGAAGCCTCCAAATCTTGATTTTTGCCGAGGTCATGATCTCGGTGCTGGGATGCAAGCCAGTGCCAGGCTCTGCACTCAGTGCCGAGTCTGCTTGTCCCTCTCCCAGGCATGCACATGCACGCTCGCCCTCTCAGATAAACAAAATCTTAAAATTTTTTTAAAAGGGTGATGGCTGGATGGCTCAGCAGTTAGGCGTCTGCCTTGGCTCCAGGTGTGATCCTGGAGTCGCAGGGTGGAGTCCCAATCGGGCTCCCTGCATGGAGCCTGCCCCCCCCCCCCCGTGTCTCATGAATAAATATGATCATTAAAAAGAATTTTTTTCAAAAGAAATAACAAAAACAAGGTAAGACTGTAATCTGAATTATTCTGTTACGGGGAACATTACCGGGACAACTGGCAGCATCTGAACGGACTCTGAGGAATGGATGGTAGAAATGTGTCGGTAAGAATTTCCTGACTCGGGGGATCCCTGGGTGGCGCAGCGGTTTGGCGCCTGCCTTTGGCCCAGGGCGCGATCCTGGAGACCCGGGATCGAGTCCCACGTCGGGCTCCCGGTGCATGGAGCCTGCTTCTCCCTCTGCCTCTCTCTCTCTATCATAAATAAATAAAAATTTATTTAAAAAGAAATTTAAAAAAGAATTTCCTGACTCGGGCAGCCCGGGGGGGCCCAGCGGTTAGCGCCACCTTCGCCCAGGGCGTGACCCCCGGGTCCTGGGATCGAGTCTCACGTCGGGATCCCTGCGTGGAGCCTGCTTCTCTCTCTGCCTGTGTCTCTGCCTCTATGTCTCTCTCCGTGTGTCTCGTGAATGAGTAAATAAAATCTTAAAAAAAAAAAATTTTTTTTAAGTATTTCCTGACTCCCCGCACCGTGACGAGGCCCGCAGAGCCTGCCCGAGCACCGGGGCACACGGAAACTCGGCCTCAGGGCCCCCTGGTCAAGGCGGCCGCCCCGGGCCGCGCCCCCCGCTCACGCCCCGAGCCCCCGGGTCCTGCCCGGCTTTGGGGGCTGCAGGCCGGAGACGCGGGAGGAAGGAGGACGGCGCCTGCTGCCGGGATCTCTGGGCCACGTCCTGGACGCTACGGCGGAGGGAAACCCGGCGGCCCCCCTGCGAGCAGTGACCACAGGACTCGGGTCGGGCAACGGGAAGGTCCTGCACAGTCGTGATCCTAAGACCTGCGCACACGGAACGGCCAGCGCGAGAGCCCTCGTCACGGACACTCCTCACGTCACGAGAAAACGTTCCCCGAGTTACAGGAATAGGGCGACACAGTAGGGACGACAGAGGACCCCGCCCGCCCTCCCGGCCCCGCCGCCCCCGCGGCCCGCACTTGCCTCGAGCTCCTCCGCCAGCGCGCGCACCAAGCAGTGGTCCTGCCGCCGGCCCGCGCCCGCCAGCCCCGCGGAGACCCAGGTCACGCCGCGCTGCAGCCGCAGCACCCGGCGGGCACACTCCCTCCACAGGCGGCACACGCTGGGGGCGCAAACGCACAGGCCGTGAGCCCGCGGCCCCGCCCGCGCCCGCGCCCCCCGGACCCCGCGGCAGCCGGAGGGGCACGGCGGGCGTACCTCGCGGTGGGGACGCCGCCCCGGGGCCCGCCCGCCCCGCCAGCCAGGGGAGCCCGCGGCACGTCCCGAAGTCAGCGTCCCGCCTCCGCGCCTCTCACCCGGCCGCCCGCAGCAGCGCCTTGGCGGGCAGGAAGGTGAGGACGCGCTCCACCACCTCCGCCAGGTTGCCCAGCACGAAGGTGCCCTGTGGGTCCGCGCACGGGCCTCGGCCACCGCCGCCCAGCAGCTCCATCCCGCAGCGGCCGCCGGGCGAGCCCCACGGCGACGCGGAAGGCCGCGGGCAGGCGGGCGCCGACCTCCCGCCCCGGGCGCACGGCGCAGGCCCGCGCGTCACTTCCGGCCGGCGGGGGCGGCAGGCGCTTCCGGCGCGTCTGGGGGCGGGCGTGTGTCAGCGCGAGCCCAGCCTTGACCCGCTCCGGTAGCGACGGGCTCCGCGTGTGCGGGCGCTGCGGGAAGCTTTGGCGTAAATTTTTTTTTTTAAGATTTTACTTATTCATGAGACAGAGAGGCAGAGGGAGCAGCAGGCCCCATGCAGGGAGCCCGACGTGGACTCGATCCTGCGACCCCGGGGTCACGCCCCGGGCTGGAGGCGGCGCTAGACCGCGGGGCCACCCGGGCCGCCCCACGTAAATGCTTTCTTCAGACTGTGCAGTTGGGGGGAGCGCGCGGGGGCGGGGGACGCGGGCGCGCCTGGGCTCCCCCGACTCGGGCCGGAGCCGCGGCCCCGACGTCTAAGCGCTCAGGGGTTTCGGGTGTAGACTCGGGCTCGGGTAGCGGGGAAGAGCGCCCCGGCCCCGCCCCCGCCCCCCGCCAACCACTGGTCCCCGCGTCCAAGTGCTCAGAATCTGTTCCTTCTGCGTAGATCCCAAGGTGCGTCCACGCCTGTGCCTGCCGGACTCCCGTCGCTCGGCACTCGGCCCGCCGGGCCCATCCGCGTCCCTGCGCACCGCGAGGCCTCTTTTCTGGCCGAATCGATAAACCCGCGTCTCTACGCACTTCGAGTGGGCGGTTGTGAAGGCGCGCTGTGCCGGGCGGGTGCCGCCCTCTGTAAACAGCGGGGAATCGCCGCTGAGGGGGCCATGGCTAGGCCCGGGCTCTGAGGCGCCCGCGGGCCGTTGCCGTCCCCCCCCTTTGAGGAGCCCTCGGGCCGTTCTCGCGGCCCCTTCTCTGAGGCGCCCTCGGGCCGTTCCCGCCCCCCCCAGGCGCCCTCGGGCCGTTCCCGCCCACCCCTCTGAGGCGCCCTCGGGCCGTTCCCGCCCACCCCTCTGAGGCGCCCTCGGGCCGGTCCCGCCCCCCCTCTGAGGCGCCCATGGGCCGGTCCCGCCCGCCCCTCTGAGGCGTCCTCGGGCCGTTCCCGCCCCCCGAGGCGCCCTCGGGCCGTTCCCGCCCCCCCCCCTGAGGCGCCCTCGGGCCGTTCCCGCCCCCCCCTCTGAGGCGCCCTCGGGCCGTTCCCGCCCCCCCCCGAGGCGCCCGCGGGCCGTCCCCGCCCCCCACCTCTGAGGCGCCCTCGGGCCGTCCCCGCCCCCCTCTGAGGCGCCCTCGGGCCGGTCCCGCCCCCCCCTAGGTGCCCGCGGGCCGGTCCCGCGCCCCCCCTCTGAGGCGCCCTCGGGCCGTCCCCGCCCCCCCTTCCCAGGCACCCTCGGGTCGCCCCGCCGGCGGCGCACTCGCCCTTCTCTGCCTCCTCACCAAGGCACGTGTCTTTTCTGGCGTTTAAGCCCCTCGCCGGGTCAGGTGGCCGCTCCCCTGCACGCGCCTGTGGTCCGTGACGCTGAGCATCTCCCCCCGCGTGTCCGTCGGGTGTGGGCACGCCCTCCGCGCGACTCCTGCCTTCCCTGGGATTCCGAGGGAGGCGCGGCTGCATCCCCGCCGACGTCCCTTACCCCTGCTGCGCCCTCCAACGAGCCTGGCCTCCAGCCCCGTCTCCTGAGGGTGAACTCGATTCACCTAACGCAGCGGGTCCCAAGCATGTGGCCTCAGGACTCTTAACACGTTAATAATGACAACCCCACGGAGCTTGTGTGGGTTGGATCTACTATTGGCCATATTAAAGATTAACACTTCAATATTGATTCACATAAAATAGTAAGTCCAGATGAACAAAGACTAACAGAATATTTGTGAAAAAATAACTATGCCCTCCCTCATCCAATAGTGAACAGTTGTGGGGTCGCTTTAGTTGGCAAACCTCTAATTTCTGGCTTAATGGAAGCCAGCTGGACCTGCTTCTGAATGCCATCTGTTGCGCCGTCACATTGGGCGGGCTCTGGAAAAGCCCACTGTACGCTTGTAAGAAAATGGCAAATGTTTTAGGAAAATAACTTGACCCTAACCTCCTGGGAGGGTCCCTGGGGTCTCCAGAGTTCCCCAGATCGTACACTGACTAGCGCTGGCACAAAGTATGAATTCAGCCATCAGTTGAGAGGTGGGCACAAGCCCCAGTTCCAGCCAAGGAACAGTGAAGAGCAGTACGCGGGGTGGGTGGATGGGTGGGTGGCGGCAGCTTCTAAAAGACCAGACCATCATCTGCCTCTGCGCAGAGGAACGCGGATACAGCACCCAGACATAACATTGAATCCAAAGATAAAGCCAACACAGAAAAATCTCAAAGCAGCGTAGCAGAGCCCGGATGTCCCAGGCCTGAGTTTTCTGACCAAAGTTTTTCTGGGAGAAGACTTGATAGCTGTCTGTAAAGAGGCCACGGGAATACCACGGAGGGGGCAGACTCTTGTTAACGGGGGAGGGGGGGACTAGGGATGGCTATGGAGAAAGCAGTACTTGGATTTATATTAAGGAAAGAGCGGGAGAGGGAGAAGGTTGAGGAAAACCGGAGTATAACCAAGTCCATGTACACCATTTCTGGGTTCCCTAGGTTCCTCTTGTTAAATCAATCTGCCTCTGTTCCTCTCAACCCTCTTCCTCACCCCATCCCACCATATATAAATCCTACTTCAAAAAAAAACCCTCACTCTTGGCTTCAGGTGTTTGTAAGCTCTATTATCTCTTACAAGGGAAAAGTAACAAAGTTATTTTTTAAATGGTTTTTTATTCATAAACTTGATGCAAGTTTACAAAATTTACTGTACATTGCCAAATAAATCTGCAATGAAAAATAAAACCCCCAAAAAACAAAGCATGCCAAGTGTGCAGCTGTCGATCTGCTAGCCATCAGGATATTAAAGAATTCAATAATGTATTCAAGATTTAGCCTTAGGTTTAAGGAACTTTAATGCTTTTAAAGAATCCTGGCTGGTTACTTATTATCTCAGCAACTGGCGATCAGAACTTTATACAAATGTAACCCAAGTACACAAAAATGCCAGAAAATATTTTTCTACTGTTCTCTCTTAACCAAAATAGAGCAAAAACAAGTCACACACACACAGTAACGCAGAAGTGCCAAGTTTCTCTGATGTGGTCTACAAAGTTAAGAATCGAAACTTAGAGCAAATGTGTAAGAAACATTTTTGAATTTTGTAACATGTTTGTGCAGAAAAATGTGCTTCTGGATTTCATTTTAAAAGTGCTTAATAACTAGAATTTGCTTTTAAGTCAAACTTGGGTAGATAAAAAAAAAAAAATCTATCACCAACCTAAACCAGACTGATTCAAGTAAGGCAATAAAATGGAGGTACGCTGATTTGAGTCACGTTTTATAAAAGAATGAACATGGCAGGATTCCTATTAGTCTTTCAATGTAAAAGCCATCGTTATGACTATAGCAAAAATTTTAAGAGTCTCCAAATTAGATATCTTTTTGTGCTTCGCTGTGCAACTTTTTGCTCAAGGATTCTCTTTGTGCCAATCACTTTACAAGTTTATTAGTTTAAAAAGGATTGCAACATCCCGTTAATAAAATGGAAACACAAAGTAAAATGATTTAGTATTTTAAATAACTTCAAGCTCTATACTGCAGTTCTTCATAAGAAATACTGAACCAACAAAGAAGCGGATTCAGCCCAGCAAGACTGATGCCCCAGTGGAAAGTACTACTCACAAAGCTTTAATTTACACAGCCTTGCTTTGCTTTGCCTAAAAGGTACAATACAACTCAGCATATTTTTGGGAAACAATTCATATTTTCACCTAGCCATAAAAAAGTTTAACAGTTTAATGAGGAGGTTTCCTGTCATTATTTTGGCAATATCAAAAAATGGTTTTTATTTGAAAAAGCTAGTGTGATTTAGAAGACCTTAAATTTTCTAAACCAATATTAAAATATCAAACTTTTATTGGCTCTAAATGGAACAGTATATTGCAAGTCCTTATAACACATGAGCTCAATATGGGAAAGTTACCCTATAGTCGCAACTTCTATAACCTGATGCTGACTTGTCTGCTTAACAGATTTTTCATGAAAAAGAGATGAGTGGCCAGTATGAGTAAATGCCCCACTACTCAGTCCAAGATACCTAAAATGAGCAAAATGAAAAGGCTGTAACTCATACTGGATGTCAGTCAACAGATTATCCACTAAAATATCTATTAGCTAATGTCTTCGGTACTGCTGTTATAAGGGCACTCAAAGCTTGTGTCTGGATGTTGGAAAGATTTTCTTTAAAGCAACATTGGTTCAAAGGTACGACAGTCAACATATTTAGCCATCTTCCTTTGGAGGGGTATACCAGCCTGAAACACAATGGAAAAAATGTTAAAAGACCTTCTTGAGTCAGTAAGAGTAATGGCATTTCGTTTAAGTTTGGCTACTTCCTCTACTCATATTTTTCTTGTTTAAACCTATTGTAAAAATTAAACTTACATTCGGGTTGATAACAGCATTTTGATATGTGCACAACAAAGTTATTTTCCATGAATAAATTGTACTTGAGTTTTCAACATAAAATTTCTACACTAATTGAATATCTAGCTAAAGGTGATAGCATGGAACAACGGACTACAAGCTAGGTTTGCTCTTCCATTTCAACTGCATAAAAGTAAACCTAACTGAAAATAACTATCCCCCAAACAAAATGCTGGCATTTTAAAATAATAAGAACCTGGACTGTCATTAATACAACGATACCATTTCACCAGTGAGGAAGTCATCTCAGCAAGTGCAGTGACTATGCCTAGGATCAGAGTTGGCAGCACAAACCAACCTGGAACCTTTCCTGATTCTGAATCAAATGCTCTTTTACCAAAGCTAAGCTTATACACACCCACTTTCTAAAATACATTTACATAAACATTTTGGAATGATGACTACAATGTTTGCTTCAACAAAAAATAAGTAAAAGAAAAAATGTGACTGTTTCCCAGACAACAAAAATCTAAGCTCTCTATAGAAAGGCTAACGAAACTAAGTATTGCTTCGCACGAAATGGCCATTGGAACAGTATGAATATACCAAGATATGTAGAGCATCCACATGGTTATGAAGTCATATACAAGTACCTGTGGATTTAATTTAGCGTGCTATGAATTATTATGAAAACCCAGCCTTGCCCTCAAGTTTTATCATTTCCTTTAGAAACTTGAACTGTTTCAAATATTACTTTCAGAAATAGTCACTGAAAAAAGTGGTGAATTTGCTTTGAAATTAAAATAAAAGTGTGCACAAAGCACAAGTATTAAGTCACAAGCTACCACATTTCTAGTAAAGAACATTTTGCTGTAAATACTCTCCTTAAAGAAAACTTCCTATTAACTTGCTCTGCACAACAAAGCATCAGTTTCACTACCATGGCTATAATGAATATCTTGTTATCAGCACTTAGTTACAAAGTGCCATGCGTATACACTATTCTTTTTCCTCACAAGTCTGGCAAGACAGATAGCACCTTTTTAGAGATGAGGAAATGGGACTTGCTCAGAGACACACAGCTAGTGAGTAACACAAATGATACTTGAAAAATCAGTCTTCTAATTCCAAATCTACCTGTTAGAGACAAAAACTCAAAACATGCATTGTGAATACCAGCAAAATTTAAGGTATAATAAACTTCATGAAAGATATTTTAAGTTTTTTAAATTTCCAACTCAAATACTCTTCTATGTCTATATGTCTGTTTTTACTTGAATAGATAAATGTGTATGACTGTCAAAAAGCACTAGGTAGTCTGAAGATGTTTCAGAAACAGCTGGTTCAGGATCCTGATTGCATTTACTCAGTATCAAGAACAAGAACTCCACCTGCACAATTGCCTTGAACCCAATTCCTATCCAAATACCAGACATTTCAAGCAAGTAAAGTGATTTGTTCATTAATCTACTAAAAAATCTTGACTGACTCAGGTTCTCAGGCCAAGTATTTAGGATACAAAGATTTTTTTAATGAAGCAGTGTGTGCATCCTCAAAAGTTAAATTTTTTCATTGTGGTAACAGTACTTTAAGAACTTAAGGCAAAAACAAAAACAGGAAAAGTTATCAGTAGGAAGTACCTCATAGAAAACTTCATAAATGGTAATAAATACTTATTGAATTAAACGTACCATTTTTCTCATGTATCTGTACAATGGAATTATAGGATTGTTGGGCTCTTGCTAGATTATATTGATTCTGAAAGAGAATTACACATTTTAAATAAAAACTGTAAGTAGATGAAGATCATTACAAATAATTTATTGGATGTATTACTACTATGCTTAAAAGAACACAGGAAACGAAATATTTCCATTTCAAAAATAACTTTCACTTCAAACCCTCATTTCTCAATTTCATTATTCTCTACCACTTTAGAGTAACAAAACCAAAGTTGTACTACAATAAAAATCTATTTAAGCTCCACAGTTCACTTTTACAAATCCTTTTACTGGACAAGTATAAGGCTTTATAGTTCTAGTGCCCCTCTCCACTGGTGAGTCAAGTCAAAGAATGCTATTTGGACATGAGTAAAACTCCCATCTCTCTTCCTCATAACTGCCACGTCCCTCCCCCCACCCCCCAAAAAAGCCACCACACACACACAAAAAGCCTGAAATATGACCGTTAGATAAGGTAACACTAAGCTTTGAGGACTACGTGTATCAATGACACCTTAAGTTAAAAATCTAAAAAAATATCATAAGTGGCACCAAGGCATTACTAAAGGACTCCTGTTTTGGTAGCCTCTTTAGATCCTCTTTTAAAGGGCCAAATTTAGGATTGATTTTGTTTCTATCAGTACAACTGAGCAACATTTTAACCTACAATATATCATGAGCATTCTTCATAGTGGTACACACCCGTTATATCATAGAACTTAATAATAAATTCACACAGCACAAGAATTAAAAAGTATAAAACATTCTAGGTGAAAATTCTCCTTCCTACCTGTCCCGCAACCATCCGGTTCTTCCTCTCATCCACCCTCCTTTTTCCTACTCAAGTTAATTACCGTTAGTTTCTTGTATCTCCTTAAGATTATATAAGAAAAGCCATGTATAGCTTATTGTTAGTACCCACCATCCCCTGCTTTTCCTCCCAAGAAATGGTAGGTAGTATGCTGCAGACACCATTCTACTCCCTTATCTCCCCTGAATCTTGGACCTGGTTCCCTATCAGTGTGCAAAAAGCTTAATCCTCCTGTTTTATTAAATCCTCCTGTTTTTATTCTGTTACATGGAGAGTCAAATATCTTATTAATCTCCAATTGGTGGACATTTAGGTTGTTTTCAGTATTTTGTTGTCACAGTGTTATAGTGAGTAACCCTGAACAAATATTTCCAAAGTCCTGGGGAAAAGTCCTTGAGCAGAACTGCTGGGTCAAAAGATATATAGGCCTTTGTAATCTTGAGGTGTTGCTAAAATAGCTGTCCTTAAGTAAGAGTGTATAAATGGGCTCCACGTGTGGGAATGGTGGGAATGCCTCTATACCATCTCACCAGAGCCCTCTTACAAACCTTTGTTATTTGTAATATCAGAGGTGGAAGGAAGGGGGGGGGGATTTGATTTGCATTTCCATTACTGAGTGAGGCTGAGTGTGTCTCCAAATGTTCACAAGCTATTTATTTCTATTTCTGCAAATAGATGTTTTAGGTCTTTCTTTTTCTACAGTGTAGCCTTTTTCACTTTCTAAGACTTTTTTTTTTTTTTTTTTAAGATTTTATATATTTATTCATAGAGACACAGATGGGGGGCAGGCAGAGGGAGAAGCAGCCTCCATGCAGGGAGCCCGATGTGGGACTCCAACCCGGGACTCCAGGATCACGCCCTGGGCTCCCAAGGGCAGGAACTAAGCCACTGAGCCACCCAGGGATCCCCATCTAAGACCTCTTTAAAAACAGTAAAACCCTCCCATACCGCATCTGTAAAACAAAGAAAATGTGCCCTAATGTTATCTGTAAGTTAATGAAAAGTAGTGTTATTCAGTCAGCCTGTTCACCAAGGGACAAAGGTACAAGAGAAACATTATACAGGAAAAATACACATAGATGGGAACTTGCAAATGATGGAGCAGCAGTCGCTTCCTATCCCTACTGCCCATCTACAAGAGGAGAAAGAAAGAACATCAGCCTTGCCCATTCCCAGTTGTCAACATCAGGATCTTCGTCCAATTTAGAGAAGGTCACTGTGGAGGCTTCTGGTACCAGGGAGTTGGCCCTTTCTGTTTTCTGCTCCACTGACCTCTGCACATATCATTGTTAACTCCTTCCTTCTGCTTTCAGCTTACCTGATTGTCTTTTCTAACACTGAGTTAGAAGCTTGGCTCATTTATTTTTTATTTTTTTTTAATGATACAAGGATTTTAGGGCAAGGAGTATTCAGTCCGAGCTCTCCTTGACTTCCTAGCACGCAGTAATTTCATTATTGCTGTTCTCTAGCTATCCTGCAGTTTTCATTTCAAAGCCCCTATTAAGGGCTGTCTGAATTTCATAATTCCACAAAAGGAACATTTGTTTTCTTGTTAAAGTTTTTAATTTAATGAGGATCAGAGGATGACATCTATCCTTTTCCCACTTCGAAAATTTGAAGTTTTCTTCACTGAACAGGATTAGTTTCATGAATGTTTGAAAGAGAGAGAGAGAGAGAGGGAGGAAGGATAGATAAAGGGATAGAGAAGGAAAGAGGGACAGAGGGAGAACTTTAGTATTTCTATTATGGTTCAGTTCTAAGTATTTTTAAATATTCATAAGATTCTTTAACCATGATTTATTTATTTTAAGATTTATTTATTTATGAGAGACACAGAAAGAGGCAGAAACATAGGTCCCAGGACCCTGGGACCCCGGGAAGGCAGGCGCTCAACCACTGAGCCACCTCGGTGCTGCATGATTTAGAATGGTGTTTAATTTACAAATTCATATGGATTTTCATTAATCTTTTCATTACTGACTTCTAACCTTAACTGCTATGGGCTTGTTTTTTAAGTATTAATTTATGGGGGATCCCTGGATGGCCGGCAGTTTAGTGCCTGCCTTCGGCCCAGGCTATGGTCCTGGAGTCCCGGGATTGAGTCCCACATCAGGCTCTCTGAATGAAGCCTGCTTCTCCCTCTGCCTGTGTCTCTGCCCCTCTTTCTCTCTGTGTCTCTCATGAATAATAAAATCATAAAAAAATTAATTTACGAATTTATTATTTTCCCCCATATCCCAATAATGCTTGGGAAAGATGTAGTACCTAACTATTGGCTACAGAGTTCTACAACTGTCCATTTGACCAAGCTTAATTTGTTCTTCAAGTCTATGGGCAACAGGGAATGATTTATTGGTGCCTTTCCTGATTGTAGAAATAGTTTAGGAGCTACTCCAACAGTTGCTGTGCTCTAGGATTTGACTATTTATTTACCCCAACTATCATGCCTTCTATGCGGTGAATGAACCTTGCCTATCCAAACCCCAAATTCTTGCCAAGTCATAATAGAAGAACTCTACTTTAGAAGGCTTTCTCATTACTACAGCCTGGAGTTAATGTTACAGCCTGTAGCCCATGTTAACTGACCAGAAAACCAGCCTGGCCGACATCCTTCTGCCCCATGGCTTACTCTCAGCTCCTGCTGGCTGAGCCTACGAGAGCAAGCTAATGGCAGGGCTGTGCAATGACTCTTGCCTGCAGAAAGCTGCACATCCTGAGCAACATCAATTTGACCCTATCTCCAAATTTCGTATGTTCTGAGAGGCATTTTTTTTTCTCCAGTACTTACGTGTATCATTTTAGTAATATTTTCAGGAAACAAATTCATTCATTTATTTTTAATCAACAGCTAATAGTATCATTAAAAATATTTAAAATATTTTTGAAGTAATAGTCATATGTCAAAAAAATTCAAAGAGCACAAATGATTTAAAGTCTCTCTTCCATCTCTAACTTACCCCATCAATATTTCAATACCCCCTTTTCAGAAATAATACTTTCTTGAATATCTTTACAGAGATGGTCTCTGCTTAAAAAAAAAAAAAAAAAAAAAAGACAAAAAAAGAAAAAAGAAAAAAAAAAAGACACATCTACATAATACATCCTTGTCTCTCCCTCCCTCCCCCTCTCTCTCTCTCTCTCTCACACACACACACACACACACACACAAATGGTAGCCTATTTTTTAACACCATTTAGCACATGATTTGACAGTATTTTTAAGTTAACATTCAGACTACTTCCTGTAGTTTAAAATCCTTGAAGGTAAAACTCCTAATTATATAAAGTTTCCATATTCTTAACTGATATTTATTAATAAGAAGAAAAAAACTGAAAGAGTGAAGTTTTATCATAACAATTCATTAAAAAAATTCACCTTGTAAGACATACTTTAATATGCAAATGTGCTTAGTTGCCCAACTTAGCACTCTGTATAAAACCTATAAATCATGGAAACATAAGGGTTGAAAATAATACTGACATTGAGTGATTCCAAGAGAACTGTGCCACTGAACAGAGTATTGGTACTATAGAATTTTAAAACTGGAAGAGACTGAAAATATCCAGACAATTGTTTTTAAGGTAAAGATACAGACACCCAGAAGAGGTAAGTTTACACAGTGAGTTACTGGTAAAATGTTCTCTCAATTACTCAAAAACAATCCTCTTTCTAAGCCTTTTATATATTTTAACAAGAAAAACATGCTAATTAAAAAAAAACATGATGAAATTTCACATCAAGTTCTATATAAAAAAAAAAAATAAATGCCAGGAAGAAATTTAAAAGACCAGAAGTATACCAAATGGTAATATTATTTCTAGTTAAATGTAGTTAAGCAATTCATTAGCATTCAATAATTAACTTGTAGATTTTATAAAAAAATGTTATTTTTATTTTGTTCCAGTGTAAAGAAACATCTCTTAAAAGAACTCAAGTAAGACTGACTATATAGGACTACCCCAAATAAATGATTTTTATAATAGCCTTTTCAATTTTTTCTTCCTTTGTGAATTAATTAAGAGTCTACTGGACTCCTGCTTTGATGTGCAATATAGTTATAAATACATAATTTAGATTTCAAACTATTTGGATAGGCATTTAACACAAAATTCACACAGACCTTTAGGAACACCCAAATTTTTGAAATGTTAGGTCAGGATAATTTCCATCAACAAATATTTCTGCAAAATATACTAACTTAAGAGTATTATCCTTGGTCCATTTAACTGTTTATAGACAACTACAATTAGACATGGAAAGAGGTTTCTGACATAGTGAATAAAGAACAGAACTCTGTGGGTAAGAGTAGAGACTAACACTAGGCCGTCTGGTTCCAATCCTCATTCTGCCACCTGTCCACCTTACCTACATGCGTTATCTAACCTCCATGTGCTTCAGTTTCCTCATCCACAAAATGAGGACGATAATATTACCTACTCTTCTGTCAGTAAAAGGACTGAAATAGTACCTACAAGTAAAAAGTTTAGATCAGAGCCTAGCATATAAATGCTCACTGGGAATTAACTATTATAACATGATCTCAATTTCGGCAATCTTTAAAGTACATATAATTTTTAACTCATTAGCATATACATACAAGACTTCAAATTATAGACATGTTTACCTATAGTAAGAATAACAAAGACTAGAAGAACAAGAAGATGTCTCATAAGGTAACAGAAAACATGTATTATCATTTATGTGATCTTCTTAATAAAGGTACCTTATTTGCTCCAAACTGCACTCTGGCTTTGCCTTTCACTAAGGTGGCATTGATCTGCATGATGACTGATTCTATTGAGTAGGCACTGCTCCAGCCCTACAGGAAGAAGAAAAAACACAGTGGTACTCTTGATTCCCACTTGGGAAAACTTAAAATGGCACGTAGCAGCTTGACAACAGCAAGACAATGTTAAGAAGTCTGTATACAAGAGAAAAAAGTAAAGTTGGACTTTCTAAAAATCTTGTAAAACAAAAACAAAAACAAAATCTATGTTCTAAGTATCAAACATGAGCAAATTATAACCTTATAGAAACATCGCTCTCAGAACACCTATCCTTGCATAGATTAAGCACCAAGTACAATGTCATTTTATTGGTTTGCCTTAAATAGCATTTCATTATTAAAAGTAGGTACTCTTCAAAACAATTTTTTGGTGGCATTACATCAGAGCTTTTTCACTCAGAATCTAATTTAACATCATCAAAACACTCCACCGAAATTGAAAAACAGGAGTACCACAAGAAAACCAGTCACCTGTTTTGTGAGAAGTTCCATACATAGTGCTCCACCACCCAACACATACCTTAAAAAGAGAAAAGGAAATCATATTTAATTCTCTAAATGTCAGCGTTCCTTTTTATTTAAAGTACCACCACTTAGGAATACATACAAGTCAAGGTTAGAAGATAACATCCAAAAATGAGAATAGTGGTTAGGGTTCCAGGACTAAGGATAGTTAAACAATTCTAATGTCATTGCTTTATAACTGTCTTAATTAAAAAAAAAATAGTTCTTAGAGACAGAATACTTAATCTAAGGATATCAGAAACTAGGAACTTACTCCTGAATATCCCAGGAAATGGGAGTATTACATTCATCTGAAAATTTCTCTAACAGTTATGTTAGCCAATGACACCAGTTTTGCCCCATCTGTAATAATGAACATGACATGGTATTTTTGTGGTTTAAATTGTTTTCATCCATCTCTTTGTGAGGATCAAGTGGTTCTCATCATAGAGTCCCTTCTCTGGGACTCCTCAATTTCTCTTTCCAATCCTGAGAACTGTTCTCTGAACCAGACAACTTCTGGAAATCTCCCAGATTTCTCTTAGGAAATCGTTATTTAGATCAAGATTATTCAACCTTTTAACCCTTCCTCAAACAAAATAATTTCATTTCTCCTTTAATGTTATTTTGACCTTCAAAATATATTAAATATCATGCCTAAAATAAAATCAAGGGAATAATTATAGAAGACAGACTGATAAATCTTGAAAATACATAAGCTAAGACCACAAGTCTGAACACCAAGGCCATTACAAACTTTTTTGTCCTCTGGAATTCTGCCCATGTCTTTCCCTTGCCTGACATTCTTTTGGCTCCCTACTTTTCCAAATGCCGTATCTTTCTCCAGTAAAGCTTGCCAAGACCATTCTAGTATACAGATTTTGCATTCTGGCTACCCAAATGCCTCCTTGTGTTGACTAAACCAAATTACAGAAAAGTAAGGAATCTAAAAACTTCTATTGTAGACCATTATCATTATTAGTTATAGTAAAATTATTCAGTAATGGAATTTATTCAGTAAGTCCCACATCCTGGAGAATTTAAGCTAGTGTCTCCCTAACCTGACTGCACCAAACTCTGGGAACTTCCACAGTTAATATAGGAGGGAAAGAAAAACACTTCAAAACACTAAATTTGGGTAGAGAATCAGAAGATTTACAAACTTGTTTGTATATTCTCCTAGATCTCTAAAACACAGACATCTCCAATCATCTGAATCTCCCAATGGGCTCAAAGAGTATCTTGTATAAAGTGGCTTTAAATAAGCACTTGTTGATTTAACAGAATTAGAAGATCCATGCTTTCATTTGAATTTTGGTTTCTCCATAAATTGCTCAAACTCTAGTCATCTGTTAATGAGTTAACACTATTACTGATCTTTACACTTCAGAAATGCTAAATACAGACAGGGACTCAGACTATTATCTTAGGAAAAAAGAGTTGTGTAGACCAGCCCAAGTTACAAATTACCTGCCACCTTTCTTTTTAGCACCCACTCTTCATTCTGGGCATGGAGAGTCTTTCAGGTGGGAAGAAGGCAAGATTTTGTATTCACGGGCCAAAAGAAACTAATTTTCTACAAGGCCTTAACTACACAAATGTTTGTTGGATCTCTAAACACAAGAAACAGCTCTAGAACCTACATAAAAGTGAGGAAAGCAAACTTTTCCTTAACACATACTATTAGTAGCATTTACACCTATAAAAGGAGAGATTGATTCTACTTCCACATTGAGTTGTATTCACTCTATCAATATATGCTCCAAATACTTATTGTTCTTTGCCTTCAAATAGTTCCTGCTGAATATTGAGACAATTCAAGAATATTAGAAAAAAGGAAAAATAATAATAATCTAAGGGTCACTTAAAGATAATATACCACATATGGGCATGGTAATAGTTTCAATTTTAAAAAAACCTCAGTTGTGGGCGCCTGGTTGGCTCAGTTGGTGAAATGTGCGACTCTCGATCTTGGGGTTAGGAGTTTGAGCCTGGCACTGGGTGTGGAGATTACTTAAAAACAGTTATCTTTAAGAAAAACAAGATACCCACTACTTGCTTCGATGTGGAGGGACCTGGAGGGTATTATGCTGAGTGAAATAAGTCAATCGGAAAAGGACAAACATTATACGGTCTCATTCATTTGGGGAATATAAAAAATTAGTGAAAGGGAATAAAGGGAAAAGAGAAAATGAATGAAAATATCAGCGAGGGTGACAAAACATGAGAGACACCTAACTCTGGGAAATGAACAAGGGGTAGTGGAAAGGGAGGTGGGAGGGGGGTTGGGGTGACTGGGTGATGGGCACTGAGGGAGGCACTTGGCGGGATGAGCACTGAGTGTTATGCTATATGTTGGCAAATTGAACACCAATAAAAAAAAATAATAATAATAAAAATAAAACCAAAACAAAAAAGAAATCCCCAACCAAAACAAATAAATAACTTCAGTTGCCAAAGTTGCATAGCAAACACTATCCTAAAGCTTAGCCTCTTTAGGCAATGTATAATTTTTGTTATACTAGGAAATTCTTGCAAGAATGTTTGCCAGTTAATCTCATCCACAAGCTAGGATGATCACTTAAATTGCATTGATGAGGAAACAACAGAAATCATTTATCAGTGTTCATAGAACATGATTAAGTGATGCTAAAAAAAAAAAAAAAAAAAGAGAGATGAGGAATATAAAAATTTTATATTATAGTCAAATTCTTAACAATAGTCACATTGAAAAAAAAAAAAAAAAACAATAGTCACATTGGGGAAAAAAAAAAAGGAGGGCTTACCCAGGCCACATAAAACAGTCATGACCCTCCCCATTCTTGAGGTAAGGAAATAAACTATACGTTGTAAGAACAGAGACTTTAGATAGGAATAAATGAAAATGCTGGCACTTAAAACCAGACTATTCAGAACACATTCCCTTAATACAGACAGAAACAACCCACGGTCATCTAGAAGTAGAAACATTCTCTTCATGGATGAATGGGGCACAAATAAAAATTCACATTATGTTAACCAATAAAGTATTTTCAGTTGCCTATGGATAGCTGCTCACAATGTATTAATGAGATAAAAAATAAATAATCTTTATGATTCTCTTTTAAGTTACTATACTCTGACCTGGACTAAGCAAGAAAGATAGCCAAGTACTGATGGCTCATTAAAATACCAAGCCTTGAAAAAAAAAAACAAAACAAAACAAAAAAACAAGCCTTGGGTAGGGGAGGCTGGGGGAGGCTGGGAGCGTCTGACTTCAGCTCAGGTCATGATCCCAGGGTCCTGGGACTCAGTGGCAAGTCTGCCTCTCCCTCTGCCCCTCTCCCCACTTGGGCATGTTCGTGTTCTCTCTCTCTCTCTCTCTCTCTCTCTCTCTCTCTCTCTCTCAAATAAATAAAATCCAAAACACAATTTCAGAAAAATATAAACCAAGCCTGGAATTACGTATTACCCTAAGCTGTCCACATCTTGCTAACTTACTGTAATTCACTGACTCATGAATATTTACCGCACAAAAATATACTACACACCGACCAGGGAGAGGATACACTGAAGAAAAACGACAGGACCCTGTCCTTCACGTGTACCATCTAGTTAAGATCACGGGCTAAACAAATAAAGTACGGAAAGGGGACTCAGAGCTCTCGAAGGAATAACCAGGGGACTCTTTAAAAATGTGCTGGTCAGGAACGGTGTCTCTACGAGTAACGTACAAGCCGAGATTTGTAGGAGGTAGAAGTGTGGGCGGGAGTAACATTCCAGGCAGAGGAATGCATGCTTAAGAAAGGTTAGGAGGGAAAACACATGCCGGTACTGAAAGACATTGAGTGGGGCACCAGCTTTGACAGGACAAGTAGCGTCCAAGAGGGTTAGAGGGGAAGCCAAGGGCAAGATCACAGACAGCTTACAGAATACGGGAAGAGCACCAACCTGTGAGCAATGGAAAGACAGGGATGAGTTCAAGCAGGAGAACAACATAATCAAACACAAATTTATAAAAGATCACGCTAAAAGCTTACACGACAGAAGGAACACAAGCAGGAGTCCAGTCAGGAAGCCTCGGAAGTGGTCCACGTGAGAAACGGTGGTGGTAGCAACAGAAACAGAGACAAGTAACTGGATCTGGGACCTCTCTGAGGAGGAGAATTAGAGGACTGGAGGTGGGAAGGGAGGGTATAAAGAAGAACTACATTCAATAACGGAGATGGAGAAGATGGGGCAAAGAGCCTGGAAAGAAGAGGAGTTCGAGTTTCCATGCTATAGAGTTGGAGATGCCCGTGCAGAGACATCCATGTTGGCACGCCCGGGTGGCTCAGCGGTTGAGCTCTGCTTTGGGCCCAGGGCGTGATCCTGGAGTTCTGGGATTAAGGCACACGTCAGGCTCCCTGCATGGAGCCTGCTTCTCCCTCTGCCTGTGTCTCTGCCTCTCTCCATGCCTCTCATGAATAAATAAATAAATAAAATATTTTTAAAAACAGAGAGACATTCAAGTAGAGATGTCAAAAAGGCAGGTCGATATTGGGAGTAGAAAAGACAAAAACACAGGATGAGCGCTGGGTGATATGCTATAGGTTGGCAAATTTTGAACTCAAAAAAAAAAAAAAAAAGACAAAAACATTAGCTATAAAACCTGGCAGTCGCTGACACGGAAGATATTTTGAAAGCCATGGGAGCCTCTTCAACAAACAACACTAGAGCAATCGGACCATTAAGGAAAAACCCTCTGATTTAAATCTCATACCTTATACAAAAGTTAACTCAAAATGATGCACAGACTCATCTGTAAAATGTAAAACTATAAAACTGAGAAAACACAAAATAAGAGACTTTCTTCAGGATCTAGGACAAGGAAAAGAGTTCTTAAATTTGACACCAAAAGCATTATCCATAAAAGGAAAAACATCTATAAATTGAAACTCATCAAAACTAAAAACTTTTTGCAAGACACAAAATAAAAAAAAATCTGTTGTGTTTCCATACACTAGTAATGACATAGCAGAAAGAGAAATTAAGAGAATGATCCCATTTACAATTTCATCAAAAAGAATTATACCTAGGAATAAATTTAACCAAGGAGGTGAAAGACCTGTACTCTAAAAACTCTAAGACACTGATGAAAGAAATAAAAGGTGACATAAATAAACGGCAAGACATACTATGCCCATGACTCGGAAGAATATTGTTTAAGTGCCCATATTATCCAAAACTATCTATGGATTGGTGTAATTCCCATCAAAATACCAACAGTGTTTTTCAGAGAACTAGAACAAAAAAAATCTTAAGATCTGTATGGAACCACAAAAGACTGAATAACCAAAGCAATCTTAAGAAAGAGCAAAAAAGCTCTGGTATTGATGGTATTACAATTCCAAGTTTCAAACTGTACTACAAAGCTATAGTAATCAAAACACTATGGTACTGGCACAAGAAGAGACACGTAGATTAATGGAACAGAACAGAGAGCCCAGAAATAAACCCACACATACATGGTCAATTAATCTATGACAAAGACAAGAAAACACAATGGGGAAGAACGACCATTTATTCAATAGTGTTGGGAAAACTGGACAGGGAGCTACATGCAAGAGAATGAAACCATTCTCTTACATCATACACAAAAATAAACTCAAAATAGATTAAAGACCTAATTTTAAGATCTGAAACCATAAAACTCCTAGAAGAAAACACAGGCAGTAAACTCTTATAAACCATCCTTAACAATATTTTCCTGGATATGTCCCCCAGGCAAAGGAAACAAAAGCAAAAGTAAACAATTGGGATTACACCAAACTGAAAAGCTTTTGCACAGCAAAGGAAACCATCAATAAAACAAAAAGGCAACTCACCGCATGGGAAAAGATACTCACAAATGATATATGCATTAAGGGGTTAATATCCAAAATATATAAAGAATGCATAGAACTCAACACCAAAAATTCTAACAATCCAATTTAAAAAGCAGTGTAGAACCTAACTAGACCATTTTTCCAAAGAAGGCCTACAGATGGTCAACAGACATATGAAAAGAAGCGCAACACTAGTCATCAGGAAAATGCAAATCTAAACCACAATTATGTATCCACTCACACCAGTCAGAATGACTAGTATCAAAAAGATAAGAAACAACAAGTGTTGGCTAGGATGTAGAGAAAGGGAACCCTCATGCACTGTTGGTGGGAAGGTTAATTGGTAGCCACTGTGGAAAATAGTATGAGGTTCCTCAAAAAACTAAGAAGAGAATTACCATATGATCTAGTAATTCCACTTCTGGGTGTGTGTGTACACACACACACACACACACACACACACACACAGTGGAATAGCATTCAGCTTTAAAAAGGAATGAGATCCTGCCATTTGTTAATAAGGACAGGCCTAGGGTATTATGCTAAGTGAAATAAGAAAAGTGAAAGACAAATACCACACGATTTCGCTTCTATGTGGAACTTAAAAAACAAAACAAATGAACAAACAGCAAAAAAATACAGACAACAGATTCATGGTTGCCAGGCCAATAAGTAGGGGGAAGGTGGTGAGGGGAGTGGGGGGAATAGGTGAAGAGGATTAACAGGTACAAACTTCCAGTTACAAAATAAGTCACAGGGATGGAAAGTACAGCATAGGGAATATGGTTAATACTATTGTGATAACTTTGTATGGTGACAGATGGTAACTACAGTTATCACAGTATGCATTTTATTTCTTTTAAGATTTTATTTATTTGACAGCACAAGCAGGGTCAGAGGGAGAAGCAGACTCCCGACAGAGCAGGGAGCCCAATAGCGGGACTCGATCCCAGGACCCAGGATCACGACCTGAGCCAAAGTCAGACGCTTAACCAACTGAGCCACCCAGGCACCCTGACACAGTATGCACTTTCTGATGCTTAAAACTGGCAAATCACTAGGTTGTACATCCAAAACCAACGATATTATACATCAACTACATCTCAATTTAAATAGATAAACTAAAAACCTTTGCTCTACAAAAGATTTTGTTAGGAAGACAAAATGAAGGTACATACTGGGAGAAATTAAAAACCATCTATTACAACAAAGGACTATTATGTAGACCACACTAAAAAATTTTTTCCAAAATTGAGAAATTGGCAAGAGATGTGGACAGATATTTCACGAAAGAGTCTATGAAGTTGCCAAGTAAACATATGAAAGATACTCAATATTAGGAAATATGCCTTAGGGAAAAGCAGATTAAAACTATAATGAGGTATCACTACCTATCAGAATAGCTAAAATAAAAACAAGTGGCGAAACCAAATGCTGGCAAAGATGTGGAGAAACTAGATCACTTACACATCCCTGGTAAGACTATAAAACGGTAAAGCCACTATGGAAAACAGTTTGACAATTTCTTTAAAAATTCAATATACTACAAGAAGAATATGAGCTAGCCACAGCACTCTTGGACACATACCCTAGAGAAAGCAGAACAGTGTACACAAGCACTCCTAGCAGCTTCATTTTGCAGGAGCCAAACCCTAGAATCAGCCCAGGAGTCCTTCAGGTGGCTGGTTAAACCATGGAATGCTTCTCAGCAATGAAAACGAACAAACTAGTCATATATGTAGATGAATCTCCCGGGAAGTGGGTGAGTAAATACAACTAATCCCTAGAAGTTACAATTCCAAAATAGAGGATTCCATTTATGTAACTACGTTTTTTGAAATGGCAAAATATTAAAAATGCAGGACAGATTAGTGGTTGCCACCAGGGGTTAGAGAAGTGGGCGTATACGAGGGAGGTGAGTGTGGTTTGAAAAGACAAGACAGATTCTTGTGTATTTCGAACTTCAATATCCTTCACTGTGGTGGTGGATACACAAACCTATACAGGCGATCGAGTTATACAGAACTTAATACAAACATACACACAAATGAGATATAAGAAAAACTCAGAAAATCTAAGGTCTATGGATTGTATCAGGGTCTCACCATAATATCACACTATGGTTTTGTGAAATGTTACACTGGCAAAGTGTACAAGGAATCTTTATTATTTCTTATAGCTGTATGTGAATGTACAATTATCTCAAACATTTCAATTTTAAAAAAGCCACAGGAATAGAAGGAAAAGACAAAAGAAAGAAGACCCAGTACCAATTTCTGAAGAACTCCAACATGGAGAAGTTAGGTGAACAAAAGGAGCTACCAGCTAAAGAGACCAAGAGGAAACAGCCAGCAGCCAAGAGAAAAATGTTGCGATGTTACTGAGAAATCAATACTGATTTCTCAGATCATCAAATATGATAAAGCCTGAAAAGGGCCCCCTGAGTTTACCAACATGGAAGTCCCTGTTGGCAACAGTGGGGGGAATATTAACCGCTGATGCCAGACTAGAGAGGCTGAAGAGTAACCAGAAAGTGAAGAGTGTGATTATAGAAACGTCGCTGTGGGAGTACAAATGGGGTGGTCACTTTGGAAAAGAGTCCAGCGTTTCATCAAAAAGTTTAACAGTTACCAGAGGATCTAGTAATTCCACATAGGTGTATATATAAGGAGAAATGAAAATATGCATGCAGATCAGAACATGTGAATGTTCATAGAAGCATTCTTCATGGTAGCCAAAGGCAGAGACAACAAATGTCCATAGATAAAATGTGGGACAGCCATACAACGGAGTATTATTCATCCATAAAGTGGAATTAATAATATATGCTACAGTAGATGAACTTTAAAAACATTTGCTAAGTGAAAGAAGCCAGCCATAGAAGGCTACATTTTGTATGGTCCCACTTATATGAAAGGTGCCAAACAGGAAAATCCTTAGAGACAGAATGGAGATTAGTGGTTGGCAGTGGGTGGGGGGCTGCAGTGGGAATGAGAAATGACTGCTACCGGGTACGGGATTTCTTTCAGGGAGTAATGAAAATGTTTTGAAATAAGACAGTGGTGATGTTTACACAACTCTATGAATATACCAAAAACCACTGAACTGTACACTTTCAAAGGTTGAGTTTTAGCATATGTGAATTGTATCACAACGAAGCAATGAAACTGTTATTTAAAAAATAGTTTGGCTGTGGGGACGCCTGGGTGGCTCAGCCGTCGAGCGTCTGCCTTTGACTCAGGTGTTGATCCTGGAGACCGGGATCAAGTCCCACATCAGGCTCCCTGCATGGAGCCTGCTTCTCCCTCTGCCTGTGTCTGTGCCTCTCTCTGTCTCTGATGAATAAATAAATAACATCTTAAAAAAAATAGTTTGGCTGTGATAAGAAACAGAGGACGAGGATGATAGCTAGAAGATGGAGGATAAAACATATATAGGACAAAAACAGCTCAATAATCTCATCAGACTCAGTGCTTAAGTGTTAGGCTGAGCCTGAGGTTCCAAGGCTCTGTGTTTTATCAATCCTTCATCAGGCCTTCACCTTTTTTAGTTCTTCTCTCATCAGCCAGTAAGTCCTCCCCATCATGTAACAGTGGACTATGAAGACCAAGTCACTGCGGTTCTGCTTCACATTAGTGCTCACCTTCCATTCATCTTTCCACTTCCACGGTACCAAATTAGGGTGTCTTCACTTTACTCTAAGACAGGGCCATCAGCTTGCTTGCTTGCTTGCTCATTCATTCATTCATTCCATTCATTCATTTTTAGGATTTATTTGTGAGGGAGAGAGAGCAAGCCAGAGAGTGAGAATGAGTGCAAGAGCCTGTGTAAGCAGGGGGAGGGGCAGAGGGAGAGAAGAAGTAGCCTCCATGCAGAATGCAGAGCCCAACACGGGGCTTGACAGGACCCTGAGATCATGACCTGAGTTGAATTCCAGAGTCCAATGATCAACAGAATGAGCCACTCAGATGCCCCAAGACAGGGCCATCAGCTCTTAACTAGCCTTGCATTCTTCTAGGCTTTCTGAACACCATTGTCTTCTTCCATTGTTATATTTCCTTCTAAAACATTCTCTTTCCTGTATTTTCCTGTTCCTGAACCAGCTAATGAGAGAGAAATTCAATACCCTCAGGTCATAGTTTGCTTACCAGGAAAAAAGAAAATGAAAACAAAAAAACAAAAAGCCCTGCACCACTCCACAGTCCTATAAAAACCACATTTTCATGTAACTCTTCCATAGGAGTTCTACCCACCTTGCTGTCTAGTTCAAACTCGTCTGGTCTGGTGTGCTATGAATACATCACATTCTTTCCTAGATATGTGATTATATTTACTTTTTCACCTATGTAGATAATTTTCCTTCAACCTCCACCAGCGAAACTCACTCTTACTTCAATGCCCACCCCTCACCCCCACCCCCAGATCCCACCTGCGGGACACAGTCTTCCCAGATCGCTATACTGGAGGCAACTCCCTTTTTCTTTAACCTCAAAGAACTCAAGTCCACACTTCACATTTGCAAATCAATGAAGTACTTAATGCTTTTAATCTCCTTTTATTTTTTTGACTTTTAATTTTCTTACTTTTAATCTCCTTTTAGTTGTTGGCTTTTGGTGTAATGAAAAAACATTTTACTAGAAGGTTTATTTGGGTAAGCTGACAAGCTGACTTACTATTCAAATCATTCATTTGTATAATGGGATTAATAACACCCAAAAGAAAAAGACAGCAATGAAGAGAAACTATGTAACAGATTTTTAAACTGAAATTGGTATTATTCAACTTCATGTCTTTGTCTCCACAACTAGATGGTAAACTAAAGATCAGAAATACTTAAATTTCTTAGGATTTCTCATGACAAAATATGAAAAATCTATGCTATTCAAGGTTAGATCAGATTTCAAAATGATCTGATAAGAATATTTTTATACATTTATCCTGAATTGACAAAAATTTTTTGAAATCTCTTCCTTAATCATTTATAGCCATCTATATTTTTTATCTAAATGAAATTATTACTATGTCAACAATAGCAATGATCAAAGTAAGGACTGAAGATTTATTTTTTTTTATTTTTTGGACTGAAGATTTTTAGATCTTACACCGTAATATGGATTACCTCACAAGGTTGAATTGGTCAATTTACAATTTCACAATTCTCTAATTAGTTTAATTGCTCCTAATTTAAGGACCTGCAGAACATTTAATAACTAACCTAGGTACCAATTCTGATCTTTTCGCCATCTTTCATAAGACTTCTAATAACAAAAAAGCAATACAAGCTTCAATAAAAATGCAAGACAATTTGATTCTACCAAACTGAAACCACCACCTTTGCAAGGAATTAGATGGCCAGGTCCACAGGGCCATGAGATTTTCTGTGATTATTCCAGGTATCAGGCTTGTGAGAATCATTCTCAAATCTTTCTCTAAATCCTCAATCACAATTTATATTTTAAAAACATTTGTTTTTTTTAATGGTAAAATATATAAAAACAGGAGACATAATAAACTCTTACTGATAACATAATAGTTCATAACCAATGGTTCTCAAATGATGGTTCCCAAACTAGCAACATCAGCTTCACCTGAGACCATCTTAGAAATGTAGAATGCAAATTCTCAGCCTTTTCCCACATCCCAGACCTAGTGAATTAGAAGCCTTGGGGTGAAGCCCAGCATTCTAGGCCTCCTAGCATTTAGCTAGCCCTCCAAATGATTCTGATGCACACTATCAAAGAGAATAGTTACTGAAACTTACCCTCCTGAGAGAACAGGTAACACCACTCGAACAAATGGAGGATCAAATGGAAAGTTATCCTAAAAAGCAAATACGCAAATTTAAGTCATTTTAAGAAAATCCTGAACACTGTATTATTTCAAAGACCTTTAAATAGTCTGTAAAGAATGTGTGCATTTATTATCTGATGATGAGGGTCATAAAAGTAAAAATCGCATCAAAACTGAGATGAAGTAAAAACCAAAGCAAATAAAAATGAAGTCAAGGTCAGTGATTTTACCAAATCAGAACAGTGCTTTCAATAGAGTCATGAAAAATATGAAGGGGCTCCACTTGCAATAGAACTATATAAAGGAACCCTTCCAATCATGATAGACTAGGTAACTTAGATCAATCCTCCAGTCGAGAACTAGAAGAGGTGGACAAAATATGACAATTACAGAGCCAAGATCTGGAAGAAAAAGGGAGCCCTAGAGAGTGGGTCCTTTCTTCCCTCCACCCCACTCCCACTTTGGGTTTTCTTTCAATTATAGAAGAGGAAGACAAGCAGTCAAGATCAGTATAACTCAGACTCACACTCACAAGGCTGGGGAGGTAGATATTGGAGCTGGGGTTGGCCAAGGAGAGGCCTAGACAAGTCTCCCACACCTTAAGGTCAGGATCCTGAAGGACAAGTGATAAATTGCCCTAACTGACAAGCACCGAAGTCCAGCTTTACATCACCTAATCCCTGACCCGATTCAGTGATCCTTGGTTGCTAGTGCCCAAGTGGGGCAAATGTAAACCCTTTCTGGAGAAGAATACCATCCAAGGCTTCAAATTAGCTAATTTTTCACTTGTAATGTCTATTATTAAAAATAGCCCATTACACAAGACTTAAAGACAAGCATGTCCAGGAAGTGAGAAGCAAATTACACAAAACCTGTAAGAGAGCAAGATTAAATAGAACCATCAGACATAGCTTTTAAAATAACTATGTTGAATATGTACAAGCAAAGAAAAGACAAGATTGAAAACCTTGGCAAAGGACTAAAATAACAAAAATGAATTACATAGAAATTCTGAAACTTAACAGATGAATTTAGCCACAAGTAGAGACTCAGTGAAAGAGAAATTCAGTACACAGGCCAGAAAACATACAAAATGAAGCCGAGAGAGAGAAAAAGGTAGAAAATACAGAAAATAACAAGACACAGGTGAATGTATTGAATAGGCTTATTTTATGTAGAGTCCTAGAAGGAGAGGAGAGAACGGGACTGATGCAGTATTTGGAGAGAACGTCTGAGTATTTTCCAAAACAGAAAGACTTCACAAGATTTAAGTGCTATGAGTATTCTGACAAATAGATTTCTACTGCAAGGGAGAACCTACCCACACAAGATGCCAACTTAATGGCAATTATTACAATCTACTTCCAAATAAATTGTAGATAAAAGGTGAGCTACTTAGCAGATGTAATGAAAGACACAGATGCAAAGCTTGGTAAATAAAGTGCAATGTCATTTAATCTATTTTTTAGATCTTTACGTATTGATCCAAAATGATAAACTGTTTTTAATTGACTATATGACTGAGAGAACTACCTTCATTTTAAGTAATTCTTCAGAGTAACTCCTCCACATCAAGACCGAGGGACTCTGTTCCATAAACTACACCCGGGAACTCAGTAATCAATATTTTACAGAAATAAGAGTTCCTTAAAGGGTTATTGTGGGGAGGATGGGGATGACTGTGAACATAGAAATTTGAGTTATCTTGGCATACTAACTCCAAAACTGAGGATCTTTAGGTTCACAAGGATCATGAGGTTTCCAGTTCAATACCTTGGGCTTTCAAGATACTTTTAATGATGAGGAACATTCTACTCTTGAAAGATTGGCACCAGATGGCTCTACATAGTTATCACTTCCCTATACTCAGTTGAAAAGCATCTCTTTAAAGTCTGACTTACTAGTTTTAATGTCATGCTTTGTGTTAATCAAAAACCGAGACAAAAGCTTCCACATAACTATTCCTTTAAATAGTTGAAGACAAGCTCTCATGATCCCTATGTTCTTCTCTCCAAACCTACAGTTTAACCACCTATCTTAGGACATGGAAATAGCTTTCAAATCCTTGCCCCTATTCTCTAAATGAACCTATATTTGTCTGGATAACCCCTTCCCAAAATACCACCTCAGAATTCAGCTCAGTAGTTCACATACGGCTTGAAAAACCAGACCACCACCTCTTTAAAAAACACAGCATAACACATTAGCCTAGCTGCAGACGAATCTAGTAGGTCCACAATCCCCAAACTTGTGTTATATTTTATCTCAAGCTCCATTCTCTTATTACTTATGACTTTCAAGTTGTCACCATGGACATCTGAGGCCACAAACACTGTTGACGCTCCTTCCTGTAAATCCTTCTTTCTGAGTCATACCTCCAAAATCTGTGAATCCTGATACTTAATAACTCAGTAGTTCAGTTTGCAACGGTCACTTAGTTCAGAGCAATCATATTATTCCTAGTCCTTTTAACAAATACTCCAGCCCTAGCAAACTGGCAGGGAGTCATGGTCCAGAAAGACAAATACAGAATTTCAGCTATTTACCTTCCAGATCGTCCCCTCCCTGAAGTTCTATCTAGATTATGAAAATACCATGAAAACATTAAGTGCAGCCACAAGTCTTTCAGTTGCCTGGTCAACATTTTATATTTCCTTAAAGAGATCTCTTGAGAAAGAAGTGAGAGGGCAGGGACATACAGGGGGCTTTCAAAGGTCCTGATGAAAAACAAAAGGACAATTTTTTTTTAACACAATTTATATCAGTTTCAGGTGTAAGGTTCTTTTTTTTTAAAAAAAAAAAAAAGATTTTATTTGTTTATTCATGAGAGACAGAGACACAGAGAGAGGCAGAGACACAGGCAGAGGGAGACGCAGGCTCCATTCAGAGAGCCCGACGTGGGACTCGATCCCAGGACCTAGGGATCACGACCTGGGCTGAAGGAAGATGCTCAACTGCTGAGCCACCCAGGGATCCCTCAGGTGTAAGGTTCTATTTCTTAACCTTGGTATTGGACATGTGGGAATATGATTTAATAGATTGTTCACGTTAAAATATTCTGCACAAATACACACACACACACACTCTTTCTAAAAAGCTACTGTCCTGGTTTATTTTTTCAACATACGAATCAATAAAAATGCAGTCATTAGCAACTTCAGTAAATATATACCAGACTCACTCTGGGAATACCTATACTCAGTTGAAAAGCATCTCAACTGACAACCACAAGAGTTTCTATAATAACAAAACTGAGGGAAAATACAGACATTTGACATTTGGGTAAATTGAAGAAAGTTGAATCATAAATGAAGATATATCCCCAGACAAAAATATATACATGCAAAAGATGCTTCCAGAAAATTATTTTTTTTGCAAGTATAAAGTACCCTTTCATGTCTTTGCTTTCTTCCTTCAAAACCCTTCATACTGGGGATCCCTGGATGGCTCAGTGGTTTAGCGCCTGCCTTTGGCCCAGGGCTTGATCCTGAAGTCCCAGGATCAAGTCCCACATCAAGGCTCCCTGCGTGGAGTCCGCTTCACCCTCTGCCTGTGTCTCTGCTTCTCTCTCTCTCTCTAATGAATAAATAAAATCTTTTTAAAAAATGTTTAAAAAAAAAAAAAAAAAACCTCATACCCGTCTATTCTCACCTATTCCTACCACCATCATCCTTCATTCCTTCTTGCCCAGATTAAAATCAAAGCCCCAACTAGTCTCCCAGAAATCTACTCTATCTTATCCAAACCCTATTCGGATACTGAAGACCTAATAATTGTTTTAAAAAGTAATAATAAAAAGCCTAACAGATCAATCATGCCCCTACCTAAAAACCTCTAGTAAGTCTTTACTGTAAAGGCTAAGATCCCAGGTTCTTCATCATGGTCTCCAAAGCTCTACGGCCTTCATCACAGATTTCTCCCCTAGGAAGAATACAGGCTCTTGAAGAACGCGAATTATATGTAGATGCCTCATATCCTCAAGCCTTCCACAGCCCCTAATGCACTGAAGTCTACCTAACTGAAATGGAAAAAATATACATCTCTCTAAGACAATTGTTACATAAATGTTTTCTTCCCAATTTAAAAGAACACCGGAAGAAGAAGCTCCATAGAATTCAAATATATAACTCCTTAGAATCAGTTCCTAATTTTTTTGAAACAAAGATTTAAAATAGACTACATTTATCCATATTTCGTATTAAATCACTACATTTTATCTAAATTTCATTGCTATTTTTCAACCTTTATTAACATTAAAAATATTAAATATAACCTATAAATTCAAAAGTACATAACATATAAAGGTACACCATTATATATTATCAAATATGCATCCATGTAATCAGCATCCTAGAGAAAACAGGCCAGAGCCAGTATCCAAGAAATCCCCAGATATTCCTTTCAGCTCATAACTCCCTCCCTCTCACCTCGTAGTACTCCCTATCCTCAACTGTATGGTAATCACATCTTTGCTTTCCTTGAAAGTAACTACCCAAGTTTGAATCCATAAATCTGTGTTTCTCAGGCTTTTCATTTTTGCTCCACTAAGGCTTTTTAGAAAAAAATTTTATTCTATCCCCCAACACAGATATACTGTGTTGTTTATTGTATTGTATTGTATTGTGTCCCCTTATAAGGCCACCAACTATTATAATATCTAAGATTTTTTTCACTCCACAGGCCAGTTTTCACCCCAATGGTGGGGATATTGTCTCTATTGAGAATGCATGCCCTGAACAATATAATTTAGTTTTACCTATTTTTGAGCTCTATATACATGAAATTGTACAAAACATGCTTTGGGATCTGGTTTCTTTTGCTCACCACTGTGTTTAAGATTCACGCACCTTTCTGCATATAGCTCTATTTCCTTTTATATGAATATCACAGTTTTCCATTCTACTGTAACAGACACACTTGGGTTATTTTCTGTTTGGAATTATTATAAACAACACTGCTCTGAACAGTGTTGTATGGGTCTCTTGGGGTACCTAAGTACTCATTTCCAGCACAGTATACACTCTGAGAATTCCTGAACCACAGGGAATGAATACCTTCTACTTTACCAAGTAATATCAAATTGTTTTCCAAAGCAATTCTAAAAATATACATTCCCATTAGAAGCATATGGAGTCTCCTTAACATTTTCTTACCTTAAAAGAGAAATTAAGCAAAATATATTCTATGCCTTCTTTTTCTTTTAAGATCTGAAGATCACTGTGCAAAGGACTGTCAGGATCAACCCTAGGAATCACAAAAGCAATTCAAATGAAAAACCAAGAGAGGTTTCTTACTAACCACAAAAATGAACCAGTTCAAGAGCTAACAGAGCCCCTGGGTAAGTTTCAAACATAAAACTGCTGTATATGGTCCCTGGAAAAATAAATCACAATAGCCTCTGACTCCTTGGGATTCAATGTCCAAGAAGATCACTGTATTTTTAAATCCATGCCCATGAGGGGATTCAAAGTTAGCAGTCATTCTAAAGGAAAATCATAGTACATAAATTTTCTCCAGAACTCAAAAAATTATTTTGCTCTTCTAAAACTGTATTATAAGCCAAGGGGCTCAAGGAGCGAAATTTATCACGGACAGGACCAGAAAAAGGAAATCATTAACAAAAATCTAAAAATCTGTCTACAACTGTTCTACATATGCAGGTCGTACTCAAATTCTTTATTCCAAAAGTAAACTGATTATCATGGTCAATTAGGTTATTAAACACACTTGTTTCTACAGTTCCCAATTATCTCACTAACTCCATAAAACATTTTATCCCACAGCGGGTCCTCCCTTTTTCTCCTTCCTCTTGCTGACTTTACTTACTTTAGCCTAAGATACAGTTGATTTTAATAACCTGAGAAGTATTTCTATAGAAACACAGTTCTAAGTAGAAACCATATCATAGAGGCATCAAATCAGGGGGAAAAAGATTTCCACTGTGATAGTCCATCATTACGAAGATTAGGTTAGCAATAGAAGAGTCACTTACTTCTGTAGTTTAACATGCCAGTCATATAAACTGTCATTTATGAGTTCCACTGAATAAATCCCTGTAAAGATACAGAACATGTATTTGTTTTTTTTTTGTTATTGTTTTGTTTTTTTAAGGGAGATAGGTGCAGGGAGGGGCAGAGGGAGAGAGAATCCCAAACTGGCCTGGAGCCTGATGTGGGGCTCAATCCTGTGATCAAGACCTGAGCACAAATCAGGTATCAAATGTTTAACCAACTGAGCTACCTAGGTGCCCCCTAGGTTACTCTTTATTTGATCTTTTTAATTATTACTTCAGTGTAAATGAACACATTAGATAACCATAAAATCTAGATATTTTGCTGTTAAAACACAGAACAACTAAGCTATATTGTAAATATTCTGCTATTGGACCTGAGTAGCTTAGGCTCTTAACAGATAATTAAAGCCATCAATGAAAAGGCTTCTTTAATGAGTTGAGAAACTGTTGACCACTAATTGTGAGTGGGAAGAAAAAAATTATGCAAAATCAAATGTACTTTAAGACTCTTCTATATACATGTAAGTATTTCTATAAAAATGGAATCCCTCTACGTAGTTTTATAATCTTTCTTCAACTTTCCAGTGCATCTTTTCAACTTAGTATATAAGGAGTCTATTGTAAATTTTTTTAATGACTCTATGGACATTTATTTTATGGATATACCACAATTTAACGAATTCCATGTAGTATCTGATTATTAATTTTTAATGTTTTACTACAATGCTATACAAATAATTATTTAACATTTAAAAGTAAACCCATAGGTAAGTACTTAACTGTATTTGATTGGGTTTCTACAGATAAACTTTTAGATTTCTTACAAGAAAAACAGGATGCCAAAACTTCTAATAACTCACACACAAGGATGGTTTACCTAAACACCCTAAAGCAGAATTTTTTTTACTTGTTTTTTATTTTTAGTGAGCTCTAATGATTTAGATTTGATGACTCTGAGAATTATTGAATGGATAACAAAGCTACCTTCAAACATATTAAAGTTAAACTCTTTCCCTTATTCAATACAGTTAGAATCTCTGTGACAATAAAAAGGAACTTTACTTCAATTAGAGGTTCCACAATATTTAAGTCACAATGGGTAAGAAAGAACAAACTATGAAATTAACTTAACCCACCTATTTTTAAAGTTATATCATAAATACACAATAAAAGCTGATTATTTTTTTAAAAAAGGGGAAAAATCAACTCAGCAACAGTTCTTTGTTCATACAATAATATATGTATCTTAATTACCTTCTAAAGCAGATATCACTTATATCTTTCCCAGAAGCTAAAAATCATGAGTTAATCCCCATCAGCAAGAAGACAAAAAAGTTATAACCATTTTCAAAAATCCAAAGACCAAGTAAACTCATCCTACGTTACCTTCCACATCTTTTGCTAACTTGATTAAATCTACATTTTACATTCCTAAAATAAAGTTAACAACCATTTCTGTTTCTATCTACTTATAAGAACTGAAGTATTACTCTCTCTGAAAATTAAAAACAGCATTAAGGAGAGGAGAGATCCAGAGGTCCTTACCTGCTTTATAACTCTGTGATCGGTATATGTCCCTGAGCTCTTTCATAAGTCTATCTGAAGCTTGCACAGACCCAGACACTGCACCCTGCAACATAAAAACTGCTGTTTACCAGGATCTATGGAGTCAAATAACTGAAGATTTCAGGTATAGAAATCTGAAATGAAGGTTTACAATGAGATTATAAGAACAGATCACAATTAGACATTTAAAAAAAAATCAAAGAAGTTTAATTGACGATTATGAAGTTTAAATAGGAATATAAAATGGGGGACAAGTCTGGCTCATTTGCTCTTTGTTAACATCTGAAAAACAAAAAAATGTCTAACCACAAGTCTAGATCACCATGGCTCCTGCAATAGCCTAGAACTTAGTATTAACCTATTTCAAACTCCACTGATTTTTTAAAATATTTTTTTCTCTTTAGGATTTATTTTTTTAGAGCATTTTTAGGTTCACAGAAAAATTGAGACAAAGTACAGAGACTTCCCATATAACTGCTCCCACCACACACAGCCCCCCTCATTATCAATATCCCTCACCAGAAGGCATATTTCGTAAACTGAAGGGTCTACACTGACACATCATTACTAGCGAAATCCATTATTTACTTTAAGGCTCACCTTTGGTGCTGCACACTCTATGGGTTTGGAAAATGCATAACGACACATATGCACCGTTATAGTAGCATACAGAGTATTTTCATTGCCCTAAACATCCTCTGTGCTCTGTTTATCCCTCCACCCCAAGTCTGGCAAGCACTGATCTTTTTGTTGTCTCCAGGGTTTTGCCTTTTCCAGAATGTCATTTTGTTGGAAACATACAGTTTCCAATACAATGAGTTTTCAGCTCATTTCTTTTTTTTTTTTTTATCAGGGAGTAACATTCTATATTGTTGGAAAAGACCACAGTTTATCCATTCACCTACTGATGGATACTCTGGTTCCTTTCAAGTCTTCCCAATTATGAATAAAGTTGCTATAAGCATCTGTATGCAGGTTTTTGTCTGGATATAAGTCTTCCAACTCATTTTGGTAAATACCAAAGAGTGCAACTGCTGGAATACGTGGTAAAAACTGTTCAGTTTTGTAAGAATCTGCCAGGATTCTTCAAAGTGGCTGTACCATTTTGCATTCCCATCAGCAACGAGTGAGAGTGCCTATTGCTTCACATCCTCACCTGTCTTTGGTGTTGTCAGTGTTCCTGATTTGAACCATTCTTTTTTAAATTGTTTTAAAGATTTTACTTATTTATTCATGAGAGAGAGAGAGAGAAGCAGGCTCCATGCAGGGAGCCAGATGTGGGACTCGATCCCAGGGCTCCAGGATCACGCCCTGGGCTGAAGTTGGCGCTAAACCGCTGAGCCACCCGGGCTGCCCCAATTTTTTTTTTTGGGGGGGGGGCTATTCTTATAGTTATGTAGTGTCACCATCAATTTTGAAAATACTAGAAAACCCTTACCATTTTACACTATCAACTAAAACAGTTTCATTAGTCAAACTATAGGCAAGAATGCAATAATGAATGCCTACTTTACATATTAAGAAACTGAGAAAAAGGGGATCCCTGGGTGGCTCAGCGGTTTCGCGCCTGCCTTTGGCCCAGGGCGCGATCCTGGAGTTCCTGGATCGAGTCCCGTGTCGGGCTCCCGGCATGGGGCCTGCTTCTCCCTCTGCCTGTGTCTCTGCCTCTCTCTCTCTCCCTCTCTATGTCTATCATAAATAAATAAAAATAAATCTTTAAAAAAAAAGAAACTGAGAAAAATAATGCAAGTTGCACTTGTATGCAACTAGTTTCAGTTCTTTTCCATGTTGGGATTTCTTTAAAAATGAAAATGTACCAATATCTTATTCTAAGACTAAATATGAATGCCACGGGCAGCCTGATGGCTCAGCAGTTTAGCGCCACCTTCAGCCCAGGGCGGGATCCTGGAGACCTGGGATCGAGTTCCACGTCAGGCTCCCTGAATGGAGCCTGCTTCTCCCTCTGCCTGTGTCTCTCTCTTTTTCTCTCATGAATAAATAAATAAAATCTTAATAAAAAAATAAATATGAATGCAACTATTTCTCATAAAACAAAAACATTTAGAATTCCTTAATTAAAAAAGATCGGATCATGTAAAATTTAAAATGTTAATGTCCACACTATACTTTGGGAGATGGGTGGCAATCAGATTCACAAAGCTTTTACTTCTACCTTTGTGACCTTGAATACATTACTTAACTGGTTTAAACCCTAGTTTCACACCTATGAATAAGAACAATATTTTATAAAGTGGCTACAAAGGTTAAATCGGAAGGTAGAGTACCTAGCTTAGTGTCTCTCTTGCAAAAATATTCAATAATTCGTAGTCATTTTGACTATAATATACAAACTGAAAGCAATCACGACAGAAAGTAAATCATTAATTTAAATGCTACAAGGATTTTTTTAGGTAATCAAGATAAGTAGAGCTAAATTACTCTCTAAAAAGAGAAAAAAAGATTTGCCGATTAAATTAATACAGTAAGACAGAAGGAGAGAGATTAATCTATCTCCTTACAACATCTAGCATCTCCCTACATAGTAATTGAATCCTGGCTTCTGAGAACCTGTGTCTAAAGCAAAGGTCCTCAGATGTCATGGGTTGGATAAACAGCTCTAATGGAAGGCAGTAAGTAAGTCGGAAGTGTTGAGGCAAATAGCCGGACTTGTACACGTTTCCCTACTTTGGGCATTTTATATGCATCGTTCTCATTTATTCTTCTCAGCAATCAACCAAAAAGTATGTATTATCCATATTTTAGAGTTGAGGAAACTGAGTTGTGTCTATTACCAGACTCACTGTTCATTTCACGCCCCATTCCACTTCACATAAAAGAGATGTTAAGTCAAAGAAAAAAATACTTCTGGCTTCGTTAGAGCACAAGAGATCGGAGGGCAGCTTGGTGGGGAAGAGTTTAAACTGTACTTTGTAGAAGACACTGAATCTAAATACACAGATCTCACAGAAGGGTAAGCATAAAATAGGCTGGAAAGGAGCCATAACAATGAGTAGCAGGTTAATTCCAGCACGTAAAAAGCACAGGAGCATGGAAGAAAGATACCAACAGATGAGAAACTTCAACAACAACAAAAACCCATCAGGTAAACAAAACATGGCTGAGTGTACAACAGAGGAGAAAGTGGAGAGGGCAGCTTAGACTGCTATCCTAATGAACTGCCCAGTTTTATATTAATTATTACCTATAATTACTCAATCCCCAAAGTCCAGGTTCTAGATATTTGCACATACTTACATTGAGATGGTCTTGCCTTTGAGTCTTCCTAATTTTCTCTAGTATTGCCAAGTTTTCCTTTTCAATTCCTTCATCCTCTGACTTTTTTCCACTAATAGGCTCTTCTTCCTTCATCTCATAGTGATCCAAGTCTTCTATGTCCTACAAGAAAGCTATTAGTTTGTTGAAGCTTATGCCAAAAGTTCAATTATTCTTGATTTAATAGGAAACAGAAAAGAGAATGGGGAAGAGAAAAAAGCATTCACATTCAGTTCAGCTTCCCTCCTTCTGTACCTCACATTTTGTTTAAGAGCTAGAATCTGAGTAAAGCATATTTAATAGATTTGTTAAGCTATAATTACCAAAAAAAAAAAAAAAACTCCTATTGAGAGGAACTTTGAAACCGTTTAAGCATTAGATATCAAGGAGCTTATTTATATCTTGTTCCAGTAACTTGACTTCTAGAAATCTATTGTAAGGAACTAATTTAAAATGTGAACAGAGACTCAAGCATAAAGATGCCTATTTAAACTTTATAGCCACAACCTCCCCCCTCCCCCAAACTGCATGTGCAAAAAAAAAAAAAAAAAATCAGAGCAGGGAGGCACACTTGGGTGGCTCAGTTGGCTAAGCATCCAACTCTTGGTTTCAGCTCAGGTCATGATTTCAGGGTCGTGAGATGGAGCCCAGGGACAGGCTCTCCACTCAGTGAGGAGATTCCTTGCCTCTCCCTTCCCTATCTGCCTCTTCCTCCCACTTGCACTTGTAGTCACTCTTTCTCTCTCAAATAAATAAAAATCTTAAAAAAATCCAGAGCAGGTAACTCAATTCCATGGAATATTAGAAGACCATTAAAATGCCAACATAAGCATAATTGTTTCTTCTGTATCAACAATGAAATAAAAGAGTGGTGAGGGCAGCAGGATGCCAATCCCTTCTGTCGGGGGGGTGGCGAGGTGAGTGGATGAGGCTGGCCACTGTGGGCACCAGGTTCTGTGCTCAGCTGGCTCCCACCTGCTGCTTCTGGCTGCTGCCTAGACGTGAGGCAGAGCAGCTGCCCCAACTCACACCTGAGAACCCGTCAGGGGAGGATCCCACACAGCCCTGGGGTGAGCTGGGGGACTGGGCACCCCTAGACGACCGCAGGGCCTGTACTAGTTAGAGCTGCGCTGTCCAACAGGGCAGACCCTCGCCTCTTGCAGTTGCTGAGCACTTGGGATGCGGCGCGTCTGAACTCCGATGTGCTGTAAGTGCACAGTCCATACTCAATTCGGTAGACTTAGTGAGAAAAGATATAAAGAGCTCGTTTCTTTGTTTTATATCAATTACACGTTGAAATGATAATAATTTGAATATATTAGGTTAAATAAAATATATTAAATGGAAAAAATAATGCAATGAAAAACAAAATACAAAACTGAATATAATCTCAATCACACTAAAATAAGCACAGAAAAGAAAAGAGACTAGAAGGACATATAGTGAAATAATAACAATTAAACGCTAGAGACATTTAGTGCTCTTCCTTCTTTTCTCAGTTTTCTATACTGAGCACCTACTGATTCTTATAATTAGGAGAAAAGTCAGAAGAGGAATTTGAATAATAGCCCTTGGCTGACATCTTTAATTACTACATCAGTCTCCTTCCTCCCTTCTTGTATCATCTACTCTTAAAGAAATCTATGCAGAACTTTTAAAATTCTAACCTTTTTCTATTACTTTTTTTTAAGATTTTATTTATTTATTCATGAGACACACACACACACACACACACACACACACAGAGAGAGAGAGAGAGACAGAGAGACAGAGACAGAGAGACAGAGACACAGGCAGAGGGAGGAGCCGGCTCCATGCAGAGAGCCTGACGTGGGACTCGATCCTGGGACTCCAGGATCAAGCCCTGGGCCAAAGGCAGGCGCTAAACCGCTGAGCCACCCAGGGATCCCCTTTTTCTATTATCTTCTCTTTACTTCAGCCATCAAAATCTCTAAAGGAATAGAGTCCATACTTACTATCTCCTTTTTTTTTTTTTTTTTTTTTTAAGGAAACTAAATTCGCTGTGATCTATAGATCTCTGTAGACCAGTTTAAAAACCACTTCCATCCAGACCCAATGGTCTTAGACTCCCTCATCTCTTCCACCCTTACTACAATTTTTTCGTATTCAGACCCTGTCCATGACTCTGTGTTTCACGGAGCTCCCTCCCCTGATTTGTACCCTTTAGCCCCAATGTTCTATCCCACACTTATTTTCTTCAGTTCTCACAAATGCCCTTAGTCTAAATCTCCTACTCCTATATCTTCAAACTCAGCCACATTCCTACTCCTAAATCTCCACTTGAGCATTAATGATGAATTCTGTTCTGTGCAGATTATCTCTATAAAACATTCTCAGCCCATTGGCCTTTGCTTAAGGCCTTTTTGTCAACAATCACAACAAATAAAAACATTTGTCTCTAATTCAAGACTTTTAGCCATCTGCTTTTCTAGGAAACCTTGCTTTTTATCAATCTTGTTCTTCCAAAAAGACAGCTCTAATGCACCTAAACACACCGTGCCCAAAAGTTGCTCTGTGCCTTTTTATCCTCTTTTCATCTGTCTTGATCTGACATCTCCAAGGTCCAGGCTCTTATCTTTCTAGATTTCCCTAAATCTTGCTATCCCTTCTTTATATTATCTTGTGAAGGGAAAATGAGAAGAACGTAAACTCTGAGTAGAATGTCAACCTCATTGCATACCAAACCCACGGGAAAGGTTTAACGTTTTCCTGCAGTTTATCCTACCTAAGTTACACTGCACGTAAATGTTAAAAACAAGCTCTATCCCAAAAAAGCCATACAAGTTGGACAATGTTAAGAATTATTTTGTGCCCAGACTCACAGAACAAACCACAACTACTTCTTTAGTTTTAAGACATCCTAAGAAGTGTATTTAAATTTAAGATTTTGCACTAATTTAGAATTGGTTCTAAAATCAAAAACAGGGATCCCTGGGTGGCTCAGTGGTTTAGTGCCTGCCTTTGGCTCAGGGTGTGATCCCTGGGGTCCTGGGATCGAGTTCCACATCGGGCTCTCTGCATGGGGCCTGCTTCTCCCTCTGCCTCTCTGTCTCTATGAATAAATAAATAAAATCTTAAAAAAATAAAATTAAAAAATAAACTCCAAAAACAGTAAGAAGGTTTTAAAATCAAGACTGTAGAATTCAGATATGTTTTACATGATCAATGTAGACACATACTTCCACTCTGAATTCTGAATTTAAACAAAGCTTCAGAGCCTGAAAACCTCAAATTGTATCAGTGGCTGGCAACTGAACTGGCCTAAGGTCAAGGTCTTAGAATCTGTTCTACCAAATTCTTATAGGATTTTTCAACATGAGATATCTTCATTACTTCTAGTGAGTAGTCCCTGAAATGTTCTCAAATTATTTAAATCCAGAATTTTTGAAAATAGTTCCTCTTCTTAAAAACAACCAAATATGAGTTAAATATTGATTAATATAAAATGTAAATATAATTTTAATGCTAAATGTTAAGAGCATTTATTTTCTAGGAAATCGAATAAGCATTTTGCTCAAAAACATATCATTAGTTAAAGCTAAAGCCAGGGCAGCTCGGGTGGCTCAGCGGTTTAGCACTGTACCTTCGGCCCAGGGCGTGATCCTGGAGACCCGGGATCGAGTCCCACGTCAGGCTCCCTGCATGAAGCCTGCTTCTCCCTCTGCCTGTGTCTCTGCCTGTGTGTGTGTGTGTGTGTGTGTGTGTGTGTGTGTGTGTGTGTGTGTACGCGCCTCTCTTGAACAAATAAATAAAATTTTTAAAATAAAAAAAAATAAAGCTAAAGCCAGATTTTAGAAATTACATTAAATTTCAAATACAATGTGGTTTTCATTATTCTACATTAACACTGGTTTATAAAGGAGATTAGAGTATTACTAAAATATTCAAAAATGAAGATACAGTATTTATAAAAGGTGATTCTCACATAAAATACCTACTTCAGCCATCTCCTCATCTTCCTCTTCTTCTGAAGTCACTTCTTCTGTGGTCCCATTCTGAAAAGGAAAAAGAATCTGCTAGGGCCACACAGAATAAGCACATACTGAGTACATTAGAAGACTTTAGGGACAAACTATCAATCTTCTATCGCTACAGTTCCACTAACAGAATTTACTAAAGTTGAATATTTACTTTTAAATCCAGCTTTGATGTGACAAGTAATATCTATCAGCTTTTGAAAATGAAACAATTTTGACCAATTCAACTTAATAGATACCTTGAGAATAACAATGGCAAATAGTCCAATATAAAGCAGAACTGGAAAAAAATTTAGAACATCCTAATTCAAAATAAGGAAACATTTCACGTATAGGGCTATGTATATAAGGTCAACAGCTTCTTTCACTTGAAATAAATATCCCAAACCATGTATTCCTTAAAATAGCTACCTTCTTAACTTTGGAAGGCTTGATTCTTTCCATAAATTCCACTGCCTTACATTATAAAAGGTAAAACGTGTTAGAAAGTAGACATTTCACAAAACTAAAAAATTATAAAATGATCACCATTTCACTAAAGAACCATTTTTCTTTTTCACAGCATGTCACCTACCACAGAATACTTCTCTACAAGGTACAATTTACCACTCACTCACAAAGAATCTGACGGGATTTTAGGCAGGGTCTTCATACCTAGTTTGGCAAGTTTTCTGAACCAGAGCAGAGTTCACAATGCAATGCAATAAAGTTAGTGGAATTTTTTCTTCCTTCCAGAAATACTTGCTGTATTTGTTCCAACTACAGCTGGTAAGGAACAGGAGGCCTAATCTGATGACCTCTTACTAGGGGTGTCAGAACCAGAGAGAAAAGACACATTTTAAAAAATATAACTCAACAAGCAACAAAATCTAACAAATGCATCTCTTCCTGTAACTCAGGAGTTGGAAAAGTCGGCCTGTCAGTACCTCCCCATTCACATGCCACAGTCAGAACACAGGTGTACAAACCCGGAGGGGGAGGCCACAGCAGAGAAGAGCGACAATTGCTGACGGGACTCACATCCACCACTGACAATGATCAATGGTATACTTCATCTATAAAGGAGCAGGTAACCAAGTATCACCAGATATTTGAAGAACACAAGCAATCTGGAAAAAAAGGCACCAAGTCGAACAAAAAAGAACAAGTGACCTGAAGCATTATTAATGAAGAAAATAAAATAATAATTTAAAAAAAAAAAACCTAATTGGAATCCTTAGCAGTACTTGAGAAGACACTGCTGTATCCACAAAATATAAAAAAAAGATTATATGCAAAGGAAAAGATGGTTCTGGGAAATCAAAAAGATTTTCTTAAAAAAAAAAAAAAAAAAAGATAAAAAGGGAAAAAAAAAACACTAGTAGAAGGGCCAGAGAGCTCAATAGATTTGAATGACCAAAGCATTTGCAATTTAGAAGATGACCAAACTGTGACATTCCCTTAGAATGTGGAGAAAAAGGAGACACGTATGGGGAGGGAAAGGGTACCAAACTAGAAGAGGTAAGGGAAATGGGAGATAGGAATACAGAGAACTATTTATCCATAAGACTGAGGGAAAGAAAGAAGACAAAGGTTGTCAAGCTAAAGAAAGACTTCAGAATATTAAGTGGCTCTGAATGCCCCAAAAGGAATACTGAAAAGTAAAACCCTACCAATTTCCAGAAAGAAAAAAATATAGAAAAAGAAGAACCAGACAGCAGGCTTTTCACTTGTGACAAGAAGTACTGGAAGATAAAATGTAAAGAACCTAGAAGAGACTCAATTCTGTATCTGGTTCCATCGGGACAGACAGCACATCTGTGTTTCTCTGCCACTGGATCCTCAGCATTTTTTTTTTTTTAAGATTTTATTTATTTATTCAGAGAGACACCGAGAGGGAAGAGGGGTGGGCAGAGACACAGGCAGAGGGAGAAGCAGGCTCCATGGAAGCAGCCCAACGTGGGACTCACCCCGGGACTCTAGGATCATGCCCTGAGCCGAAGGCAGCTGCTGAGCCGCGGAGCCACCCAGGGATCCCTACTCAGCATTTCTATAGAGTACTTTGCACAGAGTCAGATAGATAGGTGTTCGATGAACAATAAAAACACTTCCCACACACATTCCCAGAAAGCCTTTCTAGAAATGAAAATAAAGGACATCATTCAGGGATGTTATTTTCAGAGTTAGGAAGCAACCATGGAATATGAGAAACAGCAATAAGCAAAGACCTAATAATACCAATGGTTAAGTTTAAGCAATTGTTGACAATTCAGCTGAGAAGTTATAGGCCATATTGTAAACAGTGAAAAACTAAAAATAGCCCAAATGCCATCTGCGAATGTTAAAAAAATTTTTCTTAAGAACTCTTAAATTTAAGAAGAAATTGACCCTCATGCCCCGGTAATCCAACTTCTAAGTATGTGCCCAGAAAAACACTTGCACAAGTATCCCACAAAATATGGACAAGAATGATCATGGCAGCAGACTGTTCTTTTTTTTTTTTTTTTTTTTTTTTTAAGATAGGTTTATTTATTTGAGAGACAGAGTGAGAGAGAACATGAGCAAAACCACAAACAGGGCGGGGAGTAGAGAGAAAATCTCAAGAAGATTCCACTTCGAGCTCAGAGGCAGACATGGGGCTTGACCTCACAACCCTGAGATCCTGACCTGAGCTAAAACCAAGAAGTGGCTGCTTACCCAACTGCACCACCCAGGTGCCCCACACTATTCCTAAAACTGCAATCAACTCCAATGGATAAACGTTATGGTATATTCAAACAATGGAACAAATACAGCAATGAAAAACCTACAGCTAAAAAGAATAAGTTTAACACACAATGTCAAGCAAAAAAAGACAAATGAGAAAGAATACACATATAGTACGACTTTTAATATGAAGCTTAAAAAAACAGTCAACACTAAACCATCTTGTTCAGAGATGCAGATAGATATGTGACAAAACTAGGGAAAAGGAAAAGATTAGCACAGAAGGGAATGATCCATCATCTGGAAAGAGCCTGCAAAAGGCTTCTAGTGCTAGCAATATTGTGTTTCTTCACCTGGGTGGAGCTGGGTGGTAGTTCCCAAGTATTCACTGTAACTTATGTTTTCAATACATATAAAACTTTTTCTTGTGAAATAGAACAAATATGAACAAAAGATGGAATCAAAGCACTTAGGAAATACAAACTATTTAGAAATATACTAAACCTATGCAATGAAGTCAAATGGCACACAGAAGAAAATGTGTACCTTTACATGTTTGTTAAAGCAATTTAAATCATGGTGATCTCATAAACGAGAAAAGCAAAAGAAAAAAATACTCAAGAAAATTAGGTTTAAGAAAAGGACTGATTCTTTCAAAAGGCCAACATAATAAAACAGACAAGCTTCTGACAAGTAGTCACAATAGAGAAAACAACTTCAGAAATGAAAAGAGCTTCATAACTATAGATTCAAAAGTAAGGATGAGTGATTTTTTTTTTAGAATCTAAAATTACTAAAACTGACTAAAGGAATGGAAAAAAAATGGAGATTCATGTGTAGAAAAAAAACGTATCCAGCTCAGACGTTTATTTAAACCATGATTTCTGCTTTCTGAATCTGACTGCATTCATTGGGCTTTTCTCCTTTATGTGCTTTATGATGCAAAGTGAGACTAAACTTAAGAGAGAAAGTTCTTGGGACGCCTGGGTGGCTCAGTGGTTGGGCGGCTGCCTTCGGCCCAGGGCTTGATCCTCAAGCCCCGGGATCAAGTCCCACATCGGGCTCCCTGCTTCTCTCTCTGCCTGTGTCTCTGCCTCTCTCTGTCTCTCATGAATAAATAAAATCTTAAAAAAAAAACAAAACACATGATTTCTAAACCCCAGGAGTACTGATATTTTGCACAACATAATTCTTTGTCATGCAGGACTGGACATCCTAAGACATTTAGTAACATCCCCTCTACCCACAAAATGCCCACACCACACCCCCCCCTCAGCTGGTTGTGACAACCAAAATTATCTCCAGGTATTTCCAGATGTCTCATGGGAGGCAAAACTGGATCCAGTTTGAAATTTTATTTAAACTGTCCTAGATTTTAGAAAAAAATACACAAAGCTCACCAAGTCATCCTATGAGACTACATAATCCTGATTCTGAAATGAGACAAGAGGAGCCTAAAAGGAAGTAAATAAACCAAACTACATTAAATTTCACTTAAAGTAGAAAAAGCCAAAAATAAAGTACTATTATATCCATCTTGTCCCTCCAGCCACCACCCATGAAAGTGCTGAGTATTATGAACATAAGGATGAATTCACAATTAGTAAATTTCTACATGTAATTCACAAATTGTATCTCTACATACACAGAGCCATGAAAAACAAGATAAATCCACACATACCATGTTCATGATATATTGTTAAGTGAGAAACAGAAGTTGCAGACATTCCAGAGAGGGCAAATTGAACATAGCATTTATATATGTTTTTCCCCATCTTGTTTCTTTCCTGAGGCCGCACCAGAATTATAGTTGTTGTGAATCAAAACTGTATTAACACACAATGATAACAAAAAAAGGAAATGGGCCGACCAGCAGAAAAGAAAATTCACGCGTGTTAACAGATGACAATATGTGGAAGAATGGGAATTAGTGGAGCAAACAAGTACAGTAGGTTAGGGATTACAGGAGGCAAATCTGCCCCACAGCACCCTAGAGAGCCTCTAGACTCCAAGACACTGGGTACACGAGACAGCAGGAATTACAGATCAACCAAAAGCCAAAACACAGAACATGTCCAGTCCCTGAAACACAATGCTTTCCCCTGTGTCCTTACACAGCACCTAGGCAGACATATTTACCTCAAACAGGAGATTATAAAATGTCGTGTCCAAAGAAACCAAGTAGTTCCAGCCTCCATTTATTATTACACCACAGAACAGGGGGGTAGGGGACAGCAGCTGGAAGTCAGCTTAAATTCCTCCTAAACACTATTAGTTGACAAGTCTTGGCCACAAAGAACTCTCAATTATCTTTTCAGTACCTCACTCAAATAGGAGTAAGAAAGGAAATAGAAAGAAAAAAAATATGAATAACATAGAATAGATATTTGAGGAAATTTTCAAAAAGAAAAACAAAGATAAACCAGGGGGATAATACATTTCTCTTTAAATGTATTAAAGAGAAAATAGAGATGCCAGAGAGGGAGAGGACAAGGATATCAAAGTAACTCCTTAAGGACACTTATGATTACATCTATAAATCAAAAATAATATGAATAAAGAATAATTAGAACAAGAAAAAGTTCTTAGAACTTATGGTACACCATTGGAGAGTTCCTCCAATGAACCACATCCCCCAGCATTCATCCCCTTTTATGGTCCCCTCCTCCACAGTCAATCTAGGCTGGCCACATGACCGGCTTTAACAATAAATGTGGTAGAAAGGACACTGGGCCAGTTCCAGAACTAATAAGCCTTAAGAAGGGCTGACAGCTTCTACTTTTGCACTCTTGGCAGCTAAAACTTAGGAATTTGGACTACCTTTCTGAAGAAAGAGAAGCCACAAGAAGAGGTCTATCCAAGAAGAGGATGAGATGTCAGGAGAAAAGAAGGGCTATGTGAAGAAATACCAAGGTACCAGACAGGTAAGTAAGGAAGCATTTTGTTTTTTTTTGTTGTTGTTGTTGTTGTTTTGTTTAATTATTTTAAAAATTTTACTTATTTATTCATGAGAGACCCACAGAGAGAGGCAGAGACACAGGCAGAGGGAGAAGCAGGCTCCTCGCAGGGAGCCCGACACGGTACTCGATCCCTGGACCCGGGATCATGACCTTAAGCAAAGGCAGACACTCAACTGATGAGCCACCCAGGTGTCCCAGTAAAGAAGCATTTTGGACACTGCAGTGCAGTCGTGTCCAAATGACCATTGGTCCCAGCCACTATCTGACTGTGCAGTGTGGCCAGCAGAAAAAAAAAAAAAAAAAAAAAAAAACTGTGGAGCTAAGCCTAATCAGCCCACACAATTGTAGGAAATAAAACAAATTAAGTTCAGGGTAACTGGTTAAGAGGCAGTAAATAATTAAAACAACTGAAAGGTTATGCTGTCCAAATTTTAAAAATTGAAAAACTTCCAGAATTTGAAATTAAAAAAAGAGAGAATAAAGGATGCAAAGACTCAAAGAGGTCTAAAATCCCATTGGTAGGCATTCTAAAAATGAACAAATAGAGAAAACGGAAAGGAGAAAGTCATCACAGAATACAAGCACACTTACCCCCAGAGAAAGATAAAGGAGTCCAACATTTGAAAAGAACCATCCATACTGAGTGTCCAGCAACAATGAAAACAAAAGCAAAACACGCACACAAAAAAAGCCACAACTAAAAATATACCATTGCAATATTTGAGAACACCAAGACAAATTCTTTAAAGTCTCCCGAGTCATGCACAGATGAGGAAGACTTAGAATGGCATTAGGCTTAAACACCACCTTTGGCTAGAAGACGACAGCACAGTCTTTGAAATTCTGAGGGAAAATTATTTTCCACCTAGAATTATATATATTCAACTAAACTATCAATCAAATACGACTGTAAAATATAATAGCAAGTAACATTTATTGGGCATTTACTATACACCAGGCACCGCTCTAAATGATTTACATGTACTAACTCATTTACTCTTTATAGCTCCCCCAAAATAGAGATACTACTATCTCCCCCATTTTACAAACAAGATATTAAAGCAGAGTGGTTAGGTAATCATCTCAAGATCATACAGCTATTACGTAGCAGAACCAAGATTCAAACCTACAGTGGTCTGGATATATATTTTTCAATGTTAGAACTCAGAAAATGTACTATTCCTTCAAGCTAGGATTTTCCTTGGGGATGTACTCAGGCAAAATGAGAAAGGGTTAGCAAGAAAGAGGACATGAGATCAGATGACAGTGGATCCACACTAGTGGAGGAGACAAATATTTCCAGATGACAGCTGCACAGCCAGCCCAGAGGACAACCTGGCAAGGCTGCTGCAAAAGAACCGAAGGCTCTGGAAGAGAGTAAGAGCTCACAGGAAAGAGACAGAGCATCACTTTTTATTTTTATCTTTTTTAATTTTTTTTAAAAGATTTTGTTTATTCGAGAGAGAGAGACAGAGAAAGAGGCAGAGACACAGGCATAGGGAGAAGCAGGCTCCATGCAGGGAGCCCGATGTGGGACTCGATCCTGGGTCTCCAGGATCACGCCCTGGGCTGAAGGTGACACTAAACTGCTGAGCCACCGGGGCTGCCCAAGCAACACTTTTTAAATTAAGAATTATTATTATAAGGAGGACATTGCAAAACAAAAGAGCTCTATAAGAAATGCCAAAATAGAAAACTCGACACTGCAAAGTCCTAATGATAAACAGTGATTGTTCATAGGACTAAATATAAATGGTGTTTTAGGAAGGGAAGTGGGTGGGAATGTGCGTGGCATGAGAGTTAAATCCTTATATCTATTTATAGTACAAAGTCAATAAATTATGCCCTAAATAGGTAAATCTGGAAATCCAGAAAAGTTAGAGGTGGTGGTAAACTAGTGGGCATTTGTGCTGCCAGAGAAGTAACCTTGGGTCAGGCCTTAAGCAGCACAGATAGACTTAGAGGTGGCAATCCAGGTGAAGGTAACTGAAGGAATGGTTACAGAAATCAGGAGCGGTACCAACAAAAAGGTGGTAAGTGGGGGAGGGAGGCAGGTGTTTCTCCTCATAGTGAATACCAGCAGCTCCAGAGAATAAACAGGTTATTTTTAGTATCTAAAACAAAACAATTCAACAAGACTAACTTCTAAGTAAGTTGTATAGTGAGAAGAAAAATCATCCTAGTTTTACTTTTGCTCGAGACAATTTATTTAACTCTTGAACACTGGAGAATTTTTACTTTACCTGACCCGTGGGTATTGGTTGATCTAGCATCTCAACATCCAGGTGCTTAGGAAGGTTATATAATCTGCAGAGTTCACATATCAACCACTTCAATTGCTGACGAAGCTACAAAACACATTTCGGTAAATAAACATTATGTTAAAGAGCCCTTAGAAGACATGAATAATGCTATGACTACCGTAAACCAATCCAGTAGGAAATGAAAAAAGTTTGTCACAACTCAATTCCAGCCCACAGATAAAATAACCGTCCTTAAGAAATATTGTTAGGGGCTGCTAGTGTAAGAAGGTGACTATGGCTTGAATACAATCCCTATAACTAACACCTAGCAGAATGACGACAAAGACTGAGGAAGGGGAGCTCTAGACGCTGTCAAGTTTTTAGCTGCTAGCTACTTTTCTTAGTAACTTACAACTTCAGACAAGAATACGTTTACATTAATGAGGTGACAAAAAAATAGAGGCAGTGTTGTTACACATGGGTTATAAAATTATACATTTCAGTCATATTCATTTAAAAGTCGAGGCAAATGTGGCCTAGTAGACAGACTCTTGGAATCTAAAGGACCCTGGATACAGCAGGCATCATTCTAATTCCCTGAGTGTGAGGGTTCCCATCTGTAAAATAAGGAAATTAAAAACTCCTTATAATGGTAAAGATGAAATAAAATCTTCTGTGGAAACACTTGGCCCTTAGGTTCTTAAACGTTTGTCAAAAAAAAAAAAAAAAAAAAAAAAAGGAAAAAGATGCACTAGGAAAACCATAAGGGTAACTCATTAAGTTCCCATCTTTACACCCAGATTGTTTTGTAAGCATATCTACTCATCAAAGCAAAGCAGCGAGGTAAATTACGTTCACAAACATGTTTTTCATTATTGAAAAAAAATTGTTTTCAATGTATACGTTTAGGAATTATGGTTTAAGAATGTTCAACACTGAGTAGACTTTTCCCAGAGCTAATAAGGTAACTTACTTCACCTGGTTAGGAACCGTTTCCTGGATGTCTCTGACCAGGAAAAGAGATGAAAAGGCAGGTTTATGAAGGACTAAGAAAGCAGAGACAGGATTAGAATGGGTTACCAGCAGAGTAAGATTTTCCAAAGTTATCAAAGGAACAAGCAGATATTAGGAAAGTTGAGTAATAAATTAGGATAAAAAACTTAAATTTAAATTTAAAAGGTACTGTGGATTTAGCCCTCCGATAAGCTCAGAAGAACATAATGAGGATGAGAAGGGGTGACCTGGACACAGACCCAGACACTCCAACCCCCGGCCAAGGAAGAGCTATGGGCGTGCCGGGGAGCAGCGGCAGTGTGGTGGAGTCACAGCGCAAACAGGAAAACTCGGGCTGTACATCTTTCAGGAATTTCAACTTTACACTCCCTCCCCCAAAGAAGCGTTTGAAGGATGGAAGAAACTAAGATGGTGGGAAATATTTAGAAGGTAGACGGACAGGTCTTAGCAACTCAGTAGGTAGCTTGGAGAGGGGAGGTGTCGGGAAATCTAGGTATGCAGAACCTTTAGTTCCCAGGTTCAGGCATGGGTGACAAGCTTCATTATTTCATCTTGTCCCGCTCATAATCACAAAGAGAATGACTGAAGGGAAAGGGTGGGGCTGGTGGAGTGCCATAGGTAGGTAGGCTCAAATTTAGATGTAGTCATTTTAAACAGTCATGGCACATCCAAGTGAGATTCCCTGGATCTACAGGATATATAGACAGATACACCGGCTTGACTCAAGACATAAATTTTAGCTAAAGGTACAGATTTAGGAATCCATGGAATATAGACCGTGATTTAAGTAACAGTAGTAAAAGTGATTTCTCACAGAAAGCATGCAATGAGAAGAGGAAGACCAAGGGAGCTCTGAGAAGACCAAGGCAGGGTTCAGAGACAGGAACAGGAGACAGTGACCTGATGAAGTTCTCGTAAGATTATCAGTTCCCAGAGAAGAGGGATTTGACTTGACTTCTGTACCCACCGCTGATGACACAGCCTGATATGGAAGCCAGTCAATTAAAACAAAACAAAATCTTCTCTCTGTTCTACTATTAAGAGTTTCTTGTACACACCCAGGAGGAGTAAAACTATAAACCCACACAAATACGGATTTTTACAACACTGTTTGCAAAAAGGGCCAGATTAGAACAATATTCTATGCCTTGCCTTTTCACGTGCACATCTTGGAAAGTTGTATGCATTCCTATGGAATTAACTACAATAAACTATTATATCATAAAACTGGTAGCCTTTAACTGACTTTTTATTGGCGACTTTAAGTAATAAATGTTTGTTAAATGGAGGAATGTTTCAATAAGGGAAAAATTACCACTATGAAACTGCTGCAAAGATGTCAGTTTTAAGGTTAAAAAAGGAGTCCCTGTATTTGGCAACTAGACATAAAAATTTTCAGTGCAAAAAAAAAAATTCTTTTTCAGTGCAAAAATGAAGGCACAATCTAGACTATAACGAATTAAGTAAAGCAAAGGTGAGGAAATACAACATCTGTCGTGGAATGAGGTTATGAAATAACTGGTAGACTATAAGAATAGAGGGTAATTTGGTTTTCTTCTTTTATGTAAATATATTAATTTTTTAAAAAATACAATGAGACCCAATTTTATGCCCTAGCTCATTTCATTTTGTGAGCATTTTTTGATGAAAAATTTTAGACAGCGGAAAACAGTCATTACTACTATTATAAGACTCATACTTCTGGACCTTTTTAGAGTTACCGTCCTAAAAGAAGATAGCAGTAAAGGGACTAATTTCCCTGTCCTGTCACTCTCTCCTGCTGGAGATGCAAACGTATGTCTGTCTAGCTTTTTACTTTTACCTCTATCCTTCCTGCCTCTCAGGACCAGTCTCTACTCTTAAAATACTCTTCAACTGATTTCTTCTGCTGTTAATTTTAGGAATAGATGTGTTTAAGCCACCCATCACTTATTTTGACAAGAATCTGAGGTAAGATTCTAACTTCCCCTATCCTTAAGTGTTTCTTTGAGTGTTTTAACTTACTCTGAATTCTCAATTGCATGACTGTGTCTAAACTATTGTCTATCTGTCCAGTCCAACGCCAGTACGTAATATTTTTATTTAATATCTAATTGGACAAGTCTCTCCTTAGTTTTAATTTTTTTTAATTATTTACTCTTTAAAACAAGCTTTTTAAAAAAAAAAAAAAAACAAGCTTTAGACTCATTTTGTCAAGTTCCAAAAATAAGACTGTTGGGATTTTTAGGGGAATTAATTGCATTCAATTTCTATTAACATAAAGCTATGGAGATAATAGACATATTTATAATATGGAATCTGCCCATCCAGGAACATGGTAGTCAAGTCTTTCATTCCATGTTAATCTTTAAAAAAGAGTATAAAACTGTATTGAATATGACCTCAACTCTTTAAGCATATCTATTAGAGTCTATACATTTTATTAGCAAGGGGAAAAATGCTGATAGAAAATAGCTATCATGTCTACAGTGGTTATCTTAGGCAGAAATCTTCTCCAAAATTTCTATTTCCCTTCATTTTAACTAAGTTCTCTCACAATAGTCATTTAGTTTTAAAATCATAGAAAATAGATTTTCCAAATTCTGTAAAATGGAAAGTTATATTTCTTCATATATTGAAAAAAAAAAAAACATTTTCTTTGTGTACCTATGGCTTTTCCTGCAGTCACAGACTCATGATCGAGAAAGCCGTTCCCCAAAACTAGCACTGATATCATTCTAGCATGATTTCTCCTCAAATCCACTGCAGTCTTTTTTCCTTTTTCTATCTTCCACCTTGGCTAGTGGTCCCTACCAAAAATGCTTGCTTGGTTTAATAATCAGATTTCACAGAAAAGAGACCACCTAACTCCTTATCTAAATCAAGGCTTAACCTATGGGGAATAAAAAAGATAAGTCGGGGCAGCCCTGGTGGCCCAGTGGTTTAGCACCACCTTCGGCCCAGGGTGTGATCCTGGGGTCCTGGGATCGAGTCCCGTGTCGGGCTCCCTACATGGAGCCTGCTTCTCCCTCTGCCTGTGTCTCTGCCTCTCTCTCTCTAATAAATAAATAAATAAATATTTTAAAAAAAGAGAAGTCCGGTAGTACAGAATCTGAAGGCCAAAAAACAAATGAAACTGGTGGTTAGCTTCTTTAAGGTTATCAAATAATCACTAATCACTTTTCTATATCCTATTACCTCTTAACACTTAAGTTCTGCATATAACATTCTTTGGGGTGGGGGGGTGGGGGGGAAAGAGAGTAGGTTGGCTTATCCTCTCACCGAATTGTTGTTCTTAGTATCTTCTAGACGTTCCAGCACAGACGTCAGATTTGGGTCATCAGAGTCCACAAACCATATTGGTGAAGAGGATGGATAAGATTCCTGTTACAGAGACATCTATGTTAAACACATTTACATACAGACTAATCTGGGTATGCAAGTTGGCCAGATGGCAAGATGACAATGGATTTAAGTAAAATACATCACAGTGAAGAAAAGCAAAACATTAAAATCTATGCATGGAGAAAACTTTTTTCTAATTTTTTTTTTTTTAAAGAAGTTTTATGGTGTAATTTTGCCTCCTCCATGTTACATAACTTGTACACTTAAAAAAAAAATCAAGCAAAATGGGGATCCTCGGGTGGCTCAGCTGTTTGGTGCCTGCCTTTGGCTCAGGGTGTGATCTGGGATCGAGTCCCATGTCGGGCTCCCTGCATGGAGCCTGCTTCTCCCTCTGCCTGTGTCCCTGCCTCTCTGTCTCTCATAAATAAATGAATAAAATATTTTTTTTAAAAATCAAGAAAAAAAAAGTAGTTTACCCAGTCAGTAGTAGCTATTTAAAACAAAAAAAGGAACACTGCAAAATGTTAGGTTTTATTGAAAGCTGGGGGAAAAAAAATGGTACTCAGGCACCAGGAAAGATGGGCTTCTTTCCTTTACAATGAAAGGTCAATTATGGCCTGGATTCTGCAGCTTTAACATTTTTTAAGGATTTTACAATCTGGAATTATAAATAAATCCCTCAAAAAGCAAAACAAAAAAGAACAGAAACAACCAAAACCCCAAATACAACCACCTCACAACCCTGAAGTATAATCTATAAATTCAAACCATACTACTTTTGCCTTTCAGTAAAACAAAGCTACATTTCTAAACTTCATCTAGAGGAGCTCTAACCTAATTTTTAAAGGTAGGGCAAAGGAGTATAATCTAGGCACTTGTTTTTAAAACCTTATAAATTCTAAAATGATTTTTATAAATCTTACTATACTCCTTGCTCTCTAATTACAGAAATTTCTTTGAGATTTTTCTCCATTGAAAATTGGCCCCCAAATCAATCCCATTTGATTTCACCTTTCTCCTACTCCTTTCCAAGCCTCCTCAGATCCTCAGATCGTAGGGAGGGATGGAATTTCTAAAGGAACAGCTTCCTTAAACGAGGCGAGGATTGTTTCTTGAATACTGCTGTGCTGGAAGGCAGAACAAGCCAGCACCGTGGTGACCACGCGCCACGTACAGCTTTCACTGGCCACGGAGGCGAGCCTTTGAGATGGCATCCTCCCTGCACGTCCTCCCTGCACAGCCCCCGCCTGGGTGCTACAGCTCCGAGGCCACGACGTCCCTCAGCGCCTAGTGGGCAAGCTCGGAAGTGGTCCCAGCAGCCCTAGCCCTGGGATTCATACTCCTGTGGGACTCCCGCCCCTGGACTGGCTTCTAACACACAATCCAGCAGGCAAGGGGAGGTCGCCTCTGGGGTTAGGGGACAAAGAGACGGGCCCTTCTCTGTCGCTCACCCTCCCTCTGGTGGAAGCCATCTCCTTTCGGAGAAGCCTACAGCCACCTGGCAAGGACCTGCGAGGCCTCTGCCCAACTGCCAGGAGAGGCGACTAATCCTACGGCAGGAGAGAGGCTGCAGGCAGGTTCCCCGCAATCTCGCCGTGGGCCGGCTGCAGCACCAGCAGCACCTTGACTGCCTTGCAGGAGACGCAGCCCCAGTGAGGCCGGAGAAGCCGGGCAGATCCCGGCACACAGAGACTGAGGCACCGGTGGCTGTTTTAGGGGGCCACGTCTGTTACAGAGCAATACAGAACTAATTTAAACCCCATAAAATTCCAATATTTTATTCCATCACAAACTGAGTACTAACCAGAAATGCTATAGCTACATATTTTTCAAAGTACAATCACATGGGTTTTTTAAAAGTTAATGAATAAAGTATTACATGCTTTCACCTCCCAATAGACATTTACTCTCTACTGTTTTCTGTTACAAATTAGGGAAACTCATTATTGTTAGATACTAGTTACAGAACCATGAGGTTCTAGTTATGGAGAAACAATTTTGCAGAAACACAGTATTAAAGATGCGTTGCTTTGAGAACTATAATTTTAATTACAATATAAGTTGAAGTCAAAGAGACGGACTATTTTTGAAGCTCTCAATTTTAAAGAACAAAAATTTGGATTGAAGGAGGACATCATTAAATCTGTTCAGTAGTGGTTTATTCTATATTCTCATTCTTCTAATTCTTATTGTGTCCCAAACCTCTTCACAGACTACAAGAAAAACTATCTTCAAAATTAATCTTGCTCTTAAAGAAAACTACTTATTGAGTATTACATTTTCTTCTTCAAATTCTTCAGCCTTGTTTGGGAACACACCATCTAGGCCTTAGTTTTGTATCTGTAGCCAAAAAAACAAAACAAAACACAAAAACTAAAACTAAAACCCCCAGCCAACTATATTTTAGAACTTCCCTGTGTAGATTATGTTTGTCTAGTAAACTTCTGCGAACCAAAATAAAATATATAAATTGTTGCTCTGGACTAAAACCCCTTAAAACCATATCATGACCCCTGTAACAACAAAACATGACTGAGATCAGTTAGTACCTAGGACGTGCTCTTTTAATCCTAGAGAAGGTAGGATGGACGGTCGGTCTAAGCAACTACTTCAACCTTTTCCAAAGTGAGGTCCTCGACCCCTGAGGGGAACCTGCTGAGCCGGCAGCGCAAATAAAAGGCAGTGACGCCGCTGGAACCACAAACTAAGCTTGGAGTCCCGGTATTCCTCACCACCGGGCATTCAACATGCTTCAAAGACAGAGAAAAAGGTGTTTTACCTAAGAATATCTGAATAAGTAGTAAAAGTTCCTTTACTAAATCTGAATCCTTATGTAGGTCTTTTAAATAGTGCAGCTGATGAAATGGAACACACCCACGAGAACTCAGAGAACACCCGAGAAAAAGCGTTTGTGTGGCTGCGCTGTGAAGTGAACCAACCACTTTAATGCAACCCCAACTTTACTTGAAAGGATGACTGATAAACAATGTTATTTCAACTTGGGTTTCTGACAGACATTTTCTGAAACATGAATAAAGAGTGTGTCATTTCAAGGAAAACAAAGAACAGTATTTATTGCCTATAATAATATTCAAGCTTTCAAGCAAAAACTAGAATTTTGGAAAATCTGTATCCACTACTATGAGCCTGAGAGCTTTCCAAGAATATTCTGATGAGATTGCCGCTGATCTTAATATAATGTCTTATTACATAATGAAACAGATCAACATTTAGAGGATTTCAGCGAGCCATATTTTCCACATGACCAATACATTATGTTATAGATCATGCAAAGATAGAAAATCCATTCACAGTTCAAGAAAAACCAAGTTTTGGTGAACTATCCAAAAAGAATATCTATAATTATCTAAATAACTATTAAAATATTCCTACTTTTTGCAACCAAATATCTGTAGGAGGCTGAATTTTCTTCATATTTCAACCAAAACAACATACCCTCACAGACTGAATGCAAAAACAAATGACAGACCAGACATCAAAGAGGTTCATAAGAAATGTAAAATTATGCCACTATTCTTACTAAAATGTTTTAGATGACAAAATATGGCCATTTTTCATAATAGTATTTTTATTCATATGTTTAAAACAAATACTTAAAATAGTCATTAAAATAATCTCTAATGATAAATATTGATAGCTAACCTACATAAAAGCTCCTTGGGCCCTCAGTACTCTCTTTTTTTTTTTTTTTTTTTTTTTTTTAAGATTTGTTTATTTATTTTAGAGGAGGTAAGGGTCAGAGAGGGTGGGAAAAGGGAAGGAGAACCCTAAGCAGACTGACTCCATGCTGAGCACAGAGCCCTGTGAGGGGCTCCATACAACACCCTGAGATCAGGGCCTGAGCATGAACCAAGAGTCAGATGCTTGACTGACTGCATCACCCAAGCGCCCCTCATCTTCAGAATTTTTTTTTTTTTTGGAGAGAGAGAGAGAGAGAGAGAGAGAGAGAGAGAGCGCGCGCATGATCTGGGGGAGGAGGCAGAGGGAGAAGGAAAACCACGGTCCCCGCTGATCGGGAGCCTGACACAGGGCTCCATCCCAGGACCCTGAGTTCGAGACCCCAGCCAAAGGCAGAAGCTCAACAACTAAGCAACCCAGGCACCCCTCACTTTTAAACAGTATGAAAGTGTTAACTCCAAGAAGTTTTAGAATAGCTGCCTTCTCCACACCTCCTGCAGCCCAGCCCTTCCTTACAAGAAACATCCCTCACCACTCTCTACTAACCTATGTGGTTCTACTGGAGCTCGTTTCCCCAACTTGTTCCCATCTGCCCATCTCTTTCCCTTGACCCAAAACTTGGGCACAGGTCTCTATGAGCCCATCCTACTCCCAGTGATTAGCTGTCAGATGGGCTAAGTGAGACAAATCGAGGTCTTCTCTGGAACTAAAATTCACCTTCTGGATGCTCTAGAGTCTTAAGGACAAAGTTGGCCACCCTGAGATAGTATTTATCTTTCCAAACAGAGAGGGATTATGCAAACCAAATTGTTTTCTAGAGGGTCATATTTTCTGTCATGACTGTGAGAACACCCATTTCACGGCACACTTGCTAACATTTTTACCAATGTTAAATAAAAGCTCCTACGTGGAAGGAAAAAAGTTCCTATGCAATTTGTATTGTCTCCAGAAACCAACTGATTGAATAGGAATGGAAAGCCAACACTTCCAGGGAAGTTTCAAAGGACATTACCTATACACGTAAGGATTTAGCTCTAGCTCTTAGAGTCCAAAGCATTATTTAAAATAGAAAAAAAAAAAAAGAGAGAGAGAGAGAGAAACCATCAGTCTTATTCAGAAATAACTTTCTGTGTCTATTTTCTACATGAGTCCACTAACCCCAATGTGTGGCTCCATATCAAGGACCACCAGCAAAACTCTGCCAGAATGGTCCGTTTCTACTATCTTTCCAAATAATAGAACGTGGTCATCTGCAAGGACTTCATCACTCTCTCAAGATGGACACATACAACTTTTGTTGAAGGTTCAGGAGCATAACAGTTCTAATTCTTTCAGAGACCAGTTATAGGACACATTACTTTCACACTGTGTTCCAGAAATTTGGGGTTAAGAATGATACTGACAGAATTACCGTTCAGTGCCCTAATAAGAGTCTAAAAAAAGTCTCTGACATTTAATTTTTAAGATTTATTTATTTTTAGAGACAGTGGACATGCACGGGCCCATGCATGAGTTGGGGGGGGGAAGCAGAGGGAGGGAATCTTCAAGCAGACACCCTGCTGAGCCACCCAGGTGCCCCTAAATGCTGACATCTGGGGAAAAAAGGCTACCCAAAGAAAGAAATTGCTCCCTGCTAATCATTTTGCAAGCAAACAACGAAGTAACTTGATCAGAGCCCAGAGAAGCAGAGTGAAAAATCAACACTTGGTAAAAGAAAAATGCATACATACCCTGTGATCTGAAAAATGCTTAAGTGTTTTGAGTAGCAAATCGCAGCTAATCAAAACATCATTCTAATTAAACTGAGGCAGAGAAAATAAAGATGCTGGAGAAGATCCAAACCACCTGATCTGCAGAAACCAATGGACAGTTTCCTTGGTTCTGAGTCTACTTTGTCTTTCAGAATAATCCCTTAGAACAGAGAACAGAGCAGAGCACTGTTACAATGGCCTTGGAAACAGGGACTCTGCTTCATCCCCTGGCTCTCCAGGAATGCTTTACGTTTGGCAGTGACTGTTTCAGTTCAAGTCCCCACCTCTCCACTAGCTGACATCCATCTAATACTATCCTTTCCCAGGTCTAAGGAAGTTTAACAAAAACAAAACAACAACAAAAACATCAAGTTACTCAGGGATACACCATTCATAAAATGGAAACCTGAGTCTCTTTTTCACATGTCTGTTCTTTCAAGGAAGGGTATAAAAATGGCAATAAGGGAGGATAGATAGGTAAGGACTAGGAATTTGACTCTATAAATTGGTCAGATGATTGAAAACAATGATTCCTCTGGCCTGAAAGTACCACTTAGGTGTTATTTCCAAATGATTCTCCAGGAGTTCAATTTGGAAAGGTAATCTGTCCCAGAAGGGCAGACCAAAGAAAAGGTATTGGGCTCTTTAATCAAGTTGGCTCATGATTTCCTTTGTATAACCTTCACAGGGCTACTTTTTATTTAGTGTAAAGAAAAGAAACCTGAAAAAAAATTAATTAACAGCACTGATTTATTCCCCATGAAAAGCTGTTAGAAAGGATTTTCAAAATAAATTGTTATCCAGACACAAGGGACACTATCAGTTTCATATTTGTAGAAAACATTATGACTACTAAAGAGCTTTCTTACATAAGCTTTCATGTGGGACAAAAAGTATTGTCTAATTTTTTTTTTTTTTTTTTTTTTAGAAAAACACAGTAGAAAAAGTGATTTAAGGCCCCAACTACTAAGTATAGACTAAACCTTTTGCTCTCACCTAAACTCAGGGTTCTAATGTTTGTTATGTTAGTGCCCTGCTGTAGGTGGGGGGGGGGGGGGGGACGGACTTTGGCAATGACCAGTAGAAATTGGCAAAACAAAGAAAATGTGCAAACACAAGTAGCCTGGCAAATAGCCACTCATGCAAAAAAGAGTTTATGGTTTATGCTACACAAACAATAACATTAGTATGAAGTTTTGTTTGCCAGCTAATTTACACCGTGGGTGGTGGGGTGAGGGAGGGGAGATTTTCACTCTGAAATACTAATTCCCTATCAAGAGTTACCAGATTTCCAGAAGTCCATATAAGGAGAAATGGAGTTGCCAAGTTATGTTAAATATTTCAAAGGGACTAAAAGAATGCCATATACTAGCTCCCAATAAGGCTGCACATGCTGCTTTGCTTCTAGGTGTGAGCATAACAACTGCATGTTAGTGTTAGTGGAAACTGGCAATTAGATTTGTTTGCATGACACTCCGTATCAGGAGTTCACACAAAGCAAGTAATAAAAAAGACTCTTTGAGGTGGAAAATAGCATTTTTTTCCCTTCATATTTTAAGATTAGGACAAATCTATATAACAGGAAAAGACTTAGCTCAATTCCCTTGGCCTACAGAGTCAAAGAACATCTATGTTTTGTTTTTTCCTTTTTAAAACTATCTTTCATATGAAGTCAAATTACAGATTTCCTATCCAGGGACCTATTAAATACTGAAATATTTAAAATATGTCTTGATGTTACCTCCACACTTTTGACAAATTCTTGGCAGTTAACTTACACAAGAGTTAAGATTTTTGTTGAAACAGAATATAGCTAAAATAGAATATTTACTGAGCATTTACTGAGTGGAAGATGAAGAGCATAGAGACTCTTCTCCCCTGTCATAAAAAGAGACAAACATCTAAAACTATTAGAAGAGAACATTAGGAAACATAACCAAAGCAGTAAAGATTCTAGAAGGGAGGAAGGGGAAATAAATACCACCAGTGACTGAATAGGACTTCCTAGAAGAGCCTTGAGGGATGGTCAGATGTGGAGACAGATCGGGGTGGGTAAGGGGTACATTCCACGTGGGAAAAATGGCTTCAGAAGCCTCAAAGGAAAAGGGGGGCACAGGATCTTGAGAAGACTATTCAGAAACTGGCAAGCAGGAGTGCAAGGAAACGGGTGAGGCGCAGTTTTCTCAAATGTTAAAGACACTGTGTAAGTATGCTTCCTGGTGAGCAAGGGAAAAGACAGGGCCTAGCACGTGGAGGAGCTCAATAAATATCTGGGAATAAGAGCAAAAAACAAAAAACAGATAAAATTCAGTATTTTTTTTTTTTTAAGAGCTATAACATTTTAGAGAATAGCAATTCACAAACACAATAGACAGGAAATCCAACCTCATTTTTTTCTTTGCTCTTTCCCCTCTAAGCAAGCGGTATGGGCACCAGCAAGCCATGTAGATTTTATCAAACACCTACCTATGCTTAAAGAGTGTCGTCTATTTTTTAGAGATACTCACTGAAATATTTACAGATGGAGTGACAGACCAGGAACCTGCTTCAAACTAATCTGAGGTGGGGTACAGGTGACATTGGTGATTGGCCAAAAATTGACCATTGATGAGGCTGAAGACATGGAGGTCCTCCACACTATTCAACTTGTGCATGTTTGAGGTTTTTCCATAAAAAGTTAATACACGTTCCTGTACACTGAGCACTCAGCATGGTAACTATTTTCTAGTGAGACCTCTCACAATCCTGAGTAGCTCCTCATACTGGTCCATCCCACACCCTCCTTCCACCCGGTGTTTCTAATCCACCCCCGTGCTGTGCTCTGCTCTGTGCAGCTGATTCCTATCAGCCTCCTCTGCTTCTCACTGGGGACGATGCCGGCGTCGTGCTGTGGGCACAGCCTGGACACTAAAGGACATCTGTCACCCCTGGAGCCCTGGCACTAGGCGCCAGCACAGCAGCGGTGTGACCCTATGGCCACCGAGGTGACCACAGCCATCCACACACACTTCCTGAGACCACACCCCGGAGAGAACTCCTTCTGGCCAGGGCAAGCACAGTTTTCCCGACTTACCTCAGGAATTTAGGAGCTGCCAGAAGCCTACAGGGTGCATCTGAGCACGTAAGGCAGCCCTACCACGTCCTGGGCAGCTTCCCTGCAATGGTCAGCACTCAGGCCAGTCTCCTTCATGCTCACTACTACTTCCTGCTTCCCATGTGTGGGAAATGTTGTCCTTTACCAGCCTATAGCCTCATACTTTGTCTACTTCTAGGCAAGCCCCATTTTCTCAAGCTTTGGTGTCTTTTCTGGATAGTTCCCTCTGCCTGAACCGAGCTTCCACGCCCAAGATTCTACTCACCTGTGAAGGCCCCACTCCACTGCCACCCCCCCACACACACACACACCAAACTCTAGTTAAGTGCTGTCTCGGGCTTTCCTAACGACCCCGTAGAGCTTGACAACCCTCGGTCATACGAACCTCTTCCCCAAAGACGATTTTGTTCTGAAAACTGCTCTACCCAGTTTTGCAAACCGGCCCTAGAACAGCACACCTAGACGCTGCACGCCTGCTCTCCCCAGCACAGCACTTGTCTCTGTCTCTCAAAAATACACAGCTGCTCCCGCAGAGCGTCTGAAAATGATTTCACCGTCAGTTATCATGACTTCCAGCCCTTTCCAACTCCCCAGTGCCACCGGCTTCACCAGACTTGGCTCCAGGGAGCGCCCGGCGGCCACCTGGACTCCTGCTGTCAGAAGCTACTCCGCGGCTGGGAACAGCACCCCAAGTCAACGGGTCACCGTTCCCTCAAACACACCCAGGAAAGGGTTATGAAACGCCAATCCCGCTGTTCCTAACGAGCCTCCAATTTAACCCAAAGAGGGAGCTTTAAACTGCCGCTTGGGCTTTGTGGCCTAAAATCCTCTTTCCGGGCAGAAGGCTTGGACAAACATCCCCTTCTGCCTGCAGATCATCCCGAGGCTTACGCCCAGGGGGGCCCGGCGGCCAGAGCCCGCGGCAGCACCTGCGAGCCCGGTACGAGGCGCCCTTGGGGCTCGGCCGCCCGCGCGGAGCCAGGCCTGCAGGAAGGGGTCGTTCAAGCAGCACCGGACGCTGCGTTCTCCACTCTCCCTGGAAGGCGGCAGTTCCCCGCGTCAGCTCTTCCTTAAACGTAGCTGGGGGAATAAGGGAGCCCAGGGACAGCTGACTGCAGAGTAGGGGGCCCCCCATCGGGTGCCGGGGCTCCCCCTGCCGCAGGGACAGCGGGTGTGGCGGCCGCGGGGACACGGGCGGGCCCAGGGGGCAGAGCGGGCCGAGCGCCCGCAGCCCCACGGCCGCCCCGCGGGACAGGTGGGGGTAAGCCCCCTCCTCCCCCTCCCTCCCCCTCCGTCCCCTCCCCCTCCTTCCCCTCCTCCACCCGCGCCTCGCTCCAGGGCCCGGCCTGCGCCCCGCGGGGGCCGGGGAGGGGCCGGGGCCTTGAGGGGCGACTGCCCCTGCCTCCCGCCCCCTCCCCTAACCATTCTCCCCCGCCCCGTCCCCTAACCCCCTTCTCCCCTCCCCTCCCCCCTCCCCCCCAGCCCCGGCCGAGCCCCGGCCGAGCCCCGCGCCTCACCGTGATATTGCAGTGCAGCGAGAGCGGCGGCGGCGGGCGCGGGCTGCCGGGCGGGGCCGGGGGCGGCGGCAGGAACTGGCAGTGCAGCTCGTCCAGCTTCCAGCTGACGACGCGGAGCCGCTCGTGGTCCTTGTGGAAGACGGACGCCAGGAGCTCCAGCTCGGCCTTGAGCCCCGCCACCGACATCCTGCCCTCATCTCCGGCGGGCCCGGAGCCGCCGTCACGGCCGCCGCAGCCCCGCAGGGCCCCCCGGCCGCCGGCCCGCGCGACGCGGCGAGAAACGGCGGGGGCGGCGGGGCCTCGGGCGGCTCCCGGCAACCGACTCGGCGGCCCGTGAGCGCGGCCCCGCGGCTTCAAAGGGCAACGGCGCCACCGCCCCCGCCCCGCGCCCCGCCCCCTCCCCGCGGCTCCGGCTCTAGCGCCGGCACGCCCCGCCCCCGCCCCCGTGCGGCCCCGCCCCTCTCCGACCCCGCCCCGCGGCTCCGGCGTCTGCACGCCCCGCCCCCTCTCCGACCCCGCCCCCTAGGCCCCGCCCCTCTCCGACCCCGCCCCGCGGCTCCGGCGTCTGCACGCCCCGCCCCCTCTCCGACCCCGCCCCCCTAGGCCCCGCCCCTCTCCGACCCCGCCCCGCGGCTCCGGCGTCTGCACGCCCCGCCCCCTCTCCGGCCCCGCCCCCTAGGCCCCGCCCCTCTCCGACCCCGCCCCGCGGCTCCGGCGTCTGCACGCCCCGCCCCCTCTCCGACTCCGCCCCCTAGGCCCCGCCCCCCTAGGCCCCGCCCTGACCCCGCGCGCTTCTGCCCCGCCGGTCGGCCGCGCTCCGCGGGCCCTGGGTCTCGGGGTGTGGGGCGGGCGGGCCCCGGGGCGCGTCACCTGCAGGATCCGCAGACCCCTGCGCGCCTCTGCCCCGAGCCCGGCGGGCCACCTGGGCGGGGTGGGGACGGGGCGCAGGGGGCGCAGGGCCGCACAGCTGCTCGCACCCGGACCCGCCCCGCTAGCCCGGGCCCCTGCCAGCGTCTTTCCTTTCCTTTCCTGCCCTGAGCGTTGGTCCCCTTCCCACGCTTAAGGAAACCCTCTGAGCTCCCAGGAGGCAGGACTGGCCTATTTTCAGTGAAGTCTTAGCTCAAATGTGTCAGAGGGCCGCCCAGTCACCCAACACCGCGTCATCCTAGGTTAACGTTTTTACTCAGCACCAATCACTGATATTTTGCTTATTTGTCCATCGTCTCTGCCCAACACGAATGTCTTCTTCAGAGTTGCATCCAGGACTTGGAACAAGGCCCTTCGCGGACACGCAGCGTCCCTGCCTGGATGCTCCTGGGAGGCCTGCCCAGCACGTGCTGCAAGCCCCGGCGCCTTCCGTGCGGGTGCAGGATGCCTGGAGGATGCCTGGCGGTCCCTCCAACGGACCGAGCCTAACGGGGGAGGGGGGGGGGCAGGGGCCTAGAAGGAGGACTCACTCCCTGGCTGTGCGACCTCTGCAGGTGCACAGGGCCTCCAGCTTAGAAGAGCCCTGCGCTTGGTTCCATGCTCTGCTGTAGCTCTTTTGAAATCCTTAATGACTTTTCAGTAAGGAGCTCTGCATTTCCCTTTTACACTAGTCTTGACAAGACCTATCGAACCTTCTCTGCCTAAGTGTCTCCTGCTTCCTGATCTACAAGTGGTCCCTGGTCTACTGGTCCCTTAGATCACACACCACAGAACAACACAGGGAGATACGAGGTCCACTGAGTGAGGGATATTTTTAAAGCTTTTATTTTCATTTATTTATGAGACATTGTATCATGTTATAGCGCTACTCAGCTTTGAGGGAGTCACAGACCCTCTGGAGAACTTAATAAAAGCTATGATCCATTTTCCTGGGGAAATACTTCTGCTTATAAAGTGTTGTATTTGTGGGGATTCGTGGTCTGCCCTGGCCCTAGAGATAGCATTATGAATAAGGACTGAGAGGAGAAGGGAGTTCCAGTCCCGAGCTCTAAGTCAGAAATAACTAGGATACTAATAGGCAGTATTGCCCCATTAGACACCGGAGGGGCCCGCTGCTTGCTTTTTCCATCAGTCCTCAGTACTCTTGGGATCCTAACAGGCATGGGAGTCATGGACAAGGATTTCAGACAAAGGGGAACAACCTGTTCAGAACCTACATGACTTTGAAAAATAAAATGCCCTCAACATATTATTTAATCTATCTAAGGTTTATTTTGTTATCTCTAAATTGTTATGAGTAAAGAGCTTTATAAATTGCAAATGCTTTTACTAGTTATATCAGAAATAAATATATAAGTATCAATTTCACAATCATGTTGTGAGCATTTGCTGTGTGCCAAGCCACGAGAGGGCTAGGCAGAAATAGAAATTGAATTCAAGAAGCTTAAGGTCTAGCATTGTAAACAAAACACTGTTTCCTGATGATTTAGGCTGCAGATAACAGAAAGCTGTGACTTAAAATGGCTAGGACAATAGGAGATATATTACTTTACATACAAGAGCGGTTGATCAGATCTTCAATAAGATCAATAGCCCGGATCCTCTCCATCTCCTTTGTCAGGGGAGCAAGGTGGCTATGGCTGTTCCTGTGGGTCACATCCAGCCAGGAGAGTATCTAGAGTCAGAAAGGACTGCTTCTTCCATATCTCCTAAGAAATGGGGACCTTCCCAAGATTCTGTCCGGCTGACTTCCCTTCTGTGTCATTGGCCAAAGTGTATCACATGCCCATCCCTAAACCAATCACAAGGAAATAGGTTGGATCATTCTTTGGACTTCACAATCATCTGGGATGGGAAGGATGCTGAGGCAATCACTGTGTCTACTACAAACATGCAAATAAGGACAACACCAGACCATAATTGATAAGAAGTTTGAACTACTGAACTACTACATAGCAGGGAAGAAATTAATTCCAGAAATTACTTGCATGAAAATATTATCATATTCAGAGAATATCCAAGAGCCCAGTCGATTACGCAGTACAATGCAAAAAGAAAAGGTTGAGGAGGTATTCTCTGACACCTGATTTCAGGGCCCTGAAGTACATGCCAGGGACTACACTTTCATTTGATGAATCATCACTTTTAAGAAGATTAACCTGGCATTAGTGTTTACAAAACAGATCTCGGTGGGTCTAAAACTGTGATGTTGCCACCAAGGAGACGCAGGAAACGGAGATTCTAGAGCTGACCTGCCATTAATTCAACAGGGCGAGTCACATCCAGCCCTGAGTTTCTTCAGCTTCAGACATTAGGCTTTTGGACAGGTCCAAGTCAATAGAAACACTGAAGTAGGAGATGTGGCAGTGGGGATAGAAAGAGCTGGGCTGATTCTAGGGATATCTCTGAGGTAGAACTGCTAGATATTAGAGGTGATGCAGAGAGAGAGGGAGAGAATTTTATTTAAAGTAACTTTGACATTTCTTGAGTAGGTGGCTGAGAGGGAGTGATGCTATTGCAACAGCCAGAAAAAGATGAATTTGAGGTGACGGTGGGACCTCAGGTAGAGAATGTGTACTATAGGCCTTGAGTTTAAGAGGGAAGTCATCGCAAGGGATGTAACTGCAGATCAGCTCAGCCACACAGAATGATAGTAGACACCTTGGGTGTGGGTATGATCATTGAGTCACAGGGGAGAGAAGACAATTCGGGCCATTGTGTAAGGCTATACCATTGGTAATTTAGTGGTAAGGAGTCATTGGAGAAGTCAGAGGATGACCTATGTGTCAGATTCTCTGTGGAAAGGACAAGAAAGATAAGGGCCAAGAAAAAAATCTATGGGCTTTAGGGATTAGGAGGTCAATAGTGTTTTAGAGAAAACCATTGCAGAAGAATGGACACAGGATAGAAGCACAGACACGATGTGTAGATTACTTCTTGGAAAGGTTTCGGAGTGATGAGAAAAAGAGAAAGGAAGTTTTAGGGTTTTGCTTTGTTTTTATTACAGTGTAGACAGGGGTGGATTTACTGTGAAGCCTAACCTTCAGGGCTCCTTACACTTGTACAGGCCTCTTCTAAATAAAGTTCAATCTTGAACAACACAGGCTTAAACTGAGCAGGTCCATCTATACGCAGATATTTTTCTGATAAATACAGTACAGTATTGTAAATGTATTTTCTCTCATGGTTTTCATAGTAACATTTTCTTTTTTCTGTCTTTATTGTAAGAACACAGTATATAATACATATGACATGCAAAATATCTGTTGTTTATACAATCCTTAAGGCGTCTGGTCCATAGGCTTTGGTAGTTAAGTTTTGGGGAGTCAGAAGTTAGATGCAGATTTTTGGCTGTGTGGTGGATCAGGACTCTAACCACACATTGTTCAAGGGCCGACTGTAAATATTCATTTTTGTTCCTAAGTTGGTATTTGTAATGTTGTGTTCTTTTTCTTGAAGAACGCTCCAGAGATTGAATAAAACCTGGATCTGCCCCTAAAATTAGAGTCGTTTTTAGGCAATGAAAACTGAAGATAGACATGGGGAGATACGACATAGAACTAGGCCCTGGAAGAGGAGGGAAAGGAGAGGATAAGGAGTTACTCATGGGGAGAATGGGTTGAGGGAGACTAAGAAATGTTGCGTTGCAATGGAGGGTTATTAAGGGATCTCAAACGGAATGACCTGGAATTCAGCAAGGCAAGTTTGGGGATGGGCAAGACCGAAATACAGAAGCCTGAGAACAATGGAGTGCTGACAAAAGTTGGTTGAGAACTCTGACCATAGGATCCCACCTGGATGTGTCTGAAGGGCCATGAGAATCAAATGGGGTAAGAGTGGAAGTCTCTAGAAATCAGAGCAAGTTCTGTATGAAAGAGTGGGAGAAATCAAAACCTGTATGGAAGAATTTTTAATTCCAAGGACTTTGTGCAGCCCGGGTGGCTCAGTGGTTTAGCGTCACCTTCAGCCCAGGGCGTGATCCTGGGGACCTGGCATCAAGTCCCACGTTGGGCTCCCTGCATGGAGCTTGCTTCTCCCTCTACCTGTGTCTCTGCTTCTCTCTCTCTCTCTCTCTCTCTCTCTGTGTGTGTGTGTCTCATGAATAAATAAAATCTTTTAAAAAGTTTTTATTTCAAGGACTTCAATGCAGAATAATTCTCAGTGATAGTGTATTTCGTTCTTTTCTGTCCCAACATATCCTTTAGGGCTGCTCTCAGGTGCCATCTCTTTTATCAAGCCTTCTCTGGTCCCCCTAAGTTAAATTTAATCTCTTTTTCTCTAATTTTTCAGTACCTTGTCTGTTCCAGCACTTACTTTTTTGGTTTCACCTTGGCTGATGACTGGCTATTCTCACCTTTAGCTAGTTTTATCTTCCTCTGCTAGATTATAAACTTGTCAAATCATCTTCATATCTGTAACACATAATGCGATCCCCGGGACATAGAAACTATGCAATACGTGATCACTGAGTGGCCACAGACCACCAGAAGTGAAATCCATGTAAGGCCTTCAGCTAAAGAGACTGCAAGTAAGTGAGAAAAGTGGTCTAGTTTCACTGAAATCTCAGGGAAGCTGTGACCTCTCCCTGGCTGAAGTGTGCACACATCAGCATGTGGCCACATGTGCCCAGACAACCACAGAGCTCCTCACAAGGCACAGGAAACGGAGCCCATCCCTGTTGACATGAACAAGTGACTCATTATTCTGCCGCAGCCAACTCAGTGAGAAACTGTTCTAAGGTCATATTTTCACAAGTTTGGGCCCTGGCTTACATTAAAACTACTTTTTAAAAAAAAAATTTTTTAAAACTACTTTTGATTTTAACTTCATTACCAACACCCATCATTTCTCTCTTGCCCGTATTGTAAGGGGCTTTCAGACCTTGATACAAATACATTGAAAGTGTATGAATTTGAAATAGATACACATATGAATATTATTCTGGGGAGAAGGTCCGGAGCAGCGCCGTGTAGTACTGTCTGTACTTGTGCTGTCCAGCAGAGGAGCCACCAGCCATGTGTTGCCACTGAGCACTTGAAAAGTGGTGAATGTGACTGTGGAACTGGATTTTAATTTTATTTAATTGTAATAAAATTTAAATAGCCGCATGTGGCTAACGGTGACTGTACTGGGCATCACAGTGGTAGATAACTATGACAGCACATAGAGCCAGTGGAGCACTTTTAAAAACATGCCATCCCTACTCCTTGAGAACAGTGACCATTTATTACTACGCGTTGTATCTTCAGTGCCTGATTCAGGTTCAGTGTTTAATCAATGTTTGTTGAGTGAATAACTGAAGGGCCAAATTTCATATTTTCTCTGATCTTAGTTATTACGTTTCTAAAATAAAAAGGATGTACACTTAGATTTCTTCTAACTCAAAAAAAAGACTCTAGTAAGCAAATACTTATTAGACAAATATCTATTAAGTACCTATTATGTGCGAAGTAACTTCATTGCTGTAGCAATCTTAGGAAACTATCATTATACTGACTTTCAGAAAAGGGAAATAGTTTGCCCAAGCTCATGCAGCCCATAACTGATAATGTCAAAATTTTAACTCAGGTCTGTCTAGCTGTCTTCACTACACTCTTGCTTCTATATAAATCATAAATATAAATATAAATAAATGTAAATACTTTAGATAAATATAAAATAATAACAGCATTGAGAGGGCAAGGTGGCATACAAACCACACTGAATTGAAATATAGATCCTCCTCTTGGGAAGATCCCTGGTTCTACAGGTAAATTCTTGACTGCTGAGTGAGAGATGCCAGCTCTTCAAAAAACACCTGGGCTACTGAGAAGGCACAGACACTCTTTAGCCTCCTGAACCCACTGAAGCTGATGAAGGGAGGCAGGAGGGAAATCAGCCCGGAATGTACCAGAGTAAATACCTAGAAACCTCTGAGTTTTATCTTCCCTCTGTTGCTACCATATGAAAGCTTCAAATAGAAAGATTTCCTCCTCCTGCCTTCCACAGTCACAGTCCAACAAAATGTTCTTTTGGAATGTTTGAGGCTAATGAGTGAGAACATTTTTGTAGATGTAGGCATAATATACTTTTGACACAGTAATTTCAAATCTAAGCAGTTATCCTAAATAACTAATTAAGCAAATATATCAAGATTTAGTTACCAAAAGTGAGGGAATGACTAAAAACATCAAAAATTGATAAGCCAATCAGAGAAATCTCAACATTAAATATTTGATGATACTATGCAATTATTACTTAATTATTTAGGTGTGACTGTAGTATTATTACCATTTTATTTTCTTAAATGAGGGTCTTTATCTTTTATAGCTCTTTGTCAATGAAATAAATAAAGATTTGATTCAAATATTTATTCCACCTCTTTTGATAGTAGTAAAAGACAAGAAAGGACCAAGTATCTTAGAACTGGATATGCCGTAAGTCTGGTATATTCAAACAATGGAATAGCTTGCAGCCATTAGAGTGAAGTTGTGTATAGCTCTGGAAAGATATACCAAAATGCTAACAGTGGTCATTTCTCGGTGGTGACTTTTCAATCAATTTCAATTTCCCTTCTGTTTATTTATATTTTCTGAAATATTTTCATTGAACGTATTGTTTATGTAATGAAATAATTTTAAACTGATTTCTAGATATTTAAGGTAGAGATAGGTAAATCAGTTAAGGAGTTTGCAAAGGAATTTTAAAGGGCCAGTGGGTATGTAGCTGCCTTTTTTTCGATCACAAAAGGACACCTGGCTTAGAAGCAGCTCAGAAGCTGACACAATCAATTCAACTCACACTTTTGTTTTGGATGAATTCCTTCTCCCCAGACTGAGGTGACTGAAGGCTCTTTATGCCTTGAGTTTAGGCAGAGGCTTTTCCTTCTCTGGCCCACCTGCCAAGGCTTCCATTAAGCCTTTCATCCTCTCTGCAGAGCAAGTGCTGGGTGTAGAGGCCTCACCTGTGCACAGTCTAGTGCTTCAAGCTGGTGCTATTTCCAGGAGGAGTTTATGGAAACACAGACTTGATTCTATATTTGGGCTTTGCTATAATCAATTACACTAGGGCTTGGAATAGCCGAAGTGCCTAGAATCTTTTTTTTTTTTTTTTTTAGTGCCTAGAATCTAATAGAAGAATGAAATGTTTACCTGGTCACTGTTTCAAATCCAACCCAAACCCAGTCAGGGGTTGTGTAGGGTGTCAGAGGTTATGTATTGTTCTTTCCACTGCCCCACCTGGGAAGAGTGAGTGCTCCTGGCCCCATTCTGCCCAGGCGGCTCCAGGGGCCAGCACAGCCCTGACCGGTGAGGGCACTCGGGTGACACGCATGGATTCATACAGGGCTGTGTGCACGGGCCCAGCCGGACCCATGTGCACCCTTCTCGCAGGCTGGTGCGGCCTTCCTGGCACCCTTCACTTGGATGCACCGCAGTTTGCTTATGGGTTCATGTATTGAAGGACATCCTGATCTCTTTAAGGTTTTAGCTATGATGAATAGAGCTACCGTGCATACTCGCATGCTAGTTTTTGCGTGGAAACAGTTTTTTCAGAACAATTGTCTAAATACTAGAAGTATGAATGTTGGGCCCTCAGGTGAGATTTATTTAGCCTTGGAAAAAACCGCTAAACTGTCTTCCAAAGCAACCGTATGCACATCCCCAGCATGAAGGAGCGTTCCTGTCATATACAACCCTCCAGCAACTGGGATCCTTTTTTGGGACTTTAGCATCTCTAAATGGTGTGTAGCACTATCTCGCTGCTGTTCACATTGGTAACTTCCTAGTGATAGAGGATGTAGACCATATTTTTGCAGGCTTGTTTTTTATTGGTACATCGCTTTGTCCAGGTGTCTGCACAGATATCCACCCGTGGTTATACGGCTATGTTCTTATTGTGGACTTCTGAGCGTTTTTTGTAGAGATTGGATAAAAATCAAGTAGTTTGAATATCAGATGTGTGTTTTGCAAATATTTTCCCAGTTTGTGAGTTGTCTTTTAGTTTTCTGGGCAAAGTCTTTCACAGAGTAGAAGTTTTACCTTTATAAAGTTCACATTATGTATATATATATATATATTTTTTTTTTTTTGGATCAGTGTTTCATGTTGTGTGTTAAAACGCACCACCAAACTCAAGGTCATGTAGATTTTCTTTTATGTTTTCTTTTTGATATTTTGATAGCTGTGTGTTTTAAATTTACGTACAACGTTCAGTGAGTTTTGCTGGACGTGGTGAGAGTTTGGTCCACATGTCACGTCGCGTCCCTGGGCTCCAGGTCACCGTCCGTCAGTGTCCTGGGGAAGCCGGGGTTGGGCTCCGCGTCGGGGAGACGTTTCCGCCGCTCACAGGCCTCGGCTGGAGCCTGGACGGAGGCGGGGGCGGCCCTGGGCGCGGGGACACCGCCTCCCGCTCGGCCTCCTGCAGCGCCTGCGCGTCCCGCAGGGGGCGCCCGAGCCCAGGCCCGGACCAGGGGGCGCGTGCGCAGTAGCCTCGTCCGCCTGCTGAGGGGAGCCTGGGTGCGCGGGGAGGCTCGGGGAGGCCGTGGGGGGGGCGTCCACGCTGACAGGGCCCGGCTCCTTAGGACCCGCGGGGAGGCTCGGGGAGGCCGTGGGGCCGCGTCCACGCTGACAGGGACCCGGCCTCCTCAGGACCCGCGGGGAGGCTCGGGGAGGCCGTGGGGCCGCGTCCACGCTGACAGGGACCCGGCCTCCTCAGGACCCGCGGGGAGGCTCAGGGAGGCCGTGGGGTTAGGGTTAGAGTTAGGGTTAGGGGTTTGGGTCAGGGTCAGGAGTTAGGGGTTACGGTTAGGGTTAGGGTTTTTAGGGTTAGTTTTACGGTTATAGTTAGAATCCGGGTTAGGTATATGGATTATGGACTAGGGGTTAGTGTTTGGTTTCGGTTACTGATAGGTCTGCTGTTAGGCTAGGTTAGGGTTAGGGTTACGATTAGGGTTAGGGTTTTTGTCTGTAACAGTAGAGATTGGATCTGGTCATGTGCTTGACACTGGGACTCCCAGTAGCTTCAATGGGTTAGTTTTAAGTGTTCTAGTTATGTTTGGGGTTAGGGTATGTGCTTGGCATCCATCCATTCAGAAGCCTCTCCAGAGGATCAAACTCCAGGCCTCTGTTGAGGTGACAGTAGCCATGGCAGGCGTCTCCTGAGCTAGGGAGGGGATTTGCGGCTCTAAGTACTCTTTATTTGGATTTTCAATTTCCTTCCTGTTTTTATCTCGCTGTGCCCACCCGTTCCATCAATACTAACAATTGTCATTTTAAAGTTTTAATTGAATTCCCGTTTGTTAACACAGTATAACATAGTTTCAGGTGTGCCACATAGTGATTCAACCTTTGGCTACAACGCCTGCTACTCGTCACAGGTGCCCTCCGTCATCCCCATCCCCCACTTCCCTATCCACCCCCCCCCCATTCCTCTGGTATTTATTACTTTATTCTCTATGGTTAAGAGTGTGTTTCTTGGTTTGCTTCTCTCATCTCCCCCCCCAACCCCGGCCCTTTGCCAGTTTGTTTGGTTTCTTAAAATCCACACGTGAACGCAATCGTATGGTATTTGTCTTTCTCTGACTGACTTAGTTCATTTAGCGTCAGTCCTTTCCGGTTCTCCCACGTCGTTGTCAATGGCTTCATGCCATCCCTTCTGATGACCGAGCGACGTCGCAGTGACTGTATTTCCCCCATCGTCTGTGCCCACTCATCTGTCGGTGGACGCCTGGGCCCGGTCCGCCGTTCGGCTGCTGTTGATGATGCTGCTGCAGACACTGGGCTGCGCGTCCCCCTTCGAATCTGTGCTTCTGTATCCTCGGGGCAAGTACCTCGCTGCGCAATTCCGGCATCGTAGGGTCGCTCTACTTTTAACTTCTTGAGGCCCCTCCACACCGTTCTCCACAGTGGCCGCACCTGTTCGCATTCCCACCAGGAGTGTAAGGGGCTCCCCCTTCTCCCCAGCCTCACCGACACCTGTTGTTTCTCGTGTTGTGAATTTTAGCCATTCTGACGGCTGTCAGGTGACGTCTCATCGTGGTTTGGGTCTGCATTTCCCTGGTGATGGGTGATGCTGAGTGACTTTCCGTGTGTCTGGTGGCCATCTGGATGTCCTGTCAGAGACAATGTCCATTCATGTTTTCTGCCCATTTTCAGTTGGTAATTTGTATTTAGGATGCTGAGATTTATATTTGCTTTATCTATTTTGGACACTAACTCTTTATCGGATGCATCGTTTACAAATATCTCCTCTCATTTTGTACGTTGCCTTTTTGCTACGGTTGTTTCCTCCACTGTGTGGAACCTTTTCAACTTGATGAAGTCCCAATAGTTTATTTTTGCTTTTGTTTCCCTCGCCTCAGAGGCGTGTCTAGAAAGATCCAATGGCCAATGTCAAAGACATTGCTGCCTATCTTTTCTTCTTTTTATGGTTTTAGGTCTCACATTTAGGTCCCTAATCCATTTTGAGTTTATTTTTTACATACATGGTGTAAGAAAGTGGTCCAGTTTCATTCTTCTGCATGTGGCTGCTTAGTTTTCCCAACCCCGTTTGTTGAAGAGACTGTGTTTTTGCCGTTGGATATTCTTTCCTGCTTTGTTGAAGATTAATTGAGCATAGAGTTACAGGTGTGTGTCTTGTTCCAGTTTTCCATTCTGTTCTATTGATCTAAGGCTCTCCTTCTTGTGCCCGCACCATACTCTTTGGATCACTAGAGCTCGGTGATATAACTGGAAATCTGAAACCCCAGCTTTGGTTTTTTTTCAACACTGCTTTGGCTATTTTCAATCTTCTGTGGTTTGTTGTTGTTTTGTTAAAGATTTTATTTATTTATTCATGAGAATACACAGAGAAGGGAGAGAGAGAGAGGCAGAGACACAGGCAGAGGGAGAAGCAGGCTCCATGCGGGGAGCCCGACATGGGACTTGATCCCGGGTCTCCAGGATCACGCCCTGGGCCGAAGGCGGTGCTAAACCGCTGAGCCCCCCCTACCCCCCCCCCGCCCCCGGCAGCCCATCTTCCGTGGTTCTATATAAATTTTAGGATCATTTGTTCCAGTTCTGTGAAAAATACCATTGCTATGTTGATGGGGATCGCATTAAATGTGTAGATTGAGCATAATTTGAGAAGAATGGATATTAACTATTCTTTAGATATCCGGTGGAATTGCCCCGGGAAGGCCATCTGGTCCTGGACTTTGTTTGTTGGGAGATTTTTGATTGCTGATTCAATTTCTTTGCTGGTTATCTGTCTGTTCCAGTTTCTTATTTCTTCCTTTTTCATTTCTGCTATGTTATCCATTTCTAGGAATTGATCTATTTCTTCCAGGTTCTAAGTTGTTGGCATATAATTTTTCATAATGTTCTCTTATAATCGTTGGTATTTCTGTGGTGTTTGTTGTTATTTCTCTTCTCTCATTTGTGATTTTATTTGGGTCGTGTCTCTTTCTTTTTTTAAAAAAAGATTTTATTTATTTATTCATGAAAGACACACAGAGAGAGCAGAGACACAGGCAGAGAGAAAATCAGGCTCCATGCAGGGAGCCTGATGTGGGACTCAATTCCCCAGGACCCCAGGATTCTGACTGGAGCCAAAGCAGATGCTCAACCACCGAGGCACCCAGGTGCCTTGCTGATTCAATTCCTTTGCTGGTTATGGGTCTGTTCACATTTTCTATTTCTTCCTATTTCAGTTTTGCCCGTTTGCACATTTCTAGGGATTTGTCCATTTCTTCCAGGTCTCCCAGTTTGTTAGCGTATAATCTTTCATAGTATTCCCTTATAATTGTCTTATTTTTCTGGTGTTGATTATGATCTCTCCTCTCTCATTTGTGATTTTTATTTAGAGATGGTCCTTTCTCTTTTCTTGTTGATAAGGCTGGCTAGGGCTTGATCCATTTTATTAATTATTTTGAAGAACCGGATCTTAGTTTCGCTATTCCATTCTACTGTTTTGTTGTTTCTGTGTTGTCTATTTCTGCTCTCATCTTTATTATTTCCCTTCTGCTGCAGGCTTTAGGCTTTGTTGCTGTCCTTTTTCAGCTCCCTTAGGTGTAGGGTTAGGTTGCGTATTGGAGACTTCTTGTTTCCTGAGGTAGGCCTGTATCGCTATGTACTTCCCTCTTAGGACTGCCTTTGCTGCATCCCAGAGGTTTGGAGAAACATGTTTTCATTTTCATTTGTTTCTATATATTTTCTAAATTTCCTCTTTAATTTCCTGGTTGCTCCATTCATTCTCTAGTAGGATGTTCATACTCTCCACGTATTTTTGGTCTGTCCAAATTTTTTCTTGCTCTTGACTTTGAGTTTCATAGTGTCTTGGTCTGAAAATGTACAGGGTATGATCTCAATCTTCTTGTACCTGTTGAGGGCTGATTTGTGGCCCATGATGTGATCTGTTCTGGAGAGTGTCCCATGTGCACTTGAAAGGAATGTATATTCTGCTCCTTTAGGATGAAATGTTCTGACTCTATCTGTTGAGTCGCTCTGGTCCAGAGAGTCAAGGCCATTGTTCCTCTGTTGATTTTTGCATAGATGATCGTAAGTGGGTGTTAAAATCCCCTGTCGTTGTATTATTAGCAGTGAGTTTCTGTATGTTGTTAATTGGTTTCTATATTTAGGTACTCCCATGTCGGTGGCATAAATATTTACAGTTGTTTGATAATCAGATAGAGATTGATAGAGAGTCTTCTTTTTTTTAAATTTTTATTTATTTATGATAGTCACAGAGAGAGAGAGAGGCAGAGACACAGGCAGAGGGAGAAGCAGGCTCCATGCACCGGGAGCCCGATGTGGGATTCGATCCTGGGTCTCCAAGATTGCACCCTGGGCCAAAGGCAGGCACCAAACCGCTGCGCCACCCAGGAATCCCGAGAGTCTTCTTAATTATGAAATAATGCCCTTCTTCATCTCTTCTTACAGTATTTGTTCTTTCTTTTTTTAACTTAAAGATTTTATTTATTTATTCATGAGAGATATACAGAGAGAAGCAGAGGCAGAAACACAGGCAGAGGGAGAGGCAGGCTCCCCAAGGGAAGGCCGATGTGGGACTCGATCCTGGGACCCTGGAATCACACCCTGAGCTGAAGGCAGATGCTCAACCACTGAGCCACCAGGTGTCCCCAGTGTTTGGTTTCAAATTTAGTTTGTCTGATATAAGTATGGGTCCTCCAGCTTTCTTTTTATGTCCATTAGCGTGATAGATGATTTTCCATCCCCTGACTTTCAATCTGCTGGTGTCTATAGGTCTAAGGTGAGCGTCTGTAGGCAGCATATACATGGATCTTGGTTTTTTTTTTTTAAAGATTGTATTTATTCATGAAAGAGAGAGAGAGAGAGGCAGAAACCTAGGCAGAGAGAGAAGCAGGCTTCCCACCAGGAGCCCGATGTGGGACTCGATCCCAGACTCCAGGATCACACCCTGAGCCGCAGGCAGAGGCTCAACCCCTGAGCCACCCAGGCATCCCGGATCTTGTTTTTTTAATCCACTCTGATATCCTATATCTTTTGATTGGAGCATTTATTCCATCTGCATTCAGAGTGATTATCGAAAAAGATTAATTTAGTGCCTTTGTGTTACCTGTAGAGTTGGTGTTTCTGGCGATGTTCTCTGGTCCTTTCTAGTCTTTGTTGGTTTGGGTCTCTTTTTTTCCCCCACTACAAGAGTCCCCCTTAAAATTCCTTGCCGGACTGGTTTAGGGGTCATGAACTCCTTTATTTTTTGCCTGTCTGGGTAACTCTTTATCTCTCCTTCCATCCTGAATGACAGCCTTGCTGAAGAAAGAATTCTTGGCTGCATACTTTTCCCATTCAGTATATTGAATATTTCCTTCCACTCCTTTCTGGGCTGCCAAATCTGTGGACAGATCTGCTGCAAACTTGATTCATCCTCCCTTGTAGGTTAAGGACTCCCTCCCCCCACAAACCCCGCCTCCGCCGCTTTCAGGATTCTTTCCTTGTCTGTGTATTTTGTGAATTTGACTATGATGTGCCTTGGCGATGGTCGGCTTCTGTTGAATTTAGTGGGAGTTCTCTGTGCTTTCATTTTCAGTGTCTGTGTCCTTCCTCGGGTTAGAGAAGTTTGCATAATTTGTTCAAATAAAACTTCTGCCCCCTTTTCTCTCTCTTCATCTTCTGAGTCTCCTATGATATGAATGTTATTGTTTTAATAAGTGGCTGAGTTCCCTAAGTCTGCCTCTGTGGTCCATAACCTTTCTTGTTTTTAAGGCTTCCACTTGGGACTGCATCTCAGTTATAGCATTTTTATGGCCTGACTAGATTTTAGTTCTTTTATTTCTACAGTAAGGGATTCTCGAGTTTTCTTCTGTGCTCTTTTTCCAGCCCAGCTGCTATCTTTTTAAATCATGTTTTAAACTCTAGTCAGACATCATATCTGTGTATTGATGAACTTCCTAGCTGTGAGTACCAGGAGGTTTCTTTGGAGGTGAATTTCTCCATCTCATTATTTTATCCAAAAAGAAAGAAGGAAGAAAAAAAAACAAGAAAACAATAACAACAACAACCTACCACCCAAAAAACCCCACTAGATGTTTTGGCCTGCTTGTTAATCTAAATTCCAAAATAAGAAAGAAAATCAAAGTACAATGAAAGTAAACAAAACTAAGTAATATATAAGGTATATACATGAAAATTAAAATCAAGCAATTAATAAAAAAGAGTCGAAGAAAAGAAATGAAAATAAAGCAAGCACAAAGTACAGAGGAAGCTCGACCCCACTCTCCCCGCGGAGCTGGAGCTCTGCGGCCTCTGCGGTCCGTCCACTGGCGGCAGTGAGGGGTTGGGGCGGGATCTTGGGGCGGGGCCGCGGCGCTTACGTCAGGTGTGCACCTGCCTCGGGGCGATGCACCTGCCTCGGGGGCGATGCACCTGCGGGTCAGAGGCGGGGTCTGGCCTCCCGCGGGCGGCGCCGTGCTGCTCCTCGAGCCTCGGCGCTGACATCAGGTGCGCACCTGCCTCGGGAGCGATGCACCTGCCTCGGGGGCGATGCACCCGCCTCGGGGGAGATGCACCTGCCTCGGGAGCGATGCACCTGCCTCGGGAGCGATGCACCTGCGGGTCCGAGGCAGGGTCTGGCCTCCCGCGGGCGGCGCTGTGCTGCCCCCGAGCCTTGGCGCTGAGGGCGGGATGTGGGCGGGGGGGCGGGCAGGTCCCCTAGGCCTGGGGCTGAGCATCCCGCCCCCGGTCTGCAGGGGCCTCCGCAGAGGAGCCCCCGGGCCCCGGGCCTCCGCCGCTTCTGCAGACCCTGCGTTCACCCTGCCTGCGGCCCAGCTTCTGTTTGTTTTTTGATCTCGGACAAGTGACTGAGTTTCAAACCTCCAAGTTTTAGGGACTGCCCTGGGGGAGACCCGTGCTCCTCCCGCCCGGGAAGGTCTCCTCCCACTTTTGGCCTTTGCTGGCCCGGCCCAGGGACGCGGCCCCGACTGCACAGGGGTTTGCAGTTTGTGGCCACACAGGGCAGACAGCTGGCCCTAGTCCCGCGGCTCTCTGCCGGGGTCCCCGCTCCTGAGCCTGGGAACCGTTGGCGCCACCGTCCTTGGGACCCCGGGGACCCTGAGCCCACCCTGTCGCTCCAGGGGCCGCCCCCACTTCGCCTCCCGAGCACCGTCAAGGCCGGCGTGTCCCCCACTCTAGCAGACTTCTGGAAGTTCTGACTTTATGCTCTGCTGCTTCTAATACTGTGCGTAGACCTGTCAGCTGGCTCCCTGCCCCTGTGGGGTCCGGGGCTGCGTCTCCCCCAGACCGACCGATTGATTTTCTTTTTAAGATTTTATTTTTCTGTCATCTCTACACCCACATGGGGCTTGAACTCTCCGCCCCAAGAACAAGAGTCGCGTGTTCTTACGAACCACACCGAGCGGCCAGGCTCCCTTTGATTGATTGTTAGGTATTAATTGAAGCCGACGTGCTGCCTGTGTCAGGGCAGACACTGAGCCCCCTCGTCAAGGTGCGGTGGAGTCATTGGGACCTTGATCGATGTTAAAGAAAGCAGAGCCTCCCCGGGAGCCGAGGGAGCGGGGCCCACACACGTGACAAGTTGGCCATTTCCTTTACCAGGAGTCATTTGGCTGTCAATTTATTTAAATTGCTATTCAATGGCGAAGGTCGTTCTAGGATGGGGATACAGCGAGAACGTTCTAGGTTCGGAGGTAGCTAAAGCTCCCCCGTCATGGACTCGATGTCCCAGTTGGGTGCAGAGATAGGCGAGCCAGCAAAGAGATGAGAAACATGGCCCTGGGGTGCCTGCCGGCCTGGTCGGGGGACCTTGATCTCAGGACTGTGAGTTTGAACTCCATGTTGGGTGTAGAGAGAACATAAAAATAAAATCTTTAACAAATAATAAATGGATGAACTAACAAAGCATGACATGGAAGGTGAGTGCTCGCTTCAGGACAAACCTCAAAGCGGACTATGTCTAACCTGCGACCTGTTCTTGATTGCCCCGCTTGCACTCCTGGGCCCAGATGACGTCCTCCACGAGGGACGGTCCCGCCCGAGTGGGAGTGGGCTTCCTTCCCTGTAAGGCCCCTGCCTCCCCTCGTTCTGCAAGAGAGAAGAGCCCGGAAAGGCACGAGCTCGGGGGATCAGCATAAACCTTGGCGATGGTCCTTCCCGATCCCGGGAGCCAGAGCTCGGCCTCCTTTTGGGACCCGACATAGTAAAGAAGCCCATGTGGTCAGTGGCTCGGATGCAGGGTGGAGGCCGAAGGAGAAGCAGGAAGAACAAAATAGGGGGGAAACCAGAAGCTGAAGGAGAGGAGGACAGATATCAGCATCCAGAGCCTTCGCGGGGACCCAGCGTCCTTTCCCAGGAGGGGCCCCCCTCTGTAGGGTGCTTCCCGCTGCCCCGCACTCCCCGTCGGCACCCGCAGGCACATCCCCAGGCCTCCAGCGCCTCTGCAGCCATGGTCTGGAGCGTCCTCCGTGTGTCCTACCAGGGACCCCAGCGTCGTGTCTGTAACTGTCCGGCTGCGGTCTGACAACAATCAGGGGATTCCGACGTTTGTTGGGTTTGGGGTGTGTGTGTGTCTGTGGCCGTGCCACGATCTGATCCTCAGGCCACGTCGTCCTGACGCCGAAACGGTTGAAACACCATCATTTCTGGTGCTGGCGCTGGGCGGCTAGCTGGGTTCTCCTGGCCGACCCGGGCTCCCTCGTGCCGTGCCCTCCCGCCCGAGGGTCAGCTGAGCTGGAAGGTCCGGCTCGGCCACATTCCCGTGGGTGGCAGTGGGTCCCCCCTGAGCGCCGGCTGCTTCTCTTTTCCCCGATGCCTCTCCAGCGGGGAGCCAGACCTCGGGGCTGCCCTGAGAGGAGCTCCTGAGGAGCCGGCTGCCCATGGGGGAAGCCCTGGGGCTGCCTGTGTGTGGGAGTCGGGGTGGGGACGGGGCTGGGGTCCCTCTGTCATCCTGCACTGCCTGCCCCCAGGCCGAGCCCCACGCTCACCCAGCCCCTACTCTCTAGGGCATGCAGGGTGCCCTCCACACTCCAGTACGAGAGATCCAGCAGCACCAGGTGTGCACGCTGAGCCCGCTGGGTGAGGGTGGCCCAGGTGTGAGAGCTGCAAGGGCCTGCTGTCCTGACGTCCCCTCCGGGGCCACGCTGACCGCCCTGCGGGCCCTCTGTGCCCCAGACGCACAGGCCCGGGGCGGGGAGGGGAGGAAGTGCCCCGGAGCCCGGGCAGCCCAGGCCCCCTGGACAGAGGGGGCACAGACCTCCCAGGGCACTTTGCACAGACCCTGGTGACCTGAGGCTCCCCAGCTGTCACTCTGTCCCAGGCCCGTCCTGGCCGCGGGCACAGGCTGAGTCGCAGTAGAGTCTGTGGGGTCCTGACCCTGGCGTTTGGCCGCCCCTGGAAGGCACGTGGGGACGTCAGCTGTGTGTGTCTGGCGGCGCCCCTGCAGGGGCTGGTCGGGGCCTGGGCGGTGCCCCCTCCTCCCCTCTGGGGGTGTCTCCCTACCCCGTGCACAGAGCTCCGGGAGATGCAGAAATGAGCCGGCCGTGCATTTTCACACAACAACACTTTATTGAACTTGCAACAGCAAACAGGGACTCAGAGCCGAGGGTGCGTGCCTTCCCCTGGGAGACCTTCCTGTCCTTAGAGGAAAGCGGGAATCCCACAGGGGTGCGGGTGCTGGAATCCCCCACCTGGGAGCCTGTGCGGACTCGACTCCGGGTGGGGGCGTGTGTCCTAGGTTGGGGCGTTGAGAGGCGGTTCTGGGGACAGCAGGGCTGACCTGGACCTGCGGCCCATGGGCTCCTGCGCTGGGTCCCCGCAGGGCAGCTGGACCCTGGCCTTGGGCCCCCTGGGGCCGGGTGACTGACTGCTGGAGCCCCAGCACATGGAGGAACCTGCCTCCTGGTGTGGGTGCGGGTGGGGCCCACGGGCCTGCCCCTGCTGCCCTGCCCTGGGGTGTCCCGGGATCCCCAGGGCTGCCCTAGGTCAGCGACCTGGATCTGTGGGGCACACCCAGGGCCCAGGAGGCCACATCCGGCTGTGAGAGGGCTCGCTCAGCCCGGGGCCAGAACGCAGGCCTGGCCAGGGCCCTGGGGCACTGGATCCCATTAGTGCTGGGCCTGGGGGGGGCTCGAGTCACCCCTGCCCCCACAGAGCCCGGGGCCAGGCCAGCCCAGGTCCTTCTGGGTCAGGGGCTGGTGTCCTGTGCGGGGGGGTGCCGCCCTCTGGGAGGGACAGCGAGACGAGGCAGGGCACGGTGACGGCAGGCCAGAGCCTCCGGGCCCCCGCCCTCACTGCCACGCTCTGCCCCCGAGGCCGGCGAGCATCAAGCTGCCCCATGGACACGGAGAGCAGAGGGTCCCAGGCCTGTGCGGGGCCTCGGGGCAGCAGGCTCAGCGCCACCCTGGCTCTGCCCTGGCTGTGCCCGTCACTGCCCAGCGAGGGGCACGAGCTGCAGTGGCCGCGGGGCAGGAAGGGTGTCCTGGGCCCGACAGCGTCGTCCCTAGGGAGCTGGGGGGACCCCGTGATGGGAGTCCCGGGGGTGCTCCAGGGCCTGGTCCGTCGCGGGGCCTCTGGGGTGGCCCAGGCAGGTGCCGAATGGAAGGGGACCCCGTATTTGTCTTGAAGCCCACCATGTCTGGAGGCCGCCTGCCTGCACCGTCCTGTTGCACTGGGAGGGTGGGGAGGGAGCTCCAGCACTGGCGGGGGGAAGTTGGACGAAGGCCTGGCTGGGAGGGGGTCTGGGCGGCTCAGGCTGGGTGGCTGGGCCCTGGGAGACCTGCTCCTCTACCCTGGGCGGTGGCTCAGAGGCTGGAGAAGAGAGGAGAGGCCCGGGCGCCAGGGACACTTGCTCCAGGCCCAGGGGCCTCGTGAGGAACTCCTCAGGTCCCGCTGGAAAGAGGCCGACGGGGTCAGCATCTCCAGCAGGCTGTGTGTCCCCCGCTGGGGGCCCCGGGGGTCCTCACAGCTCCCACGTGGCCCCCCGGCCTGACCCTGTGCTCAGCCCCCCACACTGGTGCCCGAGCCCTGCAGTGGGTGCCCGCCTGCCCAGCCCTGGCCTGGGGTCCCCGAGGCTGGAGCAGAAGAGGAGAGCCCCAGAGATGAGGACGGGGGCCCCGGGGGCTCTGTCCCCTGTGGGCAGTCCCAGCGGGCCAAGTCGGGAGGGGCCGGGGCCCTGAGCCCACCTGGGGCGGGGGCAGGTCGCACCGCATCCTCCGGAGCAGGGTCATGGAGGCCTGAAGGTGTCTGAGCACCACCTCGTCCTCCAGGGCCCAGGGCTGGGCCAGAGAGTCCTGGAGGAACTCCCGGAGCCCTTCCAGGGGCAGCTTCAGGAGGCGCTCTGGGCGGTGGGCGAGAGTCAGACCCAGAGGGCCCTGCCCTGGGGCCCCCGGTGACCCCAGGCCAGCGGCTGGGGTCCCGCTGTGCCCAGGAGCGCCGTGGGCAGTGCGCTGGCTGGGGTGGCCCCTGCCCACTGCTCCTCTCAGGGAGCCCCGCTGCACCCGCCTGCCCCGCCGTCCCCCTGCACCAGGTCTGGGTGCTGCTCAGAGCACAGGGTCACCGCCCCTGCCCCCCGCCCCTGGCACACCTGGGCTCCCAGGGGCTCACTTACTCCTGTGCACCTTGAGGATGGTGTAGGCCATGGCCGTGAGCACCCTCTCCCCATCAAGGACGTAGGCATCCCACAGCTTCAGGGTGAGCGAGAAGGGGGTCTACGGGACAGCGGGGTGGGAGGAGCGGCCTGAGCAGGGCCCCTGAAGGGCTCGGCTGGGGCTAGGCTAGGCCTGCCATCTGCCCCCCGGCTGCCTCCGACGAGGCCCCACAGCCCCCCGTGCATGCCCTCCTCCCAGGGAGATCAGGGCTCCCGGCCGCTCTGGGTTCCGACCCTGGCCAGCACCTCCCGCACCCCTTGGGGGACAGACTCTGCCCGCACTTGATGACACCACGCCTTGAGAGGACCCCAGGCTGGCCGCCCGATGGGCGGGGGGCCCGTCCACACCCCAGGCTGACCCGGCCTCCCCCGGGGGAGCTGAGGCAGAGACGGCCCGCCCCCCGGAACCTCGTCCAGGGACCCTCTGGGCTTCTCCAGGATGGGCTGGGCTGCGAGCCTCAGCCTCAGGGCCCCGGGGTTGGGCCTGGCTCGTCTGGAGGGTGGGGCTGAGCTGGGCCCTCCCCGGGGACAGGGGACAGGTCCGGGAGCGGGGGTCCCGGGAGGGCCTCACCCGGCCGAGGAAGCACTGCAGGAACCACTTTGGAGTATAGATGCCGGTGGACATCTGCTCCTCGTCCTGGCGGGAGGGCAGGAGGTGCTCAGGCCCCACGCCGCGGCCCCTGGAGCCGGGTGGACGCGCTCCCCATGGCCCAGCCCAGCCCCGAGGGCGCCCCCGGGCCCCAGGGGGAGGAACGTGACCCCAACTCTGGGCAGCTCGGAGGGCCGTGCCCCCGACCCCCTACCCCGGGCCGGGGGATGGAGCCTCAGAAGCTCCCACTTGCCATGTGCTTCCTCAGGTCGGGGAGAGCTCTTTGGAGGACGCGCTCGTGATGAGCCTGGAACCTGAGGAGCTTCTGGAAGCCCGGGACGAAGAAGCCTGAGAAGGCCCCAGGCCCCCACGGTCAGGGCCTCCTCCTGCACCAGGCGGGGTGGGGGGTGTCGGGGCAGGGGCCTCCCCCCACGCCCTGACCCCCATGTGCCCACCGCCCTCGGAGCCCTGACTGGACCCGCTCTTCCCAGAGGGCAGGGCTGCCTCCCAGGCCGGGGGTGCGGGGCCCGGGGACCCTTGTCCTCAGAGACCCCACGGGGCGTGGGCTGGGGGCTGAGGACCAGGCCCGGCTGACCCAGCACCCTCTCTCCTGCAGGGGCCGCCATGGGGACAGCAGGTCCCCAGCCCCAAGGGGCAGCGGGTGCAGGCCACGGGGAGGGTGATGGGCGTGCACGGCCCTCTGTGGGGCTTGGGAGTGAGGCTGGGGGCCCCCGGGAGGGAGAGACGCTGCCCCCTGGGCCCCGTGTGGCCGTGGGCTGGCAGGGGGGCCTGGGGGGCAAGCAGGCAGCCGGGCGGGAGGCTGGGGGAGCAGCGGGAGTGCGAGCCTGGCCTGCAGACGGTGGGGCGGGTGGCCGTGGCTCCAGGACCCCAAGGCCACCGGGGAGGTGGGGCCCTTGCCCGTGGGGGGGTGGGCTGGGGGGGTCCCCGCCTGCCCCCCGGAGCAGCCTGCAGGGAGGCCCTCCTGACTCCCCTCCCGCCCGACGGCCCGGCGGGCCCCTACCGTGCCTGTCGTCAGCAGGCGACACCATCAGCTGGGCCAGCGCCCAGAAGGCATCGTCCTCGGGCAGGAACATGAGGACGATGGCCGCGATCTCGCTCATGCCCTGGCAGTAGCCCACCTCCTACAAGAGCCAGAGCCCCATGGAGGGCGTGCGCCCCGAGGCCCCCTCTGATCCCACCCTGCGGGCGTCAGGCTCCGCCGGCCCCCTCACAGCCCGGGCTCCCGGAGGGGGCTCTCAGAGGGCAGGGGGGCAGGTGAGGTCCACCCGGACCAGCTCGGGCGCCAGCACCCCGGGCCCCACTACCGAGCCCTGCGGCCGCCGTGCCAGGGCCCCCCGTCCTCAGACCAGCACGAGGGGCCTCTGTGAGCTGTGCCAGGCTGCAGGGGACCCGCCAGGTCTGGAGACCCCCCGGAGGGCAGGTCGGGGGCCTGACTGTGGCCCCTGGCAGGTCCCACGAGGGGAGCTGGGCCAGGACACCCCGCGGGGCCGGGGAGTGCGTGAGCTGGGGTCCTCGGGGACCCTTCTGGGATGCGCCGTGGAAGGGGGCGGCCTCCTGGGCGCCTGGGCCTCGTGCCCTTCAGGGGAGTGGGAGCCTTCCCCGCCCGGGTTCTCGTCAGTAGAGCCGTCTGTCAGGGTCCAGACCCGAGCTCTAGGACGGCCGCGGTGCACGCGGGGGCCCCGGGCAGCCCCAGCCCTCAGGCACGCAGGCCCTGCCTCCCCTGGGAGGTCTGCACCCCGCCCCCTGCCCCTCCCAGAGGAGAGAGACCCTCCCTGGCATCTCGGGGCCGTGGAGCTGGGGCCCTGACTGTGAGTCCCGCTGGTCACCAGCACTCAGGACAGGCCGCCCGTGGGGCAGGGGGCGGGGGCAGGGACACTCTCAACGTCGTACACCGAGTAGGCCACCAGCACGTGGAACAGGGCTCGCTGCCTAGGAGGGGGGACAGCGGGGGGCTCTGCTCAGTCAGCCCCCGCCCAGCAAGGCCGCCGAGGTGCTGACACCTGCCCCGCAGGCCCTGCGGCCCGCAGGGCCCCTCCGCGGGGGCCGATCTCTGGGGTCAGGTCTGCGCACAGGGACAGGTGGCGACCTCACAACGTGCAGTGTGCCGGGGGTTCAGTGCACCCTGGGGTGTCCGACGCCTCTGAGAGGCTCCCGCCATGGGGTGTGCAGCTCCAGGCTCCCCCAGTGCCACCAGCGCCCCTTCCAGCCCTGGAGCGGCCCCCCCCTGCACGCCCCTGGGAGCCAGCGCTCCCCCTGCCCCGGTCCCCGCAGCCCCTGACGCCTCTCCTCCGCTGCCCTGGCCTGGCCTGGCCCCGTGTCCCGGGAACACCACCAACCCCACGTGGCCCCTGCCCCGAGCCCATGCAGCCGGGGCGTCCGTGGCCCTGAGCCCACCCCCAGGCCTTCCCAGGTGTCCCTGGGCTGGACTCTGTGGCGGGGGACCCCGGGCCCGCCCATTCCAGAGCATCTTAGGGCTCCAGGTCTGAACTGCCGTGAGGAGAGCAGGGAACGTCGTGCAGGTGTGACCCCGATACAGGCTGCGAACCCCTGGGGTCACTATCTGAGCACGGGGGGTACGGGGTGCGGCCCCCTCAGCGCTGCCAGGAGCTGCCCGATGCCCCCCGCAGGGTGGCCTGAGTCTGCACCCTGGCTCCGCGGCCCCCGGGCCTGGGCTGCTGGAGGCCGGCTCCCCCTGGGCCGGGGGTCACAGGTCAGCCTGACCCTGCCGCGCTCTGAGGGCCACGGGGGCCCCGGGGGGCAGCAGGTTCCCTGCAGGGAGGAGCACCGAGTTCCTGTGGGGAGACGGTCCGAGCGGCCCCCCGGGAAGCCCAGCCACCCTTGCCTGGTGGCTCCCCAGCCCCGCCCCTGGCGCCCCTGCAGGTCAGCCCTGGGGTCCCGGGCTCCCACACACCCCGCCCGCTGCACACAGAGGTAGCCACACCCTCTGCTCCACCCACCTGCACCCCCCTGTCGGGGACTCCCTGCCTTCCCCACCTCCCCGCAGCCCCTGGGGACTCTATGGGACACCCGGGCTTCTGACAGGAGCAGGCCGTCCAGAGAACCCCAAGGTGGCCGGGGAGGCTGAGCATGTCCCACAGGGGGCAGCTGTACCGCGTCCTTGTGGGGGGGGGCGGGACCGATAGTGTAGGGGTGGGGGTGTGGGGGTGTGGGGGATGGTGTGGGGGTGATGTAGGGGGATGGCGTGGGGCGGTGGTTGAGGGGATGGGGTGGGGGGCTGCGGACACAGGGCACCCCCTTCTCTAAGGTGCACACGGAGATGTCTACAGATAAAGGCGACCCCAGTCTGGGGTTTGCTGTGACCCCTGCCCCTGCCCCTGGGGCCCCGTGTGCTCAGCGCAGGGCCTGCCTGGACCGGGGCGGCATCTGGGGGTCGTCATGCTATGTGTGCTCACCAACTGCAAATTGTCTAAGATAAAATGCCCAGAATTCAGAAGTACATAAAGCACTGAGGGTGGGTGTCACCCTGACCTGTCCGACCTTCGTCGGGTCCATGTGTCTCGGTCCAGCCGCGGCTGGGCCACCTGGCCCCCAGATCCCCTTACTGCCCCCCCACGCCCCCACCCTGGCCTTTGCTCTTCACGGGGCCGCCCCTCAGCCCCTTGGGGTTCAGCTCAGACGGTGACCCCTGGAGGCCCCATCCTGGGGCCTCCCCATCCCCGAGACCCTGGGGGTGGGGGCACGGGGGTCATCCCCAGCACCCTACCATGTGGCAGTGTGTTGTTTGCTGCCGTCCGAGACCCTGTGTCCCCTGCACAGAATCCCCCGGGCCTCCCCTGGCCCCCAAACCCCGCTGGTCAGGACACAGACCCCGACCTGTCAGCAGCTGCTGTCCTGGGCAGGGAGCCCTGGGGCCACCATGGGAGTGTGTCCTGCAGGAACCTCCACCCTTCCCCTGGGAGGCCGGGGACGGCAGGAGTGCCCACCGTGCCCGCGGGGCCTGCGTGAGGGCCTGTGCCCAGCTGTCGTGGGTGGGGAGGGGACTGAGGGTCAGCCCTGGACAGGGAGGGGACATGGAGGATCAACCCGGGTGGGGAGGAGACATGGGGGGTCAGCCCAGGTGGGGAGGGGACATGGAGGATCAGCCCTGGTGGGGAGGGGACGGGGGGGTCAGCCCTGGTGGGGAGGGGACAAGGGGTCAGCCCGGGTGGGGAGGAGACATGGGGGGTCAGCCCTGGTGGGGAGGGGACAGGGGGGTCAGCCCTGGTCGGGAGGGGACTGACGCTCCACGGGGAGTGGATGGGCCCCACCTGGTATTTCCCGGCATTCCTGGCCTTAACCTGGTCCACGTTCAGCAATCGCAGCCACACCTGTCCCCGCACCTGGGGCGGGACCCCCTTGTCGACCCGGCGTCGCAGCTGCGGGGAGGAAGGCGATGCTGGTGAGAGGGGCCCAGGGCGGCCCCTTGGAGCCCAGGGAGCGCGAGGCATCTAGAAGGTTCCGGCTTCGGCTCCAGGGTGTCTCTGGAGAGGCTGGGTCTCCCTGGGTTGGGCTCCGCATCGGGGAGACGTTTCGGCCGCTCACAGGCCTCGGCTGGAGCCTGGACGGAGGCGGGGGCGGCCCTGGGCGCGGGGACACCGCCTCCCGCTCGGCCTCCTGCAGCGCCTGCGCGTCCCGCAGGGGGCGCCCGAGCCCAAGCC